>NC_134512.1:38443417-39183417 GCF_027942865.1 Odontesthes bonariensis
TCTTTGGTAGATCTCTGGTGGATCTCTGGTGGATCTTTGGTGGATCTTTGGTGGATCTCTGCTGCATCTCTGGTGGATCTCTGGTGGATCTTTGGTGGATCTCTGGTGGATCTTTGGTGGATCTCTGGGGGATCTGTGGTGGATCTTTGGTGGATTTTGCTGGATCTTTGGTGGATCTCTGGTGGATCTCTGGTGGATATCTGCTGGATCTTTGGATTTTTGCTGGATCTCTGGTGGATCTTCGGTGGATCTTTGGTGGATCTTTGGTGGATCTTTGGTGGATCTTCGGTGGCTCTCTGGTGGATCTCTGGTGGATCTTTGGTGGATCTCTGGTGGATCTTTGGTGGATCTCTGGTGGATCTCTGGTGGATCTTTGGTGGATCTCTGGTGGATCTTCGGTGGATCTCTGGTGGATCTTTGGTGGATCTTCGGTGGATCTCTGGTGGATCTTTGGTGGATCTCTGGTGGATCTTTGGTGGATCTCTGGTGGATCTCTGGTGGATCTCTGGTGGATCTTCGGTGGATCTCTGGTGGCTCTTTGGTGGATCTCTGGTGGATCTTTGGTGGATCTCTGGTGGATCTTTGGTGGATTTTTGCTGGATCTTTGGTGTATCTCTGGGGATCTTTGCTGGATTTTTCCTGGATTTTTGCTGGATCTCTGCTGGATCTTTGGTGGATCTCTGGTGGATCTTTGGTGGATCTCTGGTGGATCTCTGGTGGATCTCTGGTGGATCTTTGGTGGATCTTTGGTGGATCTCTGGGGGATCTCTGGAGGATCTTTGGTGCATTTTTGCTGGATCTCTGCTTAATTTAAAGATGCTCCGACTCTGTGGCTTTAAAGGGACAGTTCGCCTCTTTTGACATAAAGCTGTGTAACATCCCATATCAGCAACATCATTTCTGAACATCTTCTTACCCCCTGCTGCGTCCTGTGAGCAGAGTTCCAGCCTCGTTTTGGTGTTGATGAAGGTAGTCCGGCTAGTTGGCTGGGGTTTAAAACATAAAGCGTTTTGCTTCTCAAAACAATATGCGTTCAACAGAGTAATACATTTGCATCACAAAATGGTTCTCCAGGAAAAAGTCAGACCTCACAATCTCTTGGCCCTATTTTCTCTCCCTTCGTATCACTGCCTGTAGCAGCAAACCAGGCGTGTCCGTGAGATGCTTTAACCGCTCGTCAGTAACTCAGCAGCAAAGTGCCGAAATGATAAGTTTGTTTGTTTCTTCTGAGCGTATCTCACGGCTCCTGCTGCTCCAACACGAGTATTTACAGTTTTCTTCAGTTTCTTATCACCGTGAAACGATCTCTGGGAAACTTACGCTGCGTTTCACTCTTACCTCAGTAGTAAAACTCATGGAAACAGTCCTGGAAATGGTAAAAAAAAAAGAGATGAACAGCAGCTCAGGTCAGGAGGAGTGACACTGAATAATATCTGTGTAGGTATCATGAAAAGGAACTTAAATAATCACTTAAAGTAGTTTTAAACCTTCTCTGAAGGCCGAATGGGGCAGAAAGGTCAGTCATAGCATTTAAAACCAGACAAATCTGCCCCTCATGGGTTGAAAATGAGCTTAAATTCATTCAGCTCTACTCAGTACGGACGTGTGAGATGGATTAAAAGAGTTTTTGGGAGCCAAGACAACAACTTATTTTACTTTAATGAAGGATGTCGATGAGTTAAGAGCAGAAAGCTCTTAAATACTTCCAGTTCGATCACTGGAATAAGCTGCTAAACTCCCCCTTTTTCACATTACAGGCCAGGAAAGCATCACAGTGTGGTTTTACTGCAGCGTTCATGATCAACAACTAACACGGAGCATTTCTGGAGCTCCTGAGTGTCACGCCCATGTTTTTAGTTTTATGTTTTAGCATGTTTTAGGTTATTTTTTGGTTTTCAGTTCATGTCTTGCATAGGGCCGGGTAAGAAAAATCGATTTTGGATCGATTTCATTTTAAATTTTGCAAAAGCGATTTGTAGGGCATGAGATCTATTTATTTATTTATTTATTTATTTATTCATGTTTTCTTCCCATGAAGTTAACCCCAGTAGTCTCGTGCGTGATGCAACAGTGGCGCGATTACGTTACGGACTTGACTTTAAATCGTTTAAGTTTACTTTTAGTTTTGTTACCATTATTATTATTTTAATTATTATTATAATTATTATTATTATCTTTTTTGCACATTAAGAAACAAACAATGCCTTAATGCAATTTGCAGTGATGGAATGTTGTAGTTCAAGCACACTTTCACTTGCAATTGCTTTAGAATTTTAAAACGGCACTTTTGAGACAGTTGTGTTCACAGTTGAAGTTTAAATTGTCCGATTCACAAGTTTGCACTTAAAACCTGTTGTTTATGGTGAAAATAATAGATAAAATAAAATACATTAGTATTTTGTAAAACAGTTGAGCCATTTTCGTTATTTAAGAGCAGATTGAATCGAATCGAATCGAATTGAATCGTGATTAATCGATTCAGGACCTTATGAATCGAATCAATTTAGGATATTGGCCACGATACCCAGCAGCTGGGGCAGCAGCAGCAGGGGCAGCAGCAGGGGCAGCAGCAGCTGGGGCAGCAGCAGCAGCAGCAGGGGCAGCAGCAGCAGGGGCAGCAGCAGCAGGGGCAGCAGCAGCAGGGGCAGCAGCAGGGGCAGCAGCAGGGGCAGCAGCAGGGGCAGCAGGGGCGGCAGCAGCTGGGGCAGCAGGGGCAGCTGGGGCAGCAGGGGTGGCGGCAGCAGGGGCGGCAGCAGCTGGGGCGGCAGCAGCAGGGGCAGCAGGGGCAGCAGCTGGGGCAGCAGCAGCTGGGGCAGCAGCTGTGGCAGCAGCAGCTGTGGCAGCAGCAGCTGTGGCAGCAGCAGCTGTGGCAGCAGCAGCTGTGGCAGCAGCAGCTGTGGCAGCAGCAGCTGGGGCAGCAGCAGCTGGGGCAGCAGCAGCTGGGGCAGCAGCAGCTGGGGCAGCAGCAGCTGGGGCAGCAGCAGCTGGGGCAGCAGCAGCTGGGGCAGCAGCAGCTGGGGCAGCAGCAGCAGGGGCGGCAGCAGCAGGGGCAGCAGCTGGGGCAGCAGGGGCAGCAGCTGGGGCAGCAGCAGCAGGGGCAGCAGGGGCAGCAGCTGGGGCAGCAGCAGCTGTGGCAGCAGCAGCTGTGGCAGCAGCAGCTGTGGCAGCAGCAGCTGGGGCAGCAGCAGCAGGGGCAGCAGGGGCAGCAGCAGCAGCAGGGGCAGCAGCAGGGGCAGCAGCAGGGGCAGCAGGGGCAGCAGCAGCTGGGGCAGCAGGGGCAGCAGGGGCAGCAGCTGGGGCAGCAGCAGCTGGGGCAGCAGCAGCTGTGGCAGCAGCAGCTGGGGCAGCAGCAGGGGCGGCAGCAGCAGGGGCAGCAGCAGCTGGGGCAGCAGCAGCAGGGGCAGCAGCAGCAGGGGCAGCAGCTGGGGCAGCAGCTGGGGCAGCAGCAGGGGCAGCAGCAGGGGCAGCAGCTGGGGCATCTTTGGCATCTTTGGCATCTTTGGCAGCTTTGGCAGCTTTTCCAGCAGAGTTTATCTTGTTGCATCCCGGGATGTTTCAGAGGTTTTTCTGTCTGTAACTCAGATCCAGCTTCGTTAAAGTTCAGCTCGGTTCGCTCTCTCAATGACAGCTTTGAGGGATTCTTCAAACGTCTGAAGTGACAGTTGGCGTGCACGTTTGTGTGTGTGTGTGTGTGCATGTGAGCGTGCACGTGTGTGTGATCTTGTCTCTGCACCCTTCCATTTATCATCTTTGACATTTGGCTGTACTCCCCCTTATCTGACCATCATCTGAGGAAAGCACATTTTCCATCAGAAACCCTGTTGTGACTTTCTGCGTTAGAGGTGTTTGTGTGTGTGTGTGTGTGTGTGTGTGTGTGTGTGTGAGAGATACTTCCTTAGACATATTACACCGGTTTTAAAACCGCTGCATTGGCTCCCAGTGTGTTTTAGGATTGATTTAAAGCTTCTTTTCTTGGTTTTTAAATGTCTTAGGGGTCTTGGACCTTCTTATCTATCAGAATTGCTTTTACCATATGAACCCTCGCGCACCCTGAGATCCTCTGGCACTGGCCTTTTAATAATACCCAAAGCTAGAACACGAACTCAGGGCGAGGCATCTTTTCAGCACTATGGCCCCCGTCTGTGGAACAGCCTGCCGGAGGACCCGAGGGCCGCAGAGAGTGCTGATATTTTTTAAAAACAGGCCCACCTATTTAACTAATGTCTTATTTATACATTCATTTAATTATTTTAGTCATTTATATTTTTAGCCCTTTTATTATTTTGTTCTTTTTACTTTTTACGACAGAGTTCACTTTAGCTATTTCCTATTATTATTTTATTTATTTATTTATTTAATGTTCTTAGCCTTTGTAGTGTTGTGTTCTTATTCCCAGTGTTTCCTCGGTGGGGGCTGTGATCGGCTCAGGCTGGGATGTCTCTGACTCGTGGTGGGCATCGGCTTGGCCGGGGGGGGGGTCTGTGGCAGTGCTCCACTGCTGTGGGCCCCTCGCCGGCCTTTAGCTCGGTGTTTTCCCGGGTGGAGGCGTCCTGGTCGTGGGTTGTGATCAGCACCCAGCGCAGACGGCCTCCTGTGATGGTGTTTCCTGACCTGGCTCCTCTGTGTTCAGCCACACGTTTCTAAGTTTATTTTATTGTATTTATTAATATATATATATGTCTGTTTGCATGTATGTGCTGGGGTGGGGATGGGGGCTGCTTTTAAACATGTATAGCACTTTCTGAACATCTTCTTACCCCCTGCTGCGTCCTGTGAGCAGAGTTCCAGCCTCGTTTTGGTGCTGATGTAGGTAGTCCGGCTAGTTGGCTGGGGTTTAAAAAATAAAGCGCTTTGCTTCTCAGAACAATATGCGTTCAACAGAGTAATACATTTGCATCACAAATGCCGACAGCCGCGCCTGTTACGGTGTTTGCTGCTCGGTCTGCGCTTCGGTCTGCACAGCAGGCAGTGATACGAAGGGAGAGAAAATAGGGCCAAGAGATTGTGAGGTCTGACTTTTTCCTGGAGAACCATTTTGTGATGCAAATGTATTACTCTGTTGAACGCATATTGTTCTGAGAAGCAAAACGCTTTATTTTTTAAACCCCAGCCAACTAGCAGGACTACCTTCATCAACACCAAAACGAGGCTGGAACTCTGCTCACAGGACGCAGCAGGGGGTAAGAAGATGTTCAGAAATGATGTTGCTGATATGGGATGTTACACAGCTTCATGTCGAAAGAGGCGAACTGTCCCTTTAATGTATGAAAAGTGCTTTATAAATAAAGTTTGATTTGGTGTGGCAGGCAGTGAACGAACCTTTCCCTTGCTCTGCTCCCTGTGTGTGTTGGATCAGTAATTATGGATATGTCTTCTGCCCCGCCTCCCTCTCTAACGGGGCTGTTATCTGGGCAGTGAGGGCTCCACTGATGCCCTGCCTCTTGAAAGTAGCCCCTTTCTTTGCTGCTGCCAGCCGTGCGGCGGGTTATATTTAACCGGTTATCTCCTTTACATCCTCTCTCCGCGCTCCGCGGGGCTATCGCACCGACACTGCTGCCACCATCTCACTTTATTTTTATTTTTATTTTAAGCCGTGTGACAGCGGGCGCAGATAACGGACGCAAAGCCAACTTGTGAGTGGCGTACACCCCCCCGTCTTCTTCTCCTCCTCTGCTCTCTCCAACTAAAAGCCTCCCCCCCATCTCTCCATCTCTCTTCCCCTTGTTTTCCCCTCTGCTCTCCCCGTCTGTCTCTTTATCTTTATCATTTCTCTGCCCTTTTATCTCCCCCTCCTCTCCCTCTCGTGGTATTTCTCTTGACTTCTCAGAGAGGGTTTCCTGGTAGAAGCTTCCTCTTCTCGGCAGCAGAGACAGATGTACAGTAGGCAGATCTCACAGATGTGCAACAACAGGATTCTGTCATGTGGAACGGTGGCACATTCGACTGTTTCTGCACTTATTTACCGTCAACACCAACTCGGAAAGGATTAAAAACCTTTAAATCATTTGATAAAGACTCAGATTTGCAGTGAAGGAAACCAGAGACGCGTGGTTTCAGCACCTGATGCACCTTAATGAGAATAAAGGAAAGTTTATGTCCTGTTAAAGGAATAAAAAGCTCTGACCTAAATGCCTTTAATAAGAACTTATTCAGCTAAAAAGCTTCCGACAGACGTGTGAGATTTGATGGGGAGGCTGGTTCAGGCATAAAAGCTGAACTGGATGCAGCTGTGGGTCTGAACCCAGCTCACACAATCTGCATCGGATCAGATTAGATTACTGAAATAATCCTACCTGCCTCACATTAAGTTGCTTTGAATTTATTCTTCAGTTTCAGGTGTTTTTTGGAGTTGATTCCATGAACAGGCTGCAGCATCTTTAAGCTGTTATTTCCCGTCTGAATGCAGGTTCCTGCTGAGTTTAATCAGAAATAAGCAACAGTCTGAGATAACCGGGCTGGGCAACGATTAAAACCTTTAATCTAATTAATCTCATGATTTCCCTGATTAATCACGATTAATCGCATGTGTACGCAGAATCCAAAAATGAATCCAAAAGTAGCGTATAGCTTTTAGCATTTAGCTTTATTTTAAATGTGCTGCCATATGAATGAAAGTGCCATAACATTTGTTGTGCAAAACACTTTTAACATCAGCATCTTTCTGTAGTTTTTATGTAGAAGCCTCGCTCCACTGTCTGTTTCCTTGAATGACTTGCTGCTATCAGTTGTGTGTTTTGCCTTTAAGTGATATTTTAGACTGGAACTACTACGCTGAGAAGACAATTCAACTTGGCAGTGTTTACAGATGACTTTGGTTCTGTCGACTCCGCCGTCTGGAAGAACTTTAAAATGAAAATGGCCGAGTAAAATTTTTACATGTTTGATGAGATTCCAACGCAAACAGCACGGCTGAGGTCAGAAAACAGAAAACTTTTGTTTCTTTGGGGTGTTTTTCACTCACTTATAAAACGCTTTGAAACATTTCAGTCCGTCTATGATTCATATATTTAACATTAAAGTCTTCAGATTACGAGCCAGGGTTCAGTTAGATGTGGCCTGTGGCCTCCGACCTCTTTGGGTGGGCACAGCGGTGAGAAAAGCTCGTTTTTCTGCAGGCTTCCCTTCTGGTTTGATGGGAGGTGAACGGGAAAGAACGAATGGGTCTCCATTTTACGTGCACGCTGTGCTACGTGCACGCTGTGCTACGTGCACGCTGTGCTACGTGCACGCTGCTACATTTAGTTTTGTGGCAACGAATGAAGGCGTTATGGAAGGATGACGAGTCGTACTAATAATGAAGAATTGAAGGCCTCTGAAGGTGATCAGGGCCCCGGCCTCGATTTGAGGAAACATTGTTTTAGTGTTCAGATGATGGCTGAGGTGCCAGAGGCCCCGCTGACACCCATGGAGGTGGGCAGAAACCCCCCGGCTGATGAATGGTGGCATTGATTAGCTTCTCATGAATCTGACAGCTGAGTCGGAGCGGGACGATGCCGCGGTTCCCACAGAAAACAGCCCCAGGGGCAGTTCTTGCTGCTTTCTCAGTGTGTCGGAGCCGTCCCCCCCCCCCCGCTTCAGCCTGTTTGGTCTCTGCCAGCGGTGGAAACATCTGTGGAAACATCTGTGATGGTGTGCTGGTTCTTCTTCTTCTTTCAGAGGAGAAGGGAAAGCTTTGAGAAGTCGCCGTTTCTGCTGTTAGCGAGCTTCTTTCTCAGTGAGGGGAACTGGTTTCTGGAGCTGGTTCATGTCAAACATGTGGGGGGGGGGGCGCTCAGACAGGGAGGACCACGTTCCTTCCTCCTGCATACCGTTTTAATCTCTCATCTGCCTCCCATCTTTGCCCCGGCTCCAGATCAAGGAGGAGGGATTCCAGCCAGGCTTATTGTATCATGCACACACACACACACACACACACACACACACACACACACACACACACATGACTGGTAGCAGTTTGGTTTCACGGATGTTTCGGTGTCTGATCCACCTGGTTCTGTTGGTTCTGATGGATTCAGCTCCATCCGGCCCAGAGATGTCCCCCAGCTGTGGTCTCTGATAAGAACCGCCTCGTCAGCCAGATGTGGTCAAACTATTTGTCAATAAGGCTGATTGCTGGTCAGAAACAGTGGCTGCCATGGCAACGGGCGTCAGGGACTGGGAGACGAGATAAAAGCCGTCTCAGAATCAGATTTCGTTGGTCTCTGTGGTCAGAAAGCGCCATTTTCACCACAAACTCTTGAGTTCTTCTACGTCTGGGATGGCAGCTCAGCCAACGTGTTACTTCAGCTTTATCTCTACGATGATGATGTCTGATTGTGTGAGTAATTAATGTGAATGTGACCTCTGAGCGCTTATAAAGAGACTGTTGGTGGGAAAATAAGTGGGGAACACAGGCAGGAAATAACGTTTAAAACGAGCCGACGTCGATCGCTGTTGTTGATGTTTTTACCACGAAGCCGAGGAGAAAGCAGCAGAGCTGAGCCACCGCTGTAAAAACGCCAAAGCCGAAGACTTTAACCATCAGCCGAAGACTTTAACCATCAGCCGAAGACTTTAACCGTCAGCCGAAGACTTTAACCATCAGCCGAAGACTTTAACCATCAGCCGAAGACTTTAACCGTCAGCCGAAGACTTTAACCGTCAGCCGAAGACTTTAACCAAAGACTTTAACCGTCAGCCGAAGACTTTAACCGTCAGCCGAAGACTTTAACCAAAGACTTTAACCGTCAGCCGAAGACTTTAACCGTCAGCCGAAGACTTTAACCATCAGCCGAAGACTTTAACCGTCAGCCGAAGACTTTAACCGTCAGCCGAAGACTTTAACCGTCAGCCGAAGACTTTAACCATCAGCCGAAGACTTTAACCATCAGCCGAAGACTTTAACCATCAGCCGAAGACTTTAACCAAAGACTTTAACCATCAGCCGAAGACTTTAACCATCAGCCGAAGACTTTAACCGTCAGCCGAAGACTTTAACCGTCAGCCGAAGACTTTAACCGTCAGCCGAAGACTTTAACCATCAGCCGAAGACTTTAACCAAAGACTTTAACCGTCAGCCGAAGACTTTAACCGTCAGCCGAAGACTTTAACCGTCAGCTGAAGACTTTAACCGTCAGCCGAAGACTTTAACTGTCAGCCGAAGACTTCAACCAAAGACTTTAACCATCAGCCGAAGACTTTAACCGTCAGCCGAAGACTTTAACCGTCAGCCGAAGACTTTAACCGTCAGCTGAAGACTTTAACCATCAGCCGAAGACTTTAACCATCAGCCGAAGACTTTAACCGTCAGCCGAAGACTTTAACCATCAGCCGAAGACTTTAACCATCAGCCGAAGACTTTAACCAAAGACTTTAACCGTCAGCCGAAGACTTTAACCGTCAGCCGAAGACTTTAACCATCAGCCGAAGACTTTAACCGTCAGCCGAAGACTTTAACCAAAGACTTTAACCGTCAGCCGAAGACTTTAACCGTCAGCCGAAGACTTTAACCATCAGCCGAAGACTTTAACCATCAGCCGAAGACTTTAACCATCAGCCGAAGACTTTAACCAAAGACTTTAACCGTCAGCCGAAGACTTTAACCGTCAGCCGAAGACTTTAACCGTCAGCCGAAGACTTTAACCATCAGCCGAAGACTTTAACCATCAGCCGAAGACTTTAACCATCAGCCGAAGACTTTAACCAAAGACTTTAACCGTCAGCCGAAGACTTTAACCGTCAGCCGAAGACTTTAACCGTCAGCCGAAGACTTTAACCATCAGCCGAAGACTTTAACCAAAGACTTTAACCGTCAGCCGAAGACTTTAACCGTCAGCCGAAGACTTTAACCGTCAGCCGAAGACTTTAACCATCAGCCGAAGACTTTAACCATCAGCCGAAGACTTTAACTGTCAGCCGAAGACTTTAACCATCAGCCGAAGACTTTAACCATCAGCCGAAGACTTTAACCAAAGACTTTAACCGTCAGCCGAAGACTTTAACCGTCAGCCGAAGACTTTAACCGTCAGCCGAAGACTTTAACCATCAGCCGAAGACTTCAACCAAAGACTTTAACCAAAGACTTTAACCATCAGCCGAAGACTTTAACCATCAGCCGAAGACTTCAACCAAAGACTTTAACCATCAGCCGAAGACTTTAACCGTCAGCCGAAGACTTTAACCAAAGACTTTAACCGTCAGCCGAAGACTTTAACCGTCAGCCGAAGACTTTAACCAAAGACTTTAACCGTCAGCCGAAGACTTTAACCGTCAGCCGAAGACTTTAACCAAAGACTTTAACCGTCAGCCGAAGACTTTAACCAAAGACTTTAACCGTCAGCCGAAGACTTTAACCGTCAGCCGAAGACTTTAACCAAAGACTTTAACCGTCAGCCGAAGACTTTAACCGTCAGCCGAAGACTTTAACCAAAGACTTTAACCGTCAGCCGAAGACTTTAACCGTCAGCCGAAGACTTTAACCAAAGACTTTAACCGTCAGCCGAAGACTTTAACCGTCAGCCGAAGACTTTAACCATCAGCCGAAGACTTTAACCGTCAGCTGAAGACTTTAACCGTCAGCCGAAGACTTTAACCGAAGACTTTAACCGTCAGCTGAAGACTTTAACCGTCAGCCGAAGACTTTAACTGTCAGCCGAAGACTTCAACCAAAGACTTTAACCATCAGCCGAAGACTTTAACCGTCAGCCGAAGACTTTAACCGTCAGCCGAAGACTTTAACCGTCAGCTGAAGACTTTAACCATCAGCCGAAGACTTTAACCATCAGCCGAAGACTTTAACCGTCAGCCGAAGACTTTAACCATCAGCCGAAGACTTTAACCGTCAGCCGAAGACTTTAACCAAAGACTTTAACCGTCAGCCGAAGACTTTAACCATCAGCCGAAGACTTTAACCAAAGACTTTAACCGTCAGCCGAAGACTTTAACCGTCAGCTGAAGACTTTAACCGTCAGCCGAAGACTTTAACCGAAGACTTTAACCGTCAGCTGAAGACTTTAACCGTCAGCCGAAGACTTTAACTGTCAGCCGAAGACTTCAACCAAAGACTTTAACCATCAGCCGAAGACTTTAACCGTCAGCCGAAGACTTTAACCGTCAGCTGAAGACTTTAACCATCAGCCGAAGACTTTAACCATCAGCCGAAGACTTTAACCGTCAGCCGAAGACTTTAACCATCAGCCGAAGACTTTAACCATCAGCCGAAGACTTTAACCAAAGACTTTAACCGTCAGCCGAAGACTTTAACCGTCAGCCGAAGACTTTAACCATCAGCCGAAGACTTTAACCGTCAGCCGAAGACTTCAACCAAAGACTTTAACCGTCAGCCGAAGACTTTAACCGTCAGCCGAAGACTTTAACCATCAGCCGAAGACTTTAACCGTCAGCCGAAGACTTTAACCATCAGCCGAAGACTTTAACCATCAGCCGAAGACTTTAACCAAAGACTTTAACCGTCAGCCGAAGACTTTAACCGTCAGCCGAAGACTTCAACCAAAGACTTTAACCATCAGCCGAAGACTTTAACCGTCAGCCGAAGACTTTAACCATCAGCCGAAGACTTTAACCAAAGACTTTAACCGTCAGCCGAAGACTTTAACCGTCAGCCGAAGACTTTAACCGTCAGCCGAAGACTTTAACCATCAGCCGAAGACTTTAACCATCAGCCGAAGACTTTAACCGAAGACTTTAACCAAAGACTTTAACCGTCAGCCGAAGACTTTAACCTTTAACCCTTGAGTCTGTCTGATGTTTAAACGGCTTCTTTAGCTCCTGAACTCATTCAGGTACGTTCCTGGCGGCGTTATCTTCCCAAATTGGTGAAAAAAACGATTAATACCAGGACTGCTGAACACCTGAAAGCATCATCCCGTCAGTTGTTTTGCATTTTGAGAATATTCTTATAGTTTCTGAGTCTGTTTTTCACAAAGAAACCGACAGAAAACGAAGCAAAGTGCAGAAATCTGCAGCTTTTCAAGAGCAGAAATGAGGAAATAAGCAGATTGTTATATATTTATTCAGTTTCCTCCTGGAGTTCCGGGTGAGATCACATGATCCGGTCCATCCTTTGACATGCCTGTACTGATGAATCCCATCAGGTTCTCACTGGAATGACCTTATTTCCACCAGAAGCGTGCGCGTGCACGTGCACGTGCACGTAGATGTGTGTGAACATTCTCCCCGTTTTCCTCAAGGCCGCCGGTCTTTCTATCAGCGCAGATATGGAGAGCAACACTGTCTCTGATATGATTTGAGGATAGAGATGATGGGTAGACTTCACACACTGCGTGACCTTGTCTTTGTGCGTCTGCGGGAGCCGGCCGCCGCCGTCTGACCTTCGCTTAAACTTTCAGAAAGCTTCTGATTTATTACGCGGCACCGTTGTTCTGTGTGCGAGCGCCTCGGTTCCCACCGGTTGTGGTATTTCCAGATTATCACGAGCTCCCCGCATCTTCTGGAAGAATCGTGGAATTGTTCAGCAGTGGGAACCCTGCTGTGTGAGAGCGTAGTTCTGTGCATCATCCTTGTATTCCCACTCTGCTTGCTGGCCTTGTTGGGTTTTACAGAGGGGGGGGTGGTGGTGCTGTAGATAGGAGGGGATTCAATAAGTAGTGAATCAACCCCCTCCTCCCTCTGTGGATCTTAGAACGGTGGGAAAGTTCAAATCTGCTGCTATTTTCTATCTTTTATCAGCCAGGCTTATCGGCTGGCTTTCTCGTCTGCATGCCTGGCTTCAATAGTCCAGGGTCTCAGCCCGGGCGGCATGGTAACTGCTCTCTATCTGCCTCCCTCCGTCCTCCTCCCCCCTCTTTTCCTTTTTTATTTGAAACGCCACCTGTTTTTACTCCCTTTTCTTCTCCACGTTTCATCTTCGGACCATTAAAAAGACACACAGACTATGTTCGAAACCACATACTGCACACTACATACTACATACTACATACTGCATACTACATACTACATACTGCATACTACATACTACATACTACATACCGCATACTACATACTGCATACTACATACCGCATACTACATACTACATACTGCATACTACATACTACATACTACATACCGCATACTACATACTGCATACTACATACCGCATACTACATACTGCATACTACATACTACATACTGCATACTGCATACTACATACTGCATACTACATACCGCATACTACATACTACATACTGCATACTGCATACTACATACTGCATACTACATACTACATACTGCATACTGCATACTACATACTACATACAACATACTGCATACTGCATACTACATACTGCATACTACATACTGCATACTACATACCGCATACTACATACTGCATACTATATACTGCATACTACATACTGCATACTACATACCGCATACTACATACTGCATACTACATACTGCATACTACATACTGCATACTGCATACTACATACTGCATACTATATACCGCATACTGCATACTACATACTGCATACTACATACCGCATACTGCATACTGCATACTACATACCGCATACTACATACTGCATACTACATACTGCATACTGCATACTACATACTGCATACTACATACCGCATACTGCATACTACATACTGCATACTACATACCGCATACTACATACCGCATACTACATACTACATACCACATACTGCATACTACATACCGCATACTACATACTACATACTGCATACTGCATACTACATACTGCATACTACATACCGCATACTACATACCACATACTACATACCGCATACTACATACTGCATACTACATACCGCATACTACATACCGCATACTACATACCGCATACTACATACTGCATACTGCATACTACATACTACATACTACATACCGCATACTACATACCACATACTACATACTACATACCGCATACTACATACTGCATACTACATACTGCATACTACATACCACATACTGCATACTACATACCGCATAGTACATACTACATACCACATGCTGCATACTACATACTACATACTACATACTTCCATACTACATACTACATACCGTATACTACATACTTCCATACTGCACACTACATACTACATACTTCCATACTACATACTACATACTACATACCGCATACTGCATACTACATACTACATACTTCCATACTACATACTACATACTACATACCGCATACTGCATACTACATACTACATACTTCCATACTACATACTACATACCGCATACTACATACTGCATACTGCATACTACATACTACAAACCGCATACTACATACTACAAACCGCATACTGCATACTACATACTACATACTTCCATACTACATACTACATACCGCATACTACATACTGCATACTACATACTACATACTACATACCGCATACTGCATACTACATACTACATACTACATACTTCCATACTACATACTACATACCGCATACTACATACTGCCATATTACATACTTTTTTAAGTTCCTGGATGCATACTAGATTCTCTGAAATGTTGGGTATGCATCATGAGGTTACTACTCATACTCAAACTACCCAAGATGCAACGTAACGTGACGTCGCCGATCGTCATTTCCTGTCAAAACGGCAGTTTCAAGCTAGCTACAACGAGGGTAGGTTCACTTCCTGTTTTCAAAACAAAGCACCAATTATATGGTAATGGCTTTCCCTATGATAAAAGGCAACGGGTATTTTATTTTGTGAAAATAACCGGAAGTGCGTTAGCTCACTGCGGCTAGCTTTAGTAGCGCCGAATTCGTGGGAACAAAATTGTAAATAGTCGGTATTTTGTCAGGTTTTCAACACGTTGGGGATCTAAACGACTACTTTCTCGCCTGAAAATGTTTCAAATGTTGCTAAAGTTTACAGAGTTTAGAGCTTAAGAGAAATCAGCTTCAGGCCGGCTGATTTCGGCTCGGGCAGGAGCGAGATGCATTGTGGGTAAACGCTCTGCATACTGTCTGATAGATGAGTATGCAGTATGCGGTTTGGAACACAGTCTGAATCCTTCTCCAGAAGCAGGTGAAGATCAGGTTTGCTCAGCAGGTTTCTGGCCGTCTGAAACTGTTTCAGCAGCCTTGAATCGGCCGTTCTCAGACGTGACGTTGGGAGGCGCTGATGTGCCGGTGGCGTCTGATCCTGAGTGGCCTACGTCAGGAGTACAATGAGATCAAAGGCTCTGAGTTTTTAACGAAGCGTCTTCGACTAATTTAGGTCCAAAGATGGCAGAGATGCAGCTGGACTCGTCCCTTTTCAGCCATGCTTTCACACCTCTGTTCACAGCAAACACAAGCTCGAAGGTTGCGTTTGTTACGCAGCTTTTCCGTCCTCTGACTGTGGAAATACTAAAGATTTGGTTATAAACCATCAGACAAAAGCGCTGCTGGAACATTATTAGATCATTTCTTTCACTGCAAAACTGGAATCTGAGTAAAGATCAAATATCTTACAGCAAAGGAGCATCTGCTTCCTGTGAGATAATGACATCTGCATCAGGCTCCTTGGTTCTTAATTATCTAAAGAATAAAAGAATATAACCTGTCACTGATATTCTATTGCTGGTTTAAATGTTTAAAACTAAGAAAAACAAACTGTAAGTCGCTCTTAAACCGACTTTTATGCTGCAGCTTTGGCGGCTTTTACCGTTCAAACCTTAATTTGTTTATTTCACAAAGCACCAACGGTTTGATTCTGCTGAACAGATAAGGCCTCGTGTTATTTACATGAAGTCATTCACGTGTTTTCATGCACGGAAAGCCTCCCAAAAGTGCACGTTTCTGTGTGCACGCACGTTTCTGTGCACACGCAGGTTAGAGTTTGATCAAACAGAGTTTTTAACACATGAAAGCCGGTGTTTTGTCCCTGTGAGAAGCAGGGAACACACACCACGTCTTATCGTAGCGCACACATGTCCGCGTTTCATTAGCTTTTAGGGGAACGCGCCGCTCATTTATGGCGTGTTCAAACCGCTGCTCTGTGATGCGCGTGGGAGTGAGGCGTCCTTGAGCAGAATGAAACAGTCTGTCAGAGTGAGAGCGTCTGAAGTGCCGCCAGAGAAGAAACGGCGGTGAAACACAACACCAGAGGAGAGACGGGATCCGGCACATCACAGGGCGCCGAAGCCGTCGTCAGGCAGATCTTACAGGGACGCCACGCCGTCGGGTGGCGCTCAGATTCTATCTGGCTGCTTCAGCTCGCTCTCTCTCCAGAGTTCAGAAAAGATGGCCGATCAGTGATGAAATCAGCTGAAATCTGGATCGGCTTTAACGGCGTGTTGTTCAGGCTCCGCGCGGCGTTCTGTTCCTCCATCTAACCGGCGCCGGTTTGGATTTCCGTTTGAAGTTCCGTACCCTTCTCCATGTTTGGTGGATCCGCCGATTACTTTCTTTTCCTGTTCCACAGCAGACAGCAGCAGACTTTTACAAAATAAAAGCCTGTGAGCAACAGACGGCCCTGTGCTGCGTGTCGTTCCCCCTCTCTCTCTCTGCCCCCTGCTTCCTGTCTCTCTGAACTTTCCTTTAAAGGCACAAAAGCCTGAAAATAATTATTATTTAAAAGAAAAAAAAACTAAATAATAACGAGTTAACTCGCCCAGCGCTACTTTTTATTATTATAATAAATCCTTTTGATGTTTTATCCTTCACAAAGAAAAAGATTCAACCTGTCACATGCAAATATTTACAGTAATTACGGATGTTTTTGCTTTAAATAGATTAAAATGAGGGAAATCTTCTCTTTGAGTGTGTAAATCTGTGCTAATCTGCCACAGTAAATAGATCCATGTAAATAATTTATTATTTCATTAACATGTTTAACGAAAATATGATTTATTATTTTTGTAAGTCTGTGGAAGTCAAACTGGTAGAGATGGTGTTGTTTTTGGATGGTTTGAGGTCTTCATCGCTCACTTCTGGCCTCAGAAGCGTTGGGCAGAGGTGTGTAAATATATATCTATATATCTATGTATATATAGATATATATATGTATATATATCTATATGTGTGTGTGTGTGTGTACAGTATCCGTAACACGGCCGGCCTGCTATCAGGGCTGAAGCAACACGGTGTTCCAACATGGAAAGCAGCAGCAGGGAGATTTATTTCAGGCTGAACGCTCCTCCTGAGAGGCGCTGGACTATCAGATATTCCTGCTGTGAGGAGGCTGCTGATCTCCTCCTCCAGGGCCGCTTTTCCTCCCGGGAGCCCCTGAAGAATATGCCGCGGCTGGACCATCCATCACAGCCGGCGCCGTACAGAGTATCGCCTGCTATCTCTCTACCTGCCCTCGTCGTGCCCAGGAGGCGAATATCTTTTCCTCAGAGGAGGGAGAGGAAGCTAATTGTGAAGCCCACGTGGAGCCCGGCCTCTTCGGTTCGGCTTGCGTCCCTCGTCTCGGTGTCCCTCTCGCCGGGCTCGGCCGGCGTCTCACCCGCCGTCTCCCCAGGACCTTTATCAGGGCGGCGGCTCTGCTCATTAAGGAGTTAATTTTCTCACTGCTATCTCTGATTAGTTCAGTCGACCTAAAGCAGTGTGAATTCTTCAAATTTCCCTCCATGTTATCAGAAAGGAGAGCGGAGAGAAAAGATGGGAATGGGGGGATATTTAATCATTTAAGTAGTCTTCCTGGGGAAGTAGATTCCTTTTTTCTGTCCTCAGCAATGTAAAGAAATCCAGCTCAGTACGAGGGTGGAGGGGGGAGGGTGGGGGAGGGTGGGGGGAGAGGGAGGGAAAAAAACGACTTGATGAAATTCCGCTATCAGCTCCGAACCAATATGCAAAATATCTCGCTGGAAATCAAATAGCTATTATGTTTTCATTTCCACGTCGGCGTATTTGCTTAATGAAGAGGAGACAGATCAGACCGGCAGAGAGAGTCTGCAGGAGCCGATAACCGCCAACGGCTCGCAGCTATCCGCAGCGAGTGACGCTCGCAGTCAGCACGCCGTTTCACCGGGAAGAAATAAAGAAGAAGAGGGGGGGCACCACAGATATCACAGAGGGACAGAAGGAGGGATGGAGGGATGGAGGAGAGATGGAGGGAGCATCAGAGAGGGGAAGAAGGAGGGATGGAGAAGGAGGGAAGAAGGAGGGATGGAGGAGAGATGGAGGGAGCACCACAGATATCACAGAGGGACAGAAGGAGGGATGGAGGAGAGATGGAGGAGAGATGGAGGGAGCATCAGAGAGGGGAAGAAGGAGGGATGGAGAAGGAGGGATGGAGAAGGAGGGAAGAAGGAGGGATGGAGGAGAGATGGAGGGATGGAGGAGAGATGGAGGGATGGAGAGATGGAGGAGAAGGAGGGACAGAAGGAGGGATGGAGGGACAGAAGGAGGGATGGAGGAGGGATGGAGGAGAGATGGAGGAGAGATGGAGGAGAGATGGAGGGAGCATCAGAGAGGGGAAGAAGGAGGGATGGAGGAGAGATGGAGGGAAGAAGGAGGGATGGAGACGGCGGCGAGGATGAGGAACAGAGAGATGATGAAGGAAGGAGAAAACGAAGGAGAGGCGGCAGGTTTGATGGAGGCCGACGGCGGCGAGGAGCGAGAAAACACGTTTAAACTCTTTGATGTTCGGCTTCCTGCTGCTCAGCTCTGCATCCCAATTAGTCCGCCGGGCCGCCGCGAGGGGCTGCCGCCACCGTTAGGGGCCGGCGCCACCGTTAGGGGCCGCCACCGTTAGGGGCCGCCGCCGCCGTTAGGGGCCGCCGCCGTGAGGGCCGCCGCCACCGTTAGGGGCCGCCGCCGCCGTTAGGGGCCGCCGCCGTGAGGGCCGCCGCCACCGTTAGGGGCCGCCGCCGTGAGGGCCGCCGCTGTGAGGGCCGCCGCCGCGAGGGCCGCCGCCGTGTGTCAACAGGTCGGATCAGCCGGATCTCGGCGCTCCTCACAGGCACCAAATCAAACCTCAAATGTTTCCCTAAACTTAAAACCAGGGCCGGAGTCCCGACCCGGAGTCCCGACCCGGAGTCCCGATCCGGAGTCCCGACCCGGAGTCCCGACCCGGAGTCCCGATCCAGCCTGTAATCTCTTAAAGTTCTCCAGGCTTTCTGAAGGTCTTTCTTTCTGCTTTGTCACCCATTTTCAGTCCATTTCCACTGACCGATGAATCAGAAATAACCAATAAAATCCACGTTATTCGGGTTCTGAACCAGAGGATCCATTCACTGTATTTATATGTCAGCGTTTCCTGTTTTATTACCCGTGATTTAGTAGAAACGAGGACTCAGTAACACGAGGACTCTCCTCACGGGATTTAAATCGCTGCAGGTTGGAAATAAGAAGAGAATTAACTGAGAACCAAACCTCTCAACTGTTTATGGAAGAATATCTCTGGACCAGGTGACTAACACCAGACTTTCCCCGAAGAACTCTGGAACTTTAGCAGCAATAGTGTTAAAATGTTCGTTGGTTTGATCCTGAGTTCAGGCAGCGGGGAGCCGCCTGGAACCGCAGATCTGAGAATCCTGATGCCAAACCGCCTGTTTTCATCCCTCCTCCTGCCTCCTGCCTCCTTAAAAACACGGTTCAACTGTGATCATCTCACAGGTTTAAAAGACCAACAGCAGTGGGTCATAATTTTTGGTGTAAAACTGTCTCTGGAACGTGTTTTCAGTTCAATAACTGATCAACTTATTGATTAGTCATGAAATAAGAAGTGCAGAGAGTTAATGAAGTTAGCTTCTACGTCAGGGCCAGTGTTGGGTGTAGTTACTTTGGAAAGCAGTTAGTTACGTTACAGCGTTACCTTTTAATAAAAGTAACGCGTTAGAGTACTCCTGCACACAAATGTGAGAGTGGAATGAGTGGCGTTAGGGGATGGGTAATATTGAACCGTAATTGGAACGTGTTCTACTCTACTTACAAATAAATCTGTTGAAAACATTTTGGATGGATGTTTTCTTATGACTTCTGTTTATATTTATGCTTGGATATAATATATTCCCAGTTAGTTCTCCTAAATTCCCATTATTCCCATGGAAAGTTTCCAATATGGAATATATCCAAAATTCCCAAGCTTAACTTCCCATGGAAGTTTAGTAATGCTCTAAAAATAAAGATGACTTCTTTCTGAGTTTCTGGGGAAGCTTTGAGCTCCTCTGCTTTGATCAGACGTGTCCAAACTCCTTAGCTTAGCATTTGTAGCATTTGTGGCTCTCATTAGCAGCTCAGATGCTAACAGCTGAAGAGGAGAGGCTGATTTTTATTAATACTTAATGTAAACGATGAATATCGGGGCCTGTGAGGACGCCTCCTCCCCCCGTCTGAGCGTAAGCGGCGGCGGCGGCGGCCGTGTGATAAGAGCCCCGCGGCGCTGAGGGAAATGTTTAAAGTGCAAAGTTGATGAAGAGTATTTCCTCTGCGGTGGTAATTCTGCTCGCTCTGATCAATAAGTGGCTCCTCTCCAGCGCCTGACTCCATGTCAGGTAGCTCGGTTTCTCTCTGGAGAGCCGGCGCTGCCTCATTCTTTCTCTAAATATCCTCTTTTAATGTTTCTCTTCACAAGTCTGTGATTCGCAGATACAGGCGCGCCTCTCCTCCTGCTTTCAGGTCTGATGTGTTTCTGGTTATTAGCGTGAGAGCGGCGAGGCTTTGCGTCTGTTTAATCAGCTTGTTGAGCACGCAGGTTTGATGTGTGTTGTCTCTGTGTTTAATCAGCGAGCTGCGAGCTGCAGGTTTGATGTGGACAGAGAGTTAATAAAGCAGTATCTTCTCTGCCTTCATCAGCGGCAGCACTTTGTTCTGCCTCTCCGCAGACAGACAGCTGCTTTCTGGGCTTCTAGTATTGCCGTATCACCGCATCTGTCTTGGTCTAATCTCAGTGCTGGAATGGATTTTTCTCTCTTAACTTGGATCCGTTTTTAATTTTGCCATTGTTTTTGCCTTGAGTTTAAGGCGGCGTGCGCCTGAAACACCTCCGTAATGTGTTGGAAGGCAGGTTGGAAACAGAAAAATACGTGTTTTTTAAAGAAAGAAAGGCCAAACGGTTGGTTTCTGACACGCTAAGATGTCCTCAGATGGATCGGAGCTTCTTTACCAAACCAGTGAGACGTTTGGTTTAAGAAAATAAATAAAAACTAGGGCTGGGCAACGATTAACATCTTTAATCTAATTAATCACATGATTTCCCTGATTAATCACGATTAATCGCATTTGTACGCAGAATCCAAAAATGAATCCAAAAGTAGTGTATAGCTTTTCGTATTTAGCTTTATTTTAAATGTGCTGCCATATGAATGAAAGTGCCATAACATTTGTTGTGCAAACACACTTTTAACATCAGCATCTTTCTGTAGTTTTTATGTAGAAGCCTCGCTCCACTGTCTGTTTCCTTGAATGACTTGCTGCTATCAGTTGTGTGTTTTGCCTTTAAGTGATATTTTAGACTGGAACTACTACGCTGAGAAGACAATTCAACTTGGCAGAGTTTACAGATGACCCTGTGCCCTGTGCTGCGTGTCGTTCCCCCTCTCTCTGCTCCCTGCTTCCTGTCTCTCTGAACTTTGCATTAAAGGCACAAAAGCCCCCCAAAAATATTTTAAAAAACCCCAAAAAACTGCGTTAATACGCGATAAAATGTTTATCGGCGTTAAATAATAACGAGTTAACTCAGTTAACTCGTTATTATCGCGTTAGGATACTAACATTAGGGTGAAAAAGGCTGTTTTTAACATCTGAATCGATTAAAAACACGCTGCATCAATCTGTATCAAATCCTCTGCTTTTTCATCACTGTAAACAGAAAACTGCAGATTTTAATGATTAACTTATGATATTCTGTGTTTTGTTACTCAGAAACATTCATTAGTTCATCAGTGACACACATTCCTTCCTCACTACCAACACAAACACCCCTTTCAGCCCCCGTAAATCGGTCACTTTCTGTTATATTCACACAAATGCTGGAATACACCTCCATAACATCCAGGTGAAACAAATCCAACACAAACGGCTTCTTTCTGAAGAGGAAAATCATCATGAAGGGGACGATAACCGCTCTGTGTGCACACATTCTTCTTATTAAAGAAAACCATCCCTAATTTATATATTTATTCAAACATCAGAGTGCTGTGTAAGAAGGCACAGCTGTGTTTAATGAATGTAAATAAATGAAATATAAGAGTTTGTGGCTGCGGTTCAGGCACATTTAGCTAAAAAATATCGTTTTTCTTACATTTAAACAGCAAAACAAACATTTTCTACAGAAGGAAATGTTTATTTGTTCCGTCTCCGCTGCATCAGATCTACTTTTAGACTATTTAAAATTAATTTAATCCACAATTTGACTCATCTCACACCTCCATAAGTGCACATGGGCATGCTTCTGGATCCAGAACATCCAGAACATGCAGAACATCCAGAACTCGAGCTTCCAGCATGCCACTGAAAGTTTAACTGGCTTGAGAAGCAGAAGTTAAGAACAGGAACATTTAATGTGAGCTGGAGGCTTTTCTCTCTTCAGCTCACAACCTCGAAAGCCGAGTGTTGCTGTGGGACGAGTCTCGGCCTGATTGCGCCCCCCCCCCCCCTGCAGAGATACACATGTGGGTTACGTCTCTGCGTTATTTCCTCATCTCTTGAATGAGTTCAGTCCAATTTTCCTGGATATCACGCTGTAACAATGAAAGGCTTTAACTTTAAAACCGGCGAGCGGCGTAGGAACATGGCGCAGTTATCGCTCCGGCCCCCGCCATCCTTCAGCCAACCGCCCGAGAAGGGGAGGCGGAATATTTCTCCCCCGATAAAAGTCTGAGCCCAAACTTTTCCGCACCATTTGATGTCTGATTGATTCATTAAACCAGAGCCGTAATGAGCAAAGAAATCATATTTCAGCTCACATTTTAAACAGGAAATATAATTGGAATTTTACACACAGAAGTCTCTTTGTACAATTATGATTAAAGGAAAATTAATTGTATGAAAATGTCCTCACAGATACTGAAAATTAGATCCGGCGAAGCCAATTCTAAAAATATTGTGTACGGGATCGATCTTTCTTTTTTTTTTTTTTTTACATGAAGGTCCAAATCTAGCTGTGTTAATTTTATCTGAAATTAGAGTGAAGCATGCAGGCGTGGAAGTTGAAATTAGCCTAAAGATGTTTCATTTACAAAGACAGAAACACTTTGTCAGCCGGCGATTGTTTCCCAGCATTATCTCTGCCTGCCTTTTAATTGCTTTGCAAGTGAAATTAACAGAATTAGAAAAACTGCCTCTCCCTTTTCTCTACAAGCTGCTTTATTCACGGGTATTGTTGTGTGCTTTGTGTAGATTATAGGCTCCTTTTGTTCCAGCGTTGTAAATATATACGCCCCCCAGTCACGGCTTTAGCGCTGAAACAATCCACCCCCCCCGTTCGGTCCACGCAACCTCGTGAAAATTAATTTACAACCTGGAAATGGGGGAGAAAAATCCTGGAAGTGTGTCGGTGTTATTCCACGACGGCGTGCCCACCCTCCTCGTGATTCTGCCGCGGAAAACACGACAGAAACTGTCACGTTTCAGGGTTCGGGTCCCTGAACGCAGCCTTAAACTTATTTAGGATTTATTTTAATACCCAGCATGATGATGACACTTTTATCTTATTTTATCTTATTTTATCTTATTTTATCTTATTCGATTTTGTTGTATTTTATTGCTTTCACTGTTCTTTTATTGTTTTTATTTGTTTTTACTTCTTCTTCTCTTTATTTATCCCCTGCTGTAAAGCACTTTGGTACACCGTAAGGATCGTCTGTAGACGGCTGAATAAATAAAATACATTTACATTAAGATGAGTTCCAGTCCAGAACCTCTTTCACTTCTAATTCAGCTCATTTTATAACTTGATCATTGAATTGGGTGTAAATACAAAGTGTTTATTCATCTTTTTGATCAAATTTAATCAGTCAACATCTTTATTAATCACCTGCTGTAAAGCACTTTGTTACACCTTAATGATTGTCTGTAAAGGGCTGCATAAATAAAGTACATTTACATTTAAAAGGTTCATCTTATAGGGGAGAATATCCTTAATGGGGCACTTTTTTTAAATAAAGTCGCATTAAATCCACATTAACTGACTTCATTTTTTTCGGATGTAATCTTCAAACGGGCTAAAATAGATCAAAAGTACTGTATAATTACTGTGGTCAGCAGGGATTATGGAACTGTAATTGATACCAATCAGCCCCGCACTAATCACTCTTTTAGCTGTAATTTTAGGTATACTGTAATTTGGCTTTAAGGTCCCTCTTGGCTCCCTGCTATTAATCTTCCGGATTAGACCGTTCAGCGTGTCCAATTCTGCAAACCGTCCGTTTAAAAGATCTTTTTCAGGCTCTTTTTGTGTCTCTGCTCCGGAACGTTTGATGCTGAGGAGCTTCTTGGGTTCTTTTTCCCCCTAAACGCGTCTTTTTTCTTGTTCCGGCAGGTTCCCTCGGGGACCTCGATGGCGGGGAGGACAACGCGGCGGACAACCTGAGCCTGTCGGGAGAGGAGGGCGGAGCCTCCGACCCCGAGGACTCTGCCGAGGGCGACGGCTGCAGCCCCCCGCCGTACACGCCGCTGTACAGTGAAGGTAAGAGGGCGGTGATGGTGCGTCTGATGGCGAGCAGCAGCGGCTCGTTCCCGAGGTTTAAAAGAAGAAACTCAGAGCTGAAACACTGTTAGAGGTCACATGAATCACGTTTCTCTGTGCATTAAAGGGACAGTTCGCCTCTTCTGACATGAAGCTGTGTAACATCCCATATCAGCAACATCATTTCTGAACATCTTCTTACCCCCTGCTGCGTCCTGTGAGCAGAGTTCCAGCCTCGTTTTGGTGTTGATGAAGGTAGTCCGGCTAGTTGGCTGGGGTTTAAAAAATAAAGCGTTTTGCTTCTCAGAACAATATGCGTTCAAAAGAGTAATACATTTGCATCACAAAATGGTTCTCCAGGAAAAAGTCAGACCTCACAATCTCTTGGCCCTATTTTCTCTCCCTTCGTATCACTGCCTGCTGTGCAGACCGAGCAGCAAACACCGTAACAGGCGCGGCTGTCGGCAGGCAGCAGCAGGCAGTGATACGAAGGGAGAGAAAATAGCGGCAAGACATTGTGAGGTCTGACTTTGTCCTGGAGAACCATTTTGTGATGCAAATGCAGAATGAAAACTTTTTAGAATGAAAATCAGAACGGCTCGTTAAATGAGTAACAAAGGGGAACTAAATAAATACCAGGGTTGTGTTTTTGGGGAGTTTTACACCTGCTGGTGACCTCAGACGCCCTGATATCTGCTCCCAGGAACAGGAAGGAGGAGTTTTACACAATATGTCACCTTTAACATTTCTTTTTGCTACATCTGAATGGAATTATTTAATTTCTCCCTCCTTTCCTCTGTTCGTTCTGCACAGCAGGCAGTGATACGAAGGGAGAGAAAATAGGGCCAAGAGATTGTGAGGTCTGACTTTTTCCTGGAGAATGATTTTGTGATGCAAATGTATTACTCTGTTGAACGCATATTGTTTGGAGAAGCAAAACGCTTTATTTTTTAAACCCCAGCCAACTAGCCGGACTACCTTCATCAACACCAAAACGAGGCTGGAACTCTGCTCACAGGACGCAGCAGGGGGTAAGAAGATGTTCAGAAATGATGTTGCTGATATATGGGATATTACACAGCTTCATGTCAGAAGAGGCGTACTGTCCCTTTAAGTCAGAAAATGCTCCTATTTCCCTTATTGTGGCCATGATCTCTGACTTATATCCTGACTGGAAAACATTTCGAGCTTTGCAGATTGACGTTATAAAGCGCGCCGCGGCAGACTAAACAGCGTTTTGTTGTGACTGTCGGACAGAACGCAGACTAAAAAAAGCTCCAGCGACACTCCGAACGGCCCGATAACGAGCGTTGTCATGCCAACAGATCAACATGCTGCCAGTTTCCTACAGAAAGCGACGAAATGAAGGAAAAACCGCTGCAGATTCCCTCTGAAATGCACCAAACTGGCCCCGTGAGCGGATAAAAGGATCTTCTCCTTCGCTGCCTTAAGGCCTCAAAGTCCTCTCAGGAGTTTCACCTGGAAACGTGTGACGGTGGCGTGGAGCGAGCGCCTTCCTCTGTTCCTCCAATCAGAGGCTTCACAGAGGCCGAGTGTTTCAGAGACGCTGCAGCAACTCGATGTGAAACCTGTCCCAGCTCAGCTGAATCTCATGTTTCCACATCTTTTAAAGAGGAAATTCCCTTTTAATGGCAGCGATGAAACGTTTGCCGTGTGGCTTCTGCTCCAACCGTAGCATCAGAGAACAGATTCATCTGTGGTAGTTCACCTAAAGAGCAGGGCGGCCTTTTCTCTCTGCGGTAAACACCCGGAAGGTTGAGGGTTCTACGCTGTATCTCAGCTGTTCCTTAAAGGGACAGTTCCCCTCTTCTGACATGAAGCTGTATGACATCCCATATCAGCAGCATCATTTCTGAACATCTTCTTACCCCCTGCTGCGTCCTGTGAGCAGAGTTCCAGCCTCGTTTTGGTGCTGATGAAGGTAGTCCGGCTAGTTGGCTGGGGTTTAAAAAATAAAGCGTTTTGCTTCTCAAAACAATATGCGTTCAACAGAGTAATACATTTGCATCACAAAATGGTTCTCCAGGAAAAAGTCGGACCTCACAATCTCTTGGCCCTATTTTCTCTCCCTTCGTATCACTGCCTGCTGTGCAGACCGAGCAGCAAACACCGTAACAGGCGCGGCTGTCGGCTGTCACTTGTTAAGTGAGAAAGTCTTGAAAACAAATTGTTTTGACTCACTTATCATATGAAACAAGCTTTTTTTTTTACATTTGAAGAGGTTTTTAATCTAATTTCAAGATCACTTTTATCTCAAAAGTCCTAAATATCACATCTTATTTCAAGAAAGCACTAGTTATGCTCTTAGCTGTTTGGTAGTGGAAGGAAATGCACTTATGATTTCTTGTGACCTGAAGTTCTTTTGCCTACCGATGTTGAACGCACTTATTGTAAGTCGCTTTGGTTAAAAGCGTCTGCAAAATGACCGTAATGTAAATGTAATGTAAGAAATCTTAACAACCGATTTTCACTAGTTCCATTGGCAGATTTTTTTTGCTTATTTCAAGCAAAAAGGTCTTTTATTTGTTGTTTTGGGAGGGGCATTTTTCCTCTGCTTCTTCTGCCCGTCTCCTGGGTTTCAGCAGCCTGAGTGGCTCCCTCCTTCCTCCTGGTGTTCAGCCTCAGGCTGCTGGACTTCATGCTCTGTGAGCAGCTTTCTTCTCCTAACATCAGCGGCTTCTGCCTCCTCCTTTGGCCCAGGTTCTGATGCCGGCAGGGCTGACGTATCACTGGAAAAAAATGCCCCTCCAAAAATAAGTAAAAAAAAACAACAAATAAAAGACGTTTTTGCTTGAAATAAGCAAAAAAATCTGCCAATGGAACTAGTGAAAATCGGCTTGTCAAGATTTCTTGAAATAAGATGTGATATTTGGGACTTTTGAGATAAAAGTGATCTTGAAATTAGCTTAAAAACCTCTTCAAATGTCAAAAAAAAAAAGCTTGTTTCATATGATATGTGACTCAAAACAATTTGTTTTCAAGACTTTTTCATTTAACAAGATATTCCAGATGTATTGTCTTCAAACAAGTCCCTATATCTGGCTGAAATAGTACTTGTTGTGTCTTATATTAAGTGTAATGAGATATTTGGACTAGAAATGAGACAAAAATACTTGGTAAGTCTTTGATTTTTTCCAGTGTGGTGTAATGTCCAACTGGGGCTGAATGCAACTCATACATTGGAAAAAATCAAAGTCTTACCAAGTATATTTGTCTCATTTCTAGTCAAAATATCTCATTACACTTAATATCAGACTAACAAGTACTATTTCAGCCAGATATGGGGACTTGTTTGAAGATAATACATCTGGAATATCTTGTTAAATGAAAAAGTCTTGAAAACAAATTGTTTTGAGTCACATATCATATGAAACAAGCTTTTTTTTTCATTTGAAGAGGTTTTTAAGCTAATTTCAAGATCACTTTTAACTCAAAAGTCCTAAATATCACATTTTATTTCAAGAAATCTTGACAGGCCGATTTTCACTAGTTCCATTGGCAGATTTTTTTGCTTATTTCAAGCAAAAATGTCTTTTATTTGGTGTTTTCTTACTTATATTTGGAGGGGCTTCTTTCCAGTGATGTGCTGACTCTTCAGGACCCGCCTCGCTCTTTGGAGGTCCTGGGATCCCCGGATATCTGTGGCCGTGTTGCCCTCTGACAGTTCATCACACCCTGAAATAGAGCGGAGAATCCCACCACCCGAACACACACATTTACACGTATTTATGTACAGTTTAACGGCAGCCGAGCCGCTCCTTTAGCTGTCAGTTATTAGTGGTTGTTACCAGTTTAATCTCCACATCTGGACTCCTGTCAGGAAAGGGTTAACGTCAGAGACAGAAAACATTTCACCAGGTTGCGGCTTCGCTCTTTTATCTGCCAACGCGTAAAAAAAAACAAAAAAACACAACAAACAAAAAGCCTTCTGCAGGTTTCAGGGAGCCGCGCGCCTCTCATCCCGAGCCGCCCTCCTCCCCACGCCGCCGCCCCGTGATAGCAGTTCTCACTCGTATTCTTATTCTTATTCGAGATTTCGCCGGCTGTGTTTTTAATCTCTGAAAAAATTCCTGCTCTTGTGAAATTTTTTGGGGGCTGAGAGTGATAAGCGTCTGCTGGTTGGCTCGGTTTGATAAACCCATGGAAATTCTGTCAGGTGCTAATCGAGACGAGATTAGAGATTAGCGAGGTGTGTGTGTGTGTGTGTGTGTGTGTGTGTGTGTGTGTGTGTGTGTGTGCGTGTGTGTGTGTGTGAGTGTGTGAGGTGACGGGTGGGTTATGTGTGTGTTAGATTGTAGAAGAAGAAGATGAGAGAACTCAGGCATGCTGCACATGTGAGCAAGTTTGTCGATAGCAAACCGACTCGGCGTCCATTTTCTCTTTTTGTGCATGTGTTTAAACCCCCCCCCCACACACACACACACACCCTCCTTCACCACCACGCTGTTGATTTACTCCTCCTTCTCCTCTCCGGGGTTCCTCGGTTGCCCGGCGCTGCCATTATCAGTTCCCTGTAAATCAGCCATGTTTGACGAACCTGCTCTTTCAACCTGGGATCAATACCAGCTCTTTATCTGACCAGCGCTGGCTAATAAAGGCAGGGCCTCTTATCCACCATCTGGAAGACACACACACACACACACACACACACACACACACACACACGTGCACACACACACGTGCACACACACAAGTGATAACTGCCCTGATAACTTTAGCAAGAAAAACACATTCTACCGGTAACAGGACCCAGCTCTGTGACACCAGTTTATTAATGCTCATACAAAGCGTCCACGCGCACGTGCACGTGCACGGCTTTATTGAGCAGCATCTGCTCAGTACTTTTCTCTCTCCGCTGTGGTGTTCTTTTCCCTTCTCTCTTCTCAGAATCGCTGTACAGCTGCAGCGACCTGCAGAAACGACTGAAGTTCCCTTTTTTTTTTCGAACAATCATTTTCACACATCACAGGAAGCCCGATTAGATCTCCTTCTGGGCCGATAAGTCGGCATGTCACCTCCTTCTGACCTCTAATTGTCATGTCCTCATTTGGGCCAATCAGAGGGATTTTTGTAAACACTTCTTTTTTTTTTCTTTTCATCAGAATCTGATAGCGAGGACAGAAAAAAGTGTGTGTGATGCATAAAGGGACGGAGGCGCTAATCTCTGGTGTCATCGTGATTAACAGCCGTTACCTTCATAACATCGGATTAGCTGCAGATCCGTTTCATCTCTGTGTGTTTTAACACATTTATGACTCGCTTTGCCCCACGTTGGTGCGAGGGGCATTTTTTATGTTGGTTACAGGAAGTCGGGGGCAGAGTTGGAACAAACTTACACGCTTACAGGTGCACTTTGGGCTGTTTTTCACACATTTTTAGGGCTTTTCCTGTTTTTCTTTTAAAGAATGGATAAAGCTGCTGAAGTTACATCCTTACGCTCCCGGTTCCACAGAGAGGGGCCTGATAACTGAACGCTCTGCCTCCCAAACTGGCAGCTGGTTCCACAGAGAGGGGCCTGATAACTGAAGGCTCTGCCTCCCAAACTGGCAGCTGGTTCCACAGAGATGGGCCTGATAACTGAAGGCTCTGCCTCCCAAACTGGCAGCCGGTTCCACAGAGAGGGGCCTGATAACTGAAGGCTCTGCCTCCCAAACTGGCAGCTGGTTCCACAGAGAGGGGCCTGATAACTGAAGGCTCTGCCTCCCAAACTGGCAGCTGGTCCCACAGAGAGGGGCCTGATAACTGAAGGCTCTGCCTCCCAAACTGGCAGCCGGTTCCACAGAGAGGGGCCTGATAACTGAAGGCTCTGCCTCCCAAACTGGCAGCTGGTCCCACAGAGAGGGGCCTGATAACTGAAGGCTCTGCCTCCCAAACTGGCAGCTGGTTCCATCAGAGAGGAGCCTGATAACTGAAGGCTCTGCCTCCCAAACTGGCAGCTGGTTCCACAGAGAGGGGCCTGATAACTGAAGGCTCTGCCTCCCAAACTGGCAGCTGGTTCCTCAGAGAGGGGCCTGATAACTGAAGGCTCTGCCTCCCAAACTGGCAGCTGGTTCCACAGAGAGGGGCCTGATAACTGAAGGCTCTGCCTCCCAAACTGGCAGCTGGTTCCACAGAGAGGGGCCTGATAACTGAAGGCTCTGCCTCCCAAACTGGCAGCCGGTTCCTCAGAGAGGGGCCTGATAACTGAAGGCTCTGCCTCCCAAACTGGCAGCTGGTTCCACAGAGAGGGGCCTGATAACTGAAGGCTCTGCCTCCCAAACTAGCAGCTGGTTCCACAGAGAGGGGCCTGATAACTGAAGGCTCTGCCTCCCAAACTGGCAGCTGGTTCCACAGAGAGGGGCCTGATAACTGAAGGCTCTGCCTCCCAAACTGGCAGCTGGTTCCTCAGAGAGGGGCCTGATAACTGAAGGCTTTGCCTCCCAAACTGGCAGCTGGTTCCACAGAGAGGGGCCTGATAACTGAAGGCTCTGCCTCCCAAACTGGCAGCTGGTTCCTCAGAGAGGGGCCTGATAACTGAAGGCTCTGCCTCCCAAACTGGCAGCTGGTTCCACAGAGAGGGGCCTGATAACTGAAGGCTCTGCCTCCCAAACTGGCAGCTGGTTCCTCAGAGAGGGGCCTGATAACTGAAGGCTCTGCCTCCCAAACTGGCAGCTGGTTCCACAGAGAGGGGCCTGATAACTGAAGGCTCTGCCTCCAAACTGGCAGCTGGTTCCACAGAGAGGGGCCTGATAACTGAAGGCTCTGCCTCCCAAACTGGCAGCTGGTTCCACAGAGAGGGGCCTGATAACTGAAGGCTCTGCCTCCCAAACTGGCAGCTGGTTCCACAGAGAGGGGCCTGATAACTGAAGGCTCTGCCTCCCAAACTGGCAGCTGGTTCTAAAGAGAGGGGCCTGATAACTGAAGGCTCTGCCTCCCAAACTGGCAGCTGGTTCTAAAGAGAGGGGCCTGATAACTGAAGTCTCTGCCTCCCAAACTGGCAGCCGGTTCCACAGAGAGGGGCCTGATAACTGAAGGCTCTGCCTCCCAAACTGGCAGCTGGTTCCACAGAGAGAGGGGCCTGATAACTGAAGGCTCTGCCTCCCAAACTGGCAGCTGGTTCCACAGAGAGAGGGGCCTGATAACTGAAGGCTCTGCCTCCCAAACTGGCAGCTGGTTCCACAGAGAGGGGCCTGATAACTGAAGGCTCTGCCTCCCAAACTGGCAGCTGGTTCCACAGAGAGGGGCCTGATAACTGAAGGCTCTGCCTCCCAAACTGGCAGCTGGTTCCACAGAGAGGGGCCTGATAACTGAAGGCTCTGCCTCCCAAACTGGTAGCTGGTTCCACAGAGAGGGGCCTGATAACTGAAGGCTCTGCCTCCCAAACTGGCAGCTGGTTCCACAGAGAGGGGCCTGATAACTGAAGGCTCTGCCTCCCAAACTGGCAGCTGGTTCCACAGAGAGGGGCCTGATAACTGAGGGCTCTGCCTCCCAAACTGGCAGCTGGTTCCACAGAGAGGGGCCTGATAACTGAAGGCTCTGCCTCCCAAACTGGCAGCTGCTTCCACAGAGAGGGGCCTGATAACTGAGGGCTCTGCCTCCCAAACTGGCAGCTGGTTCCACAGAGAGGGGCCTGATAACTGAAGGTTGAATGGGAGGTCGTGCTGATTATTATCATCCTGAATGTGACGTGGTCACTTAGCAAAGATAAAAAAGTTCAAAGTTTGGTCAGAATATGAAACAATCATCAGGTTTTCCAGGTTTCAGACGCTGCTTTCATTCACATTAAAGGCCGTGAAGAAGAAACCATTTGGTGCTGTTTAACCTGGTGCGGGGGGGTTATACGCTGCTGAGTTCAGATGAGGAGCTGAAGGGTTTTTAATGTAGTAATGATTCCCTGCATGATTCAGCTGCTGAGCGCTCAGTCGGGCTGAAGCTGCCTTTAAGAAACCGTAAAATAATCGTTTCAGGTTTAATGTGAACAAAAAGGGACAAAAAACAGAGAAATCTGGATGAAATGTCGACTCATTTAGCTGTGAAACAGTGATTTTAGTGTTCGTTTCATCAGAATCAGAAACACCAGGGCTGGCGGAGTTAACTCGTTAATTATTTAACGTTGATAAATATTTTATCGTGCATTAACGCAGGTTTTATTATTTATTTTATTCTGTAAAAGTCTGTTGCTCACAGGCTTTTATTTTGTAAAAGTCTGCTGCTCACAGGCTTTTATTTTGTAAAAGTCTGCCGCTCACAGGCTTTTATTTTGTAAAAGTCTGCTGCTCACAGGCTTTTATTTTGTAAAAGTCTGTTGCTCACAGGCTTTTATTTTGTAAAAGTCTGCTGCTGTCTGCTGTGGAACAGGAAAAGAAAGTAATCGGCGGATCCACCAAACATGGAGAAGGGTACGGAACTTTTACTCGGCCATTTTCATTTTAAAGTTCTTCCAGACGGCGGAGTCGACAGAACCAAAGTCATCTGTAAACACTGCCAAGTTGAATTGTCTTCTCAGCGTAGTAGTTCCAGTCTAAAATATCACTTAAAGGCAAAACACACAACTGATAGCAGCAAGTCATTCAAGGAAACAGACAGTGGAGCGAGGCTTCTACATAAAAACTACAGAAAGATGCTGATGTTAAAAGTGTGTTTGCACAACAAATGTTATGGCACTTTCATTCATATGGCAGCACATTTAAAATAAAGCTAAATGCTAAAAGCTATACACTACTTTTGGACTCATTTTTGGATTCTGCGTACAAATGCGATTAATCGTGATTAATCAGGGAAATCATGTGATTAATTAGATTAAACATGTTAATCGTTGCCCAGCCCTAGTTGACACTGATTTCTGCCTTTAAATCCCTTTTTCTGAGACTCGTAAACGTGGTTAAAACATCAAACAAACGTGTTGGACGAGTGAAACTGGGGTCGGTGCGTCTGCTGGACTCTTTCCTGTTTATTGAACTTTGATTTAAAATCCCAGTAAATCGTCTGTGGAAGGATGTGGAACTCTGAGCCGGTTTAGACTTTAAAGCGTCTCCGATGCGTTTCAGTTCCACCGGCTTCCCTCTCTCTTCGTGGCCTCGCCACGCAGACCGCGGTGGCGTTGAACCACACGGCGAGCTGCAGAAGTTGGGAGGCGAGGGAATGTCGGGTGACTTTGCCCTGCAGGTGCGACGGGGGAAGTTCAGCTTATCAGATTGATGGAGACCGTCTCGCTGAGGGGGGAGGAACGGGGGAGGTGGAGGGAGGCGGGGGGGAGGGTTCTGGCAGAAAAGTGTCTGTCGGCGGCTCCTGATACCTGCCTCCCTGCCTCAGATGATACGGGAGATAATATTGATAATATTAAACGTAATAACCGTGTCTGCAGCTCCAGCCCTGCAGGATAAAATCAATGTGCCATTCAATGTGATTTATAGCTGAAAATAATGGCACCGCTCGGGCAGGGGGAGGTGTGCACGTGCACGTGTGAAAGGTGGACGTGACGTGAAGCTGGATGTCGGAGTTATTTGACGGCGAGCCTCTCAGCCGCTGCGTTAATGACGGCATCACGCGGTGGCGGGGCGTTTATGGCCCGTATTGATTGGGCGTTATCGCTGTTTATCAGAGCGGGAATGCGAGGGTAAACATGGCCTTTGTGCACATGGCTGAGGTGGAGGCTGGAGACGGGGGCGGGAGGGCCGAGGAAGGAGGAAGGGAACGGCGTCATTTAGGAGGAGAAGAAGAAGACTTTTTTCTGGTTTTAATGATCTAATAACCTGCTGATGTGTTCAAAGCATCAACGAGTAATTTACACCTCTGAGTTAAAGAAATAAGGAAATAAGGAGAGTTTTCTTCCAGTTTCCCACCAAAAGAACCAGTTTTTAAACATGTTTTTATCTATTTTATTGGAAATAAAGCCAGCAGAACACCGGCTGAACAGATGTTTGGTGGATGTTTTCATCGTTTCCCACCAAAAGAACCAGTTTTTAAACGTGTTTTTATCTATTTTATTGGAAATAAAGCCAGCAGAACATCAGCTGAACAGATGTTTGGTGGATGTTTTCGTTTCCCACCAAAAGAACCAGTTTTTAAACGTGTTTTTATCTATTTTATTGGAAATAAAGCCAGCAGAACATCAGCTGAACAGATGTTTGGTGGATGTTTTCACCGTTTCCCACCAAAAGAACCAGTTTTTAAACGTGTTTTTATCTATTTTATTGGAAATAAAGCCAGCAGAACATCAGCTGAACAGATGTTTGGTGGATGTTTTCACCGTTTCCCATCAAAATAACCAGTTTTCAAACATGTTTTTATCTATTTTATTGGAAATAAAGCCAGCAGAACATCAGCTGAACAGATGTTTGGTGGATGTTTTCATCGTTTCACACCAAAAGAACCAGTTTTCAAACATGTTTTTATCTATTTTATTGGAAATAAAGCCAGCAGAACATCAGCTGAACAGATGTTTGGTGGATGTTTTCATCGTTTCCCACCAAAAGAACCAGTTTTTAAACATGTTTTTATCTATTTTATTGGAAATGAAGTCAGCAGAACATCAGCTGAACAGATGTTTGGTGGATGTTTTCACCGTTTCCCACCAAAAGAACCAGTTTTCAAACATGTTTTTATCTATTTTATTGGAAATAAAGCCAGCAGAACATCAGCTGAACAGATGTTTGGTGGATGTTTTCATCGTTTCCCACCAAAAGAACCAGTTTTTAAACGTGTTTTTATCTATTTTATTGGAAATAAAGCCAGCAGAACACCGGCTGAACAGATGTTTGGTGGATGTTTTCACCGTTTCCCACCAAAAGAACCAGTTTTTAAACGTGTTTTTATCTATTTTATTGGAAATAAAACCAGCAGAACATCAGCTGAACAGATGTTTGGTGGATGTTTTCACCGTTTCACACCAAAAGAACCAGTTTTTAAACATGTTTTTATCTATTTTATTGGAAATAAAGCCAGCAGAACATCAGCTGAACAGATGTTTGGTGGATGTTTTCACCGTTTCACACCAAAAGAACCAGTTTTTAAACATGTTTTTATCTATTTTATTGGAAATAAAGCCAGCAGAACATCAGCTGAACAGATGTTTGGTGGATGTTTTCACCGTTTCCCACCAAAAGAACCAGTTTTTAAACGTGTTTTTATCTATTTTATTGGAAATAAAACCAGCAGAACATCAGCTGAACAGATGTTTGGTGGATGTTTTCACCGTTTCCCACCAAAAGAACCAGTTTTTAAACATGTTTTTATCTATTTTATTGGAAATAAAGCCAGCAGAACATCAGCTGAACAGATGTTTGGTGGATGTTTTCACCGTTTCCCACCAAAAGAACCAGTTTTTAAACATGTTTTTATCTATTTTATTGGAAATAAAGCCAGCAGAACACCGGCTGAACAGATGTTTGGTGGATGTTTTCACCGTTTCCCACCAAAAGAACCAGTTTTTAAACATGTTTTTATCTATTTTATTGGAAATAAAGCCAGCAGAACATCAGCTGAACAGATGTTTGGTGGATGTTTTCACCGTTTCCCACCAAAAGAACCAGTTTTTAAACGTGTTTTTATCTATTTTATTGGAAATAAAGTCAGCAGAACATCAGCTGAACAGATGTTTGGTGGATGTTTTCACCGTTTCCCACCAAAAGAACCAGTTTTTAAACATGTTTTTATCTATTTTATTGGAAATGAAGTCAGCAGAACATCAGCTGAACAGATGTTTGGTGGATGTTTTCACCGTTTCCCACCAAAAGAACCAGTTTTTAAACATGTTTTTATCTATTTTATTGGAAATGAAGTCAGCAGAACATCAGCTGAACAGATGTTTGGTGGATGTTTTCACCGTTTCCCACCAAAAGAACCAGTTTTTAAACATGTTTTTATCTATTTTATTGGAAATAAAGCCAGCAGAACACCGGCTGAACAGATGTTTGGTGGATGTTTTCACCGTTTCCCATCAAAATAACCAGTTTTTAAACGTGTTTTTATCTATTTTATTGGAAATAAAGCCAGCAGAACATCAGCTGGGGATAAAAAGGCTGTTTTCAGCCTGTTATTCCCATCAGATTTGATTCTTTTTACTAATTTAAAGGCCCAGTGTGCAGGGTGGGCTTCCCACGGGAACACAGAGGACACCCACAGGTTTTTATTCCCCGTCAGAGCGGAACCATTTCTGAATCCTCACGGTTCAGCCGTCACATATAAACTTAGAACGAGGTCTCTGTGATGTCGTATGGCTGAGTTATGAGGCCTCCAACACATTTTTGGTTCGTATTAAACCAGAAGCAGCCGCGGTTTCTCTGCTTTTGGGTGGAGGTTTCTCTGCTTTTGGGTGGAACTGAGCGCGGTTAGTCAGAGCAGCGCAGTCAGCTGACCCTTGTCCTGATGATGGTGTAAGACAGATCCTCGGGTCAGATAGTGATGGAACTATTAATCTAATCTAACTAATCATGAGTCCAGCTAATAGGGCGGAGCCAGCAGAGTGATGACCTCACTGATACCGGCCGCTCAGGCAAAGTTCAGGGTTCACCAATCTGTGAACACACACAAGCAGATGTGGAGATTAAAGCAGAGCGGGTGCACGAGAGTGCACGAGTGTGCACGAGCGGCCGGTGGTGTCTTTGATCAGGGCAGGAATATCAGCCTGATTAGAGGAGCCTCTGCTGAAGGTGACGGGACGAGGAGAGGCAGCGATTCACTCAGTGGAGGAGGAAGGGTGGAGGAAGGGAAAGAAGAAGGTGGAGGAAGGTGGAGGAAGGAGAAGAAAAATGAGTGAAGGTGAAGACGTTGATTCTCCGGAGCTGTAATGAACATCAAAGGGTCGGTGTGTGTGTTACAGTCTCAGTGCTGCCTTTGATCTGCAGACAGGAAGAGCGCACGCACGCACACGTGCACACAGGTGCACGTACGTGCACGTGAGATTCAGACGTTGTAATTGGAGCTCTCTCTGTTGTGTCTGCAGAGCCCAGGACGCAGGACTCCGGGGGAGGACCTGACAGCGAGGACTGTGACGGGGGAGAGCGTAGCGCCGGCGCCACGAACAGCGGCGGCGAGGACGAGGAGGACGGCGAGGACGAGGACGAGGCGTCGCGGTGGAGAGGTCCAGGTCAGTGCCGCCACACGTTTGAGTTGGAGGACGAAGAGCAGAAACAGTTGATTATTGGCTCTGAAAGGACCTGATGGAGAAGCTGCTTTAGGCACAAAAACATCAGAAACAAAACAATTAAAAGAAGTTAAAGCCAAATGATGAAGTACGGCACAGCAAAAGGGACAAAATTCAGATCATTGAGCAGTCACCTGAGGATATGTAAAGCCTCGTTTCCACTCTGCAGTCCGGTACGGGTCGGTTCAGAACCCTTATTTCAGTGTTTTCACTACCACCAAAGCGTACCGGTCCCATGGAACCCGTTACCATGGAACCCGTTACCATGGAACCCGTTACCATGTCTGTAACCCTTCTGCTTGGGGTACCGAGCACACGGGACCGGTTCCAGGCTCTGCTCTCCGTTGTTGGTGAGGAGGCTGTGCAGCGGGAGCTCGATGGCGCAAAAATGGCAGAGAGTGATGCTAGCAACCAGTGAGCTAATCTCTGTGATGCTAGCACCCAGTGAGCTAATCTCTGTGATGCTAGCACCCAGTGAGCTAATCTCTGTGATGCTAGCACCCAGTGAGCTAATCTCTGTGATGCTAGCACCCAGTGAGCTAATCTCTGTGATGCTAGCAACCAGTGAGCTAATCTCTGTGATGCTAGCACCCAGTGAGCTAATCTCTGTGATGCTAGCACCCAGTGAGCTAATCTCTGTGATGCTAGCACCCAGCGAGCTAATCTCTGTGATGCTAGCAACCAGCGAGCTAATCTCTGTGATGCTAGCAACCAGCGAGCTAATGTCTGTGATGCTAGCAACCAGCGAGCTAATCTCTGTGATGCTAGCACCCAGCGAGCCAATCTCTGTGATGCTAGCACCCAGTGAGCTAATCTCTGTGATGCTAGCAACCAGCGAGCTAATCTCTGTGATGCTAGCAACCAGCGAGCTAATGTCTGTGATGCTAGCACCCAGCGAGCTAATCTCTGTGATGCTAGCACCCAGCCAGCCAATCTCTGTGATGCTAGCAACCAGTGAGCTAATCTCTGTGATGCTAGCACCCAGCGAGCCAATCTCTGTGATGCTAGCACCCAGCGAGCTAATCTCTGTGATGCTAGCACCCAGCGAGCTAATTTCTGTGATGCTAGCACCCAGTGAGCTAATCTCTGTGATGCTAGCAACCAGTGAGCTAATCTCTGTGATGCTAGCACCCAGTGAGCTAATCTCTGTGATGCTAGCACCCAGTCAGCTGGTCCTACCCTCCACGACAGTTGAAGCTATTTCTAAATTGCAGACGGTGGCGCGCTCCTGTGATCTCAGTCGTTTGGTGTAATGTGGTCATTTAAGGCGGTATTTCTCACATCTCGGGGGTTACGACAAAGTCAAACACGTTTAATGTCATCGTGAGTCTTCAGTGACTCGTTCTGCGTGTTCAACCAACACGTGCACTGTTGTAACTTCCAAACGGGAAGCAGAGGAAGCTGTGGGTGAGAGCAAAAAACGTACAGTTCATTAATGATTTACTGCCACACAAGTGTGTGTTTGTACTGTGTGATAGTATGTTTGAGAGAGTTTCTATGGGAGATCATCATGCAGCACACATAACCACAGATGCTGTCTTTAGCCTGTGTGGAGGGGATAAAAGCTCTCAAAATGCTCAGAATGAACACTTTTCAGTCTCAGTTTCTGACTCCTTTCACCTTCTTAATGTGTGAAAATATGTGAAGATTCTCTTCTGTATGGCTTGTTTTAAAAACCGGTTATGTGTGCGCACGTGCTGCCTTTGTAGCAGCTGGATTTGATGGAAGAAACTGGAGAAAACATAGAGGAGCAAAATCAGAGAAAAAGAGGAAAAATGTCTAAAGTTTGGGAGCATTTCAAAGAAAAGAAAAGAGAAAATACTGTACAGTGTGTCCATTGTAAGAGCCAGTTAGCTTAGCACAATAGCACAGCTTCAATGCTACAGCATCTCAGCAGAAAGAAGCTGGATCACATATCGAGTCCACTGAGTGAAACAAACACAAGGGAACATTTCACGTTAGCATTTTAATGGTCGGCTTGTTAGCTGAGAAGGATGCTAGCAGAGAACAGAAGGAAGCTAACAGAGAACAGAAGGAAGCTAGAGGAGAACAGAAGGAAGCTAGCAGAGAACAGAAGGAAGCTAGCATAGAATAGAAGGAAGGAAGCGGAGAACAGAAGGAAGCTAGCAGAGAACAGAAGGAAGCTAGCAGAGAACAGAAGGAAGCTAGAGGAGAACAGAAGGAAGCTAGCAGAGAACAGAAGGAAGCTAGCAGAGAACAGAAGGACCCTAGCAGAGAACAGAAGGAAGCTAGCAGAGAACAGAAGGAAGCTAGCAGAGAACAGAAGGAAGCTAGCAGAGAACAGAAGGAAGCTAGAGGAGAACAGAAGGAAGCTAGAGGAGAACAGAAGGGAGCTAACAGAGAACAGAAGGAAACTAGTAGAGAACAGAAGGACGCTAACAGAGAACAGAAGGACGCTAACAGAGAACAGAAGGACGCTAACAGAGAACAGAAGGAAGCTAGCAGAGAACAGAAGGAAGCTAACAGAGAACAGAAGGACCCTAGCAGAGAACAGAAGGAAGCTAGCAGAGAACAGAAGGAAGCTAGCAGAGAACAGAAGGAAGCTAGCAGAGAGCAGAAGGAAGCTAGCAGAGAACAGAAGGAAGCTAGCAGAGAACAGAAGGAAGCTAGCAGAGAACAGAAGGAAGCTAGCAGAGAACAGAAGGAAGCTAGAGGAGAACAGAAGGGAGCTAACAGAGAACAGAAGGAAACTAGTAGAGAACAGAAGGAAGCTAGCAGAGAACAGAAGGAAGCTAGCAGAGAACAGAAGGAAGCTAGCAGAGAACAGAAGGACGCTTACAGAGTTCAGAAGGAAGCTAACAGAGAACAGAAGGACGCTAACAGAGAACAGAAGGGAGCTAGCAGAGAACAGAAGGAAGCTAGCAGAGAACAGAAGGACGCTAACAGAGAACAAAAGGAAGCTAACAGAGAACAGAAGGAAGCTAACAGAGAACAAAAGGAAGCTAACAGAGAACAGAAGGAAGCTAGCAGAGAACAGAAGGAAGCTAGCAGAGAACAGAAGGAAGCTAGCAGAGAACAGAAGGACGCTAGCAGAGAACAGAAGGAAACTGAGGCTCATATTGTCCTTAAAGGTGATAGAGAAAGGTTGAATGGGGCATTAATCCTTGTTCTGTGATGTGATATGTAGCCCAAAAAAAATTGGTTGGGTCTGTAATGGCTCAGAACCTCCCTAAAAGGCTCTCTGAAACAGCTGTTACTATGCTGGGTTTAGAATGCGTCTTTTTCCCTTATTGGCGTCGTTTCAGAGCTTATCTGGCAACCTCATTATGAAATGCAGGTAGGTGTTGACGCTATTCGGTTGCCGTTGCTTGGTTGGCTGCCGTTGCTCTCACTGAAAACAGAGCTATAGAGTAATACACTGACTGAATAAGAAAGCTCATAAGAATCAGAATTCGTTTTATTGCCATTGTTAGTGAACAGTGTTCACTAACTAGGAATTTGCTGCGGCGTAAGGTGCAAACATGTAACATAGGATATAATAATAAAAAATAAAGAATAAAAATATATGAATATAAAATGTACAAGGTGTGTACAACACACCTTGTACATTTACCCCTTGTCAAACTGCAAGGGGGAAAAACTGTTTTTGTGACGGGAGGTTCTGGTCCGAATGGAGCGAAGCCTCCTGCCCGAGGGGAGCGGTGCAAATAGAGAAGGGTCAGCTGTGATCCGACCTGCTCGCCCCATAGTCCTGGAGACGTGCAGCCGAGCACCGGAGCGAGACACAGACAGTCTGTGTCTGTCCCTGCTCAGAATCGTGCAAGCTTTGTGAAACTGTACTCCGTGAAATGCGCAGAGCAAAGGAAAAGTCGGCGGTTGTACGTACAGGGGATGCTGTTAAAAATAAATAAAAGCCATTGATCGCGAACATTGCTTTCCGAGGGAAGAATATGTAACGATCGTAGTCCGTTTTCACAGCCTTGGAAGGCACACCTGTTCCTGTTTCTCGCCGAAGGGGCGTGTCTGAAAGGGGGTGGCTGAGGATTTGGGTGCGGGGGGGGTGATTGCTGAAAAAGTGACGTCACTTTTTGACAAAAACGGATTGGGGGATATATATTAAAAAGGGGAGTACTTGAAACAGAGGTTCTGACACTTGCTGGCACTTCGTGTGTTCTCCCCACAGCGGGGAGACTCAGAACTAACACCAGAAACGGGAAAAAAGACGATTTTGATTCTCTATCCCCTTTAATGTGCCTCTGCCCATCAGAGCAGCTTCAGCCTGGAAGCTGTTAATGTGAACTAATATTCTGAGTCCCATCAAAGTCCAACCAGAATAAAAACGGCTCATTTTATCAGACCGTGTTGTATCTGTAGCATCAGAGGCTGCTGGTTAAGGTGTCGCGTTAACTGCTGTTATTCTGAGTCACTGTGCTGTCTGATAACAGACAATAAAACAGGAAATAAGAGGCTTTATCAGGATTTCAGCTGCATTAAAAAACAGTTTGTGAACGTGGAGACAGCAGGAGAGAAGCTAACAGATGCTAACACAGCTGGATGTTAGCTGGGAAGCTAACAGCTGCTGTTCTGTGGTCCTGTTATCAGTTTCAGGAGGAGGGATGTTTGTGGCCGTAGCACCCAGCGATAGTTGTGGTTCTTAATGTAGGTTTTTCTCTTTTTAAATCTGATGACTCGATCAATCGATGCAATAATTGAGTGATAAATAATCATGTGCTGCAGCTCCGGTCACCGTGGAAACGCAGTGATGCCTCACTTCTGGTTTCTGTGGACCAGCTGAGCTCATGAAAGTCTGGAACGTTGAGGTTCTGGTTCAGCCCGGTGCCACAGCTGCACCCGCCGTGAGTCCAGGTGTGCACGTGGCGTGCACGTGACGTGCTCCTGTTGTAACCAACACTCTCACACTTTGGCTGAGAGAAGATAAGCAGTAAATCGCCATAATTTTATTATTTATTTCCCCTCTTATCGAGCTTTGTTTGGTTATTTATTTCTCTGTCTGTCGTCTTCAATGAGTTAAACAATGCAGGAAGATTACCGCTTTATCTGCCATTATTTCCCTTTCAAGCCGTGCACGTTTTAACGTGCGCCCGTGCACGTGTGAGGATGTGTTCATTATCGTGGCGTGCCAGCCTCGTCCCTTTAACAGTAATTGGAGCGATATTAATTGCTGTGCGGTGGCTGGTTGATGCCACGATGCTGCGCTGATACGGCCCTTCGGTTTCTGTTTCCTCTGTTTCCTCCTCCTCACAAACTAACTGCCGGGCGGAGGGATGGGGGGGGGGCGGGCAGATAGCCCCTCTATCAGCTCCGGAGCAGGCGCTGTCTTTATCAGGAGCACGATTGGCAAAAAGGAAACTTTGACCGGTCTGAATTTTTCTCTTATCGTCAGCCCCCCCCCTCCTCCCCCCCCCCCCCATCCATCCACCTTCTCCTCTGGTCTCTCCATCACCACCAACAACCCCACTAACCCCTCCTTTCCCTCCACCTCCTCATTGTTTCTCCGCGGCGTGAGCGGCGAGGTGAGGCGGGATTCTGTCGGCGTGGAAATAAAGGGGCGTTTATCTTCCTCTCGTTGAGGCTCAAACGGGCCTCCGGTTCCAGCTTTAATGAAGCTTTTATTTGCCTCATTTTGGACCCAACCGGCTGTGGTTTGGTTCTTTCTTTCCTCTTTTTGTTGTATTTTCTGTGCATGTTTGGAGGGAATTGAGCCTTCGAATCAGAACATTTTGACACATTTCTTTCCAAGCAGTTTAAAATGAGAACGACTCGGTTTTAAAGATGCTTCTGATGTTTTTCATCAGGTTCTATTCATTTTGTTCTGATCAGACTGTGTTTTCCAGTCATGCTGAAAGGAAAAGACACCAAACATTAAAACTGGGGCTGGGCAGCGATTAAAATGTTTAATCTAATTAATCACATGATTTCCCTGATTAATCCCGATTAATCGCATTTGTACGCAGAATCCAAAAATGAATCCAAAAGTAGCGTATAGCTTTTAGCATTTAGCTTTATTTTAAATGTGCTGCCATATGAATGAAAGTGCCATAACATTTGTTGTGCAAACACACTTTTAACATCAGCATCTTTCTGTAGTTTTTATGTAGAAGCCTCGCTCCACTGTCTGTTTCCTTGAATGACTTGCTGCTATCAGTTGTGTGTTTTGCCTTTAAGTGATATTTTAGACTGGAACTACTACGCTGAGAAGACAATTCAACTTGGTAGTGTTTACAGATGACTTTGGTTCTGTCGACTCCGCCGTCTGGAAGAACTTTAACATGAAAATGGCCGAGTAAAAGTTCCGTACCCTTCTCCATGTTTGGTGGATCCGCCGATTACTTTCTTTTCCTGTTCCACAGCAGACAGCAGCAGACTTTTACAAAATAAAAGCCTGTGAGCAACAGACTTTTACAAAATAAAAGCCTGTGAGCAACAGACTTTTACAAAATAAAAGCCTGTGAACAACAGACTTTTACAAAATAAAAGCCTGTGAGCGACAGACTTTTACAAAATAAAAGCCTGTGAGCAACAGACTTTTACAAATTAAAAGCCTGAATGTCAGATTAGTTTTCACTGTTCAGACTAAATTAAATCATTTCCATCGGGGGTATTTTTAGGTTTTAGGTGGATGATGCGATGCATCGACATCTCTTCTGTTCGGCTCTCGGGGGTAAAGCTCGGTGCAGCTTCGGCCGCTTAAAGGATGGAACCCTCCTCCATCCGTCCTCTGAAACCTGCAGCTCCACAGCTAAAGTTTCTGTCCCTCAGTGGGGGGCCGTGGGGTCAGATATCCCCCCCATGAAACCACGAGCAGCACATCCAGCTTCCCGTCTCACTCTCAGAACTCTAAGTGCTGCTGAACCTTCCGTCTCGGCTCATTTTCCTCGCACAGCCGCTGTTTTTCCACCTGATTCTTCACCTCCACACATCCTATTTGCACTTGTGTGACGGTACAGTTGGTGGACGGTCCTTATAGACTTTATGCAGGTTTTTGTCTAAATTCGTTGAATATTAATCTGTTAATTATATTTCTGAAGATAAAAGTAGGAATTATTCTGGTCTGAAAAGCAGTAATTCTCAGATACGAGGATTTTAATTTCCCTTTCTGCCCAGTTTGTGTTCTAACCTTATGATAAGAATCTCTTAATTTATTCAAATATTTTATTCAAATGCGTCTTTGTTGCAGTCGTCACTCTTATTCGCACGGAGCGATACTAAGATGAAAGAGAGAAAACAACAACAGAACATTTTAATTCCAGATGAAATGATTGGTTACTGTTTGTGTGGGAATCTGAATAAATTCCTCAGATGATGACAGACCGGGAGTTTCTTCCTGTTGCCAACAGCGACCATCAGACGGTCGGCTTCGCGGCTCCGATCGATATGAAGAAACATTCAAATTAAAGAGGAATGGATTAGAGGCTCGAGTCATTTCAGTCTCTTTGCGTCTGTGGTGGCATGAGAAGTCTAGGTGGGAGCTGCCTCCTATCAGGGATGGCATGATACGCTAAAGCCGCCTTTTTTAATCTACAGTGTGTCCGTGCTGCATGATATGCAAAATAAATTATGAAGAGAGGGAAAAAACTATCTTTTGAATGACCTTGCAGGCTGCAGGGTTTCATATTTTCTCCCTGGCTGCTTAAAATTCTTGATATGCAAATGGCTGTCGCAGTAATCCCTTGTCAGTCGCTGGCGATTCCCACACGTTCCCTCCTGCAGCGGTGTGTGGAAATCACTGTCAGCGGCCGAAGGATCCAAGAGTTTGTGGCTGGAAATCAGTGCATCAACCTCCCAGCATGCTCAGAGACGACTTCAGCGTTTCCATCTGATGACTGGGATGGTGGAGGTCGTCCTCCCACTGTACGTGTGCCCAGAGCTGCGGTTATTAAATCACTTTCACAGAAAATTACCAGCATTATGCAGATTATTGGAAAGTGAAAGGACATTTAAACATTTAAAACATTCAAACATCATCTTTAAACATCATCTACAGAGAAGCTGCAGCAGTTAGTCACACGTCAGAGAGGAAAAACCTGCAGAAACGGGACTTTAAACGCCATTAGCTGCTAAAAAAGAAGCCGTTTAAGATATTTGCAGCGTGAGATTAAAGGTGCTTTTTTTTCCCAACAGCATGCTGAAAGCAGGAAAGTTAATTTGGTTTATTTATTGTTTTACTTTGCGAATCAGCAGATTTTCCCTGTGAGAGAACAGGCTCCTTTGTTGAGTTTACTTTAATTTGTGTGGAGACAGAAATCTGTTAAACCAACAAATAAAGGATCAAAGGATGTTGTTAAAAGACGGATAAAAATGTAATCAAGTCGAATTCAAATATGACCAAAATATTAGACACTAAAATCCCTTCAATGTAAAGAAGTTTTTCAGTTATTCTATAAGAACTTCCCCACGTCTGAGTTATTCAGAACAAAGAGAGAAACTTTCTCCCTTAAAGTTGGTTATAAAACTCGTTTTTACAGGTTTTTAACGAGCGTTTTTGTCTCCGTTTTCAGCACCAAGTGACTGAATCATGGAATAACTGACAGGCCTATGATGGTGTCTAATTAGTGAAGGTGTCCATCAAATTAAAAGAACGGACATGAAATCGACCACAGGTTCAGCAGCCAATAGAACGCTGAGTTTGCTCTGTGGAACTGAGGCGCTTCAGGGAAGCAGCCTTATGAAAATATTAATATTTGACTTCAATTAAATCCTATTTCTGAGTTATTCATTCCAATATGTGAGCAGTTTTTACCCGGGCCGGGCCGAGCCGGGCCGGGCCGGGCCGGGCCGAGCCGCTCTCCTGCTGGCTCAGCACTCCTTGCTCCTTATCCCCCTCAGCAGAGTTATTTAAATCGCCTCCAATAAAGCATCATAATGGCAGGCGCTGTGATGGTTATTATTATTTACCAGGCGGCTGGCTGTTGGGTTATCACACAGCGGTTAATTATGACGGAGCATGAATATATGCTCTATATGCTTATTATCACCACGGTGACTCTAATTTATTTGGGCCGAGGAAGCAAAGCAACTTTGTCCCGTTTGAAATCCCGGCCGCCGAAAGGAAGCAGCTCGTAGAAGCCGACATTTAGCATCCATCAGGGCAACGGCCGCTGATATTTATTCAAGATGTTTTATTGCTTATCGACAGAATAATCTTTGTTTTAAAACCAGGGCTGGGCAACGATTCAAATGTTTAATCTAATTAATCACATGATTTCCCTGATTAATTACGATTAATCGCATTTGTACGCAGAATCCAAAAATAAATCCAAAAGTAGCGTATAGCCTTTAGCATTTAGCTTTATTTTAAATGTGCTGCCATATGAATGAAAGTGCCATAACATTTGTTGTGCAAACACACTTTTAACATCAGCATCTTTCTGTAGTTTTTATGTAGAAGCCTCGCTCCACTGTCTGTTTCCTTGAATGACTTGCTGCTATCAGTTGTGTGTTTTGCCTTTAAGTGATATTTTAGACTGGAACTACTGAGCTGAGAGGACAATTCAACTTGGCAGTGTTTACAGATGACTTTGGTTCTGTCGACTCCGCCGTCTGGAAGAACTTTAACATGAAAATGGCCGAGTAAAAGTTCCGTACCCTTCTCCATGTTTGGTGGATCCGCCGATTACTTTCTTTTCCTGTTCCACAGCAGACAGCAGCAGACTTTTACAAAATAAAAGCCTGTGAGCAACAGACTTTTACAAAATAAAAGCCTGTGAGCTACAGACTTTTACAACAATAAAATAAATAATAAAACAGGGGTGGTTTGTGGCGTAGTGGGTTGAGCAGGCGCCCCGTGTACAGAGGCTATAGTCCTCGCTGCAGCTGGCCCCGGTTCGAGTCCCACATCGGACGGCCCTGTGCTGCATGTTGTTCCCCCTCTCTCTGTCCCCTGCTTCCTGTCTCTCTTAACTTTCATAACCATTAAAGGCACAAAAGTCCCCCCCCCCCCAAAAAAAAAAGAGTGCGACAAAATATTTATCGACATTAAATAATTGACGAGTTAACGCGGTAATACCAGAAGGAAGCTAGCAGAGCTGACTTAAAACCGAAACTTACTTAAAACCAAAATAAGTAGCTTCCACACACGCAGTGAAGGCGTTTTCGTGCTCATATGAAGCTTTAAGCTTTCTGTGTGTGTGTGTCGCTGTTATCTGGTTGGCCAGGACTGTAGACGGTTAACTCCCAGCGTGGAGGCCAGATGTCATCTCCAGACGGGTCGAGGTTAGAGGAGGTGAAGTTGGGATGGAGGGATGGAGGGATGGAGCGGAGGAGAGGAAGGAGGGGGCAGGTGAGATGAATGTAGAAGCAGCGCAGAGATAACTAATGAGGGGTGAGAGAGGGGTGAGGGTTTAAGGATCAATGAGAGCGGCTGAGAGATTCTAAGAGGTGCGTTTCAGATAGTGAAATTAGAGTTGAGGGAGTGGGTGTGGGCGAGGTTAAGAGATGGAAGGATGAAGGAGATATGATATGAAATAATGTCAGTCAGACGGTCCTGTGGCTCTGTGGGCTTAAGTGCAGTTTCAGGCAGCTGGTGGCTTGTCTGTAGGGATTATGGTGCGCCCATAATGAATTTATTCATGGTGCCCGGAGGTTAAATCAGACTCTTTTCCTCTTGTAGGAACTTCGTAGCTCACACGAAAGGATTTAAAAACAATACATTTTTACCCAGACGAAGAATTCGGATGACTTTGTGGATCTTGATTTATTTTTGGTGTAAAATCGTTCATCAGGAGACTTTCCGTTTGCTTTTATTCTCACAAATTAATTGCATGCATTGATCGCTGTAATGCACGTTCTTGGTCCTCAGATGATGGTTTGTGATGACTTCCGTCTGCAAGTCAGAATTAAAATGTTTCCAATGCTGTGGTTCATAAAACTGAGCTGCAAAGGTTCAAATCACGCGAAGACGTTGTGCTCTCACATGGACTGGAGATGGTGTCAGGAGAGCTCCGATCAGGTCCTGCCCCGGGCTGGAGGAGGTTTGATGCCCCGGGCTGGAGGAGGTTTAATGCCCCGGGCTGGAGGAAGTTTAATGCCCCGGGCTGGAGGAGGTTTGATGCCCCGGGCTGGAGGAGGTTTAATGCCCCGGGCTGGAGGAAGTTTAATGCCCCGGGCTGGAGGAAGTTTAATGCCCCGGGCTGGAGGAAGTTTAATGCCCCGGGCTGGAGGAGGTTTAATGCCCCGGGCTGGAGGAGGTTTGATGCCCCGGGCTGGAGGAGGTTTAATGCCCCGGGCTGGAGGAGGTTTAATGCCCCGGGCTGGAGGAGGTTTAATGCCCCGGGCTGGAGGAAGTTTAATGCCCCGGGCTGGAGGAGGTTTAATGCCCCGGGCTGGAGGAGGTTTAATGCCCCTGGCTTAAGGAGGCTGGAGGAGGTTTGATGCCCCTGGTTTATGGAGGCTGGAGGAGGTTTAATGCCCCTGGCTTATGGAGGCTGGAGGAGGTTTAATGCCCGTGGCTTAAGGAGGCTGGAGGAGGTTTAATGCCCCTGGTTTATGGAGGCTGGAGGAGGTTTGATGCCCCTGGTTTATGGAGGCTGGAGGAGGTTTGATGCCCCTGGTTTATGGAGGCTGGAGGAGGTTTGATGCCCCTGGTTTAAGGAGGCTGGAGGAGGTTTAATGCCCCTGGTTTAAGGAGGCTGGAGGAGGTTTGATGCCCCTGGTTTATGGAGGCTGGAGGAGGTTTGATGCCCCTGGTTTATGGAGGCTGGAGGAGGTTTGATGCCCCTGGTTTATGGAGGCTGGAGGAGGTTTGATGCCCCTGGTTTAAGGAGGCTGGAGGAGGTTTGATGCCCCTGGTTTATGGAGGCTGGAGGAGGTTTGATGCCCCTGGTTTATGGAGGCTGGAGGAGGTTTGATGCCCCTGGTTTATGGAGGCCGGAGGAGGTTTGATGCCCCTGGTTTAAGGAGGCTGGAGGAGGTTTGATGCCCCTGGTTTATGGAGGCTGGAGGAGGTTTGATGCCCCTGGTTTAAGGAGGCTGGAGGAGGTTTGATGCCCCTGGTTTAAGGAGGCTGGAGGAGGTTTGATGCCCCTGGTTTAAGGAGGCTGAAGGAGGTTTGATGCCCCTGGTTTATGGAGGCTGGAGGAGGTTTGATGCCCCTGGCTTAAGGAGGCTGGAGGAGGTTTGAAGCCCCTGGTTTATGGAGGCTGGAGGAGGTTTGATGCCCCTGGCTTATGGAGGCTGGAGGAGGTTTGATGCCCCTGGCTTATGGAGGCTGGAGGAGGTTTGATGCCCCTGGCTTATGGAGGCTGGAGGAGGTTTGATGCCCCTGGTTTATGGAGGCTGGAGGAGGTTTGATGCCCCTGGTTTAAGGAGCCTGGAGGAGGTTTGATGCCCCTGGTTTATGGAGGCTGGAGGAGGTTCGATGCCCCTGGCTTATGGAGGCTGGAGGAGGTTTGATGCCCCTGGTTTATGAAGGCCGGAGGAGGTTTGATGCCCCTGGTTTAAGGAGGCTGGAGGAGGTTTGATGCCCCTGGTTTAAGGAGGCTGGAGGAGGTTTGATGCCCCTGGTTTATGGAGGCTGGAGGAGGTTTGATGCCCCTGGTTTATGGAGGCTGGAGGAGGTTTGATGCCCCTGGTTTATGGAGGCTGGAGGAGGTTTGATGCCCCTGGTTTATGGAGGCTGGAGGAGGTTTGATGCCCCTGGTTTATGGAGGCTGGAGGAGGTTTAATGCCCCTGGCTTAAGGAGGCTGGAGGAGGTTTGATGCCCCTGGTTTATGGAGGCTGGAGGAGGTTTGATGCCCCTGGTTTATGGAGGCTGGAGGAGGTTTGATGCCCCTGGCTTATGGAGGCTGAAGGAGGTTTGATGCCCCTGGTTTATGGAGGCTGGAGGAGGTTTGATGCCCCTGGCTTATGGAGGCTGAAGGAGGTTTGATGCCCCTGGTTTATGGAGGCTGGAGGAGGTTTGATGCCCCTGGTTTATGGAGGCTGGAGGAGGTTTGATGCCCCAGGCTTAAGGAGGCTGGAGGAGGTTTGATGCCCCAGGCTTAAGGAGGCTGGAGGAGGTTTGATGCCCCTGGCTTATGGAGGCTGGAGGAGGTTTGATGCCCCTGGTTTATGGAGGCTGGAGGAGGTTTGATGCCCCTGGTTTATGGAGGCTGGAGGAGGTTTGATGCCCCTGGTTTATGGAGGCTGGAGGAGGTTTGATGCCCCTGGTTTAAGGAGGCTGGAGGAGGTTTGATGCCCCTGGTTTAAGGAGGCTGGAGGAGGTTTGATGCCCCTGGTTTATGAAGGCCGGAGGAGGTTTGATGCCCCTGGTTTAAGGAGGCTGGAGGAGGTTTGATGCCCCTGGTTTAAGCAGTGGTTCCCCTCATATCTGAACCATCATTTTCTGTGGCTGCAGCTCTTTCCTACGGTGTCCCACAGGGTTCAGTTCTGAGGCCTTTATCGGTCCTGTTATATCTGCTCCCTCTTTAAGGACATATCCTCCCACTATGCAGATGACACTCAGCTGTATTTCTCAGCTCTCAGACTGCTCAGACTCTGTTAAACGTTGGATGTCTCACAGCTTTCTCCAGCTGTCCTCTCCAAGAGTCCTTTTCTGAGCTCATGGAGACTCTGGGTCCTCCTGCTTCTTCTGCTGAATCTTCTATCAGGAAGCCCAAGGGGCTAACCTTCACTTCGGACGCTCATGTCAAATCTCTGCTTGGCTCTTGTTTTTATCACTTAAGAGATATTTAAATATTGAGCTCTCTGGATTCAGTGGATTCTTTAAAAAACAGCTGAACATCTCTTTCAGCTGCAGTTAAATCCCTCTTCATCAGTGTTTGTTTCTATTTGTCCAGCTCCACGCAGGTTGTTTAAGGCCTGAACCTGCTCAGGTCCATACGGCGTCTGGTTTGACTGATTCCGACATTAATCCTCTTACAGAACTTATCTTGTGAGGCAGATGATTTTGTTCAGCATCACAATCATTGAGCCCGTCTTTAAAAAAGAATAATATTTCAAACCAATCTGCCTCTTTAACCGGGCTTTAGGTGGTCGGACTGATGGCACGGCGCCTGCTTCCCTGATTGGCTCCACATGCCACGACCCGCTGATCTAATTAGTTGAAGTTGTTAATGAAAGTGACTGACAGATGCTTCATCCAATCAGGTGGTCGTGGTTATTGGAAGCTTATCAACGAGCTCATCTGTTTCTTTCAAAATGTTTTTTTATTCTCATTTATTAGCTTTTTCTGTCCTAACTTTAGTTTTAATTTAGATTGTTTCCTCAGATTAGAGACGGATGTTAATAATAAAGTGTCATACAGATCACACGATGCGCCACATTTTCAGCCGTACATTCACAGTTGCTGTTCACACGTGAGCCGACCCTCAGCCCGCCATCTGTCACGCTCCTCAGACGTCTTCTCGGTAACCTTCCTCCATATCTGCAGCCAGCAGACTCTCAGGAGGAGCGTGTCCCCTCCAGCTCGCTGTCACTTCAGCTGTCAGTCAGAATACAACGCCGATGATTGGTTGTCCTGAGTTCAAAGGGCTCGTCTTCTCTGGAGCTCTTTGTTGAGACTTTGTGGATCTGTGTTGGCTTGTAGATTGTTCTGCTTTCCTTTTCACACCTGCAGATGTAGGTGTGACCCTAACCGCAACCCTGCAGACGTACCCTTACCCTAACCCTGCAGATGTACCCTTACCCTAATCCTGCAGACGTACCCTAACTCTAACCCTGCAGATGTACCCTAACTCTAACCCTGCAGATATACCCTAACCCTAATCCTGCAGACGTACCCTTACTCTAACCCTGCAGACATACCCTTACCCTAACCCTGCAGACGTACCCTAACTCTAACCCTGCAGACACACCCTTACCCTAATCCTGCAGACGTACCCTAACTCTAACCCTGCAGATGTACCCTAACTCTAACCCTGCAGATGTACCCTAACCCTAATCCTGCAGACGTACCCTTACTCTAACCCTGCAGACGTACCCTTACCCTAACCCTGCAGATGTACCCTAACTCTAACCCTGCAGACACACCCTTACCCTAATCCTGCAGACGTACCCTAACTCTAACCCTGCAGATGTACCCTAACTCTAACCCTGCAGACGTACCCTAACTCTAACCCTGCAGACGTACCCTAACTCTAACCCTGCAGACGTACCCTTACCCTAACCCTGCAGATGTACCCTAACCCTAATCCTGCAGATGTACCCTAACTCTAACCCTGCAGACGTACCCTAACCCTAATCCTGCAGACGTACCCTTACTCTAACCCTGCAGACGTACCCTTACCCTAACCCTGCAGATGTACCCTAACTCTAACCCTGCAGACACACCCTTACCCTAATCCTGCAGACGTACCCTAACTCTAACCCTGCAGACGTACCCTAACTCTAACCCTGCAGACGTACCCTTACCCTAACCCTGCAGATGTACCCTAACCCTAATCCTGCAGACGTACCCTTACTCTAACCCTGCAGACGTACCCTAACTCTAACCCTGCAGACGTACTCTAACCCTGCAGACGTACCCTAACTCTAACCCTGCAGACGTACCCTAACTCTAACCCTGCAGATGTACCCTAACTCTAACCCTGCAGACGTACCCTAACTCTAACCCTGCAGACGTACCCTTACCCTAACCCTGCAGATGTACCCTAACCCTAATCCTGCAGACGTACCCTAACTCTAACCCTGCAGACGTACCCTTACCCTAACCCTGCAGACATACCCTAACTCTAACCCTGCAGACACACCCTTACCCTAATCCTGCAGACGTACCCTAACTCTAACCCTGCAGACGTACCCTAACTCTAACCCTGCAGACGTACCCTTACCCTAACCCTGCAGACGTACCCTAACTCTAACCCTGCAGACGTACCCTTACCCTAACCCTGCAGACGTACCCTAACTCTAACCCTGCAGACTTACCCTAACCCTGCAGACGTACTCTAACCCTGCAGACGTACTCTAACCCTGCAGACGTACCCTAACCCTAGCCTTAACCCTGCAGACGTACCCTAACCCTGCAGACGTACCCTAACCCTAGCCTTAACCCTGCAGACGTACCCTTACCCTAATCCTGCAGACGTACCCTAACTCTAACCCTGCAGACGTACCCTTACCCTAACCCTGCAGACGTACCCTAACTCTAACCCTGCAGACGTACCCTTACCCTAACCCTGCAGACGTACCCTAACTCTAACCCTACAGACGTACCCTAACTCTAACCCTGCAGACGTACCTTTACCCTAACCCTGCAGACGTACCCTTACCCTAACCCTGCAGACGTACCCTTACTCTAACCCTGCAGACGTACTCTAACCCTGCAGACGTACCCTAACTCTAACCCTGCAGACGTACCCTAACTCTAACCCTGCAGACGTACCCTTACCCTAACCCTGCAGACGTACCCTTACCCTAACCCTGCAGACGTACCCTTACCCTAACCCTGCAGACGTACCCTTACCCTAACCCTGCAGACGTACCCTTACCCTAACCCTGCAGACGTACCCTTACCCTAACCCTGCAGACGTACCCTAACTCTAACCCTGCAGACGTACCCTAACTCTAACCATGCAGACTTACCCTAACTCTAACCCTGCAGAGGTACCCTTACCCTAACCCTGCAGACGTACCCCAACTCTAACCCTGCAGACGTACCCTAACTCTAACCCTGCAGACGTACCCTTACTCTAACCCTGCAGACGTACCCTAACTCTAACCCTGCAGACGTACCCTAACCCTGCAGACGTACCCTTACCCTAACCCTGCAGACGTACCCTAACTCTAACCCTGCAGACGTACCCTAACTCTAACCCTGCAGACGTACCCTTACCCTAACCCTGCAGACGTACCCTTACTCTAACCCTGCAGACGTACCCTAACTCTAACCCTGCAGACGTACCCTAACTCTAACCCTGCAGACGTACCATAACCCTGCAGACGTTCCCTAACCCTGCAGACCTTCCCTAACCCTGCAGACGTTCCCTAACCCTGCAGACGTACCCTAACCCTGCAGACGTACCCTAACCCTGCAGACGTTCCCTAACCCTGCAGACGTACCCTAACCCTGCAGACGTACCATAACCCTGCAGACGTTCCCTAACCCTGCAGACCTTCCCTAACCCTGCAGACGTTCCCTAACCCTGCAGACCTTCCCTAACCCTGCAGACGTTCCCTAACCCTGCAGACGTACCCTAACCCTGCAGACATACCCTAACCCTGCAGACGTTCCCTAACTCTAACCCTGCAGACGTTCCCTAACCCTGCAGACGTTCCCTAACCCTGCAGACGTACCCTAACCCTCAGAGTTAAGTTTATGGAAGTTACTAACAGCTGCAGCCTGATGTCGATGTCTGAATAAGAACATTTCAGTTTCAGCTCCAACAGAAAGTGTCGTTTCTGTAAAACCCACAGCAGTCTGCTTTTTATTTTTAGGGTAATCAGTCAGAATTCAAGCTGCAGGGAAAAGTTGTAACTTGTGTAGAAGCTCAACGGCCTCGTCTCCACTCTTGATCTGCACAACATATTGTGACTGTCACACTCACACTCTCTCCTCTCCCATCTCCCCTCTCCAGCCTGTCTCCATCCCTGATGATTGATAGGCGTGAAGCCCTAATCTAAAGGAACATTTCTCAGTGCTGTCCGGCTGCTATCAGCCCAGCAGCTCTGTGTGCGAGTCGGTGGCAGGCCGGCTGCTGGTGGCTGGACAGCACGCTGCCACGCTTGATTACCAGCCTATCAGATGCCCGGCCTCTCCTGCAGCCACCGCTTCACGTCCTGCATCGTCCTTCCTCTCGAGCATATGATCCGCTATCTGTCAGCTGAAAGCTGCTCTAATGTAACAAAGCAGCTGGAGTTTCACTGCAGTTAAGGCGGTAATGGCTGTTAATGCTCTCACCTGTGAGAAGGTGTCGTATTCATGGTCATTGAGCCAGTATTTGTTGATAATTATTCCCAACAATTCTTTCAATCCTGTGGGTTTAGGTCCAACCTCAGAGTAACAACAACACATATCAAACTGAGTCATTATTTATGGAACACAAACTGAGACAAAACACAGAAGCAGTGTGTCAGAAACTAAGTGAACCCCTGATCCAGCAGCTTGTAGCTCTTGGGTTTCTGACCTTGGGCTGACCTTTAACCTTTAACATGCTAACTGAGGCCTGCAGAGTCTGAGATGTAGCTCTTGGGTTTCTGCCCTTGGGGTGACCTTTAACCTTTAACATGCTAACTGAGGCCTGCAGAGTCTGAGATGTAGCTCTTGGGTTTCTGACCTCGGGGTGACCTTTAACCTTTAACATGCTAACTGAGGCCTGCAGAGTCTTAGATGTAGCTCTTGGGTTTCTGCCCTTGGGCTGACCTTTAACCTTTAACATGCTAACTGAGGCCTGCAGAGTCTGAGATGTAGCTCTTGGGTTTCTGCCCTTGGGGTGACCTTTAACATGCTGACTGAGGCCCGCAGAGTCTGAGATGTAGCTCTTGGGTTTCTGACCTTGGGGTGACCTTTAACCTTTAACATGCTGACTGAGGCCTGCAGAGTCTGAGATGTAGCTCTTGGGTTTCTGACCTCGGGGTGACCTTTAACCTTTAACATGCTGACTGAGGCCTGCAGAGTCTGAGATGTAGCTCTTGGGTTTCTGACCTTGGGGTGACCTTTAACCTTTAACATGCTAACTGAGCCCCGCAGAGTCTGAGATGTAGCTCTTGGGTTTCTGACCTTGGGGTGACCTTTAACATGCTGACTGAGGCCTGCAGAGTCTGAGATGTAGCTCTTGGGTTTCTGACCTTGGGGTGACCTTTAACCTTTAACATGCTAACTGAGGCCTGCAGTCTGAGATGTAGCTCTTGGGTTTCTGACCTTGGGGTGACCTTGCTGGGACGTCCACTCCTGGGCAGATTGACAGCTGTCCTGAATGTTTTCCACCTGTGAATAATCTTTCTCTCTGTGGAACGATGGACTCCAGATAGTTTGGAAACGGCCTTATAACCCTTCCCAGGTTGATGGGCAGCAACAGCTGCTGATGTCTTTCCTCCTTGGCATCGTGTTAACTCACACCTGAACGCTGCAGAGCAGCAAACTGAGCTCATTTTAAGCGTTTTACTGAGGGTAGATGTTCATATATTGGAAGCTTTTTCCTGTTTTTTTTCTGCCCGTGTGAGGCTGAAGCGTCCTGATCGGTGGGGAAAAACAGCCTCTGCTCATTTTCCCCATCCTCACTTTATCTCTTTCTTATCGCGCTCTGCCTCTTTCTCTCCGTGTCCTCCACAGTATCTCTCACTCACCAGTTTCCTTCCTTTATTAGACAACAATCGCTTGTTTTTCCAAGTCACGAGGGGGGGGGGGAGTTTTATGTCTCCGACAGTAAAAAAGAAGAAGAACAACGCAGCGACGGTTGATTTCTTCATTTTCTTAAACCAAAAAGTTTCATTCCGTTGAAACTGACTGTTAGTTATTTAAAAATAAAAAAGCAATTATTTTGCACCTGGGAGCTCTTTGATGAGCAGAGGTTTGCGGGGCCGGGCTCACAGAGGCGTTTAATGATGCGTTTTATTGCCTTTACACACAGTTTGAACATCTGTCCTGTTGTTTTCTTTCTGAATCCCAGCAGCAGGGTTGCAGGTCAGAACAGAAATGAAAGCATCGGTGTATCAGATGTTCCCGTTAAACACATCTGACACAGACCACCCCCCCTCCTCTGTTTGTTTCTTGCTCTCCTCTGATTGGTGAACCTCTAAATGACCCAGAGTTTGTAAAGCAAGTCTCTCCAACTTTTCCGCGGCCCGAGCCGCCGATACCAGCCTGATTGAAACGTCCTTTTTCTCGGCAGCCAGAAGGAGTTGTTAAAGCAGACATGAATTAATGATTGAATTAATTATCGGAGTCACAAACCGTACAATTAATTTGGTGGCTTTGCCTCAGTCTTTTTTCCCCTCTCCCCATCTGCGCGTGGAGAATGTCAAGAAACATTTTCTAATTAATTTATGTGTGATTATCGGGGATAGTTTCTGGAAGGTCTCCACTTTCAATTTGTGACAGACTGCAGCAGACGAGGCTGCGAGAGATAGAGGTGGGAGTATGAATAAGGCTTTTCTCATGAAGTACGTGCCCTCCGACACGTGCACACACGTGCACACCCTTGTACTCGCTGGTTCTCTCTGACTCAGAGTTTCACATGTGAATTACTTCCAAGATGTCCGCTTCCTCCTTGAGGCGTGACTCTGATCAGGGCTTCCTTTCTGGGCCGATCTGTTCTCAGTATCACCTTTAGTCTTTGAACCGGATCCCAAACCAGGTGTGTATAAACTCACCTGAACCAGATGGCGCCCCGTCCGGCCAGATCCACCTTAACCCTCCTGTTGTCTTGCAGGTCAAAGTGACCCGCTACCATGTTTAGCTGTAGAAAAAATACTTTAAACTATATTTTTCCAACTTTATGACTTTTCCTAAAGGGACCCCATCATTAGAAAAAGTCAGACTTTATTTTTGTTTATGTTTCCATGTGGGCTGTACACCACTAGGGTACAAAGATTGTCTTATGGGTCATTTTTGACCCGTGAATTTTAAAAACATTTAAACACCAGAAAAAAGTTCACTGTTTTTTTCCCTTTCAATATAATTAATTCAGAAGTAATTACGTCACATTTATATAATAGCAATAATAAACCTTTATTATGTAAAAGAAAACTGAGAAAACAAGAAAACTGTTGGTCCAACTGACCAAAAACAAAAAAAAAGTGTAATCCTGAAAACTGGTGATTGTCTTTTTGTATTGTGTAACAAAAAATACATGATAAAAAATGTATTGAATTGAGTTGAATAGTTACATAACAGGTGGTTTCATCATACAAAATAGATTTGGGATTTAAAATTCAATTAAGTTGCTTTATTTTGGGGCTTTGGTAGGACAAAAGGGAGTAAACACAATGTTAAGACCACACAAAGGGTTAATAAAGCACACAAAGATCCAAGGCCCAAGTTAACAACAATAGCACTGAAATAACTGGTTTCTATTCTTCAAAGAGAACTTTATTTAAACACCAAACACAGAGATCTGCCACATTTGAGTTCATTGGATCCACTCTGGTTTAGGAGATCTATCCTGGGGCTCAGACCAGAGATCCAGCTGTTTCCACCATTTCTACATGAGCTCAGCGAAAGATGGATGTTAGATCTAGTGTGAGACTTAAAAATCTGAATCGATCAGAATAACAAAGCTGTTTTCATGAGTTCAGATTTATTATTATTTAATTTTTTGGGGCTTTTGTGCCTTTAATGGAAAGTTCAGAGAGACAGGAAGCAGGGGGCCGAGAGAGGGGGAACAACACGCAGCACAGGGCCGTCCGATGTGGGACTCGAACCAGCTGCAGCGAGGACTATAGCCTCTGTACATGGGGCGCCTGCTCAGCCCACTACGCCACGGACCCCATGAGTTCGGATTTATGGTGGAAACCAAAAAACATGGACCGTGAGCGTCTCCACAGAGCTGATCTGTCAACAGCAACAACACAGTGATGGAAATGAAAGAATAAAAGACAGAGGAGCTTAAACTCAGGACTAAATCATAGTTTCAGATTAACACAATTTAATATTTTTTAGTTTATTTATTTATATAAATTATAAAAAATAAAAGTTGGTGAATTCTTTAGGTAAAATGTTCAGCTGTTAAAGGGACAGTTCGCCTCTTTTGACATGAAGCTGTGTAACATCCCATATCAGCAACATCATGTATGAACATCTTCTTACCCCCTGCTGCGTCCTGTGAGCAGAGTTCCAGCCTCGTTTTGGTGTTGATGAAGGTAGTCCGGCTAGTTGGCTGGGGTTTAAAAAATAAAGCGTCTTGCTTCTCAGAACAATATGCGTTCAACAGAGTAATACATTTGCATCACAAAATGGTTCTCCAGGAAAAAGTCAGACCTCACAATCTCTTGGCCCTATTTTCTCTCCCTTCGTATCACTGCCTGCTGTGCAGGCCGAGCAGCAAACACCGTAACAGGCGCGGCTGTCGGCAGGCGGCAGCAGGCAGTGATACGAAGGGAGAGAAAATAGGGCCAAGAGATTGTGAGGTCGGACTTTTTCCTGGAAAACCATTTTGTGATGCAAATGTATTACTCTGTTGAACGCATATTGTTTTGAGAAGCAAGACGCTTTATTTTTGTAAAGCGCATATTAGATGTATACAGCCCGGTTCTGGCCCGTAGGAAGGAGACAGTTCACGAATTAATTAACCGAAGAGTTGACCAGCCGCACGCGGCCATGACACGCTGTGATGTGGTGGCGGCGGCAGCAGGAACAGCTGTAACAGCTCTCTGCTCAGCTTTAAGACTATCCGGGCAGACAGAGACCGCAGACAGAGACTGCAGACAGAGACTGCAGACAGAGACCGCAGACAGAGGCTGCAGACAAAGACCGCAGATAGAGGCAGCAGACAAAGACCGCAGACAGAGGCCGCAGACAGAGACCGCAGACAGAGACCGCAGACAGAGACCGCAGACAGAGGCCGCAGACAGAGGCCGCAGACAGAGGCCGCAGACAGAGCGGTAACAGGAAAGGAGGAGGATCACACAGCTGGTTAACAACAGATGCTGCATAAAAGCTGATTTATATCCAAATCACAGGTGACACCAGGACACCTGGTTTTTACGTGGTGACAGGAAGTCAATGACCGCAGACAGCTAGCTTAGCTTCTTGTTGTGCAGCCAGCTGCAGACAGCTGTTTGCCATTCAGCATGTGACCTCCTGAGGAAACTTTAGGAGCTCTGAACATCGTACCTGCTCAGCTGTATGAGCGACACCATCAGCTGGTTTTCTGTCATTACCAAAGAAAAGTGAGCCCGGCTGATCCTCCCATGAAGCCAAAAAGAACGTGAATGTGAGTGGAAGCTACAGAGCATCTCTGTTCTCTCATGTTGGCGGCGGCGGGGGGGGGGAGCTATCTGTGCACCTCCTCTAATGAGAGCGACTGGCTAATCCCAACAGGTTAGCCGCGTCCACCGAGGTAACACCAGGCCTCCGACAATCCTAATCCCTGTTAATTACCCCGGCTGCCAACCACAGACCTCCATAATAACCCCCCCAGCTGCTTATCAATACGCCTGCACAGGCAGGCTGCTGCCCCCCCCCATCACTGTTACACACTGTAGGTGCAGAGCGAACACACACGATGACCCAGGCCCAACACAGAAGGCTGGACGGGCTCGTTATCAATATCAACCAGAACCTCAGTGTCCACACGTGCACACACACGTGCACGCACACACACACACCTGCACACAAAGGCTTATCAATGCAGGCGCTTCAGCAGCCACTGGGGCGTCCAGGCCCCTTTGATGAGCCAACACAATAAAACAATCATCTCGTCATTAATGAAATGAGTAACGCAATTAACCGATGAGTGTGCACGTGTGTGCACGTGTGTGGAGCTGAGCTGGAGGTGGCACCAACCAGGAGGGTTTCAGATCAGGTTGCCACAGGATTCATGGATCAGAGCAGCTTTCTGTGTCGTCCTGACAGTTTAATTAACGCGGACGGAAACAAATCAAAGTGCAAAGTTATTACGGTCCGCCGGCTCCGGCCTCTGTTTGCTGCTGCTGCGCACACAGAGGAAGGACCATAAAGGACAGGACCGGCTCCACCGGTGTTAGGAACATCACAGGAAACGTCCACAGATGGGAGACGATAACGCGGGAACACTCGGCCAAGCGCCCGAGGCTCGAACCGCGCGTCCCCTCCAACGTAAAAGATCACCGCCGATTGGTTTGTGAACGCTGGAAAGTTTACGGACGCCTTGAAGTTATCGGTTGGACACACTCGAGCCTGCAAAGGTCAGCGAATTCAACGCTGTGTCACGGCCGACTGATGAGCCCATCTTTCATGTTTCAGAGAGATAAAAACTTAAAACACTGAAAAACACGACGACGGCGATGAGAAGTCTGACCGCAGATTTCCTCTGTTAACACAGAGATCCAAGATGTCCGCCCGACACGCAGCCTCGCAGTGTCCCCGCGCTCAGTCGGGCAGATTAGCCGCCGACGCGTCTCCAGGTGTACACAGCTTGAAAGGAGCCGTAATTAAACCTGCAGGTGGGCTGTTATCTGCGCTGATACCACACGTTATTAATGCTTTCTTATTAAGTGGAAACTGCCCACAAGTTTGGGCTGAAGTTTCACTCAGAGATGCTTCTGCCTCAGACCCGTCGGAGCGTTGTCAACGGTTACCCTGAACCGAACCAGCCGATTCAGGAGAATAAAACCAGGAAAAAGAGATGAAACAAACATTTTCATCTCCCTCCAGATCAGAGATACTCACTGTGCGGCTCGCACTCCCACAGTATCTTATAACAATATGGCAACAATAACAATACATTTTTTCAAATAACACACAGCAAATACTGCACAGTATTAAGTATTTTTTTATTAAGTTTGCGTTTTTGTAATATTAAGTATCTTTATTAAGTATTAATTAAGGCTTAATGGTGTTTCCTAAAGGGGGAACTGTTAAACCTGGCAACGCAGCCCGCTTAAACCACAGCGCACACTAGCTCCTTTAGCCGGCGCCAGATGCAGGCACAATGGATCGGTTTTTAATTAAAAAAGGGCAAAAACCAGCACAGAAACCATGCTCATCCTGAATGTCTCACTATGATTACAACAACAAACTACAAATACAACATGAAGAAAGTCGAGGACGTGCACGCCAGCTTCCGCTCATCCCAGTATTAAGGTAAATGTGTTCTTAATTAAAAATGTATTGGCTGTGTTGTTTCTTTTTTATAGCGATGCTCCGATCAGCATTTTCTGGACCGATCACCAAAATCATGATCTGCCGATTGCCGATCACGGAAGGAATCGAACATTTCCATGCCTTTCATCTAGCAGAGAGCGCACCATTTATAGAAATTAAACCGCCAGAGGTAGCTGGGGACATGTTGAACATGAATCTGGTGTAGTCGGCAGAGAACATTTTGATTTGGTTCTAAATGAAGTTTTCAAATCTGACTATGCAGAAATGAGTTTGATTCTGAATATGCTTCAATAATTTTGTTCTATCATTTTGTTTTAATCATTAAAAAGAATGTAGTAAAAAAACAACCAAGTAACGACAGGTGTATGTATTCCAACAAATGAAAAATCAACTTCGATATAGATTTCTGAGTTTACGGGGTGCACTTGAATGCACCATGAAACCGCGCACACGTTTTACCGTACGACGCGATGTGAACGGGCACTCGATTTTCAAGTGTAGCTAGCGCGAGCGTGCCTCTCCGCAGCGCAGATGGCGTGACCGCAGTAAGTTTCACATCTTTCTGACACACTTTGAAGAAATTCCAGACAGGAGAGGTCATGTTGTCGAGACGCACTGTAGAGGTTTAGCCTGTTCGGTTCTGTACACACGTCCCGTACCACATTAGAAAGTGGTCGCCAGTAGCCTAATTTACGTCACGTGATCGGTTTTTTGATCGGCATATTTTTCCGATCGCCGATCAGGCTATTTTTGGGCATTATCGGCCGATCATGATCGGCAGCCGATCGATCGGAGCATCACTACTTTTTTATATGTAGAAATGCATATTTGCAAAAGGGGACTTTAGCATGTTGTGGTAAAAGTGGCTCTTCCCTTGATTTTGCAGCCAATGTGGCTCTGGTGAAAACAATAGTGAGCATCACTGAGTTAGACGGGACGAGCCGCTCATCTCATGTGATCACAGCCGCTGGTTAACTTTAACTGGAGTTAACTGGTCACCCAGCAACCCGAGCAGCCTCCCTGATTGGCTGAGAGAAGGAGAAGGCGGAACCAAACACCCGGCCTAATTGACTTTTAAAAGAAGACTATTGTTGATATCAAATGAGCACATCACGGCGGAGCTATTGATTTTTTGACACCGCACAACAGGAAATCTTTATCTGGGCGCTGCTCCGGCCCTGAGCTAATAGGCGGGGTTTAGCCTCTGCTGAGTGACACATCAGCCCCGTTCTGCTGCTCCTCTGGTGGGAAACACCCACCGAGGTCCTGCTGACGGAAGGATCCGCAGAGCGCGCCGCCTCCAGCACGCTTAGAGGCCGAGGCGTCTTTATTTATACCACAGGCAGCTCAATGGGCTTTACATAAAGACAAGGCATTTAATTTAAAGAGGAAAAAAGAAATAGAATAAAAATTAAAACACACAAATTGCAACAAACACAAACATTACTACGAAGAAAGTGTTTGGAATGCTGAGTGCAGCTGCTGGGAAAGCAATTAAACCAGATACCCCATCTATTAGGGAATGGGATGATGTTGTATATGAACTCTATCGAATGGAGAGAATTACTTTCTCTGTGAGGCTCCAGGACTGGAAATTTGGAAGAAATTTGAAAGAAGCATGTTAACATCTTGCTTGTATGTTTTAGTGTTTGTTTGTTTTTTCCTTTGTGGTTTTATTTTTATATATCAGCTCATGTTCTGTTCTAATTATAAAACAAAAAGTAAATAATAATAACAAATAATAAATACAAATACTTTGTACATATTTTTTTAAATTTTTTACATTTATTACTTTATTTTATCATCATTATATTTTTTGTTTTAAGGCACCAAACAGACCAGGCCAAATTCCTCGTGATGTAAAAATAACTTTAAGCAATAAAACCTTTTCTGATTCTGATTCTAAAAGGATCAGACTCTAAAGGGATGTAACCTGTAATAATAATATGATTGACATGTAACGATCCTAAATAAAGACAAAATAAAATGAAAACACAGTTAAAAACAATCAAAGAAGAGGGAAAAAAGAAAATATAAACTCAACCATAAGCACAAGGAAAGAGAAATGTTTGTAATCTGGATGTAAAAGTGCTCCCAGTTGGGTCTGATTTCAGTTCTGCTGGTAGTTTGTTCCAGTTGTGTGCAGCATAACAGCTAAAAGCTGCTTCACCGGGTCCAGTTTGAACTCTGGGCTCCACTATCTGACCTGAGTCAGCAGATCTCAGAGCTCTGCTGGGTTTATACTCTACCAAACTGGAAAAAATGCCCCTCCAAAAATAAGTAAAGAAACAACAAATAAAAGACGTTTTTGCTTGAAATGAGCAAAAAAAAATCTGCCAATGGAACTAGTGAAAATTGTCAAGATTTCTTGAAATAAGATGTGATATTTAGGACTTTTGAGATAAAAGTGATCTTGAAATTAGCTTAAAAACCTCTTCAATTGTAAAAAAAAAAAAAGCTTGTTTCATATGAAATCCGACTCAAAACCATTTGTTTTTAAGACTTTTTCACTTAACAAGATATTCCAGATGTATTGTCTTAAAACAAGTCCCTATATCTGGCTGAAATGGTGCTTGTTAGGCAGTTGTGTCTGATATTAAGTGTAATCAGATATTTGGACTAGAAATGAGACAAATATACTTGGTAAGACTTTGATTTTTTCCAGTGCAGCATGTCATTCATGTATTCTGGACCTAAACCGTTCCGTGATTTGTAGACGAGCAGCAGAACTTTAAAATCTATTCTGTATCCGACCGGGAGCCAAAGACCTGAGAACTGAGGTGATGTGATGTGATCTCTTAGTTCTGGTTAAAACTCGGGCTGCAGCTGTTTCAGACTCTTTTGGGGGAGTCCAGTCAGAAGACCGTTGCAGTAGTCAGAATGAAATGAAAAATCCGACTCCGTTTGCTGCCTCTGACGAGTTACTCTGCTCTGAAACCTGCTTTCATGCCTCCTGCCCAGCCTTTCCCATTAATGACCACTCCTGTCATTTTAATGCCGCCTGATAAAAGGAGACTCCATCTAACAACAAGCGCCTCCTTTCCTGCGCCTCCTTTCCTGCGTCTCATCTTGCCTGCAGCACCCCTGGGTCCCTGGAGTCCGGCGGGCTGGGCTCAGCGGCACACAGACGGTTCTGGGATAGGCATCTGCTGCTCAGGACCACGCAATCATTTCCATTTTACCCTCTGTTGCACAGGCGAGATAAGACACCTGCGCAGCCCCGCTAATCAGATGAGCTTCAACAGAACTTTATCATTGACATTTACCACTGTTTACCCAACTAATTTCTCTTAACTGCACTGCTGAACTTTTATCTGCAAAATACATACACCAGCAGAAAAGAGCAAGAAGCAAACATGCAAATTCACAAATATGCAAAGGAAGATAAAGTGAGGAGGGAAAAAAACAGTTTCTGTTCAGGACGAAGGGGGTGAAAACAGAACAAGGGACAGGGCCGCCGCCTCCTCGTCCGCGCTGAAGACAAATAAATGCAGAGATAACTGACATTCACCTGCAAAAAAAACTTCATTTTGGAGTTCAATCAGCTGACTGCTGGGGAGTTTTATTTGCTGCCGATAAAAGAAACGCAGCCGAGTGAGTGAGAGCGTCCATCAGAGCTCCTGAACTTCATCTACAGGTCGGCTCTCAGGTCAGCCGTCCGGCTTTTATTGAAAAGTGAAGATTCTGGGCTTTGAATGAGGGCTCCAATCTCGTCCATTTTATCCACCAGAGATCTCACATTTCCCCTGATGATGAGGGGAAGAAATGGTTTGAACCTCTTTTACCCATTTTGTTCCTGCTCAGAAGTTTCTACAGTAGATCAGAAAGTGAATGCAACACTCCACGTAGCCTAGCAACGCGCACATGTTGGCAGCTCAACTCCAGTTCGTCTCTCTCAGCCCTCAAAGGATGAAAACCGGCGTTTTAACGGACAGATCCCGTTTTATTTTACCGCCAACTCCAAACGCCAAACCTGTGTTTACTTTGCAGCGACTCTGCTGCGGTACTTCAGGAGCATAATGTCCTGGAACCACCTGGAAAAACACCCGACTTTGATTTTATTTCTAAAGGGAGACGACATTTTGTGACCAAAATATTATTTTTAGTATTTTAAAGTGAAAAGTAGCTTTGCTGTTACCTCAGTTCTGTTTATTTAGAGAAGTTTCTGATGCACTTTTTGATGTTCTTATGTCAGATGTGTTTATTTCATCACCATGGATGTGCACTTTTTGTTTTAATGCCCGGGTTATTCCAGGAGTCAGAGTACTGCGACGACCTCAGTTCATTTAAAAGTTTTGAATTGTGTTTTACCAAAATACAAAGAGGGGAAATGATGAATAAACATCACATGTTATTTCATTATATTTGTGTTGGTTAGTACCTCCTCCTTACTGACCGCTGAAAATGTCCGGCCCAGCTTAAGGTCTCGGTTTTAAAATCTGGCCCAGCTGAACTGTGGAGGCTCCAGAGGTTCAGCACATTTCTAAATGCCCCCCCCCTGAACATCCAGGTGTCTCTGTATTAATTTTCAGTTTAGTAGAATATTTTTCTAGTTCTGTGCATATAAAAAAAATGAGAGAAAATTACACCATCTGTGACAGTAAAAAAAAGAAGAGTTTTACCACACATCATACCCGCCACTGGGTACGATTTCTGCAGTGTTCTGAGATCAATGAAAGAAAAAAGTTATCTGCAAACCTATTCAATGCAAAAGAGTGCAGAAGAACACTTTAATGTCCCTTGGGGACAGTTTGGTTGACAGACATCAGGTGGTAGGTGGACGTATTTTAATTTTTTTTAATGTTTGCGTCCCTCTGATGAACAGCTTCAGACTCTTTAGAGCTTAAAACTCTTTAGAGCTTCGGACTCTTTAGAGCTTCGGACTTTTTAGAGCTTCGGACTCTTTAGAGCTTCGGACTTTTTAGAGCTTCGGACTTTTTAGAGTTTCTGACTTTTTAGAGTTTCTGACTCTTTAGAGCTTCGGACTCTTTAGAGCTTCGGACGCTTTAGAGCTTAAAACTCTTTAGAGCTTCGGACTCTTTAGAGCTTAAAACTCTTTAGAGCTTCGGACTCTTTAGAGCTTCGGACTTTTTAGAGCTTCGGACTTTTTAGAGCTTCAGACTCTTTAAAGCTTCGGACTCTTTAGAGCTTCGGACTCTTTAGAGCTTCAGACTTTTTAGAGCTTCGGACTCTTTAGAGCTTCGGACTCTTTAGAGCTTCGGACTCTTTAGAGGTTCAGACTCTTTAGAGCTTAAAACTCTTTAGAGCTTTCACCCTTCCACACCCGCAGAGCCTTCACATGAAAGGCTGCGGATGTGCAGGTCACCCAGGGAAGAGGATAACAGGCTAATGCTTGTGTCAGCCTTGTTTATAAGTTAATATCTATGTTGGCTCACCGAGGTCAAAGCCTCATGCCGTTTCACAATGGCGGTCAATGGAGCTGGTCAGGCTGATAAGCATCCCATGTGCAGGGGCTCGGCCAATAGCGGGGAGGCAGCCTGGACATTGATGGAGTGCTGAGATAAGCCGGGTCAGCGTGGCCACACGGAGGCCCCGGCGGGTGATAGCAGATCGGATAGAGCCGGACAGACGCTGGACTTCGGCCCCTGCAGCCAGCGGCTCAGACTGGAACATTCATCAGCTATCACGCTGGATATCTGCGTCATCGGCTGACGCATTCTCACTAACACAGAACACGAGTCACGCGATAAAAGATTCAGCCCAACTCGACCCGGGTGAGCTCGTGTTGCGTCTGCCTGGCATCGGTTTTGGTTTTCAGCGCCGCTGTGTTTACCACGGCTGCTCTTAATAAAGCACACACAGCCAAGTGTGCACAGGCCGGGCCTGATAAAACGGACGCTATCAGCCCCATAAAGGTGAGGGCTGTGGCACGAGCGCCACAAACCGCTTCCTGTGTTTGTCATGACACCGAGCAGCGCCACAAACTGCTTCCTGTGTTTGTCGTGACACCGAGCAGCGCCACAAACCGCTTCCTGTGTTTGTCGTGACACCGAGCAGCGCCACAAACCGCTTCCTGTGTTTGTCGTGACACCGAGCAGCGCCACAAACCGCTTCCTGTGTTTGTCGTGACACCGAGCGGCGCCACAAACCGCTTCCTGTGTTTGTCGTGACACCGAGCGGCGCCACAAACCGCTTCCTGTGTTTGTCGTGACACCGAGCGGCGCCACAAACCGCTTCCTGTGTTTGTCGTGACACCGAGCAGCGCCACAAACCGCTTCCTGTGTTTGTCGTGACACCGAGCAGCGCCACAAACCGCTTCCTGTGTTTGTCGTGACACCGAGCAGCGCCACAAACTGCTTCCTGTGTTTGTCGTGACACCGAGCAGCGCCACAAACCGCTTCCTGTGTTTGTCGTGACACCGAGCAGCGCCACAAACCGCTTCCTGTGTTTTTGTCATGACACCGAGCAGCGCCACAAACTGCTTCCTGTGTTTTTGTCATGACACCGAGCAGCGCCACAAACCGCTTCCTGTGTGTTTGTCATGACACCGAGCAGCGCCACCAACAGCTTCCTGTGTGTTAGCATCAACTTTGTTTAGTTTAGAAGTAACACGAGTCATGACCTTATAAACCCTAACAAACCCTTACATTGGTCTATCCTGGCCTGGGTAATTGAACTCTTCCTGCTCTGGTGAAAGGAGAAGCTGGAGGTAGAGGTGAACTGGGGGTAGCACCACCAGCCTCTGGCTCTGAGCCAGTCAGGCTCTGTCTCTCATGATTTCATCTAAATGTAATGCCTGAGAAGGCATTCATTTAACCTTAACCGTTACTAACAGCAGGTTTTACAATCAGGCAAATGGTGCTAACATGATAGGCAGTGTTTGTTAGTTAGTTACCTGCAGTGTTAGCCGAGGACATGCTAACGTTGCTAACGTTGCTGGGTTCAGATTCACCGACGTTAATCATTCATTCATAGTTATTGCATGTTGGTAGTATTTCCTCCCTTTGGTGAAATATTCACTTTGCAAGTTGCCCTGTTGTCGTCTTTTTTAGGGATGTGTAACCAAACTTTCGAGCGTTTGTACCGCTTGGGCGCCATGTTTACTGTTGGCTGCTGGCTGCGCTGGACTCGCCACGCAACGCTGCGTGGTGACGTCATTCGCGCCCACTGGAATCGATAAGGGAATCGTTTGCAAAAATCGCCAAACGATTCCAAGGAATTGAAACACTGGGAACCGGTTCTCAACAAGAACCGGTTCTCGATTCCCATCCCTACCGAGCAGCGCCACAAACCGCTTCCTGTGCGACGCTGCCACAGAAAGCCAACCGCCCTCTGGCTTCCAGGACCTGCTTTATTAAACTAACGTCTTCTTTTTGCTTTCTCCCCTCACACCGCACTCCTTCCTGCCCCCTCCGTAACCCCTGCCCCACCGCAGCCCCCCCCCCGCAGCCTCCACCCGGCTGTGGGAAAGCCATTTTATCAGCGTCTGTCCGTTGTTCTCTGGTGGGGACAGATACAGAGAAGATAGATGAGTGTTTTGACATGGAGAGTGTTAGACAAACAGTCTTATCAGGCCCGCCACTTCAGACCGACCCCCCGAAACAGTGTCCTGAACCACGGGCGAGCTGAGGAGGGACGGGGGGGAGCAGGGCAGGAGCAGAAAGCCCCTCCAGAAGCAGACCCTGAGGCTGTAACTGAGGCAGCTGGTGTTGATCCCGTCCAGATTCCCTCTGAAACTGGTTCATTTGTCCTCAGACGGGCAGAGACTTCTCTAAACTCAGGCTGTCTCACGTCTTTAGACGGATGGATGGGTCCTCGCTGCCCGGCGGCTCTCCAGCTCTATCTGGGCCGCCGCAGGCTCAGACCGCCATCCTTCTACGCTTATCTGTTCACTCTGAGGAAGCACACAGGAAGTTTCCTCTCGCTCCGACCGGCCAGGACACAAAGTGCTCAGCTGGGGTCCAGCTCCCCCTGCTTCGGCTCCGAGGGTTCGGCTTTTAGCTGAGCTCACCTCCATCAGCTGTAAAACTTAAGCAGTTATTCTTCTACCAACCAGGCCAGAAATCTGGGTGCCGTGATGGACTCAGACCTAAACTTGGAAAAACACATTAAAGGGACAGTTCGCCTCTTTTGACATGAAGCTGTGTGACATCCCATATCAGCAGCATCATTTCTGAACATCTTCTTACCCCCTGCTGCGTCCTGTGAGCCGAGTTCCAGCCTCGTTTTGGTGTTGATGAAGGTAGTCCGGCTAGTTGGCTGGGGTTTAAAAAATAAAGCCTTTTGCTTCTCAAAACAATATGCGTTCAACAGAGTAATACATTTGCATCACAAAATGGTTCTCCAGGAAAAACCAAAACCGCCTGCCGACAGCCGCGCCTGTTACGGTGTTTGCTGCTCGGTCTGCACAGCAGGCAGTGATACGAAGGGAGAGAAAATAGGGCCAAGAGATTGTGAGCTCTGACTTTTTCCTGGAGAACGATTTTGTGATGCAAATGTATTACTCTGTTGAACGCATATTGTTCTGAGAAGCAAAACGCTTTATTTTTTAAACCCCAGCCAACTAGCCTGACTACCTTCATCAACACCAAAACGAGGCTGGAACTCTGCTCACAGGACGCAGCAGGGGGTAAGAAGATGTTCAGAAATGATGTTGCTGATATGGGATGTCACACAGCTTCATGTCAAAAGAGGTGAACTATCCCTTTAAGGCAGTAACAAAGTCAGCCCACTATCTTCTTAAGAATATATCGAGGTTAAAAGATCTGATGTGTCAGCAGGACCTGGAAAAACTAGACCCTGCATCCATCTTTAGTAAGCCTGATTACTGTAACAGCATCTTACACCGGCTGCCTGTCCATCAGAGGATAGACTTTAAAGCTCTGATGCTGCTCTATAAAGCTCTGAATGGTCCAGGACCAGAATGCATCAGGGACCTCCTGACCCAGTATGAACCTTCCAGACCCCTCAGCTCATCTGGATCCGGTCTTCTATCAGTTCCCAGAGTCAGAACCAGACATGGAGGAGCTGCATTCAGCTTCTATGCTCCACATGTCTGGAACAAACTCCCAGAAAGCCTCAGATCAGCTGGAACACTCAGTGTGTTTAAGACACACCCATTTTCAGCTGAATAAAGCTCCAAATCTGAAGCTGGAGTTTCAAAACTTATTCACATTTTAACTCCTGATTTTATCTATTGTTCTTATTTCTTTCTTTTTTGTTTAAAATTTAAGTCATGCTTTTTAGTTCTACTGTTTTAATGTCTCTGTAAAGCACTTTGAATCACCCTGTTGTTGAATTGTGCCGTGCAGATAAACCTGCCTTCATATCTGTGATGGATCTCAGTGTTTTAAACACTTTGACTCATTATCTCTGGACTCATTCCTTCCTCCCTGATCTTAATCCCTCCTCTTCTTCCCCTCCTCCAGATGACCTGGAGCTCAGCGATGAAGGCGGCAGCGTGGTGGCGGTCAGGGCCGTCCATCCTGACACCGCATGGGGCCCCTGCCCGGGAATCCTCCAATCAGAGGGCAGCGCAGATGACCAGGAGGCAGAGGTAAGAGACCGTGCTTTGTTTTCCCCGGAGATTAGAGAGTTATTGAGGGCTCTTCGTCCCTGATCTCAATTTCCTCTGGACCCAACCAGCTGGAGGGAAGGTATTTCATCCTCCAGCTGGGCTCCGGCCTGCAGGCAGTTCTTCTAAGTCTACCTTCGGGTGGAGAGCTGAAGCTTTCTTATTGTTTGAGCGCCGCCTCTCCTTTCTGTTCTCATGGGAAACACACATCGGTCCTCAGAGCGAGGACACAGATACGCTCTGGTCTGAAGGAGACACCAGCAGGGCCGGCCCAAGCCTTTATGGGGCCTTAAGCAGAATTTCATTTGGGGCCCCCCTACCATCACCTCAGCTCCAGATGCCTCATTATTCCACAGGCTACACTGTTATGTGTTTAACGGACCCACAATCATTAGCATTATTTGTAATCATCTTACATTATACAGGTGTCATTCTTGTTTTTAACCTTAAAGGGATAGCAACCTAATAAATATGGTTTAATTAGCTTCTACATAAAGAGTGATGTGTAAGTATGGCTCATTAATTTAACTATTTGAAAGTAACATCAGCAGGCTGGAGACTGCATTTATAGTAAACACGTTAAATAGTTTAATTTTTTTCAGATGTGCAATGGTGTGCAAAATGTTCAAAATCCAAAATAGAAACAAATGACATTCACATTATCTTACAGAAAAATAAAGTTGTAATCAAAATTAAATACTTAAATAATAAATACAATACTTAAATAATTTTGCCCAACGGTGGCAGCAGCCAACAGGAGGCAGAAATTAACCGAGTATTAGTATTTTTTTTTTTCTGGTGTAATACAATTTCGTTTAAATTATTCAATGTTGTTTTAATTTCATGTATTTACTTTTTATCACAACGTCTCGGTGCTCTCTGGGGCCCCCTGGTGGCTTGGGGGCCCTAAGCGACCGCGTAGTTGGCTTATTTCTGGGGCCGGCTCTGGACACCAGATACAACTTCCTCCGGACTCTCTGACCCTTCTGCATTTATATCCCGAGCTTTGGTAATGCTGAAACTAATCGGCTCATTATTAGATTTATAGAATACAAAGATACGGCTTCTCAAATGGAAAAAAAAAGCTGATTTATGGCATTTCAGAGCTTATTCATGTTCTCATTGTCCTGCCTGGAGTTTCCTCATGTTGTGAACAGAGGTTTTATTAGCTGGAACCTGATGAAGGGGGGCAGCTCGGCCTGCTTTCTCACCACCTGCAGCCCCGGTGGCGTCGCTCCGTGCTCAGGCTCCACGCTGAGATGTTTCCCCGTGCACCAGCTGAACTCGCACGTGACCGCGGTGCCTCCGAACGGTTCCCAGCTCTCTGCAGCGATCGATCAGAGTTGTTGTTTTGATTGTGAGAATTATGCATGCAGCCCCTTATCCCACAAATCTGTGACAGCGAGGTGAAGACGGGCCTCCGACTGGCTGCCAGGTCTCTGTTAGGGGTCAGAGGTCAGCGGTCGGATGCTCGGATAACACGAGGAGACAATGAATTCAAGCAACGTCACGTGTGTGTGTCAGGGGCGGCCATGTTGTGTGTGTGTGTGTGTGTGTGTGTGTGTGTGTGTGTGTGTGAGGGCGGCCATGTTGTGTGTGTGTGTGTGTGTGTGTGTGTGTGCGGTATCTGTGTGTGTGGGACCGGATGGAGCGCTATCAGAGGATGGGTTTGTGCATCATGTGCACGTCCATCTAATCATATGATACCGACGCTGGGAGAGGCTTCCTGGCCTGCACGGACCCTCGCACATGCGGGCTGGTTCAGTGATGTGATTGGCTGATCAGACTCTGGTATTTTTAGCTGTTTTTCGGCTCCGCGAAGCTCAGAAAACGTCCGCCGACGGATCCAAACTGGATCCAAACCGGATCCAAACTGGCTCCAAACCGGATCCAAATCTGATCCAAACCGGATCCAAACTGGCTCCAAATCGGATCCAAACCGGCTCCAAATCGGATCCAAATTGGCTCCAAACCGGATCCAAATCTGATCCAAACCGGATCCAAACTGGCTCCAAATCGGATCCAAACTGGCTCCAAACCGGATCCAAATCTGATCCAAACCGGATCCAAACTGGCTCCAAACCGGATCCAAACTGGCTCCAAACCGGATCCAAATCTGATCCAAACCGGATCCAAACTGGCTCCAAACCGGATCCAAACTGGCTCCAAATCGGATCCAAACCGGCTCCAAATCGGATCCAAATTGGCTCCAAACCGGATCCAAATCTGATCCAAACCGGATCCAAACTGGCTCCAAATCGGATCCAAACTGGCTCCAAACTGGATCCAAATCTGATCCAAACTGGCTCCACATCGGATCCAAACTGGCTCCAAACCGGATCCAAATCTGATCCAAACCGGATCCAAACTGGCTCCAAATCGGATCCAAACCGGCTCCAAACCGGATCCAAACCGGCTCCAAACCGGATCCAAACTGGCTCCAAATCTGATCCAAACCGGATCCAAACTGGCTCCAAATCGGATCCAAACCGGCTCCAAACCGGCTCCAAACCGGATCCAAACTGGCTCCAAACCAGATCCAAACTGGCTCCAAACTGGATCCAAACCGGATCCAAACCGGCTACAAACTGACTCCAAACCGGATCCAAACCGGTTCCAAATCAGATCCAAACCGGATCCAAACTGGCTCCAAACTGACTCCAAATCGGATCCAAACCGGCTCCAAACCGGCTCCAAACCGGCTCCAAACCAGATCCAAACTGGCTCCAAACTGGATCCAAACCGGATCCAAACCGGCTACAAACTGACTCCAAACCGGCTCCAAACCAGATCCAAACCGGCTCCAAATTGGATCCAAACCGGATCCAAACTGGCTCCAAACCGCCCACTCTCAGAAAGCCCGTTCCAAACGGAGTTTATGCCGCTCCCCAGCGGTGTCCTCCATCTCCCCTCTCTTCCTCCCCCTCTCCTCCATCCTCTCCTCCCTCTCTCCTCCTCCTCCCTCTCCTCCTCCTCCCCCTCTCCTCCATCCTCTCCTCCTCCATCCTCTCCTCCTCCCTAACCCTCCCTAACCCTCCCAGACGTCCGCCTGCCTTTTATCTCCACATGGCGCCATCCTCCTGGACAACAACCCCCAGTGATTGATTCCTGCTTGATAGGCTCTCATTTCTGAGATTTGGTTTATTATCAGTGTGCTTCTGAGTGTACAGATGGATGTCTCGGCGCGTGCACGTGCGTCCTATTCCTGCTCTGAACTGTAAAGTCTCTTCCTTTTCTTTTGGAAAGCATCTCGTCACGACTAAAAAGCCATTTTCTCTCTCCTCTTCCTCGCTTCGCCTCCCCCTCCTCCCCCATCCTATCTGCGGACTGAAGGAGTGAGGAGACGGACCTTCGGTATCTGAAAGAGATAGTGAGCGTAATCTCACATTCCTCCTGTGTTTCTCCCCCTGTCACTTCACATCCTCCCCCTCCTTCGTCCATCCCTCCATCCCTCACGGGTCAGCAGGGGTCAGGGCCGTCCTGCTCGCTGTGCTGAGGAGAAATCTGCTCATCTGCTGCTCTGCCAAAGACATCAGGGAGAGTTTCAGTCCTAAAATACGACTGATATAAAGGATGAAGTCACCTCGCATGTGTTCCATCAGAACAGGGACCCTCCTCCAGTTTCTGGCCACCACAAAGAGACCTGCTGCTGTCGGCCATCACATGCCGTCCTCTCCGACATGCAGACTTAGGCTGTGTTCCAAACCGCATACTTCTCCTACTACTCATACTAACTTTTTGAGTTAGTATGTGAGTTTGAGTAAGCAGAAGTTCCCGGATGCATACTAGATGCTCCGAAATGTTGGGTATGCATCATGAGGTTACTACTCATACTCAAACTACCCAAGATGCAACGTAACGTGACGTCGCCGATCGTCATTTCCTGTCAAAACGGCAGTTTCAAGCTGGCTACAACGAGGGTAGGTTCACTTCCTGTTTTCAAAACAAAAGCACCAATTGTATGGTAATGGCTTTCCCTATGATAAAAGGCAACGGGTATTTTATTTTGTGAAAATAACCGGAAGTGCGTTGCTCACTGCGGCTAGCTTTAGTAGCGCCGAATTCGTGGGAACAAAATTGTAAACAGCCGGTATTTTGTCAGGTTTTCAACACGTTGGGGATCTAAACGACTACTTTCTCTCCTGAAAATGTTTCAAATGTTGCTAAAGTTTACAGAGTTTAGAGCTTAAGGGAAATCAGCTTCAGGCCGGCTGATTTCGGCTCGGGCAGGAGTGAAATGCATTGTGGGTAAACGCTCTGCATATTGTCTGATTATACGACAATATGTAGTATGTAGTATGCGGCTTCGAACACAGCCAGGGTTTAATGTTGGATTTAAAGAGCCCACATTATCACATTTACGGGCTCATTTTTGTATTTTTGTGTGGTTGTATGCTGTTATGTTCTAAGATGAAATAATTTTCCCCACAACTTATATTACTAACACTAAGGCTGTGTTCGAAACCGCATACTTCATACTTCCATACTGCATACTGATCGATCAGACAGTATGCAGAGCGTTTACCCACAATGCATTTCGCTCCTGCCCGAGCCGAAATCAGCCGGCCTGAAGCTGATTTCTCTTAAGCTCTAAACTCTGTAAACTTTAGCAACATTTGAAACATTTTCAGGTGAGAAAGTAGTCGTTTAGATCCCCAACGTGTTGAAAACCTGACAAAATACCGGCTGTTTACAATTTTGTTCCCACGAATTCGGCGCTACTAAAGCTAGCCGCAGTGAGCTAACGCACTTCCGGTTATTTTCACAAAATAAAATACCCGTTGCCTTTTATCATAGGGAAAGCCATTACCATACAATTGGTGCTTTTGTTTTGAAAACAGGAAGTGAACCTACCCTCGTTGTAGCTAGCTTGAAACTGCCGTTTTGACAGGAAATGACGATCGGCGACGTCACGTTACGTTGCATCTTGGGTAGTTTGAGTATGAGTAGTAACCTCATGATGCATACCCAACATTTCAGAGAATCTAGTATGCATCCGGGAACTTCTCGCTTACTCAAACTCGCTTACTAACTCAGAAAGTTAGGAAGAGTAGTAGGAGTAGTATGCGGTTTGGAACACAGCCAGTTTCTTTACCTTCTGCAGCTTTAACCAGGAGGCCTTAAAGTGGCAGCTGAACCCATGTTGGAGATGCTGAACAGCTTCTAGACTTGTTTATAAACCTTAAACTTCACAGCCACTTCCTCCTGAGGCTCAGCCTCGCCGTCTGTGACCTCGCCGCCTATCAGTCCATCAGGCACTTTCTCAACACTTATCACCGTTTCTGCAGATCGAGTCCTTTTGCTCAGAAACAGACGGCAGCCTCACACATTATCATAAAGCTGAATCGACACATCTGCTGACTAATATCAGGACTGCATGTTGTTGTTCAACTTTAAGTCCAAAGAAACGCTTTGTTTGCTTAAAACGGGGATTTGAATGATTAAAACTGTACGTAATAAAGCATGTGGATGAAAGATTAAACCGTTCCGGGTCTGAACCTGTTCACCTGCTGTTTGTCCAGGTTCTGGTGTTCGTTTTAACTTAAAAATACTTTTTTTACTTTACAGTAAAGGTTAGAATCAGAGGTTTTTAGCAGAACTTCTTCCCTCTGGCTTCACACTCTGCTCCATCACTTCTGCCACATCATTAGCACCACCCTTCTGCCCCTCCACCCCCACCCTGCGGGGCAGATCCAGTCCCTGCGTCTCCTTGGTTATATGAGCAGCGTGTTAACTGGCCTGTGTCATATGGAAATCCTGCCATTTGCATCTTTTGAGAAAGAGGCGTAAAAGCGTTTATCTATTTAAATATATTCTGTCTGATATGGCGGTCGGACTTCAGAACAGGGTATAATAATGTTTACTGATCAGCCGATCAGCCGGCTGCTGATTCCTCTGTTTCTGGTTCAGTGAACAAACCGGGTCCTCGTCGGCGAGCCTCCCGTGGCAACCCGGCAGCGAGCTGCCGCTTTTCTGATTGGATCGCTCAAAACAAATCTGATATTATATCTGCTCTCGCTCTGATTGGATCCCCCTTTAATTAACTGATAGTGGAAGTGCGTGCGATTGGTCCAAAGTTGCAGGATTGGTTTGAAATGTTGAGCTCAGATGTGGAAGTGATGAAGGCTTTTATCTGTTGCATCCTCCACAAGTCCAAAGTGGGAGAAGCTCCACAGAAGCCCCTCCAGCCTCACGGCCCCGTTCGTAGTTCCCCCCATTCGTTGTTCTCCCCATTCGTTGTTCCCCCCGTTCGTTGTTCCCCCCGTTCGTTGTTCCCCCCGTTCGTTGTTCCCCCCGTTCGTAGTTCCCCCCGTTCGTTGCCCCCGTTCATTGCCCCCCGTTCGTTGTTCCCCCCGTTCGTAGTTCCCCCCGTTCGTTGCCCCCGTTCGTTGCCCCCGTTCGTTGTTCTCCCCGCTCGTCGCCCCCCATTCGTTGCCCCCCGTTCGTCGTTCCCCCCGTTCGTTGTTCCCCCCGTTCGTAGTTCCCCCCGTTCGTTGCCCCCCGTTCGTTGCCCCCGTTCGTTGTTCTCCCCATTCGTTGCACCCCGTTCGTAGTTCCCCCTCCACCAGCCTCACGGCCCCCCATTCATTGCCCCCCGTTCGTTGTTCCCCCTGTTCGTTGTTCCCCCCATTCATTACCCCCCGTTCGTTGTTCCCCCTCCACCAGCCTCACGGCCCCCCGTTCGTTGCCCCCCGATCATTGTTCCCCCCATTCGTTACCCCCCATTCGTAGTTCCCCCTCCACCAGCCTCACGGCCCCCCGTTCGTTGCCCCCCATTCGTTGTTCCCCCTGTTCGTTGCCCCCCCGTTCGTTGTTTCCCCCCATTCGTTCCCCCCCATTCGTAGTTCCCCCTCCACCAGCCTCACGGCCCCCCGTTCGTTGCCCCCCGTTCGTTGTTCCCCCTGTTCGTTGCCCCCCGTTGGTTGTTCCCCCTCCACCAGCCTCACGGCCCCCCGTTCGTTGCCCCCCGTTCGTTGTTCCCCCTCCACCAGCCTCACGGCCCCCCGTTCGTTGCCCCCCGTTCGTTGTTCCCCCTGTTCGTTGCCCCCCCGTTCGTTGTTTCCCCCCATTCGTTTCCCCCCATTCGTAGTTCCCCCTCCACCAGCCTCACGGCCCCCCGTTCGTTGCCCCCCGTTCGTAGTTCCCCCTCCATCAGCCTCACGGCCCCCCGTTCGTTGCCCCCCGTTCGTAGTTCCCCCTCCATCAGCCTCACGGCCCCCCGTTCGTTGCCCCCCGATCGTTATTCCCCCCGTTCGTTGCCCCCCCGTTAGTTGCCCCCCCTCCTCCAGCAGCTGGCCCCGCCCCCCTCCCCTCTCTCGTGGAACGGCGGCCTGAAGGCGCTCCTGGAAGGAGCAGAGCAGTTAGTTCAAAGCGTTATCGCGCGCCGAACGTCTTTTCATCATGTTTTAGAAACAAGCGTTGGCACTAATCCCCCAATAATCTCTCCAGGAGAACTGGGGCGATAAGGCGCGCCACCCACGGCTTCTCAAACACTTTTTGGGGAGTCTCTTCTCTCTCCTCTCCACCTCCGCTCCTCTCAGCCTTTCCTCACTCCCCTGGAAGGACGAGTGAAGGTGATCTTTCTCTCTCCCAGCAGCTTCCTCGTGGACTCGGAGTCGGTTTGTTTACATCCTGATTCTGATCTTCATACTTTATCTGGACTCATCAACAGTGTTTCTCTGTTTCTCTCTTTCCTCCGCCCATCAAATTAGAATGTTAATTAAAACGGTGCTCCTTCAGAAGATGACAAATCGATGATTACGGTGAGTGTTGAGACACCTTCTGTGATGCCCCCCAGAAGAAGGAGCATGAAAGAGGATCCGGAGTAGAGAACACTTTATAGGATTCTGAAGCAGCTGCTTTCTTTCCTCTTTTTAAAGAAAAAGTCTCTTAAACCCTGCACTCTGATGCGTGAGCAGACAGGAAACCTCGTCTCCGGTAGCTCGGATTTCAGCATCATCCGGTTTAAATCGCTGAAAGCGTTTGGTTGCTGTTCAATTCATTTTATCTCTTCGTTTTTAGCAGTTTGGCAGGAAGAGGTTTGCGTTTAGGAGACGGAAAATCCTCCTTCACTACACGATGGCCACACCTGCTACCATAATAAAATAATAAAATAATAATAATAACAACAACAATAATAATAATAATAATAATGATAATAAATTAAAATTAAAATAAAAATAAAAAAGGATCCCCTCAAAAATGAGATTATGCATCTCAAGGGGCTATCCTTGAAATAAACAAATAAAAAAACAAATAAACATCTAAATATCTGGAATTTCCCCTTGGAGATTAATAAAGTATAATTGATTGAAATAATAGCCGCATCCCCACTGTAGGAACCTTCTGTAGTTCCTAGAACCTTTTCAGGAACGGGGCCGTTTTTTTCCCTCATTCAGACATACAGGAACTGGGGACCGCGGCCCTCAGTTCCTGGAACCATTTCAGCTCCTCCTCCTCAGCTGGGTCTGTTCTGGTTTCCATAGGAACACATCTGACGGAGGTGGTTGGTAGCTCCGCCCCTTGGTGGTCGGTAGCTCTGTCCCTTGGTGGTTGGTAGCTCTGTCCCTTGGTGGTCGGTAGCTCTGTCCCTTGGTGGTCGGTGCCTCCGCCCCTTGGTGGCTGGTAGCTCCGCCCCTTGGTGGTCGGTAGCCCCGCCCCTTGGTGGTTGGTAGCTCTGTCCCTTGGTGGTCAGTGGCTCCGCCCCTTGGTGGCTGGTAGCTCCGCCCCTTGGTGGTCGGTAGCCCCGCCCCTTGGTGGTCGGTAGCTCCGCCCCTTGGTGGTCGTTAGCTCCGCCCCTTGTCATGCTGTCAGGCTGAAATGTTTCCTCATACGACACGGACACAACCTTGGCGTGTTTAATAAGTTAAACCTCCACGTGGTCTCCTTTGTCTGCGGCGCTCTGCTCTCCTTCCTTCATGAAACCAAGAAGTATGGCCTGCGCTCCATCCTGCGTCTCCTGACTCTCTGTGAGCTCTGCCAGCCTCCATGTTAGACGCCCCATGTGATCGTCCATGATTAATATCACCATCATGCAGACCATGAACACGGTGGCCTCCCCGCTCTCCATCTTAGCTTCTTGGTACCGTTTTGTTTTGTTCTGTTTTGTTGTTGAATGTGGCGCTAAAGTAACACGTCGCTGTCGCAGACGGCTGCGTCGCATCAGTCCCCATCAGGTCCGACTCATGTGGGAATGCAAACGGAAACAGTTCCTCTGGGGAAGGGCGGTTATTAGAAATTAAAGGAGGACCGTTCTTAGAACGGCGTTCTCCCAGCTCGGTCTCACCTTTAGATTTTAATATTTTTAGTTGTTGATTTGCATGAGTTCTGTGATGTCAGTAAAAACGGTTCCTTCGGTGAGCCTGCAGCTTCGGTGAGCCTGCAGCTTCGGTGAGCCTGCAGCTTCAGTGAGCCTGCAGCTTCGGTGAGCCTGCAGCTTCAGTGAGCCTGCAGCTTCGGTGAGCCTGCAGCTTCGGTGAGCCTGCAGCTTCAGTGAGCCTGCAGCTTCGGTGAGCCTGCAGCTTCAGTGAGCCTGCAGCTTCGGTGAGCCTGCAGCTTCGGTGAGCCTGCAGCTTCGGTGAGCCTGCAGCTTCGGTGAGCCTGCAGCTTCAGTGAGCCTGCAGCTTCGGTGAGCCTGCAGCTTCGGTTTGTTCTGGTTTTAAGCTGAAATCGGCGTGTTCGTCTCTCTCGTGTAAACGCGTTAATCTGAATGTGAGTCCTGTTACGCTGCGGCTCAACCTGCAGATAAACGGTGTTTCAATCTGAGAACTAAAGCCACGGCTGGCATTTATAACAAACCTTATCATCTTAAAAATGTCTTTAAAATTCAGAAAATCTTTATTATTATGGCTTTAATGTATAGGGGGGGGTTCCTCCTGACATTGGCTGATCAACACAAACACATTCTCCTCTTCTGGAGAATTATTTCCACACATTCTGGATATTTCCACATATGTCGAGAGAGTTTTTCCTACTTTTGGATGGAATCGGTGGTCTGGCGACCCGAAGCAGCAGCTTTGATGTGAGTCCTTCATCACATCTCAGAGTGTAAACGTGTTCTGGGTGACGGTGCGCTGGGGTCAGGGTCTTCGAATGTCTTTGGATGATGGACACATTGACCCCGTACAGACTGCAGCTCCCATCCGGGTTGATCCTATCGGCGAGCTCCACACGAGCTACATTTACCTTCCCGGGTCGTATGATTGGCTGGCCCGGTGACAGCAGCTGTCTGCGCCCCGGCCCGTCACTTTAAACCTGACAGAGGAGCCCATCACCCTGATAGAAGCTGCAGGAAAAGATAAAATACCGATCGAGTGAAGCCCGGGAGGAAGAGGAGGCCTTAAAGGGATAATCCGGCGTAAAATGCACTTTAGATCAATTTACGGGATGTTGGGAGTACATACGTTGAGTTGACATCAAAATCATGTCATTCGGATGTGTTTTGAGAATTTCGATTTGACCGTTTTTAGCCAAAAGTCGTTAGCCTGGAAGTGAGAGGGGCATATCGTATCGCCGCTACAAAACGCTATTTTTATACCTCTTCTACAGCTCCAAACAACATAACACTTACGTGGTAGTGAGTAGAGGGTCCCTAAAGCCAAACCGAAGTGTCCCGAGGTCTTCATGTGGTCGGATAGAGAGTCCAGAATGAATTTAATCAAGCCAGTACCTTTCCGGAAATGTGTCTGCTGCAGCTGCCGCTACAGACCGTGGTGAAGTTGGTTTGATATTGGTTTGAAAAAAAAGACACCTTATTTCCTTATTGTGAATATCTGTCGAATATCCAATTCATTCTGGACTCTATATTCGACCTCGGGACACTTCGGTTTGGCTTTAGGGACCCTCTACTCACTAACGTAAGTGTTATGTTGTTTGGAGCTGTAGAAGAGGTATAAAAATAGCGTTTTGTAGCGGCGATACAATATGCCCCCGTCACTTCAAGGCTAACGACTTTTGGCTAAAAACGGTCAAATCGAAATTCTCAAAACACATCCGAATGACATGATTTTGATGTCAACTCAGCGTATGTACTCCCAACATCCCGTAAATTGATCTAAAGTGCATTTTACGCCGGATTATCCCTTTAAGAGAGAGGAAGGCCAGCAAGAAGAGGGGGAAACAGAAGGAAAAGGTGGAGGAATGTTAGAGGAGGTGGAGGAGATGCTCATCACTCAGAGGCGATGACTGGCTGGTATCTGCATCTCGCTGTCATCTGCATCAGCTTCTGCAGGGTGGAGGGAGGACGGGAGGAGGTGTGAGAGAGGAGGAGAAGAGAGGGGAGAACCTCTATCCTCCCTATCTCAGAGCCTCATCTCCGGCAGTTCAGGAGCCGGCTTTCCAAGAGTGCTTCATTTTCAAATCTCTTATCTCAGCCCCCGTTTTAAGTATCGCACTTTTATATTTTTACATGTCATTTGCATGCAGCTCATCAACCCGGGCTCCATCTGTTTTTTTTTTTCTGCTCCTTTTTCTTCCCAGAGGTGCACGAGCACCGAGCCTCCGCTCCACCTCCCTTTAGCCTGTTGGCCTCCCCGTGGGGAGAATATAGGGCATAAAAAAGTACCTTTTGTCTCTGCTGAATGTCCCAGAAAGCATGGAGTGAGTGCACGGGAGGTGAAGTGTGCATGTGTGTGTGTGTGCCGGTATGAGAGGCGGATGAGAGTAGGTTTCTGATGTTTATCTGCCTTCCTTTTCTTCTTTGTGTTTTTGGAGGATTCACACAGTGACCTCTTTGTTTGGGACAGTGAGTGCAACCCTCCAACCCCCTGGATGGGGAATGAAACCATTTCCTGTAGAGACGGAGGGAGGAAAGAGGGAGGAAAGAGGGAGAGAAGAGGGAGAGATGGGATGATGGAAGGAGGGGCAAGCAGACAGAGCGCAGGAATGAGAGTTTGGGAGAGGAAGCGAATCGGAGATTAAGAAAGAAAGGTGCGTAAAAAGGAAGGAGAGACAGTGAAAGGGGAGAAGGGAGGAAGAGGATGGAATGAGTGGCTGAATGAGAGATGGTTGAAAAGGTCAGAAGAGGAGCAGAGCGGCTTATTTCATTCTCAAAACCTCCGGGCTTCCGTCATTTCCTGAGTCAGAACATCCAGAGAGAGAAAGCAAATCTTTATTTAATGAGCCGTAAACTACGCTCTGATTCAATTCAATTCATTTTTATTTATATAGCGCCAAATACAACAAATGTCATCTCAAGGCACTTAGATAATAAAGTCCAATTCAAGCCAATTGGAATTAAATTAATTGTAATCATAATTATTCATAAAATAATCCAATTCATGATGCAACCTTTGAGCTCCACCAGCAGGGTGGATGCACTCGGTCGGCCTGTCGGCAGAGGACTTACAGTCAGAGATGGGACCAAGTCACACATGTGCGTCCCAAGTCATTTTTTCTTGGGCAAGTCATCTTATAATTGTAATTTAACCTGCAGAATCTGATCTTAATAAAGTGAAAACACAAAGATATAAGTAACTGTCAGTAAACATCATTGGCCAATGTGTCCAACCTGTCCACCCCGTATCATATCAAGCTAACGTTAGCTAAGTACCGACTAGGCTAACAGGATAATATTAGCTAATTTAACAAACACTTACTGGTCAGAATGGATCTTCAGATGACGAACAAAGTTGGAAGTTGTCGTCTGGCTGTCTGAGATGTTGATGCCGCATGTCTTGCTCTGTGCTGTTCGTCTTTTGCCGTCAAAATGGTGATTATAAAAGCCGAAGACAATGACTGTGTTCGAAACCTCCTACTTCTCATACTAACTTTAACTTTTTTTAAGATCCCGGATGCATACTAGATCCTCCTAAATGTTGGGTATGCATCATGAGGTTACTACTCATACTCAAACTACCCAAGATGCAACGTAACGTGACGTCGCCGATCGTCATTTCCTGTCAAAACGGCAGTTTCAAGCTAGCTACAACGAGGGTAGGTTCACTTCCTGTTTTCAAAACAAAAGCACCAATTGTATGGTAATGGCTTTCCCTATGATAAAAGGCAACGGGTATTTTATTTTGTGAAAATAACCGGAAGTGCGTTGCTCACTGCGGCTAGCTTTAGTAGCGCCAAATTCGTGGGAACAAAATTGTAAACAGCCGGTATTTTGTCAGGTTTTCAACACGTTGGGGATCTAAACGACTACTTTCTCACCTGAAAATGTTTCAAATGTTGCTAAAGTTTACAGAGTTTAGAGCTTAAGAGAAATCAGCTTCAGGCCGGCTGATTTCGGCTCGGGCAGGAGCGAAATGCATTGTGGGTAAACGCTCTGCATACTGTCTGATCGATGAGTATGTAGTATGTAGTATGTAGTATGGAAGTATGCAGTATGGAAGTATGCAGTATGTAGTATGCAGTATGTAGTATGCAGTATGTAGTGTGCAGTATGCAGTATGCAGTATGTAGTATGGAAGTATTTAGTATGGAAGTATGCAGTATGCAGTAGGCAGTATGGAAGTATGCAGTATGTAGTATGCAGTATGCAGTATGTAGTATGCAGTAGGCAGTATGGAAGTATGCAGTATGTAGTATGCAGTATGCATTAGGCGGTTTCGAACACAGACAACGACTCTCGGTCCCCCTCATGCTGACATGTTGATGCATTTCTGAGATGAGAGGGCGGGTCTCTGACTGATTGACAGGGTAGGGATCCAATCATGACGCCTCAGCCTGCGCTCCTACTGGGTAATCAAGATTATTATTTTTTTTAATTTATTAATTTTATATTCAAACTGAAAACATGAACTGAATAACTCTCAAGTCAAGTGCCGAGTCTTCAACTTCCAAGTCCGAGTCGAGTCTCAAGTCAAGTCACAAGTCATCAAAACAGCGACTCAAGTCCCCGTCTCTGGTTACAGTAGAATAAGAATCCGGTCAGAAGCCGCGTTCTGCCAACAGGTGCCAGAGAAACGCTGCAGATAAACTGTGTTTATTAGCTGCTCTGACGCTGTTTGAGCAGCCGTCGGGTTATAAATGTAGAATAAAAGATCTGACCTCAGAGCTCTTTTCCAGCCTCTCTCCCTCCTAACATCCCCAGATGTTTGGGAGAAAGCAGCTGGAGTTATTAAGAAAGCAGCTGGAGTTATTCATCACATCTTTCAGAGCTTCGTCTCTAAGATGGCCGACGCCTGCAAACCGTTTTTAATGTGAAGGCAGAACAAAGTGGAAGCAGCAGCTGAATGAATAAACGCTTTAAAGCTGCCCACAGGTGTTGGTGTCCGTCCACTTATTAACTGAGATGTTTTACATTTAATGACCCGGAGGCCTGGGAGCCGAGCGGGAACCTCTTTAGACTCACATGTGCCGTCAGACATTTGCATAGACAAACACTTCTTCTTCCCCCGGTGGCTGTAAAACTGCGGCCGTTGACAGCTGGACTCAGAAATCTGTTCAGGATATGAGTGGGGGGGTCAGTTCAGGGGAAGTTCTGTGCTTCATCATCATCATCGTCAGGGAGGGAGAGGATCCGTTCTGCTGAGCGAGGGAATGAAGGAAGAGCAAATCAGCCGGCATCATTTGCATTCAGTTTTATCTGGAAGGAGGAGGGCGTTCTGGGCTGATAAGGAGAGGCTGTGGGGGTGGGGGTGGGGGGGGGCTTCAGTGAGGAGCTGCACACAGAGGACGGAGTGTTGGGGGGTTAATATCAGACCAAATAATTAGATTTGCTATCGTGGCGGCGGCAGCAGCGCGGGATCAGGCAGATTAAAGCCGGGGCTCGGGCTGGTTAATATTCATGAGGGGGCCGGGGTCCGGGCCGGGGGCTTAGACTCAGAGACTCCTCCAGCTGAGGGGGCTTAAGGCGGCGCTCTGCACCTCTGCTGGGGAGGCCGGCGTCCCGCTGATGGGTGGAGAGCTGCAGATGCTGTCAGTCCACCGCCTCCACACGTGTGTCGCTTCTTTAATGCTTCACCAGCAGGACCGTCTTCTTTAATGTGTCCAACACAGCTGATCCAACCTGTCACAGCCCGCCGCCAGCCCGCCGCCAGCCCGCCGTCAGCCCGCCGTCAGCCCGCCGTCAGCCCGCCGTCAGCCCGCCGCCGCCTCTCTGCACACAAGTGTTTGCACTTCCTGCTGGAAAAGGGAAAGTCTGGTGATGTGATTGATCCAGCAGGTACAATCTGAAGTGTCAGTTCAGTCAGACTCTCAGGGTTTTATATTATATAATATATATGTATATTATATTCTCTCAGATTGGTGCTGTCACCCCTAAATAAATAAATATTTATAAATATTTATTTATAATTTATTTATGTAAAATATTTATATTAATTTATTTTTAATATTTATAAATATTTATTTCAAATAAATAATGGCTTATTATATTCCCTCAGACTGGTGATGTCACCCCTAAATAAATAAATATTTATTTATAATTTATTTATGTAAAATATTTATTTATAATTTATTTATATAAAATATTTATATTAATTTATTTTTAATATTTATAAATATTTATTTATAATTTATTTATGTAAAATATTTATATTAATTTATTTTTAATATTTATAAATATTTATTTAATATTTATTTCAAATAAATAATGGCTCATTATATCCCCTCAGATTGGTGATGTCACTCACACACTCTCTCAGATAAGACTTCTGATTGACAGCTCTCTGAGCCTATAGGAGCTTCCCGTGGCCCGGCGGCGTGGGCCCGGCGGCGTGGGCCCGGCGGCGTGGGCCCGGCGGCCCTTTGCTCGCCTCCTCCCTGTGAAACCATGCAGCAGCTCTTCTTCATGCTCAGCACGGTTCGGCTGCTGACGCTCGGGTCCTCCAGGTGCCCAGATGGGCGTCGGACCAACTGAAGTGAAAAGGGTTCCGATAGCATCCGCTGGCCTCTCGGCGCTCCTTAACTCCGCCCACATCTCTGGCGCCCGCGCTGCCCGCTGGCCTGCTTAATTACACATCTGATCTGGCCCCGTGCCTCTGCTCCCCGGCTCACTATCCGCCTGCTGCAGGTCGGCTCTTTAGTTTAACCGTCCATCAGTCCATCAGCGGGGGGCACGGGGGGGGGGGCAACAGAGCGCAGGAGCTGCAGTTTGCCCCAGAAGGAACTCTTTAAAGAGCCGGTTCAGCATGGAGAACCCAAAGCTGCAGAAGGAGGATCCCATCCTGGCTGCTGGGTGTTTTCCACCAGCCGCTCAGCTCCCCTTGTTGCCCTCTCCCTGTTGCCCCATCACGCTCAGCTCTCCCTGTTGCCCCATCACGCTCAGCTCTCCCTGCTGCCCTCTCCCTGCTGCCCTCTCCCTGCTGCCCTCTCCCTGTTGCCCTCTCCCTGTTGCCCTGTCCCTGCTGCCCTCTCCCTGCTGCCCTCTCCCTGTTGCCCTCTCCCTGCTGCCCTCTCCCTGTTGCCCTCTCCCTGCTGCCCTCTCCCTGCTGCCCTCTCCCTGTTGCCCTCTCCCTGCTGCCCTGTCCCTGCTGCCCTCTCCCTGCTGCCCTCTCCCTGTTGCCCTCTCCCTGCTGCCCTCTCCCTGTTGCCCTCTCCCTGCTGCCCTGTCCCTGCTGCCCTCTCCCTGTTGCCCTGTCCCTGTTGCCCTCTCCCTGCTGCCCTCTCCCTGTTGCCCTCTCCCTGCTGCCCTGTCCCTGCTGCCCTCTCCCTGTTGCCCTGTCCCTGCTGCCCTCTCCCTGTTGCCCTCTCCCTGCTGCCCTCTCCCTGCTGCCCTCTCCCTGCTGCCCGCCCCCTGCTGCCCTCTCCCTGTTGCCCTCCCCCTGCTGCCCTCTCCCTGTTGCCCTCTCCCTGTTGCCCTCTCCCTGCTGCCCTGTCCCTGCTGCCCTCCCCCTGCTGCCCTCTCCCTGTTGCCCTCTCCCTGCTGCCCTCTCCCTGTTGCCCTCTCCCTGTTGCCCTGTCCCTGCTGCCCTCCCCCTGCTGCCCTCTCCCTGTTGCCCTCTCCCTGCTGCCCTCTCCCTGTTGCCCTCCCCCTGCTGCCCTCTCCCTGTTGCCCTCTCCCTGTTGCCCTCTCCCTGCTGCCCTCTCCCTGTTGCCCTCTCCCTGCTGCCCTCTCCCTGTTGCCCTCTCCCTGCTGCCCTCTCCCTGCTGCCCTCTCCCTGTTGCCCTCTCCCTGCTGCCCTCCCCCTGCTGCCCTCTCCCTGTTGCCCTCTCCCTGCTGCCCTCTCCCTGCTGCCCTCTCCCTGTTGCCCTCTCCCTGTTGCCCTCTCCCTGTTGCCCTGTCCCTGCTGCCCTGTCCCTGCTGCCCTCTCCCTGTTGCCCTCTCCCTGTTGCCCTGTCCCTGCTGCCCTCCCCCTGCTGCCCTCTCCCTGTTGCCCTCTCCCTGTTGCCCTCTCCCTGTTGCCCTGTCCCTGCTGCCCTCTCCCTGCTGCCCTCTCCCTGTTGCCCTCTCCCTGCTGCCCTCTCCCTGTTGCCCTCTCCCTGCTGCCCTCTCCCTGTTGCCCTCTCCCTGCTGCCCTCCCCCTGCTGCCCTCCCCCTGTTGCCCCATCATGCTCAGCTCTCCCTGTTGCCCTCTCCCTGTTGCCCTCTCCCTGCTGCCCTCTCCCTGCTGCCCTCTCCCTGCTGCCCTCTCCCTGTTGCCCTCTCCCTGTTGCCCTCTCCCTGCTGCCCTCTCCCTGCTGCCCTCTCCCTGCTGCCCTCTCCCTGCTGCCCTCTCCCTGCTGCCCTCTCCCTGCTGCCCTCTCCCTGCTGCCCTCTCCCTGCTGCCCTCTCCCTGCTGCCCTGTCCCTGCTGCCCTCTCCCTGCTGCCCTCTCCCTGTTGCCCTCTCCCTGTTGCCCTCTCCCTGTTGCCCTCTCCCTGCTGCCCTCTCCCTGCTGCCCTCTCCCTGCTGCCCTCTCCCTGTTGCCCTCTCCCTGTTGCCCCATCAGGCTGAATTCCAAAGCTGTGGTGATGAATTAGTCTGACTGAGCAGCACTCACAGCTCAGACGGCTCCAGCGTTGGGTTACAGATTAAAACAAAAGCCGCCGTATCTGCACATCAGCGCCAGCTCTCCATGAAATGCAACACGCTGCGGCCTCAGCGGGCCGAGGGGCTGCTTCTGTCCGTCCTCTGCTCGCCGTCTGTGGGAAGAGCAGCGTGCAGGAGGGCGGTTCAGACCAGAACCTGAGGCAGAACCAGAGTCAGTTCAGTTCTGAGCAGCTTTAAAGTGAATATCTGCAGATGTTTCCATGGTAACATCTGCAGAGATTCACTGAAACATGTTCCAACATGAACATAAACCCAGAATCTGAGGCAGAACCAGAGTTAGTTCAGTTCTGAGCAGCTTTAAAGTGAATATCTGCTTTCTGTCCTTTCTTTAAGGAGTCTTCAGGAATAGTTCTCCATCCTTAGTCCCTCTCCTCCCATCCTTAGCCCCTCTCCTCCCATCCTTAGCTCCTCTCCTCCCATCCTTAGCTCCTCTCCTCCCATCCTTAGCTCCTCTCCTCCCATCCTTAGCTCCTCTCCTCCCATCCTTAGCCCCTCTCCTCCCATCCTTAGTCCCTCTCCTCCCATCCTTAGTCCCTCTCCTCCCATCCTTAGCTCCTCTCCTCCCATCCTTAGTTCCTCTCCTCCCATCCTTAGTTCCTCTCCTCCCATCCTTAGCCCCTCTCCTCCCATTCTTAGCTCCTCTCCTCCCATCCTTAGCCCCTCTCCTCCCATCCTTAGTCCCTCTCCTCCCATCCTTAGTCCCTCTCCTCCCATCCTTAGCTCCTCTCCTCCCATCCTTAGTTCCTCTCCTCCCATCCTTAGTTCCTCTCCTCCCATCCTTAGCCCCTCTCCTCCCATCCTTAGTTCCTCTCCTCCCATCCTTAGTCCCTCTCCTCCCATCCTTAGTCCCTCTCCTCCCATCCTTAGCTCCTCTCCTCCCATCCTTAGCTCCTCTCCTCCCATCCTTAGTTCCTCTCCTCCCATCCTTAGCTCCTCTCCTCCCATCCTTAGTTCCTCTCCTCCCATCCTTAGCTCCTCTCCTCCCATCCTTAGTTCCTCTCCTCCCATCCTTAGCCCCTCTCCTCCCATCCTTAGTCCCTCTCCTCCCATCCTTAGTCCCTCTCCTCCCATCCTTAGCTCCTCTCCTCCCATCCTTAGCCCCTCTCCTCCCATCCTTAGTTCCTCTCCTCCCATCCTTAGTCCCTCTCCTCCCATCCTTAGCTCCTCTCCTCCCATCCTTAGTCCCTCTCCTCCCATCCTTAGCTCCTCTCCTCCCATCCTTAGTTCCTCTCCTCCCATCCTTAGCTCCTCTCCTCCCATCCTTAGTTCCTCTCCTCCCATCCTTAGCTCCTCTCCTCCCATCCTTAGCTCCTCTCCTCCCATCCTTAGTTCCTCTCCTCCCATCCTTAGCCCCTCTCCTCCCATCCTTAGTCCCTCTCCTCCCATCCTTAGTCCCTCTCCTCCCATCCTTAGTTCCTCTCCTCCCATCCTTAGCTCCTCTCCTCCCATCCTTAGTTCCTCTCCTCCCATCCTTAGCTCCTCTCCTCCCATCCTTAGTCCCTCTCCTCCCATCCTTAGTCCCTCTCCTCCCATCCTTAGCTCCTCTCCTCCCATCCTTAGCTCCTCTCCTCCCATCCTTAGTCCCTCTCCTCCCATCCTTAGTCCCTCTCCTCCCATCCTTAGTCCCTCTCCTCCCATCCTTAGTCCCTCTCCTCCCATCCTTAGCTCCTCTCCTCCCATCCTTAGTCCCTCTCCTCCCATCCTTAGCTCCTCTCCTCCCATCCTTAGTCCCTCTCCTCCCATCCTTAGTCCCTCTCCTCCCATCCTTAGTTCCTCTCCTCCCATCCTTAGCTCCTCTCCTCCCATCCTTAGTTCCTCTCCTCCCATCCTTAGCTCCTCTCCTCCCATCCTTAGTCCCTCTCCTCCCATCCTTAGTCCCTCTCCTCCCATCCTTAGCTCCTCTCCTCCCATCCTTAGCTCCTCTCCTCCCATCCTTAGTCCCTCTCCTCCCATCCTTAGTCCCTCTCCTCCCATCCTTAGTCCCTCTCCTCCCATCCTTAGTCCCTCTCCTCCCATCCTTAGTCCCTCTCCTCCCATCCTTAGCTCCTCTCCTCCCATCCTTAGTCCCTCTCCTCCCATCCTTAGTCCCTCTCCTCCCATCCTTAGTCCCTCTCCTCCCATCCTTAGTCCCTCTCCTCCCATCCTTAGCTCCTCTCCTCCCATCCTTAGTCCCTCTCCTCCCATCCTTAGCTCCTCTCCTCCCATCCTTAGTCCCTCTCCTCCCATCCTTAGTTCCTCTCCTCCCATCCTTAGCTTCTCTCCTCCCATCCTTAGTCCCTCTCCTCCCATCCTTAGTCCCTCTCCTCCCATCCTTAGCTCCTCTCCTCCCATCCTTAGTCCCTCTCCTCCCATCCTTAGCTCCTCTCCTCCCATCCTTAGCTTATCTCCTCCCATTCTTAGTCCCTCTCCTCCCATCCTTAGTCCCTCTCCTCCCATCCTTAGCTCCTCTCCTCCCATCCTTAGCTCCTCTCCTCCCATCCTTAGCTCCTCTCCTCCCATCCTTAGTCCCTCTCCTCCCATCCTTAGTCCCTCTCCTCCCATCCTTAGTCCCTCTCCTCCCATCCTTAGTCCCTCTCCTCCCATCCTTAGCTCCTCTCCTCCCATCCTTAGTCCCTCTCCTCCCATCCTTAGTCCCTCTCCTCCCATCCTTAGTCCCTCTCCTCCCATCCTTAGTCCCTCTCCTCCCATCCTTAGTCCCTCTCCTCCCATCCTTAGCCCCTCTCCTCCCATCCTTAGCTCCTCTCCTCCCATCCTTAGCTCCTCTCCTCCCATCCTTAGCTCCTCTCCTCCCATCCTTAGCTCCTCTCCTCCCATCCTTAGCTCCTCTCCTCCCATCCTTAGTCCCTCTCCTCCCATCCTTAGCTCCTCTCCTCCCATCCTTAGTCCCTCTCCTCCCATCCTTAGTTCCTCTCCTCCCATCCTTAGCTTCTCTCCTCCCATCCTTAGCTCCTCTCCTCCCATCCTTAGTCCCTCTCCTCCCATCCTTAGGTCCTCTCCTCCCATCCTTAGTCCCTCTCCTCCCATCCTTAGTCCCTCTCCTCCCATCCTTAGTCCCTCTCCTCCCATCCTTAGCTCCTCTCCTCCCATCCTTAGTCCCTCTCCTCCCATCCTTAGTCCCTCTCCTCCCATCCTTAGTCCCTCTCCTCCCATCCTTAGCTCCTCTCCTCCCATCCTTAGTCCCTCTCCTCCCATCCTTAGCTCCTCTCCTCCCATCCTTAGCTTATCTCCTCCCATTCTTAGTCCCTCTCCTCCCATCCTTAGTCCCTCTCCTCCCATCCTTAGCTCCTCTCCTCCCATCCTTAGCTTATCTCCTCCCATTCTTAGTCCCTCTCCTCCCATCCTTAGTCCCTCTCCTCCCATCCTTAGTCCCTCTCCTCCCATCCTTAGTCCCTCTCCTCCCATCCTTAGCTCCTCTCCTCCCATCCTTAGCTCCTCTCCTCCCATCCTTAGCTCCTCTCCTCCCATCCTTAGCTCCTCTCCTCCCATCCTTAGTTCCTCTCCTCCCATCCTTAGCTCCTCTCCTCCCATCCTTAGCTCCTCTCCTCCCATCCTTAGCTCCTCTCCTCCCATCCTTAGCTCCTCTCCTCCCATCCTTAGCTCCTCTCCTCCCATCCCTAGTCCCTCTCCTCCCATCCTTAGGTCCTCTCCTCCCATCCTTAGTCCCTCTCCTCCCATCCTTAGTCCCTCTCCTCCCATCCTTAGCTCCTCTCCTCCCATCCTTAGTCCCTCTCCTCCCATCCTTAGTCCCTCTCCTCCCATCCTTAGTCCCTCTCCTCCCATCCTTAGTTCCTCTCCTCCCATCCTTAGTCCCTCTCCTCCCATCCTTAGGTCCTCTCCTCCCATCCTTAGTCCCTCTCCTCCCATCCTTAGTCCCTCTCCTCCCATCCTTAGTCCCTCTCCTCCCATCCTTAGCTCCTCTCCTCCCATCCTTAGTCCCTCTCCTCCCATCCTTAGTCCCTCTCCTCCCATCCTTAGTCCCTCTCCTCCCATCCTTAGCTCCTCTCCTCCCATCCTTAGTCCCTCTCCTCCCATCCTTAGTCCCTCTCCTCCCATCCTTAGCTCCTCTTCTCCCATCGTTAGTTCCTCTCCTCCCATCCTTAGCTCCTCTCCTCCCATCCTTAGCTCCTCTCCTCCCATCCTTAGTCCCTCTCCTCCCATCCTTAGCCCCTCTCCTCCCATCCTTAGCTCCTCTCCTCCCATCCTTAGTCCCTCTCCTCCCATCCTTAGTTCCTCTCCTCCCATCCTTAGCTCCTCTCCTCCCATCCTTAGTCCCTCTCCTCCCATCCTTAGTCCCTCTCCTCCCCTCCTTAGTCCCTCTCCTCCCATCCTTAGTCCCTCTCCTCCCATCCTTAGTCCCTCTCCTCCCCTCCTTAGTCCCTCTCCTCCCATCCTTAGTCCCTCTCCTCCCATCCTTAGTTCCTCTCCTCCCATCCTTAGTTCCTCTCAGACCGTCTCATTTGAACCTGTTTACCCCTCTGGGGCAGTAAAGATGATCCTTTTTGATCCTTTGACGCAGACGGACGTATAACCTGGACTTTAGTTTCCTTCCTGTTGCACATACATCCACCTGTATGTGCAGATCAAACCTCTAAACGTGCTTTGTGCCTCTGTAATGAAGCATTGACAGAGAGGGGAAGCAGGTTTCTGGCAGTTTATCACTGATGGAGGGAATGGAAGTCAGATACATGAGCAATGAGAGCGTTTATCAGCCGTCTGTTTGGGGCCAAATGCTCGTAAAGTGCCAGTTTTGGTGAAACACACTTCCTGTTGCTGCCTGTTTTCACGCCTCTGATTCAGTTACACGCCAGGATCACCAGGTTTGTGTTGGACGCCTTTTAAAAGGCGCTCGTCGGTCTTGTAATTTGTTTTTCTAGGCAGAAACAATGTTTGTTTTAGGTTAAGCTTGGTTAAAGTCTGCCGGCCGAACTGCAACACTTTGAGATAAAGATCTTAATCAAACAGGAGTTAAACTAACCACATAACAGACAGGAAGCACCAGCGTGTGAACTTTAACCCGTCGGGAAGCACGGCGAGCTGCAGCGCTCTGAGGCCCAGAGCTGAGCAAATATCGCCTCCTGGTGGAGGAGAAGCAGTTCTGCACCTCAGCGCTGAGCTGCTGTGGCTTATTTATATGAGCTGTGGAATGCATAAAGGATGCTCAGCAGGAGGAAGGAGAGATCTGAGAAAAATAATTAAATAATTAAAGCTGTAAAAAACAATTAAATAATTAAAGATGTAAAAAAATATTAATAATTAAGTAATTAAAGCTGTAAAAAATTATAATTAAATAATTAAAGCTGTAAAAAAAAATTAATTAAATCATTAAAGCTGTAAAAAATAATAATAATTAAAGCTGTAAATAATAATTAAATAATTGAAGCTGTAAAATAATTAAATAATTAAAGCTGTAAAACAAATATATATATTTAAAGCTGTAAAAAATATTAATAATTAAAGCTCTAAAAATATATATATTTAAAGCTGTAAAAAATAATAATAATTAAATAATTAAAGCTGTAAAAAAAAGAAAATACTTAAAGCCGTAAAAAATAATAATAATTTAAATTCTAATAAATAATTAATTCCGTAAAAAATAATAATAATTAAATCATTAAAACTAATAAATAATTAAATCCGTAAAAAATGATAATAATTAAAGCTGTAAAAATTTTTATTTTATCTTTTATTTTCTGAGAAAACAGTGAAAAAGTTCCTATAAACGGTTTCAAGTCAGTCATAAAGAAAGTGGAAATGTGTTTGTGTAAGAACTAAGTTTGAATTAAAGTTTAAAGTGAGCACATAAATGATTTCTGCTCACATTTAAGTCAGAAAGGATCTTTGATTCCACCCAGTTTAGGTTAGCAGTTAATCACAGACGAGTGATTCGTTTGTGAGTCAGACTCCGGATCAGTATCAGGATTATTTAGTCAGTCTGGTAAGAAGGGTGCAGTTTGGAACTTTTTTTTATAAAAAAGCACAATATAAGTCATTTAAAGTGAAGATCTATCTGCCTTTATATGCTGTTAGAAGCAGGAAACTTCACACATTTCAGCTGAAAAGGATTGGATCTGATAGACGGACCCAACCAACAGTTAGTGGTAGTTTCGCCCGGTGATCCAGCCGAAGGTGCTTTAAAAGGGAGGAAACTGGCGTGCAAAGTCATCCTAAGAGGAAAATCATGACACCAGAACATCTGAGAGGCTCAACTAAAGACAGAGGGCACTTTATAGGACAGTAGAAACCAGAGGAAAACCTTTTAAAAGACGTGTAAACATGTTAGTTTAAAATCAGAAGAAAATGAGCAGCATGTAAACATGTTAAATCGTATAAAATCAGGCCAAAAGCGTTCCAGCTGGTCCCAGCTGCTCTGTTCAGGCTCCAAACTTCCATCTTTCTGCATCTTTCAGTAAAAACACTAAAGAGTTCATTAATCCAGCTGAACTCCCCATAAAGCTGCTCTCATTCACAGGTTTTTCTGTTTCTCTGGGACTGAAAAATCACTGAAAGCGTTCCCAGACTGTCGCTCTGCTCTAATAAAATCCTGATTTCAGAACCAGAATATTTCAGAATCAGCATTAAAGCAGCTCAAAGACAGAGAACTCAGCTGGATTACATGGCCCAGGACCTCCCACAGAGGAGCTCAGAGGCAGCAGGAGGCCTGGAAGCTTTTCTCTGGTTCCTGGTTCTGCTGCTGGAAACGTGGACAAACCTGTTGGGAGTGACGTTCAGAGGAAAAGCTGCAGCTGAGGCTCACGAACAAAGACATGATTGTACTCTGTGTGCGCAGGTGTGTGCGCAGGTGTGTGCGCAGGTGTGTGCGCTGGTGTGTGCGCTGGTGTGTGCGCTGGTGTGTGCGCAGGTGTGTGCGCGCAGGTGTGTGCACTGTGCTCTCATACCTCCACACAAGCTGTGTCCACGGAGGATCTTATTATGGCCGCCCATCAGCCTCATCAGATCTTTATTTATTTCTTTATTTGTTTCGTTCCCTCACTTCCTTCTCGGGTTGTAACGGGTGTTTACCGCCGGCCGCACGCTGACATGTGATGATGGCGTTTTCCTTCAATGATCAGCTGGTCTGCCCCAGCTCTGGGGGGCGCGAACGCTTAAAACACAGAAAGGAGCCGTGTTGAAGCTTTAAAAGGCCTAAAAGCAGGCGTGTTTGGAGGTAAATGATGAGGAAACCCACGCTGTGATGTCACTGCGAGCTGAAACGCCTCAAAGGTGGCGAAGTTCAGACTTCAGGGAATCGGTGGCTTCGTCTTATAATCGAGCTCTAAAGTTAAAAACCAGCTATATGTGGAGAAGGATTGAACAGGAAGTGATTATTAGAGAAGGGGTGGGATTAAACAAGCTTCTTCTTCTTTAATCTGTGAAGTTATTAATGTTTTCCTTTTATTTCCATGTTTATCTGTAGAAATAAAAACTTAAATTCAGTCGTCACCCCTCCGGGGATGCACGTCCTCGCTGACAGGAAACGGCTGATGGGTTTAATAAGCTTTCTCTTTTCTGTGTGAGCAGAGCTCGGGCTGGACTCTGGCGTGTAAAGAAGCAGACTGTTGGATGAGCCGCCTCCCCCTGACCTGCGACGCCTCCGCTGCCAACTGCACCGTCTACAGCCGAGGTGAGAACAGACTCTGAGACTCTGAGACTCTTAAAGGGGAACTCCGGGGCATTTGAAGCGCATTTCCATTGCTAGAGGTTGTCAAATAATGATAGTAGGACACAGACTGGTGCAAATCTGCGCTCCCTGTGTGGAGATCGCGCTGTCCGCACAGCATGTCATGCGAGGCTAATACGTGGTGGCTAAGGGGCAAGCGCTAACCCTTCCATATAAAACAACAACTTGCACACTGCAGAAACGTCACACCACTTTATAAACCATCCGACAATAAAGTCACAAGCCTTACCATCAAAACCATATGCATGGTTCTGACATTACTGGCATGGGGACGTTACAAAACAACTTCATAAACAGCATGTAACTCACCGGCTGGTTGTAGGCTCGCGCATGTGAAAGCCCAAAAGAGTCAATGGAGAATAATCCCATATACAAAACAATTATCTTCTCTAGAAAAACTGTGTTCAAGTATTTAAAACATTACAACAATATTACTGGGCATGTATTGTTGTAATGTTTTAAATACTTGAACACAGTTTTTCTAGAGAAGATAATTGTTTTGTATATGTGAGTATCGACGTTTCTGCAGTGTGCAAGTTGTTGTTTTACGTGGAAGGGTTAGCGCTTGCCCCTAGCCACCACGTATTAGCCTCGCATGACAGGGTGTGTTAACAGCGCGATCTCCACACAGGGAGCGCAGATGTCCACCAGTCTGTGTCCTACTGTCAGTATTTGACAACCTCTAGCAATGGAAACACGCTTCAAATGCCCCGGAGTTCCCCTTTAAGCCCTATTCGGACGGGACTAGTTTAATGGGGGGACCTGGGGTAAAGTAATAATAACCGGGAAATCTAGTCCCGTCCGAACGCGCCATGTCAGTAAAGATAGCGGAGTATGTCGGTAAACTTTGCCGAGAATTCTACCTCCTGTGAAACGGTCCGGAGTATCTACCACAGGTAATACTAATCCCGTGCGAATGCGACCTTCGGTAATAAGTACGGAATATGTCGTCACATCCTTTTAAAAAGAGAATCAATTAGGTGTGTCTGTTTGCAAACATGGAGGTTCTGGATGAAGCGCTGCTTGCAAGCACGCATGGTCGGCTCCATGTCTGTGTACAGATGGGGTTTACGGAAGTGAAATGAAGACGTGCATAGCATCCAGGATGTGACGGTTGTGCGTAACCAACAACTCCTCCCATGTTAGATGAATATTACAGGGATTTCTTGTCCCGTCCGAATTGGTCATTTCTTCTCCCTGGCGTCGTCTGGTTAACCAACATTACCATACGTCCCCCCATTGAACTAGTCCCGTCCGAATAGGGCTTAAGACTCTGAGACTCTGAGACTCTGAGACTCTTAGACTCTTAGACTCTGAGACTCTCAGCGTCTCGGCGCTCTGGGCTGCAGTGAGTTAACGGTGACGCTCCGTGTCTCCAGGTGAGCAGCTGTTCTGTAAGGTGACCAGAGAGATCGCCGCCGGTGAACAGCTCCTGGCTTCCCTGACCCCGCCTCCACGCTCCTCCTCTTCCTCGCTGCCGGCCCGGCTCTCTCCTCCGCTCAGCCTCGTCACTCAGAAGCAGCCAATGGTGAAGGAGGAGCCGCTGTACCCGGCGGCGCTGCACTCGGACATCCAGCTCCTCCCGCAGCAGGCCGGCATGGCGGCCATCTTGGCCACAGCTGTTGTTAACAGTGAGTTTTTCTAAGAAAATGATTTGCAGAACAAAGGGGTTAGAAAATGTTTAGTTTCTATAAGAATACCCGCTCTGGTCTGATGCTCCCGACTCAGCCTCACTGTAAACTGTAATGCTCTGGTTCGCCACCAGGTGGCAGCGTGGCTCTGTAACAGCCAGGTTCCATCTCACACACACACACACACACACACACACACACACACACACACATTCTAGCACTCTGTGCTGAGTGAGGACCGAGTAAAAGCACTCACAAAGTGAGGACCAGTATTTCAGGTTCACTTAGAAACAAACAAAGTGTCATTCCAGACACTCGGTGGCGTAGTGATCCGATACACTGCTTCAGATTTTGAGAAGCACAAATGATTCAGAAAAATATTTTAATCTGTGTTAAACTACTGAGAAAATTAAAGGACATCTATATAACCTGAGGAGGTCATCCAGAGGGAAACAAAGTGAGGACCGGCCAAAATGTCCTCACTATGTAAAAATCAAATCAAATCAAATCAAATTTATTTGTAGCACATTTCATGTACAAACAATTCAAAGTGCTTCACATAAAATAAAAGCCTTGCAGCAGGGAGTGGAAGAAGCATTAAAATACATAAAAGAATATAAAGAGAAACAAATAAAATCATTTAAATTAATTTAAAAACAAGCAACAGTCCAGATAAGTTCAAAGATATCGTGCAGATTTCATGCATAGACACATGAGAACAGAAATGTCTTTAACCTGGATTTAAAAATGTCTCCATTTGGTGAAAGTTTAATCTCCACTGGCAGTTTGTTCCACAACAGCTAAATGCTGCTTCTCCATGTTTAGTCTGGACTCAGAAACGACCTCACTATGTTGGTTAAAAACTTGACTTGGTCCTCACTCAACAGTAAGTGCAAGAACACACACACACACACACACACACATAGCAGCAAATTATTGGATGTAGTCAGAAATAACTCAAAAATAAGACAGTATGATAATTGCTGTCGCCATAGCGATCTTATCTTGTTGTCTTGGATACTCGTAGCGATGAGGTGAGTGTGCTTTGGTTTGCTTTCTGTGTCTCTGTGAGCTCCAACATCCTGTTTTATGTGTGTGTGGGTTCAAACTGTGAAATTCTTTCCGTGACAAACAAACAAACAAACATATTTGGGTTTGAAGGAAAAGTTTAACGCTGAGCATCCACACGCCTGTCAGGATCAGAAGTGCGTTTACACGTCTGTTCTGTCCGCTCACGTCTCTGTTTTCATGGCTTTCAGAGGACATCTTCCCGTGCAAGGACTGTGGGATCTGGTACCGCAGCGAGAGGAACCTGCAGGCCCATCTGATGTACTACTGCGCCAGCCGGCAGAAGCAGCCAGCCGCGGCGTCCTCCCCCCCGCAGGACAAGCCCAAGGAGTCCTACCCCAACGAGCGCATCTGCCCCTTCCCACAGTGCAACAAGAGCTGCCCCAGCGCCAGCTCGCTGGAGATCCACATGCGCACGCACAGCGGTGAGAAAACCTCCCTTAATGTGAGATAAATACCACCAGACGTGTGACAACCAGCACCGTCTCATTGTTTATTTAGCAAAAGCTAACAGGAAGTAAGAGGGTCAGTAGAGTGCGTTCAGGTGTGAGTTAACACGATGCCAAGGAGGAAAGACATCAGCAACTATTGCTGCCCATCAACCTGGGAAGGGTTATAAGGCCATTTCCAAACTATCTGGAGTCCATCGTTCTACAGAGAGAGTGGCTGTGTTTGAAACCGCATACTACATACTGCATACTACATACTACATACTGCATACTACATACTGCATACTACATACTACATACTGCATACTATATACTGCATACTGCATACTACATACTACATACTATATACTGCATACTGCATACTATATACTGCATACTACATAATACATAATACATAATACATACTGCATACTACATACTGCATACTACATACTACATACTGCATACTACATACTGCATACTATATACTGCATACTGCATACTACATACTGCATATTACATACTGCATACTACATACTGCATATTACATACTACATAATACATACTGCATACTACATACTGCATACTATATACTGCATACTACATAATACATACTGCATACTACATACTGCATACTATATACTGCATACTGCATACTACATAATACATACTGCATACTACATACTGCATACTATATACTGCATACTGCATACTACATAATACATACTGCATACTACATACTGCATACTGCATACTACATACTGCATACTACATACTGCATACTACATACTACATACTGCATACTACATACTGCATACTGCATACTACATACTACATTCTGCATACTGCATACTTCCATACTGCATACTGCGTAATACATACTGCATACTGCATACTACATACTGCATACTGCATACTACATAATACATACTGCATTCTACATACTACTTACTGCAAACTTTCATACTACATACTGCATACTGCATACTACATAATACATACTGCATACTACATACTGCATACTATATACTGCATACTACATACTGCATACTACATACTGCATACTTCCATACTACATACTGCATACTACATAATACATACTGCATACTACATACTGCAAACTTTCATACTGCATACTACATAATATATACTGTATACTACATACTATATACTGCATACTGCATACTACATAATACAAACTGCATACTATATACTGCATACTGCATAATACATACTGCATAATACATACTGCATACTACATACTGCATACTACATAATACATAATACATACTACATACTTCCATACTCCATACTACATACTGCATACTGCATACTACATACTACATTCTGCATACTGCATACTGCATACTTCCATACTGCATACTGCATAATACATACTGCATACTACATACTGCATACTGCATACTACATACTGCATACTACATACTGCATACTGCATACTACATACTGCATACTGCATTGCATACTGATCGATCAGACAGTATGCAGAGTGTTTACCAACAATGCATTTCGCTCCTGCCCGAGCCGAAATCAGCCGGCCTGAAGCTGATTTCCCTTAAGCTCTAAACTCTGTAAACTTTAGCAACATTTGAAACATTTTCAGGTGAGAAAGTAGTCGTTTAGATCCCCAACGTGTTGAAAACCTGACAAAATACCAGCTGTTTACTAAAGCTAGCCACAGTGAGCAACGCACTTCCGGTTATTTTCACAAAATAAAATACCCGTTGCCTTTTATCATAGGGAAAGCCATTACCATACAATTGGTGCTTTTGTTTTGAAAACAGGAAGTGAACCTACCCTCGTTGTAGCTAGCTTGAAACTGCCGTTTTGACAGGAAAGGACGATCGGCGACGTCACATTACGTTGCATCTTGGGTAGTTTGAGTATGTGTAGTAACCTCATGATGCATACCCAACATTTAGGAGAATCTAGTATGCATCCGGGAACTTCTGCTTACTCAAACTCGCTTACTAACTCAAAAAGTTAGTAGGAGAAGTAGGAGAAGTATGTGGTTTGGAACACAGCCAAAGATTATTCACAAGTGGAAAACATTCAGGACAGCTGTCAATCTTCCCAGGAGTGGACGTCCCAGCAAGGTCACCCCAAGGTCAGAAACCCAAGAGCTACATCTCAGACTCTGCGGGCCTCAGTCAGCATGTTAAAGGTTAAAGGTCACCCCAAGGTCAGAAACCCAAGAGCTACATCTCAGACTCTGCGGGCCTCAGTCAGCATGTTAAAGGTTAAAGGTCACCCCAAGGTCAGAAACCCAAAGAGCTACATCTCAGACTCTGCGGGCCTCAGTCAGCATGTTAAAGGTTAAAGGTCACCCCAAGGTCAGAAACCCAAGAGCTACATCTCAGACTCTGCGGGCCTCAGTTAGCATGTTAAAGGTTAAAGGTCATGACAGCACAGTTAGAAACAGACTGAACAGGTATGGCTTGTGTGGAAGGGCTGCAGGAGAAAGCCTCTTCTCTCTAAAAAGAACATGGCAGCACAGCTTAGGTTTGCAAAGCTGCATCTGAACAAACCACAAGACTTCTGGAACAAAGTCCTTTGGACAGACCAGAGCAAAGTGGAAATGTTTACTCATGATACACAGCAGCACGTTTGGAGGAAACCAAACACAGCATATCAGCACAAACACCTCACACCAGCTGTCAAGCACGGTGGTGGAGGGCTGATGATCTGGGCTGGTTCTGCAGTGTTCCATAAATAATGAGACAGTTGTCCACAGCTTATTACCCATAAATATATCCATGGGGTCCTCAGTCAGAGTCAGAGTTTAACTTCTTCTCGCTGTCCTTCCTCCCGCAGGTGAGCGTCCGTTCGTCTGTCTCATCTGTCTGTCAGCCTTCACCACAAAAGCCAACTGCGAGCGCCACCTGAAGGTGCACACAGACACCCTGAACGGCGTGTGCCACGGCTGCGGCTTCATCTCCACCACCAGGGACATCCTGTACAGCCACCTGGTGACCAGCCACATGGTGTGCCAGCCCGGGTCCCGCAGCGAGGTCTACTCCCCGGGCCCGGGCCTCCCGAAGCTGCCGCTGTCCACGGGTACGTCGCACGCTCACCAGATGTTAAAGAGACAGTTCTTCTCTTCTGACATGAAGCTGTATGACATCCCATATCAGCAACATCATTTCTGAACATCTTCTTACCCCCTGCTGCGTCCTGTGAGCAGAGTTCCAGCCTCGTTTTGGTGCTGATGAAGGTAGTCCGGCTAGTTGGCTGGGGTTTAAAAAATAAAGCGTCTTGCTTCTCAGAACAATATGCGTTCAACAGAGTAATACATTTGCATCACAAAATGGTTCTCCAGGAAAAAGTCAGACCTCACAATCTCTTGGCCCTATTTTCTCTCCCTTCGTATCACTGCCTGCTGCCGCCTGCCGACAGCCGCGCCTGTTACGGTGTTTGCTGCTCGGAAGCCGGGGACTGCTCGCTCTGCACAGCACATAAACAAAAGAAAAGGAAAGACAAGGAAATGCAAGAAAAGGAAGGAAAAGAAACGAAAGGAAAGGAAAGAGAAAGAAAGGAAAGAGAAGGAAAAGAAACTAAAGGAAAGAGAAAGAGAAGGAAAGAATAGGAAAGAAAGGAAAGGAAAGGAAAGGAAAGAGAAGGAAAAGAAAGAGAAGGAAGGGAAAGACGCCTGCCGACAGCCACGCTTGTTACAGTGTTTGCTGCACGGTCTGCACAGCAGGCAGTGATACGAAGGGAGAGAAAATAGGGCCAAGAGATTGTGAGGTCTGACTTTTTCCTGGAGAACCATTTTGTGATGCAAATGTATTACTCTGTTGAACGCATATTGTTCTGAGAAGCAAAACGCTTTATTTTTTAAACCCCAGCCAACTAGCCGGACTACCTTCATCAACACCAAAACGAGGCTGGAACTCTGCTCACAGGACGCAGCGGGGGGTAAGAAGATGTTCAGAAATGATGTTGCTGATATGGGATGTCATACAGCTTCATGTCAAAAGAGGCGAACTGTCCCTTTAAATTGTGACGTCACATGGTCGCTAATGCTTCCTGTGCTCAGCAGGTCTGAGTCCCGGAGACTCCGGCGTGGTGCTGAAGTGTCAGATCTGCGGCCACAACTCGGACTCGCCCGCCCAGCTGCAGCAGCACGTGCGAACCCACCTGGAGGTCCGGGTCCCGGCCGAGCGGAGCCCCGCCCCTCGCCAGAGCACCCCCTCGTCGGTGGAGAGCTCCCAGCCGTCTCCGCAGGAGAGGGAGCCGCTCGGCTGCGTTCCCAAACCGGACTCCTCCAGCCCAGGTGCAAACGGGGGCTCGGCCACGCCTCGGGACTACGTTTCCCCGGACGCTCGGAGTCTGGACCTGAAGATCAAAGAGGAGCCTCAGTCGGAGGCGGAGTCAGAGGAGCAGATGGAGGTTCAGGAGGGTGGAGACGAGCATCAGGAGGCCTCCACCTGCCAGACATCCAGCTCCCCCACCAGTCCGGCCCCCACCACTGTGAAGGCGGAGCCCACCAGTCCCACTCCGGGCTCCAGCCCCGCCCACATCGGAGGAGGAGGAGCCATGTTCCTACCTCAGTACATGTTCAACCCCGAGGCGGCCATCTTGCCTCAGGCGTCTGAGATTCTGGCCAAAATGTCGGAGATGGTCCACAGCCGTCTGAAGCAGGGCCAGACCGTCACCCAGAGCAACGCTGCCGCCGCCTTCTTTCCCCCCGGAACCGCCGGCGCCACGGCGGCGCCGCCTCACAAAGGCGCCACCTGCTTCGAGTGTGACATCACCTTCAACAACATCAACAACTTCTACGCCCACAAGAGGCTGTACTGCTCCAGCCGGCACCAAGGAGACGGCGCGGGCTCGGCTTCGGGCGCCGGATCCACGGCGCCGGCCCCGGCGCCTTCCGGCGGGCCGCACGGCGCCTCTCCTCTGGTCGGGACGTCGAGCAGAGCCGCCTCCGCCTCCCCGGCCGACGCCGACCCGCCAGCAGGAAGTGGAGCAACAGAGTCCAAGAGGGTGGAGGTGACGACGGAAACCCCGGCAGGGAGAGAGGGGGCGTCGTCCTCCTCTGAGGGGGAGGGCGGGGCAGGAGGAGGCGGGGCAGGTGGAGGCGGGGCAGGAGGAGCGAGCGAGGGCAGCCAGAGTCCGGCCAGCGGTTCTGCAGAGGACCAGGAGGACGACCCCAACAAAACCTTCTGCGAGGCGTGCAACATCCGCTTCAGCCGCCACGAGAACTACACGGTCCACAAACGGTTCTACTGCGCGTCCCGCCACGACCCGTCCAACCAGCGGGCCGTGCACATGGCCAAGACCGCCAACGCCGCCTTCCTGCCGCAGCCCATCCGCACGCGGAAGAGGAAGAAGATGTACGAGATCCACATGGCCAGAACCGAAGCGTTGGCCAACGCCGCGGCCGCCGCAGCCGCCAACGCTGCCGCTGCGGCCTCGGCTCCGTCTCCGTCCGTTCTGGGGTTGGCGGTGAAGCAGGAAGTTTCTCCGGGCGGTGCGGGCGGCTCCAGCCCCGAAGGGGACGGCCCCATCGACCTGAGCAAGAGGCCCCGTCTCAGGGAGGCGCCTCGGCAGAGCGGCGGCGGCGGCGTCCTCCCGGCTCTGCCTCTGACCGACTACCACAAGTGCACCGCCTGCAGCATCAGCTTCAACAGCATCGAGAACTACCTGGCCCACAAGACCTACTACTGCCCCGCCACCACCCTGCTGCCCCACAGCCTGGAGCAGCTGCAGCGGCTCAAGAGCTCTGCCTCCACCTCCCCCAAGAGCCGGGAACGGCCGGACCTCCACCCGGCGGAGGCCAAGGCTCAGGGGGCGTCGTCCAGCCCGCACCCCCCCGCCGTCCCCGCCTCGGGCGCCGCGTCCCCCACGCAGACCAGCGGCGCCCTCGCAGCCACGCCGGGCGCCGGCTCCGGCTCCGCCCTGGTGGTCTGCCCTTACTGCCCCAACAGGCCCATCACCTGCAACCTGGTGGAGCATTTCAAGGCCGCCCACGGCCTGGTTCTAACCGTTCAGCCGCCGCAGGAGGCTCCGCCCCCGCCGGGCCGCGCCGCCAGCCGCAGCCCCGGCAGCCGCAGCCTCAGCCTCAGCCCCAGAGATGCGTCTGCTGCAGCCCCCCCCACCACCCCCACCAGCCAGGCCCGACTCGCCCCCCGCGTCCACAGAGACGGCATCAACGGGCAGGCCCGGAGCGGCGCGGCGTCCCCCGCGTCCCCGCTGGTGAACGGCAGCCCCTCGGCCGGGGGAGGATCCCCTCTGCCCGTCTCCCCCCCACGGCCCCCCTCTCTGACCACGTCACCTGTGCCCACCCACCTTCCAGAGAAGGCTGCCCCGCCCCCGGCCTCTCGCCCCGCCCCCTCCCCTCAGCCCGCCGCCGCCGGCCCCAAAGCCGCGGCGGTCTCCCCGGTGCAGAACGGGAACTCGCGCTTCTGCCGGCTGTGCAACATCCGGTTCAGCAGCCTCTCCACCTTCATCGCCCACAAGAAGTACTACTGCTCCTCCCACAGCGCCGAGCACGTGAAGTGAGCCGTGCGCCCGCCTGCCCAAGTTTTCCTTGTCTGACTCCAGGAAGCTCAGCCGGTCCTCCTCCGCCGCCGCCGCCGCCGCGCCCGGCGGGCAGTGACTGTTACTCACCCGGCAGGAAGCTGCTGGGAACGAACACTCAGAGCCGAGGCTGAGCCGAGGCTGAGCCGGCCTGGCGGTGCGTCGGGTTTCAGGGCGCCGCCCGTCCCGTTCCTCTGGTGGAGAAAGACTCGTTCTGATGCTTTGGTTCCAACACTGGCTCCTTCTGGCTGAGACCTGATCACCATGTTACTAATTACTGAAGGTTTTCTTCTTTGCTTTCATACGCAGAAGTTTTTATTTTAGGGAGAAACAATGTGAAATATTTATCTGTGAGTTCACTGATTTCAACAGAAACTACCTACCTGCTGTTTTTTATTTGTATATTTTTCATACTGTTGGACGTTTGGATCCGGGCGCGTTGAAGTGAACTTTTCTACGTGTAGATATGTGATATCACTGGACTTTTACCGCGGCGGCGTTTCGTGCTGAGGGGGACGCCGGCGCCGCTTTGATGCTGGCCGCAGCGTCCAATCAGACGTCCGTCCTCGGCGTTCAGCGGCAGACCGCCGCCTGTTTTTTTTTTTTTTTATTGATGATTGTGTTTCTCTTTCTGTCCGGTGATGAAGGCACGTGCACGCCACGTGCACGCCACGCGCTCTCATACAGCTGCTGTACAGTGTTAGCTGGGACTCGTGATGCTCGTGACGCAGAGAGCTGCGGCGGGTTTGACACGGAGGCCCGGCGGTGGGCGGGGCCTGATGCTTGGACACGCCCACGGCTCGGTTTGAATCCTGCCTGAGGCTCATCTCGTTTTTTTCCTCCTTCGAGTTCTCTGAAGTGTCTTTGTGAGCTTCTGCAACAAATTTAGAGTCTTGAAAAGATTCTGAAACTCGACTCTGGAGGTCCAGAACCAACCTGGTGTGGGTTTAATCAGGTGGTTTGGTGTTGGGTTTGTCCCTTCTGGGTTACTGTAGTGACGGACGGAGCAACAGAAGCAGAGTTCTGCTGAGTTCTGCAGAGTTCTGCAGGTCCGAGTGCTGCACAGCTGATCTGGATCTGATGCTTCAGACCAAAAGCTTCTTTCTCAGTATCTGGGCTGGACTGTGAGATCCCGTCTGACCCGGTTTCTGTAGAACTGAATGGAAACAGATCCGGCCCAGAGTCCAGTTTGTGGAGTTTGTGGCTGTTCTGTGGACGTCCCAGCAGACACCGTCCGTCTGTGTTTGGGCTTTTTCTTCTGGCCCGATACGACCAGAACCCCGGTTCCTTCAGAGAACCCGTCTGTCCTGAAGCTGCTGGCGTCCCCGCCTCAGCCCAAAGTTCGGCGGTTCAGGCGGTTCTGATTCGCCCGCATTTAGCCCGATAGTTTAACCTGGTTCAGGCATCATTCCTGCCCAGCGTCCTGACCTCTGACCCCAGAAACTCCTGCTTCAGTGACCCGAGTCCAAAACTTTTACTGGAGACCAAACCGTTTTTTACAGAAACCCAGACAGAACTCTTGGTTCTGGAGTCTGTGACGCCTCCAGGTGTTTCCTGATGGTTTGAAGCATCAGGCCCCAGCTGTTTACAGATGTGCAGCCAGCCCCCCCCACCCCCACCGTTTGGTTGCACTGTGTTGTATAAAATGTGCTGAATGTTTTAGTTTTAGCTCCTTTTGTAACGTATTTATGTTGAGCAGCACTTTTTCCCTCCATCGCTCTCCTCGAAGGACTTCCACCCCACAGAAGACTTTTTGATTTGTTAATGATTCCTTTCATGTCTGTATTGGAGAAAATCACAACGAATGTCAACACTTTTGTTTGCTTTGAAACGTTTTCTCAGCTCCACTACACTCTTGTCCAAACTATGCATGGGAAATAAAATAAGTTCTGAGCGACCCTGGTGCAGCGTCCTTCACTTCAGCCCCGTGGGTCACCTGCTTTCAGAGGTGAGCGCGCAGAGCTCCGCCTCCTGAAGAAAGACCGAGGCTGTGTTCGAAACCGCATACTGCAAACTACATGCTACATACTGCATACTGCATACTGCATACTACATACTGCATACTACATACTGCATACGGCATACTACATACTGCATACTACATACTGCATACTGCATACTGCATACTACATACTACATACTACATACTGCATACTACATACTACATGCTACATACTGCATACTGCATACTACATACTGCATACGGCATACTACATACTGCATACGGCATACTACATACTGCATACTACATACTGCATACTGCATACTGCATACTACATACTACATACTACATACTGCATACTACATACTACATGCTACATACTGCATACTGCATACTACATACTGCATACGGCATACTACATACTGCATACGGCATACTACATACTGCATACTACATACTGCATACTGCATACTGCATACTACATACTACATACTGCATACTACATACTACATACTACATACTGCATACTACATACTACATACTACATACTGCATACTACATACTACATACTACATACTACATACTGCATACTACATACTACATACTACATACTGCATACTACATACTACATACTACATACTGCATACTACATACTACATACTGCATACTGCATACTACATACTGCATACGGCATACGGCATACTGCATACTGCATACTACATACTGCATACGGCATACTGCATACTGCATACTACATACTGCATACTGTATACTACATACTACATACTGCATACGGCATACTGCATACTGCATACTACATACTACATACTGCATACTACAGTGCACAGTGAAAATGAGTACACCCCTGTTGAAAAGTAACATTTTGAACAATATTTTAATACACACACAAGTTATTCCCAAAACGTGCATAGAGTAAGTTTAATACAACATCTGTTCAGCTTACAACAGAAAAGAAAGGTCAATAATATAACTTAAATGTCATATTTGTCCATTTTTGTGAAATTATGCTGGTGCAAAAGTGAGTACACCCCTATGTTAAACTCCCTGAGAATGGGCCGTGTTGGCCCGAAATGTCATGAAATGAAAAGGCATTAAAAGGGAGGTCATCGTTGTGCGTTTCATCCTTGCCTTACATTGAAATTTTACATTTTGAGTCTGCACCAGGCTAAAAGAGACGTGTGTGAGATTTGACTGAAATCCTATGGAGAGCATCATGATCTGCTTCAGTAGTCACAGTACATGTTGACAAGCATGTTTCTTTTGGTGAAATTCAGCTTCCTACTGTTGATGGCATCCATACAGCCCCAAACCATGTCACTCCCACTACTATGCTTGACTTTAAGCATGGGGCACTTTTCTTTGTACAAATCACTTTTTACCACCACACAGGCTTGACACCATCTAAAGCAAATTTGTTCATCTTGGTGTCATCAGATCACAGGACATGGTTCCAGCAATCCATATCCTTAGTTTGTTCGTCTCTGATGAGACAATGATAAACAAATTTGCTTTCGATGGTGTCAAGCCTGTGTGGTGGTAAAAAGTGATTTGTACAAAGAAAAGTGCCCCATGCTTAAAGTCAAGCATAGTAGTGGGAGTGACATGGTTTGGGGCTGTATGGATGCCATCAACAGTAGGAAGCTGAATTTCACCAAAAGAAACATGCTTGTCAACATGTACTGTGACTACTGAAGCAGATCATGATACTCTCCATAGGATTTCAGTCAAATCTCACACACGTCTCTTTTAGCCTGGTGCAGACTCAAAATGTAAAATTTCAATGTAAGGCAAGGATGAAACGCACAACGATGACCTCCCTTTTAATGCCTTTTCATTTCATGACATTTCGGGCCAACACGGCCCATTCTCAGGGAGTTTAACATAGGGGTGTACTCACTTTTGCACCAGCATAATTTCACAAAAATGGACAAATATGACATTTAAGTTATATTATTGACCTTTCTTTTCTGTAGTAAGCTGAACAGATGTTGTATTAAACTTACTCTATGCACGTTTTGGGAATAACTTGTGTGTGTATTAAAATATTGTTCAAAATGTTACTTTTCAACAGGGGTGTACTCATTTTCACTGTGCACTGTACATACTGCATACTGCATGCTACATGCTACATACTACATACTGCATACTACATACTACATACTGCATGCTACATACTGCATACGGCCTACTACATACTGCATACTACATACTGCATACTACATACTACATACTACATACTGCATACTACATACTGCATACTACATACTGCATACTACATACTACATACTGCATGCTACATACTGCATACGGCCTACTACATACTACATACTACATACCGCATACTGCATACTACATACCACATACTACATACCGCATATTACATACTGCATACCGCATACTACATACTGCATACTGCATACTACATACTACATACTACATACTGCATACTACATACTGCATACTACATACTGCATACTACATACTACATACTGCATGCTACATACTGCATACGGCCTACTACATACTACATACTACATACTGCATACTACATACTGCATACTACATACTACATACTACATACTGCATACTACATACTACATACTGCATGCTACATACTGCATACGGCCTACTACATACTACATACTACATACCGCATACTGCATACTACATACCACATACTACATACCGCATATTACATACTGCATACCGCATACTACATACCGCATACTACATACTGCTTACTACATACTGCATACCGCATACTACATACTGCATACTACATGCTACATACTGCATACTACATACTCCATACTGCATACTGCATACTACATACTGCATACTACATGCTACATACTGCATACTACATGCTGCATACTGCATACTACATGCCGCATACTGCATACTACATACTGCATACTACATGCTACATACTGCATACTGCATACTACATGCTGCATACTGCATACTACATGCCGCATACCGCATACTACATACTGCATACTACATGCTACATACTGCATACTACATACTCCATACTGCATACTGCATAGTACATACTGCATACTGCATACTACATGCTACATACTGCATACTACATGCTGCATACTGCATACTACATGCCGCATACCGCATACTACATACTGCATACTACATGCTACATACTACATACTCCATACTGCATACTGCATACTACATACTGCATACTACATGCTACATACTGCATACTACATACTACATACTGCATACTACATGCTACATACTGCATACTACATGCCGCATACTGCATACCGCATACTACATACCGCATACTACATACTGCATACTACATACTGCATACTACATACTATATACCGCATATTACATACCGCATACTGCATACTACATACCGCATACTGCATACCGCATACTACATACCGCATACTACATACCGCATACCGCATACTACATACTGCATACTACATACTGCATACTACATACCGCATACTACATACCGCATACTACATACTACATACCGCATACTGCATACCGCATACTACATACTGCATACTACATACTGCATACTACATACTGCATACTACATACTTACATACTACATACTTCCATACTGCATACTCATCGATCAGATAGTATGCAGAGCGTTTACCCACAATGCATTTCTCTCCTGCCCGAGCCGAAATCAGCCGGCCTGAAGCTGATTTCTCTTAAGCTCTAAACTCTGTAAACTTTAGCAACATTTGAAACATTTTCAGGTGAGAAAGTAGTCGTTTAGATCCCCAACGTGTTGAAAACCTGACAAAATACCGGCTGTTTACAATTTTGTTCCCACGAATTCGACGCTACTAAAGCTAGCCGCAGTGAGCTAACGCACTTCCGGTTATTTTCACAAAATAAAATACCCGTTGCCTTTTATCATAGGGAAAGCCATTACCATACAACTGGTGCTTTTGTTTTGAAAACAGGAAGTGAACCTACCCTCGTTGTAGCTAGCTTGAAACTGCTGTTTTGACAGGAAATGACGATCGGCAACGTCACGTTAAGTTGCATCTTGGGTAGTTTGAGTATGAGTAGTAACCTCATGATGCATACCCAACATTTCAGAGAATCTAGTATGCATCCAGGAACTTAAAAAAAGTTAAAGTTAGTGGGAGAAGTAGGAGGTTTCGAACACAGCGCGAGTGACTCATCAGCTCTCAGAGCTCCAAGGCCGCTTCAGTCGGAGACAAAGTGCAACAACAGAAGCTTTCAGCTCACACATGGTGAAAGGATTCGAACAATTCTTCCACCCGAGCCACTGAGTCATCGCTGATTAACCTTCAGCTGTTGGAACTATTATCAGAAATATTAAAAAGTCACTTTAACAGCAGGGAAAACATCAGTATAATACTTGTTAATGCGGCTGCAAAACTTCACATTTCTCAAAATTAAAGGTTCCGGTCGTCACTTGTTTGATTTAAAGGTGATTACGCAGATTTATGCTGACTAATTATTAGGGCTGGGCAACGATTAAAATGTTTAATCTTATTAATCACATGATTTCCCTGATTAATCACGATTAATGACATTTGTACGCAGAATCCAAAAATGAATCCAAAAGTAGCGTATAGCTACTTTTCAACTTGGCAGTGTTTACAGATGACTTTGGTTCTGTCGACTCCGCCGTCTGGAAGAACTTTAAAATGAAAATGGCCGAGTAAAAGTTCCGTACCCTTCTCCATGTTTGGTGGATCCGCCGATTACTTTCTTTTCCTGTTCCACAGCAGACAGCAACAGACTTTTACAGAATAAAAGCCTGTGAGCAACAGACTTTTACAAAATAAAAGCCTGTGAGCGACAGACTTACAGAATAAAATAAATAATAAAACATGCGTTAATGCTCGTTAAATAATTGATGCGTTAACGCAATAATTCCGAGTTATTATTATCGCCCAGCCCTACTAATTATTTCACTGCAGACACGACGAACCAAACATTTCATGATTTATTTCGTCAACTTAATTTATTTATTATTATGTATTACATGTATTGGGCTGTAGCAGCTCCTCAGAGCGGCAGGATGGTGCGAGACCATCGAGGGATTTAAAAGTAAATAAAAGAATTTTAAAACTGATCCTAAAATGTGTGGGCAGCCAGAGAAGTGAGGCTAAAATGGGGGAAATATGCTCGTGTTTACGTGTGTCAGTTAAAAGACGTACGGCAGCATTTTGCTCCATCTGAAGACGGGCGATGGAGGACCCACTCACCCCCACATAAAGAGCATTACAGTAATCCAGCCTCGTGGTCACAAAGGCATGAATTACTGTTTCAAAGTGTTGCTTTGAAAGAATGGGTTTTATTTTTACAAGCTGCCACAAGTGGAAGAAACTGGATTTAACAACTGAATTTATCTGACAGTCGAGCTTCAGATCAGCATCAACTTTCAGCCCAAGGTTAGTGACAGTTGGCTTAATGAACTGGGCCAAGGGGGGGCCCAGTAGTGCCACCAAAAACCATCACCTCTGTCTTTTTCTCATAAAAATGTAAAAAGTTTATACTCATCCAGGCCTTTAAGTCGTCCAGACACCTGAGTAGTGGTTTCGCAGAATAAGCGTCTTTCTTTTTCAGTGGGACATAAATCTGGCTGTCATCTGCATAACGTCATAATGTCATCTGGAAGGACATGCTTTCTTAGTATGGAACCAAGTGGTAAATCAAAATCAAATCAAATCAAATTTATTTGTATAGCACATTTCATATACAAAACAATTCAAAGTGCTTTACATAAAATAAAAGCATTGCAGCAGGGAGTGCAAGAAGCATTAAAAATACATAAAAGAATATAAAGAGAAACAAATAAAATCATTTAAATGAATTTAAAATCAGGCAACAGTCCAGATAAGTTAAAAGATATTTCATGCATAGACACATGAGAACAGAAATGTCTTTAACCTGGATTTAAAAATGTCTCCATTTGGTGAAAGTTTAATCTCCACTGGCAGTTTGTTCCACTTGTTTGCAGCATAACAGCTAAATGCTGCTTCTCCATGTTTAGTCTGGACTCTGGACTGGACCAGCTGACCTGAGTCCTTGGATCTAAGAGCTCTGCTGGCTTTATATTCTCTGAACAGATCACAGATGTAAACCATCAGCAGGCTTTTAAAATCTATTCTGTGACTGACTGGAAGCCAGAGTAAAGACTTTAAAGCTGCTGTGATGTGTTCAGATCTCTTAGTCCGGGTTAAAACTCCAGCAGCAGCGTTCTGGATGAGCTGCAGATGTTTAATGCTCTTTGTGGGAAGTCCAGTTAAAAGAGCGTTACAGTGATGGAGTCTGCTGGAGATGAATGCATGGATGAGTTTCTCCTGGTCTGTTTGGGAGAGGAAACCTTTAATTCTGTTGATATTTCTGAGGTGGTAAAAAGCTGCCTTGGTGACAGCTTTGATGTGGCTGCTGAAAGTCAGATCTGAGTCTATCAACACTCCGAGGTTACGAACTTGGTCAGTGATTATAAGGGCCCGAGTCTCAAGATATGTACCAACGCTGACCCTCTTCTCTTTCCTACCAAACAGAATGATCTCAGTTTTGTCTTCATTTAATTGTAGAAAATTCTCTCTCATCCAGGTGTTTACTTCCTCCAGACACTGACACAGTACGTCTGCTGGGCTGCAGTCGTCCGGTGACAGAGACACATAAAGTTGTGTATCGTCTGCATAACTGTGATAATTGATGTTAAAATTCTGCAATATCTGACCCAAAGGGAGCATATACAAGTTAAACAGAAGAGGTCCAAGAATTGACCCCTGGGGGACTCCACAAGTCATGGCCACTCGCTCAGATTCATAGCTGCCAATAGTAACAAAATAACTCCGGCCTTCTAAGTAGGACCTGAACCAGTTAAGGACCGCTCCAGAAAGTCCAACCCAGTTTTCCAGCCTGTGCAACAGGATTCTGTGATCTACAGTATCAAACGCAGCGCTGAGGTCCAACAGAACCAGGACTGAAACATTACCAGAATCAGTATTCAACCTGATGTCGTTTAACACTTTGACCAGAGCTGTTTCAGTGCTGTGATGACGTCTGAAAATGCCGGATGCCAGTGAGCTGTTAACTATTCGTAGGAGATCACTTTCTACTGAGGTAAAAACAGTTTTTAAAAAGTCAGATGGTATTATGTCCAGAGAACAGGTTGTTGATTTCAGCTGCCGAACTGTTTCCTCTAGGATTTTTAAATTAACAATATTAAATTGTGACATAACGTGGTAGCAGGTAAAGAGAGAAGAGAAGAGGGCCTAAAACTGAGCCCTGGGGGACCCCACATGAGAGATGAGCAGAGGAGGACACAGAGTCACCAATGCTGACACAGACTGTTCGATCAGCCAAGTTAACCTGAACCACTCCAGTGCTACGCCACTGATGCCCATCCACTGTTTCAAACTAAAACTTCATGGTCCACTGTGTCAAATGCAGCAGTTAAATCCAAAAGCACCAGAACTGCACAGTCACCGGAGTCAGTAGCTAAAAAGATATAATAGAAAACTCTTAAAAGGGCTGATTTTGTGATGTACCAGATTGGAAGACCTCAAGAATTTTGTGCTCTTCCAGAAAAACCATTAATTGGTTGCAAACTTAAATGCTATGCAGTCAGGACACTTTGTCTTGGACATGAATTTCACACCGACACCGTCATGTCCTCCTTTTTAAACAGAATCCTTGTGCTGTTGTTATTAATTATGCTAAATAACTCATTATTACACCATTTTTCGTAATAAAAAAATAAATAAAAAAAGAAACGTTTATTTCGGTGCCTTGCAAAATGTTCGGGCTCACCAACGTGCAGTTACTGATTCAACTCGAGGAATAAAGTCGATCATTTCAGCTCTTTTTAAAGTCTGATGAAGCACCTGCAGCCTCCGGAGTAAAAAAAAAACTGTTAACAATCGTCTGGTTTTTGGTCCCGAACTGGTTAAAAAACTCTAAATGAGGTCTGAAAAGCTGACCGAAGTCATTGTGTTCAGCTGCGCCTTTTATCTGTGAACTGTTCGGTTTTCTTAGTTTAAAGTCGTGAATATGTTGTAATAAACTGGACCCAAGGATCTGAAGTCTGAGCACAAAGTAAAACTGAACAGAAATGACAGGTTTGTGAGCTGCTGCAGTCACATTAACGGACACTTGAAATAAATAAGATCTCCGTTCAAACTTTCCTCGGCTGATAATTAGCAACATGTTTTACTCTGTGTAGCCCTGTATGAAATTCATACAGGTAAAAAATATAATAAGATGTTGTTTTACAAATAATTCATGATGTAAAGAGAAAAAAAAGTTCATGATAAATACAGTTCAAGGTATTAAAAATGGTTATTGAGCTCAAGAGCCAATCAGAATGTATTCGCTGTGTAAGGGGCGGGGCTCTAGGTGCAGGTCGGTGAGCACGTGACGGGAGAGACAGAAGCTAACAGCCAGAGAGCTAACAGCCAGAGAGCTAACAATCAGAGAGCTAACAGCCAGAGAGCTAACAACCAGAGAGCTAACAGCCAGAGAGCTAACAATCAGAGAGCTAACAATCAGAGAGCTAACAGCCAGAGAGCTAACAGCCAGAGAGCTAACAATCAGAGAGCTAACAGCCAGAGAGCTAACAGCCAGAGAGCTAACAATCAGAGAGCTAACAGCCAGAGAGCTAACAATCAGAGAGCTAACAGCCAGAGAGCTAACAATCAGAGAGCTAACAATAAGAGAGCTAACAGCCAGAGAGCTAACAGCCAGAGAGCTAACAATCAGAGAGCTAACAGCCAGAGAGCTAACAATCAGAGAGCTAACAGCCAGAGAGCTAACAACCAGAGCGCTGACAGCCAGAGAGCTAACAATCAGAGAGCTAACAGCCAGAGAGCTAACAACCAGAGAGCTAACAGCCAGAGAGCTAACAGCCAGAGAGCTAACAATCAGAGAGCTAACAGCCAGAGAGCTAACAATCAGAGAGCTAACAATCAGAGAGCTAACAGCCAGAGAGCTAACAACCAGAGCGCTGACAGCCAGAGAGCTAACAATCAGAGAGCTAACAGCCAGAGAGCTAACAACCAGAGAGCTAACAGCCAGAGAGCTAACAATCGGAGAGCTAACAACCAGAGAGCTAACAGCCAGAGAGCTAACAATCAGAGAGCTAACAATCAGAGAGCTAACAGCCAGAGAGCTAACAATCAGAGAGCTAACAGCCAGAGAGCTAACAATCAGAGAGCTAACAGCCAGAGAGCTAACAATCAGAGAGCTAACAGCCAAAGAGCTAACAGCCAGAGAGCTAACAGCCAGAGAGCTAACAATCAGAGAGCTAACAGCCAGAAAGCTAACAGCCAGCGAGCTAAAAGCCAGAGAGCTAACAACCAGAGAGCTAACAGCCAGAGAGCTAACAGCCAGAGAGCTAACAACCAGACAGCTAACAGCCAGAGAGCTAACAACCAGAGAGCTAACAGCCAGAGAGCTAACAGCCAGAGAGCTAACAACCAGAGAGCTAACAACCAGAGAGCTAACAACCAGAGAGCTAACAGCCAGAGAGCTAACAATCAGAGAGCTAACAGCCAAAGAGCTAACAGCCAGAGAGCTAACAATCAGAGAGCTAACAGCCAGAGAGCTAACAATCAGAGAGCTAACAGCCAGAAAGCTAACAGCCAGCGAGCTAAAAGCCAGAGAGCTAACAACCAGAGAGCTAACAGCCAGAGAGCTAACAGCCAGAGAGCTAACAACCAGACAGCTAACAGCCAGAGAGCTAACAACCAGAGAGCTAACAGCCAGAGAGCTAACAGCCAGAGAGCTAACAACCAGAGAGCTAACAACCAGAGAGCTAACAACCAGAGAGCTAACAGCCAGAGAGCTAACAACCAGAGAGCTAACAACCAGAGAGCTAACAGCCAGAGAGCTAACAGCCAGACAGCTAACAGCCAGAGAGCTAACAGCCAGACAGCTAACAGCCAGAGAGCTAACGTCAGGAGTTCAGAGCGGGAAACATTTAGGAATAATCGAGGTTGACTCCCCGTGGTCCTCATCCTGTTCTGCTGTGTGACCTGCAGAAAGTGAATATAATGTGTGGGCTATGATTTGAGCTCTAACTTAATGTAACTTAGTGGAAAATACCGGAGTGTGACGCAGTTAGCCGCCCGCTAGCTAGCATAGCATCACGTGTTTTGATAGCATAGCTTTAGCATGTTGCTGATTTCTAAATGCTAAAGTGGGCTAACGCTAAGTCTAGAGTGACGATATTATGGCTCAACAGAGTTCCTGTAATTAAAGGAGACGCTGTGAAGAGAGAGAGGTATTTTATCCCCTTTTTGCCCCTTGTTTGGATCCGTGAGTATCGAACTAACACAACAATGCACATGCTTTTATTTTCTGCTCTTGACTGAGTGAAGCGGCCATAATAGTTTTTAAGCCTCAGAGCGTCATCGCAGGCCTGCCACAGAGTTTAGTTTGTCCTAAATGTGAATTTATTAAAGTTTTATTATTTTATTTTTTATTTCCCTTCCTAAGAGAGGAGTTAACAACCATTTCATTTATTTCTCTGTGTAAATAAACACCTGTTGAAGGTTTTCTCTGAAACACAGTCATGGTGGTCCTTTAAAATCTAATTAGAAAAACTGAACAAAGTTTAGATTAATTTAAGATATTTTTCTGAGATCATAGTAAGCTTCTTTTTTTTTCCTGTTTTGGTACGAACTCGAGCCCAGTCTCACCTTAGTAAGAAGTTTATTATCCTTACATCTGTTTCAGAGCCAAGTGAATGAGAGCAAACTGTAGATCTGCTCTCTGTGGGACCGCGTGTCCACGTTTCAGCTGCTGTTCCATCAGCCTTAATGGCACCGCTTTCTGCCGCCTTCACACGAATGTCTGAATGAAGTCTGAATGAAGTCTGAACGTCACCACTTCCACAGACCGATGAAGACGTTGGTGTTGGTGTGAAAAAGGCTCATCATCAGCCGGTCGGCGTGTTGTCGAAGTGGAGATGACAGATGAGATGACAGATGGGTTGTGTGTGACGTGTGAAGCTGGCCGTCAGCTTTCTGCTGTCACCGCCGCCACCGCCCTTCATTCGCCACCGTCGGAGTGAAATCTGTCACTGGCATCATCAGCTCTACGTGTTGAACCGGCTGAAAAAAGATGCTGACGGAGTCCGAGAATGGCGACGGCGTGCACATCCGAAAATACATCAGACACAGACGTTCACTCAGTGGGGTCACATGTCACTGAAAGGATCGGATTATTGGCTAAATTACAATCAGACTGAGTTATTAAGTTCACGTAGACACTCGGATCGGATTAAAGGGACAGTTCGCCATCCCATATCAGCAACATCATTTCTGAACATCTTCTTACCCCCTGCTGCGTCCTGTGAGCAGAGTTCCAGCCTCGTTTTGGTGTTGATGAAGGTAGTCCGGCTAGTTGGCTTACTGGAACCGGGGCCAGCTGCAGCGAGGACTATAGCCTCTGTACATGGGGCGCCTGCTCAACCCACTACACCACGGACCACCCCTGTTTTATTGTCTATTTTATTTTGTAAAAGTCTGCTGCTCACAGGCTTTTATTTTGTAAAAGTCTGTTGCTCACAGGCTTTTATTTTGTAAAAGTCTGCTGCTCACAGGCTTTTATTTTGTAAAAGTCTGTTGCTCACAGGCTTTTATTTTGTAAAAGTCTGTTACTCACAGGCTTTTATTTTGTAAAAGTCTGCTGCTGTCTGCTGTGGAACAGGAAAAGAAAGTAATCTTTGGATCCACCAAACATGGAGAAGGGTACGGAACTTTTACTCGGCCATTTTCATGTTAAAGTTCTTCCAGACGGCGGAGTCGACAGAACCAAAGTCATCTGTAAACACTGCCAAGTTGAATTGTCTTCTCAGCGTAGTAGTTCCAGTCTAAAATATCACTTAAAGGCAAAACACACAACTGATAGCAGCAAGTCATTCAAGGAAACAGACAGTGGAGCGAGGCTTCTACATAAAAACTACAGAAAGATGCTGATGTTAAAAGTGTGTTTGCACAACAAATGTTATGGCACTTTCATTCATATGGCAGCACATTTAAAATAAAGCTAAATGCTAAAAGCTACACGCTACTTTTGGATTCATTTTTGGATTCTGCGTACAAATGCGATTAATCGTGATTAATCAGGGAAATCATGTGATTAATTAGATTAAACATTTTAATCGTTGCCCAGGCCTAACAGATTTATTTGCATCTGTCTGTAAATATTTAAAAATCCTTTCCCCTCGCCTTGCAGAAGGGATGTAAATAAATCTTTTATTTGTTAAATATTTTTCTTCTACTTTTGTTCTCGGCTGTTGGACAGAGAGAAAGAAAAAGATGTTTCTCGTCAGTTTCTTCACGGTGTGGTCGGTACGAGCCAATCAAACCCCGGATGGAAGTGGCGAGCTGACCGAGGGTTCGACGCTGCGCTCGGACTGCAAACGCTGGCCTTTAGCGGCGTTCTCTTAGCGGCGTGGAAAGCTGTTGCTGCTGTCAGAGTGCGTGAGCCTCACAGATGAATGTGTGACATGTGCTCCCCATCCAGCGGCTGACAGCTGGAGTCCTGCAGCGTTTGGGAGGATGAAAGCTCTCCGGAGGACGCTCGGCACGTCTCAGGATTCTTTTTCAATTACCCAGAGTGCAGAAATGTTTGCACTGAGACACAAGAAGTGTCACTAATCTTCAGAAAACATCGGCTCTGAAAGTCCAGTTCATTTCTCAGAGGACGAAGCGTCACGCTGTCAGTGTGTTTGTCCTCAAAGCGTCACAAAGACGGACGATCCTCGGGGGGTTGGCGGGGTCTTCGTGCACACTGTGCGCTTTTCTATGTTTCACAGCAGAGTGCTGCTGATGGGAGGAGGATTAAAAAGGTGTCGGGAGGAGCTGCAGCTGCAGAAAACATCCGAGAGGAGACTTAATGTTCTTATTCTTCTATAGAATAAAACATCAAGAAGAGCTTCTTGTGCTAGTTTCAGCTAGCTCTTTTATTATTATTATTATTATTATATTTTATGTACATACCGTATTTTACGAACTCCCCCTAGCGGTAGATTCTTTAATAGCAACTATCATTACATCCCCTTTTCTAACAGGTTGATAATAATAATGCAGCCGCGGCTATTCAGACACAACACGGGCAGCCAGGCAGCCTCTCCCATTCTCTGGTGAAATTGCTACATCTTCAATGTTAAATTGACGATAAAACGGTTATTCACAAAACACAAGATATGCCCAATACTGCATTTACTTTCATAACCACAACATGTTGTCCTGTAGCTTAATGAAGTGATTTGTTCACTGAGGAAATCATGTTATGAAGCCGCCACTAACAGCCGGGCTTCCGAGCCGAGGGCTGCCCGGCTTCAGGAGGGGGCGGGAGAGTCGAGTTTTTTTCTACAATTCTAGGTCATCATTGGCTAAATCGACAAAAACTCATCACTTCCGAGGCTGCCCGGCGTCTCTGGGGGTAGATTAGACGTGGGCGTGTCAATGTGAGGGGCTGTGTCCTGATGATTGGAGTTAGTGTTTGTCCATCATGAGAGATTCTGTGGCAGCCGAACTTTTAAGCGGGGAGAAGCACGCGGGAACTTCAGTCCCAAAGCGGATACCAAAGAGACTGGCTGTCTGTGAAAGTGCTGTAATACTTTTAGTTGTTTCTTTCCAGAATTCATGCTGCCCATTCACAAATGTTACCTTTTTTAAGAATACTTACCACCACCATCAAACTCTAAGTATTCATTATGACATTATGCTCCACAGATTCTGATCCAGCCACTTACAGGCCTTAGATTCCATCATACTTGATTTTGGCCTTGCTGTGGGAATTTTCAAAGTCTCTACCTTCTTTCTGTGTATTTGCTGGGCATACTTGTCATACTAGACACAGCTATGTTATAACTAATTCTTTTGAACTTTGCTATCTTCTGCTTTGGGATGGCACGAGCCACTACAACCCTGAACGCGTAATATGGGCTTCCCCTGTTTTAAAAGTCAGCAGCCGCCACTGGTTCTGAACCGACCCGTACCGGACTGCCTGTGGGAACGAGGCTTAAGACGGTGGCTGGACATTTGAGCTGCTTCCCTAGATGCACCTTCAGCTGCCAACCCCGGGCTGTTGCCTAGAGGCCTCCTGCCTGAGCGCTCGTCTGCTCTTTCCTCAGCTTTGACCAAAGCGATGGTGCACTTTGTTGTTTCCTGCTGGTTGCTGTTAATGATCCCTGATACAAGGTGAAGATGGTTCCTGAAGCCGCAGAGCAAAAAAACAGAGTTTAGTGTTTTTCAGGTACAGCTAGACGTACAACACGCACAAGGACGCTGCCGATCTGGCAACAAGTGGATGAGTGAGCCCGTCTTTTATCTTGAGACCTTGATGGACTACAGGTGTGAGTGCTCCAACTCCTCCCAGCTCCCCGACAGACAGACAAGACACATCCACAAGAGGGAGACACACTGGGATCCTGACACGTGGCTTTTTTAAACAAACGCTTCATGACTGTGGTTCTAATCTCCTTTCTGTGGATCCATCTTTGGTCGATGGCAGGTGTAAAATGAGATTATGTCCTACTGGCTCACAGCCAAATACTGTTACATATTTCAGATATTGATCCTCATGCACCACCACCAGGCTCACATGCAGCTCTCCACCTCTCACCTGCTTCTTGTAGCACAGTTTTCCATGTGCTCGACCAGTACGAACATCTTTTAAACTATTTGTCTGTTTGAACATAGAATTTGCCCTAAAAAATCTCCAGAATACAGCTGACACAGTTGTGATAATGACCTGAATCTTCTGCCTCCTGTCACACGTCTGCAGAGAAACGGTGAAATTCGTGTGAGAATTAAAGCAGCAATAATCGCTCTGGGTCTAACGTTATGAGAGACCTCTCTGAATGGACATGACTGAATGCCTTCCTGCCATTCGTTCACACAGGACTTAATGAAAAGGGGGCTTTATCCCGGTATCTCCTCTCTCTCTCGTCTCCTGCAGAGCTCCCCTGATTAGGAACTAAGTGCGCAGATGGGTTTAGGATGTGCTCGGCCCTCTGCTCAGGGAGAAAATGACAGATAGTGGATGGATGTCATGATTGTTTCCTGATTAATCCTTCTTCAGTGGAAGCATGCAGACAGGAATAAAGAAGAATGAAGGGTATGGCTTATAAATGGGAAATGCATTTTAATGAGTCTCTGGACTGAGGCGCTTCCATACTCGATTAGAGAGTCTTATTCACAGGTGATTTACAGTCGTGATGGAACGTTTCCTGAAGGCTTCAGTTGTGGAAATGTAAGGAATGTAAACAAGGAAGCTTCTGGTAACGCAGCAGAGAGGCAGCGAGCAGCTTAAAGGCTCAGTTCAGATTGTTTAACGTTAGACAGAACACCTACTTAAGTATGTAAAGGTTTTAAATCAAGATATCATTTTAAAAACTCATCTGCTCCTCAGCAGGTGTTAGAACTCAGGAAATCCAACTTCATGTGAACACATGACATATCACACATTCAGGTGTGTGTTAACGATGCCAAGGAGGAAAGACATCAGCAGCTGTTGCTGCCCATTTAAGTTCCCGGATGCATACTAGATTCTCCTAAATGTTGGGTATGCATCATGAGGTTACTACTCATACTCAAACTACCCAAGATGCAACGTAATGTGACGTCGCCGATCGTCATTTCCTGTCAAAACGGCAGTTTCAAGCTAGCTACAACGAGGGTAGGTTCACTTCCTGTTTTCAAAACAAAAGCACCAATTGTATGGTAATGGCTTTCCCTATGATAAAAGGCAACGGGTATTTTATTTTGTGAAAATAACCGGAAGTGCGTTGCTCACTGCGGCTAGCTTTAGTAGCGCTGAATTCGTGGGAACAAAATTGTAAACAGCCGGTATTTTGTCAGGTTTTCAACACGTTGGGGATCTAAACGACTACTTTCTCTCCTGAAAATGTTTCAAATGTTGCTAAAGTTTACAGAGTTTAGAGCTTAAGAGAAATCAGCTTCAGGCCGGCTGATTTAGGCTCGGGCAGGAGCCAAATGCATTGTGGGTAAACGCTCTGCATACTGTCTGATCGATGAGTATGTAGTATGTAGTATGTAGTATGTAGTATGCAGTATGTAGTATGCAGTATGTAGTATGTAGTATGCAGTATGTAGAATGCAGTATGTAGCATGTAGTATGCAGTATGTAGCATGTAGTATGTAGTATGTAGTATGTAGTATGCAGTATGTAGTATGCAGTATGTAGTATGCAGTATGCAGTATGTAGTATGCAGTATGTAGAATGCAGTATGTAGCATGTAGTATGTAGTATGTAGTATGTAGTATGCAGTATGTAGTATGCAGTATGTAGTATGCAGTATGCAGTATGTAGTATGCAGTATGTAGCATGTAGTATGCAGTATGTAGTATGCAGTATGTAGTATGTAGCATGTAGTATGCAGTATGTAGCATGTAGCATGTAGTACGCAGTATGTAGTATGTAGTATGCAGTATGTAGCATGTAGTATGCAGTATGTAGTATGCAGTATGTAGTATGTAGCATGTAGTTTGCAGTATGTAGTATGCAGTATGTAGCATGTAGTATGCAGTATGTAGTATGCAGTATGTAGTATGCAGTATGTAGTATGTAGCATGTAGTATGCAGTATGTAGTATGCAGTATGTAGTATGCAGTATGTAGTATGCAGTATGTAGTATGCAGTATGTAGCATGTAGTATGCAGTATGTAGTATGCAGTATGTAGTATGCAGTATGTAGTATGCAGTATGTAGTATGCAGTATGTAGCATGTAGTATGCAGTATGTAGTATGCAGTATGTAGTATGCAGTATGTAGTATGCAGTATGTAGTATGCAGTATGTAGTATGCAGTATGTAGTATGCAGTATGTAGCATGTAGCATGTAGTATGCAGTATGTAGCATGTAGTATGCAGTATGTAGTATGTAGTATGCAGTATGTATTATGTAGTATGCAGTATGCAGTATGTAGTGTGTAGTATGTAGTATGCAGTATGTAGTATATAGTAGGCGGTTTCGAACACAGCCATTGTGATATGTCAGGTGTTGTAAGGACCAGAGGATGTTTTTATTGTCTTGATTTGAACCTTTGAATTTAAATAGTTGTTACTTTTCCACACGTCTGTAAAAAAAATGTAATAAAAGTAAAAATAAGTGTAAGAGTTTGTGGTTTGTTAGTGACTTAATCCATAATAAATTATGGATGTTATTTGTTATTTGCTGTTATTTGCTATTTACGTTTCGGCAATCCACCCCTGAGGGTCCCCTTTGTACAGTGGGAACGCAAGCTGACCCCAAAGCGACCCGATCCGTACCGTACGGGGGGCTGGACACTTGAGCTGCTTCCTAGATGCACCTTCAGCTGCCCACCCCGGGCTGTTGCCAAGAGGCCTCCTGCCTGAGCGCTCGTCTGCTCTTTCCTCAGCTTTGACCAAAGCGATGGTGCACTTTGTTGCTCCTTGCTGGTTGCTGTTAATGATCCCTGTGCTGATTGCAGTGACCTTCGGCACCTGGTCATGATGCCGAAGGTAGCAGCAACCTGCAGGGCTTCAGGACAGCAGCTTAAGCTCCATGGGTCCTTTTCTCTGGCAGTGAGGAGTGGAGATTGGATGGGCTGAGCAGGGCGTCATCGGCTGACTGGATTAGGAACTTTATTCTGATCCAATTGAAAACATTATTCATTTCGTATTGATTCTTTCCAGATGCAAATTTGAGCTAAAAATACCCGTTTTAATCACAAAAAGCAGACATCACCCGGACTTAACAAGATGATCGCAGTTGAATGTCAATGAGTTAAAAGCCTCTACACAGACGCTCTTCGCTCATCAGATTGTACCCTCATTTGGTTGCCATGGAGAACTTTAACATGTCCCTGTTAAAGCCTGATCCGTTGATGTCTTGGAGCCAACGTGTATAATTAGTGCTGGAGCTCATCCTCCGCTGACGTGTTACTTAGTGTCACCGCGGCCATGCCAGCAGAAGCTCACTGATGATCCAAATGTCAAACCCACCAACACCAACACTGCATGTCTCACATGTGTGACAGGTGAAGAGATGCACTGTCCAACACGCCGGGCAGTAAAGAGTAGCTGAACCCCTCTAAGTGTACGGTACTTACGTGGAATATCACTGATACGCATTTTAAACAATAATACATGTTTTCTGTATTTCTGTCCACACTCTGAGGGTGGCTGGAGTCAGAAACCTTGGCTGTGTTCGAAACCGCCTACTGCATACTACATACTTCCATACTGCATACTCATTCGATCAGACAGTATGCAGAGCGTTTACCCACAATGCATCTCACTCCTGCCCGAGCCGAAATCAGCCGGCCTGAAGCTGATTTCCCTTAAGCTCTAAACTCTGTAAACTTTAGCAACATTTGAAACATTTTCAGGTGAGAAAGTAGTCGTTTAGATCCCCAACGTGTTGAAAACCTGACAAAATACCGGCTATTTACAATTTTGTTCCCACGAATTCGGCGCTACTAAAGCTAGCCGCAGTGAGCAACGCACTTCCGGTTATTTTCACAAAATAAAATACCCGTTGCCTTTTATCATAGGGAAAGCATTACGATACAATTGGTGCTTTTGTTTTGAAAACAGGAAGTGAACCTACCCTCGTTGTAGCTAGCTTGAAACTGCCGTTTGACAGGAAATGACGATCGGCGACGTCACGTTACGTTGCATCTTGGGTAGTTTGAGTATGAGTAGTAACCTCATGATGCATACCCAACATTTCAGAGAATCTAGTATGCATCCGGGAACTTAAATGGGCAGCAACAGCTGCTGATGTCTTTCCTCCTTGGCATCGTGTTAACACACACCTGAATGTGTGATATGTCATGTGTTCATATGAGGTTGGATTTCCTGAGTAGTAACCTCATGATGCATACCCAACATTTCAGAGAATCTAGTATGCATCCGGGAAAAAAGTCAGTATGAGTAGTGGGAGTAGTAGGAGAAGTAGGCGATTTCGAACACAGCCCTAGATTCAAATCAAAGAAACACGACCGTGTTGGACAGGAGACGTGCACAAGTGTCACTTTGTGTACCACAAGCACACAGATCTGGTTATTAGTCATGACAGTGAGTCTGTAACTGAGCGCACCGTATAAGTCCAATCCATCCATCCATCCATCCATCCATCCATCTTCTGCTTCTCCGGGGATCGGGTCGCGGGGGCAGCAGCTTAAGCAGAGGGACCCAGACGTCCCCGGCCACTTCCTCCAGCTCTTCTGGGGGGACCCCGAGAAACATAGTCTCTCCAACGTGTCCTGGGTCTTCCCCGGGGCCTCCTTCCAGTGGGACGGGCCAGGAACACCTCACCGGGGAGGCGTCCAGGAGGCATCCTAACCAGATGCCCCAGGAGGCATCCTAACCAGATGCCCCAGGAGGCATCCCAACCAGATGCCCGAGCCACCTCATCTGACTCCTGGATGCGGAGGAGCAGCGGTTCTACTCCGAGCCCCTCCCGGATGACCGAGCTTCTCCCCCTATCTCTAAGGGAGAGCCCAGACACCCTGCGGAGGAAACTCATTTCGGCCGCTTGTATTCGCGATCTCGTTCTTTCGGTCACTACCCACAGCTCGTGACCACAGGTGAGGGTAGGAACATAGATTGAGCGGTAAATTCAGAGCTTGGCCTTCTGGCTCAGCTCCCTAGAAATTCTGTCCATAAAAATTATGAACAGAATCGGTGACAGAGGGCAGCCCTGACGGAGTCCAACCCTCACAGGAAACATGTCCGACTTACTGCCGGCAATACGGACCAAACTCTGACACCGGTCATACAGAGACCGAACAGCCCATATCAAGGAGTCCGGCACTCCATACTCCCGGAGCACCCCCCACAAGAGTCCCAGAAGGACACGGTCGAACGCCTTCTCCAAGTCCACAAAACACATGTAGACCGGTTGGGCGATCTTTCTGATCTTAAATCTTGTTAATGTGTATCATCAATCAGTCAGTCGTCAATTGGCTGCAAACCCACCTCTTCAGCAAACACTACCCAGATCCGCCCTCTGAGGGCATCACCTGTTACCTCCCAGCTCCTTACACACTTATTTGTTTCCCAACTTGTCTTCCCATCTGTCTCGGTACCTAACTTACTGCACTTACTCTAGCACTAGTTATGCTCTTAGCTGTTTGGTTTTGGAAGGAAATGCACTCATCCTCTTTTTGTTAACCAAAACGCACTAAAATTTCCTGATCTTGTTAAATTGAACACTGCCGTAGTGATGTACAAGGCGTATAATCACATGCTCCCATCACCAGTCCAGGAGCTCTTTGAGCAGCGAGAGAGTCGGTATAAACTTAGAGGAACAGGTATATTTAAAAAGATTAAAACTAGAACGAATAAAAAAAGGTTTTGTATTTCTATACAAGGTGTTAGTGTGTGGAATAAGCTAAATGAGAACTTAAAAAGTTCTAAAACAGTAGAAAATTAAAAAAAAAGGTATAAATCATTATTAATTGAAAATTATAAAACTATAGTATGATTGATGGACATTGTTTTGCTTTAAATCTTCTGTCATGTTCAGATGTTTTTTTTAAAGCTGTAAAATATCGGCTGCAGTTGTGTTTGCTAGTCTTGTTTTCTTGGAGACATATATAACGTGTGTAATAGGGCGAGGCACAATAAGTTTCTTTTTACTTCAGCCTAGACCCTTTTGGTCATTACATAATCAAAGAAATCGATGGATGTTTATATTTTGTTATGTATTATAATGACCAAATAAAAATTACCTTACCATTACCATTATGATTCCTTGTGACCTGAAGTTCTTTTGCCTACCGATGTGGAACACACTTATTGTAAGTCGCTTTGGATAAAAGCGTCTGCAGAATGACCGTAATGTGATGTAATGTAATGTAATGTAATGTAATGTAATGTCAATCAGTCTGTACAGCTTTGCGAAGGTACAACGAATGTACTGTGACGGTTTCCTCTCTGGACCGAACTTCTCCACAGTGTTCAGAAGGAGTCGAAGAGCACCAGAGACTCTTAAATCTCTTTCCATCTACAGAGAGGTTATCATGTCTGAATTGAGCTCAGTTTCTGAAGAAGTTTGAGTCAACTTGATGGAATGTGGTGTTCATTTTAAAGTAGAATTGTACTGGCTCGTTAAATGAGCAACTTTCTAAGAACTTTACACCTCCTGGTGACTCGAGACGCCCCCTAATAAAAGCTCCAAAGAAGAGAAAAAAACGTATTTTTCCATCATAATTCACCTTTTAACTCTGGATTTAATAATTCTTCCAAAATCAATTTCATGTCGCAGCTCACAAGCCGGGACGTAAAATTTAGATGAAGACATTTATGACGAATGAATGCATAAAAAAGCTCTCTTACAGGCTTTATGTCGCGCTTCTACACTGATTGTCATTCTGCTCGGGGACAAAGAACAGCTCAGAGGATCAAAATACCACCGAGCAGAAAACCCCTTTAATCTACATGTAAATCAATAAGCGACTTTATGCTTTCTATGTGAGGTGGATCAGAAAATCCTCAGTCTGTCCGGGTCTCTGGAGGCTCTGAGCATCAGCCAGAAAGAACATTAACAAATGTGCCTGTACATTATTACTGTCGGAATAATTAGTGGGAGGCAACCAAGCCCATGTTGAGAGTTAATTTAATAGGATATTATACACTATGTTCCTCCAATTATGTGTCATGCAGGTATATTTTAACCCTAGATTCACCTTTCACAACTGAATTTAACAGAATAAATAGAAGCATATCTTGTTCCATCCGGCAGCTGCTCGTTTCCTTTTCGGGAGCAGGAGGGATCAGAGTTTTCTGCTCTCAATTAACCTCGGACAGCTTTAGGACGCCCGTCATTTCAGCGTCTGGCTGAGGCCGCTCAGCTCAACAGGGTCGGTCATGTTGCTGGTGGGTGAAATGATTCAACGCTTCGCTCCGGCAGCTGGAGCTTTTCATCGCTGTTCTGGAGTCAAACTTGGAAGATGTGAATAAAAAAAAGTAAATAGAAACAGGAAAACTTGATGTACATCGGGGGGAAAAACTCTGTGAATCACATCTAACCTGCAAAGATTAAACTGCTGTGACAACTACTTCTTCTACCGAATCACAGACACCATCGTGCATCCCATGCCCCGCCCCCCCGGTGACACTCCGGTGACACAGCAAATTTATTTTATTTGTAAGATCAGAGGTCAGCCCAGCTGGTAACAGTTTGCAGCCTCAGATAGAACAAGTTAAAACCAGTTTCCCTGTTGGTGGTTCTTCCACAAACACAAATGGGTAATAATATTAGAAAAACACTAATAAATGGGGTAATCTGATTGAGCATCTGAACACAGCTGACACCACCAAAACCAGACATAGCTGCTGACTAGGGAAACTATTTATATTTTATTTGGCTTTATTTTCTTTTATATATTTATCTAAGTATTTTCACTATGTACTTCTCTTCATGTGTTTTATTATATTATTTTTTATTTATTTTTTTGTATTGTTTTTGTGTGCCTATTTCATGTTATGATCCTATTGTATTATAATTTGTATTCAAGTACATTTCTGTAGACATGCATACCAGTAATGGGAAATGGGGGGAGGGAGTGGTAGGGGGGCTCGGGTTGAAAATATGTTGAGAATGAGTAATTCAAATACTTGTCTTGAATACGGAAAAATCCAATAAAAAGAATGTTAAAAAAAAAAACACTAATAAATGAAGCCAACCTGCACTTCGTCTACTCGTTCCAAATTAAGTCACTTTCACATCACATTCACTCATGAGGTTTTTGTTCTTTACTGCACATTTCCTCCATCAACCCATTGAGATAAAAAATGGACTATAAAGCTGGAATATGATGTGATCAACTGTGTGGTTTGTGTGGATCTTGGCTGGTTTGCTCCTTTTCTTATGGCCACCTGTGGAGCGATGAGGGACTGTGAGGGAGGAGCATATCTTTCCAAAGGAGGGAAATAACCAGGAGACGCATCAGAAAACAGGGATGATCAAAGTTTATAATGTTATTAATGATAAGCACCATAAACCCACCGGTTAATGCAGCCTGGAGTGAAACATTTTCAGGAAACATGCAGACGTCTTTCATTCATTTAAAAATTCTCCTTTGCTTCATATCGAAACAACCAAGTTGTGTTTATATCAGTCGTTTGGTTGAAGAAGGTGTACGTGCAGCTTGTGCCAGAGGATGACGGTAATGGTGCAGACTAAGGATGGGAATTGATAAGATTTTTACGATTCCAATTCCATTTTCGATTCTGCTTAACGATTCGGTTCTTTATCGGTTCCCTTATGGATTCTCATTTGGAGAAAAAGGACAACAAACCGGTCGATCAGCATCAACTTTGTTTAGTTTAGAAGCAACACGAGTCATGACCTCACAAACCCAACAACGGTGAGGTCCACATTGGTCTATCCTGGCCTGGGTAATTTAACTCTTCCTGCTCTGGTGAAAGGAGAAGCTGGAGGTAGAGGTGAACTGGGGGTAGTACCACCAGCCTCTGGCTCTGAGCCAGTCAGGCTCTGTCTCTCATGATTTCATCTAAATGTAATGCCTGAGAAGGCATTCATTTAACCTTAACCGTTACTAACAGCAGCTTTTACAATCAGGCAAATGGTGCTAACATGAGGCAGTGTTTGTTAGTTAGTTAGCTGCAGTGTTAGCCGAGGACATGCTAACGTTGCTAACGTTGCTGGGTTCAGATTCACCAACGTTAATCATTCATTCATAGTTATTGCATGTTGGTAGTATTTCCTCCCTTTGGTGAAATATTCACTTTGCAAGTTGCCCTGTTGTCGTCTTTTTTAGGGATGTGTAACCAAACTTTCGAGCGTTTGTACCGCTTGGGCGCCATGTTTACTGTTGGCTGCTGGCTGCGCTGGTTCCCAGTGTTTCAATTCCAAGGAATTGAAACACTGGGAACCGGTTCTCAACAAGAACCGGTTTTCGATTCCCATCCCTTGTGGAGACCCAGCTGTTTAAAGGTGCAGACTGATTTTTATGCACGTTCCTGAGCCTGAACTGCCCAAAAGCTCCTGGAGTGTCCCCGAGATGCTACAGTTTGGTTTCCAGCTCCACATTCCACAGATCTGCTTTTTCATGGGATGTTTTAGGGATGTTGTTTTTATGGACTTTTGATGACAAACAAATTGACACGTTACATCCTACAACTGTAGGGGGAGCCAAACAGCGAAATATCTGGAGGGTTCACGTTCACTTCCTGTTTCTAAAGAACAGCCTGTGCAGAATAACTGAGGATCATTGGGCCCTGATGGTGACGGTCAGTGGGACTATTCCATCATGCTGTCAGCCCCCATTTAACTGCCCTATTCAATTACTTTAGTTGCTGGCTTCACCCTGTCAGGACATTGTTTAAAATGGGTTTTAAACTTCATGACTGAAGTCCCGGGGACATTGTGAAGCAGGGCTTTAGGAGTTTTCCAGCCCATTAGTCGGGTTAGACATCAGCGTCCCTGCACTCTTCTCAGGTTTCTCCAGGGTAAAATGTGAGACTGCTCCGACCGAACCCTGTAAGTGTGGGACGCATTGTTGGTGTTCAATGATGCAATTAATTAAATCTCCAACCTCGACTCATTTTCTGCTCCTGAATGCATGAAATATGGGAACAGAACGCCAGGATTTGGAAGTAATTTAAACTCAATTTAACCGAAAGTATTAAAAACACAAATCTGCTCAGTTTTTCTCACGTTCGTTGTCTCTGACATGTTTAAAGGACGTTTTCCACTTTGTTGCATCAGCCTTTCTTTTAGCAAGCAGCTTTTTCCATGTTTTACGTCCTGTGTTGCTGCAGTTTTTTTTTCAGATCTGAGCTGCAAACACAACCCCAGACACCAAGAAAAGATGTTACCGCTTCACCCTGCAAGAAACAGAAATCTGTAAGTTCTCTGCACGCTGTGCACGTGCACAAACAACTTTAGATTTACGCTGAACAGCAGCTTTATCTACAAACAAACAAAGAGGATTTATGGGCTGCACGGGGAGGCAGACAGCTCAGAACTGCAGTCGGACCAGGACACACAAACACCTGTGCTTCACATTCCTGTGTTGAGCTGTTGTAAACGGTCATTTAGGTATGTACTTAGGTATGTTTATGTACTTATTTATCATGCTGAAAGGTTTCCCTGCACTCACTGCAGTCATTTCATCCTGTTATTGATAACAGGACCATAGATCAGCAGCTGTTAGCTTTGTAGCTAACATCCAGCAGTGCTAACATCTGTTAGCTTCTCTCCTACCGTCTCTGCTTTCATAAACTGTGTTTTAATGCAGCTGAAATCCTAATAAAGCCTCTTATTTCCTGTTTTATTGTCTGTTATCAGACAGCACAATAATAAGAATATTAGGAACATTTAAACAGAAATTATCCTCAATTTGGGATAAAAAGGAAAAAGTGGCTGAACCGCTCGGTAAACCCGAGTTGTTCGAGTTACTTGAGGAATAGTTTCAGCCGTGCTGTAATCTGTAAATTATTCCACATGGGAAACCAGAGGAGGATGGAGCACGATGCAATGTTTCCATAAAGTCGGGTTGTTATAAGTTCAGTTTATAGTTCCCAACAGGCCATCGCAGGACCTTAAAAGTTGGTGTCATTACAGCCTGATTTACACACGTTTAAACTAGTGGTGGGCATAGATTATTTTTTTAATCTAGATTAATCTCACTGAAATCTTGAAATTAATCTAGATTAAAATGGCTCATTCAGGGGTCCGACAATCCGCGGGGTTCGCGGAAACAGACGTGTAAACTTTAGTTCCTATCCAAACAATAGTTGTTTAATCCTGAGACTGTTGCAACTGCCGTGTCGAGCTCTTCAATACAATAGTGTAGTAACCCCACGCATACCTTTCTCACTGCAATTAAGTTTTATTTCGGATTTATTTCGGATTTTGTTTCGAATTTAGTTTATTTTCACAGCTGCCTCTGCTATTCCTGCTCTTCTCAGGTGTACCTAATGTAGTTTTACATCATTTGTAACGTGATGTATATCTTGTATAACAAATTGTAAATAACAAAACGTTTATTCGTGTCCCTGCCCTCTCTTTTCTCATGTTTTTTTCTCGCGGGGGTGCTGCACAGCCGCGGGGCCTTTAAGATTTGAACAATCTAAATGTGACGTCACGAGCTACCAAAGCTACCAAAGCAAATTCTCAAGCGAAGCTTCTCCAGCGAGGTCGCTCTTGGTGAACACGCAGCAGGCAGACCAGCTTATTCACATGCATGGCTCCAGCAGTTTCTCTAGCTTCGCCAACTTCTCATATTTAGCACTTGTTGGGAGGGCCAGGTGGTGCTGCTGTTGAGATAGCGTTGTGTGCAGTACGTCTCTGTTGCGCCACACGCGCAGTATCCTCCCTGCGGCCACCATATTAGGAGTGCTGTCTGTTCCAACAGGGCAGATTTTGTCAACTATCCCCCACAGATTAGCGACCTCCATAAACTGCCTAGCACAGGCTTCTGCAAAGTGGCGTTCTTCTGTTTTAATCACACCTAACGGCAGACAAAGTACATCAGCCCACACCCGAGCTAAAATATCAAGGTAAAAGTCATCACAGTTTGCTTACCTATTTTGACCCAGTTCCCAACCCAACTTTGAGAATAGATTAACGGCGATATTTTTTATATCGCCCGATAAGACTCTCAAATTATCGCAGCACGTTAACGCCGATAACAGCCCACCACTAATTTAAACACATTTAAAATAGGGCTGGACAACAATCCATCCATCCATCCATTATCTTCCGCTTCTCCGGGGATCGGGTCGCGGGGGCAGCAGCTTGAGCAAAGGGACCCAGACGTCCCTGTCCCCGGCCACTTCCTCCAGCTCTTCTGGGGGGACCCCGAGGCGTTCCCAGGCCAGCCGAGAAACAAAGTCTCTCCAACGTGTCCTGGGTCTTCCCCGGGGCCTCCTCCCAGTGGGACGGGCCCGGAACACCTCACCAGGGAGGCACCCAGGAGCGTTCCGCTTGGCCTGTCGGTACCCATCAGCTGCTTCCAGAGTCCCACTGGCCAAAAAGGCCGATAGGACTCCTTCTTCAGCTTGACGGCTTCCCTCACCACTGGGGTCCACCAGCGGGTTCGGGGGTTGCCGCCACGACAGGCACCGGCCACAGCTCCGGTCGGCCGCCTCAACAATGGAGGCACGGAACATGACCCTTTTGGGCTCAATGTCCCCTACCTCCCCCGGGACATGGTTGAAGCTCTGCCGGAGGTGGGAGTTGAAATTCCTCCTTACAGGGGATTCCCCCAGCCGTTCCCAACAGACCCTCACAATACGTTTGGGCCTGCCAGGTCTGACCGGCTTCCTCCCCCACCAGCGGAGCCAACTCACCACCAGGTGGTGATCAGTTGACAGCTCCACCCCTCTCTTCACCCGAGTGTCCAGGACATACGGCCGCAAGTCTGACAATACGACCACAAAGTCGATCATCGAGCTGCGGCCTAGGGTGTCCTGGTGCCAAGTGCACATATGGACACCCTTATGCCTGAACATGGTGTTCGTTATGGACAGTCCGTGACGAGCACAGAAGTCCAACAACAAAACACCACTCTGATTCAGATTGGGGGGGCCGTTCCTCCCAATCACGCCCCTCCAGGTCTCACTGTCATTGCCCACGTGAGCATTGAAGTCCCCCAGCAGGACGAGGGAGTCTCCTGGAGGAGCACTCTCCAGTGCCTCCTTCAGGGGCTCCAAAAAGGGTGGGTACTCTGAACTGCCGTTCGGTGCATAAGCACAAACAACAGTCAGGACCCGTCCCCCCACCCTAAGGCGGAGGGAGGCTACCCTCTCGTCTACCGGGGTGAACCCCAATGTACAGGCGCACAGCCTGTACATTGGGGTATGCCCACACCTGCTCTACGCCTCTCACCGCGGGCAACTCCAGAGTGGAAGAGAGTCCAACCCCTCTGGAGGAGGGGTGGCGCTCGCCGGCGGGCCCCACCCCTGGGCCTGGCTCCAGAGGGGGGCCCCAGTAACCCACGCCCGGGCGAAGGTACACGTTGTCCAATGTTATTTATCATCATAGGGGGTTTATGAGCTGTTCTTTGTCTGGTCCCTCATCTAGGATCTGTTTGCCATGGGTGACCCTACCAGGGGCTTAAAGCCCCAGGCAACATAGCTCCCAAACTCATTGGGGCACGCAAACCCCCCCCCCCACCACCACCACGGTAAGGTGACAGCTCATGGGGGGGACAACAATTAAAATGTTTAATCTAATTAATCACATGATTTCCCTGATTAATCACGATTAATCGCATTTGTACGCAGAATCCAAAAATGAATCCAAAAGTAGCGTATAGCTTTTAGCATTTAGCTTTATTTTAAATGTGCTGCCATATGAATGAAAGTGCCATAACATTTGTTGTGCAAACACACTTTTAACATCAGCATCTTTCTGTAGTTTTTATGTAGAAGCCTCGCTCCACTGTCTGTTTCCTTGAATGACTTGCTGCTATCAGTTGTGTGTTTTGCCTTTAAGTGATATTTTAGACTGGAACTACTACGCTGAGAAGACAATTCAACTTGGCAGTGTTTACAGATGACTTTGGTTCTGTCGACTCCGCCGTCTGGAAGAACTTTAAAATGAAAATTGCCGAGTAAAAGTTCCGTACCCTTCTCCATGTTTGGTGGATCCGCCGATTACTTTCTTTTCCTGTTCCGCAGCAGACAGCAACAGACTTTTACAAAATAAAAGCCTGTGAGCGACAGACTTTTACAATAATAAAATAAATAATAAAACAGGGGTGGTCCGTGGCGTAGTGGGTTGAGCAGGCGCCCCATGTACAGAGGCTATAGTCCTCGCTGCAGCTGGCCCCGGTTCGAGTCCCACATCGGACGGCCCTGTGCTGCATGTTGTTCCCCCTCTCTCTGCCCCCTGCTTCCTGTCTCTCTGAACTTTCCTTTAAAGGCACAAAAGCCCTCAAATTATTATTATTTTTTTAAAGAAAAAAAAAAGACATGCGTTAATGACTATCTGTGTTTTCTTGCTCATGCCAAAGTGCTAATTGGTGACCATAGAATAGATTTCTGGGCATGTGTGGCTCAAACTCAACGAAGATGGGAAAATAAATTTAAAACAAAAATCCGTCTGCAGACTGCTCGTTAAATGCAGTGAGACTGAATAACACAGGAATCATCTGCGCAAACAAAAGCTGTTCTGACACGTTCATTCTTATTAACTTTGAGAAATTGTGTTCTGACCTTTTGGAGGGATGTAGCATTGATTAATCCACAGTTTCTGTTCCTCAGCAACCAGCTCAGAAGCTCCGACGGTATCCATTATCTGGCTGCTCTTTGCTTTTTCCAGTGTCAGCTGAAAACAAGGTAAAGCCTGCAAGCGGTAATGATGTCTCTGCTTAACAAGACCCGGACAAACAGGCATCCAGGCATTGTTTTATAGCCCACTTTTAATCACTGGTTGTGTGACTGCTGTGGGCACCAACCTGTGCACGTACACACTGGAAGCCTCCTTCCCAGTGGCTCTAAGAGTGACTCTAATGAGTCTCTCGATGGTTGTTTTCCTCTGTGGTCAAAGAGAATCACTCTTCACACGGCAGCTCAATACACACAGTGTAATTCTTATTTAAGACAAGTCATTCTGATTTGTGCCCCCCACTTACATGAGACCATTACCCCAGTAAAACAACCTTATGTGACAGGTCTTGAAAGCTCTCTGAGGCAGCGTGCAGACGGCTGACAACATCTGTATCACTTACAGAGTTGCTGCATCAGTCAGAGCAGGAAGGCTGAAATGCATTTCCTGCTTCGGCTCGCGTTCATGTGAGCAAGCGTCTCGGATCTGAGCGAAGCTGCCCACATACGGCCTGCAGGGGGCGCACCTGGCCACTCAGACTGGAAGCTGCTGATGGAAACAGAAGGACTAACGGTGAACACGGGGTGAACAGAAGAGGTTAGCATGATGGGATCTTACAATAAGCGTTCAACAGAGTAATACATTTGCATCACAAAATGGTTCTCCTGGAAAAAGTCAGACCTCACAATCTCTTGGCCCTATTTTCTCTCCCTTCGTATCATACAGCGTCAATCCGACAGATTCGGCCAATCCGAATTACCTTATTGTCTTATTAGATTATATTTATTTTGCTCTATTGTATTACCTGACTCAATCTTTTTTCTTTTTTTCTGTAAACGAGTGCACTGCAGAAAAGGAATTTCCCACATTAAAAGCGAAAGGGATTGATAAAATAATTCTGATTCTGATTCCGACTCCGTGGTCACGCAGAGGCTTTAAACCTTTCGAAGTTCTCCGGCGGGCTGTCGGATCCCCAAGGCAGTTCACCGTTTTTTCCGGCTCCGTTCCACTCCTCACAGTGAACGATGGCGACAGAGAGAGAAAGACTGTTGTTGGAGTTGGAGCTCGTTGATGTTGAAATGCAAATAATTCTGACCAAATGTTGCCCGGCACACAGTAAACTCTTTCAGAAATGGCGGTGTTGTTGTTCTGAGAGGAAGGAGCTAAACCGGGAAAGGGATTCAGGAAATTATGTTGTTAGCCGACCAATCACAACCCTTGGGGTCTCCGCGAGTCTCCGTCTCCTCGGCGGATAGATAGGAGAGCGTCTCCGGGAGGGCCTCCGTGCACTGGAAAAAATCAAAGTCTTACCAAGTATATTTGTCTCATTTCTAGTTAAAATATCTCATTACACTTAATATCAGACACAACTGCCTAACAAGCACCATTTCAGCCAGATATAGGGACTTGTTTGAAGACAATACATCTGGAATATCTTGTTAAATGAAAAAGTCTTGAAAACAAATTGTTTTGAGTCACATATCATATGAAACAAGCTTTTTTTGACATTTGAAGAGGTTTTTAAGCTAATTTCAAGATCACTTTTATCTCAAAAGTCCCAAATATCACATCTTATTTCAAGAAATCTTGACAAGCCGATTTTCACTAGTTCCATTGGCAGATTTTTTTTCTTATTTCAAGTAAAAATGTCTTTTATTTGTTGTTTTTTTTAACTTATTTTTGGAGGGGCATTTTTTCCAATGTGGGTACCTCCGTAAATGACCATAAATCAGGCCTCACTGGTTGCATCCATGTTACAGGATGGGCAGCCGTGACAAACATGCACACGCGTGTTCAACAGCAGGCGTATTTGAGTCTGCAGTCCTGTGGGAGGCTTTACTTAGCAGGTTCACAGTGGGAACCTGAGCTGGAAACACCGTCCGACACCAGAGGACGAAAGAACTCAAAGTTGACGTCAAGCCGCATTGAATTCTGAGCCATTGTTTTTTTTTTTCACCAGCTCAGGCTCATAACCCGCCAACGAGGAGAGGTCCCACATCCAAAGATCCAGTTTGTGATGCCGGGGATCAGCACGCCCACGCCTGCTTAGGATGCACCCGACCTCGTATTACCTGCCGGCGGTGGGTCCACGTGGAAGTGGCATCCTGTTGCTTCTTCGGGCTCAGCCCAAGGCCAGAGAGATCAAACCCCTCCACGATTCTACGGAGGGGAATGAACGTCAGCTCTCAGCTGGAAAACTCAACTCAACTTTATTTATAAAGCCCTTTAAAACAGCCGTGGCTGAAATAAAGTGCTGTACATGAGTAACAACCCGAAGGCATAAAACATAAGAACAATGTAAAAACAATAAAAACAATAACAATAACCTCATGCTGGGTTAAAAGCCAGGGAATAAAAATGGGTTTTAAGACGGGTTTTAAAAATGGGCAGTGAAGGGGTCTGATGTACAATGGGAAAAGGCTCCATCTCCATCTCCTCTGAGCTTCCATTTAGCCCTCGGTACCTCCAGGAGCAGCTGATCAGCTGACCCGAGGCACCAGGCAGGAGCATAAGGATGACAGTAATCTTAGTAAACTGGAGAAACCACTCAGAGTCGAGCCGCTGCTCCTCCACACAGAAAGGAGTCAGCTGAGGTGGTTCACCTGGTTAGGATGCCTCCTGGGAGGAGGCCTCGGGTCAGAACCAGAACTCTCTGGAGGTATTACATATCCCGTCTGACCTGGGAACACCTCGGGATCCCCCAGGAGGAGCTGGAGAGTGTCGCTGGGCAGTGGGATGTCTGGGTTTCCCTCCTGGACCGGCAGGTTCTGCAACCCGATCCGGGATAAGCAGCAGATGAAGGTTGGCTGAAGTTTTGGAACCAGCTCTACTTTTGTATGTATAAAAATCCAGATGTTATGATGTAAAAAGAGGCCCACTGCAAACAGAAAACCCGGAGCTTTGATCATTTCATGAATTCTATTTCATAATTAAACTCAAAGATTTATTTACTCCGGTATTAAACGAGCTTTCCCCGTGAAGCTCTCAGCAGGCTCCCTTACAGCCTTCCTATTTTCCACCCTTCCATCCAGATGCAGCCAGCGCCGCTGCAGGAGAGACGATTATGAGATAAGTCAGAATCCCAGCATCACACAGACCCCATGTGGTCCCCCATCAGAAAATGTAAACACAGCTCAGATACTCATCTTCCCTCGGCTGGGAAACGCTCACTTCTCCGGGCTCCATGTTGTTTTCTTACCTCAGAACACGGCACATTGTCTCAGCGATAAAGACGATTAGCATGTTGTTGTGCAGAGACTCTGATAGTTAAGACCTATTTCTGCTCGTATGAAGGGAGCCGTGACTTCTGTCTTCACCTGCATCCGTCCCCTGAGCCGTCAGTCTGTTCTGATGGAGAAGGTTCGTTAGCTTCATGTGTTCCATACCGTAGAGTCAAAGTGTTTTAGAGCTGCCATCTCTCATTATGAACACATTAAACCCATGTGTCGCCTGTCAGTCACTCAGAAGCAGTTCATTCTGAGAACATGAATATTCAAAATGTCTCTTCGCAGCAGCGTGGAAGTGCAGCCTGCAGCATCCTCTGACTCTCTGAGGGGTTTCAAAATGACTCGCTGATTATCTCATATGAAGCAACAAGCCAAGGCCTCTGATCCAGTGTGTCAAGTAATGATGTCGAGCCTCACTGTGGTGGAGAGAGTTCCACAAGGACGGAGCTGCAAGGTGCATGGGAATCGAAAACCGGTTCTTGTTGAGAACCGGTTCCCAGCGTTTCAATTCCTTGGAATCGTTTGGCGATTTTGCAAACGATTCCCTTATCGATTCCAGTGGGCGCGAATGACGTCACCACGCAGCGTTGCATGGCGAGTCCAGCGCAGCCAGCAGCCAACAGTAAACATGGTGACCAAGCGGTACAAATGCTCGAAAGTTTGATTACATTTTGTAAAAGTCTGTTGCTCACAGGCTTTTATTTTGTAAAAGTCTGCTGCTGTCTGCTGTGGAACCGGAAAAGAAAGTAATCGGCGGATCCACCAAACATGGAGAAGGGTACGGAACTTTTACTCGGCCATTTTCATTTTAAAGTTCTTCCAGACGGCGGAGTCGACAGAACCAAAGTCATCTGTAAACACTGCCAAGTTGAATTGTCTTCTCAGCGTAGTAGTTCCAGTCTAAAATATCACTTAAAGGCAAAACACAGCAAGTCATTCAAGGAAACAGACAGTGGAGCGAGGCTTCTACATAAAAACTACAGAGAGATGCTGATGTTAAAAGTGTGTTTGCACAACAAATGTTAAGGCACTTTCATTCATATGAGCACATTTAAAATAAAGCTAAATGCTAAAAGCTATACGCTACTTTTGGATTCATTTTTGGATTTTGCGTACAAATGAGATTAATCGGGATTAATCATGTGATTAATTAGGTTTAACATTTTAATCGTTGCCCAGCCCTACTTTAATATCATTGTGAGCATTCAGTCTTGTGTCGTTCAGTGACACATTCTGCGTTTTCAGCCAACACGTGCGCTTTTGTCACTTCTAAATGGGAAGCAGGGGAAGCTGAGAGTGACCGTAGCAAAGGTGGAGCAACTACCTGACGGACCTTAACCGCGGCCACATTCTGTGCTGCCATCTTTTCTTTTCTGCTGTTTTCTCAGCGCTGCACTTAAAATGCAGCCGTGGCTAAAAAGTTGCTTATTGGTCGACTTCATTGTTGTGAAGAAAAAATGAAAAATCTTTTCAGTTCTTTCATACTTCACATGTAAAAAGCACAATTTATAATAAAAAACAAGCTCCACAGTGCCTTTAACCGCTTTAATGACCTTCCACAGGAGTTATCCATCATACTTCGCCTGCTGACGGTTCATTGTGAGGCTTTTCTGACAGCGCTGACAGGTTACCTCATCCTCTCATTCCTCTCCATTTGCAGGCAAAGCAGCTCACTACTTAACTCTCAGAGTTGTTGTAACAAATACCAACCTGATGGAGATGCTCAGGGCCGGTTCTGCTTTGGATGAAGCAGCAGAAAACTTTGTGTTTGCATCTGCTAAATTAACATTTGTGTGCAAACGTGTAAAAGTAGCTTTTTAACAAGGTTAGAACCAGTCTCAGAAGCCGAAGAATACCAATAACCAATAACCTCAGCTCTGCCCACACGCACGATACCCTCTGCATACGTACGAGTTCAATGCGGAGGGGCTTTTGAAATTTTTTGGGGGCGCCACTGAGCCATTTTGCTTCGCCCACACACGATACCCTTTACATACGTACGAGGTCGTCAGGGTGGACGTGTGTGCCAAGTTTCTTGACCTTGCAACGATGATAATACGGTGGAACAGTAAAACGCTGTAAGAGAAAAATGTGGCAATCACAAAAACAACCGGAGCACACGCGCTGCAAACTCCAAAACACATGCAAGAGAGAAACGCTGCAAACTCCAAAAGAAATGCAAGAGAGAAACGCTGCAAACTCCAAAACACATGCAAGAGAGAAACTCTGCAAACTCCAAAACACATGCAAGAGAGAAACTCTGCAAACTCCAAAAGAAATGCAAGAGAGAAACGCTGCAAACTCCAAAAGAAATGCAAGAGAGAAACGCTGCAAACTCCAAAACACATGCAAGAGAGAAACTCTGCAAACTCCAAAACACATGCAAGAGAGAAACTTTGCAAACTCCAAAATGCAAGAGAGAAAGGCTGCAAACCCCAAAACAAATGCAAGATAGAAGCGCTGCAAACTTCAAAACAAATGCAAGAGAGAAACGCTGCAAACTCCAAATCAAATGCAAGAGAGAAACGCTGCAAACTCCAAAACAAATGCAAGAGAGAAACGCTGCAAACTCCAAAACAAATGCAAGAGAGAAACGCTGCAAACTTCAAAACAAATGCAAGAGAGAAACGCTGCAAACTCCAAAACAAATGCGAGAAGCTCTGCAAACTCCAAAACAAATGCAAGAGAGAAACTCTGCAAACTCCAAAACACATGCAAAAGAGAAACGCTGCAAACTCCAAAAGAAATGCAAGAGAGAAACGCTGCAAACTCCAAAACAAATGCGAGAAGCGCTGCAAACTCCAAAACACATGCAAGAGAGAAACGCTGCAAACTCCAAAACACATGCAAGAGAGAAACTCTGCAAACTCCAAAACACATGCAAGAGAGAAACTCTGCAAACTCCAAAACACATGCAAGAGAGAAACGCTGCAAACTCCAAAACACATGCAAGAGAGAAACGCTGCAAACTCCAAAACACATGCAAGAGAGAAACGCTGCAAACTCCAAAATGCAAGAGAGAAACGCTGCAAACTCCAAAACACATGCAAGAGAGAAACTCTGCAAACTCCAAAACACATGCAAGAGAGAAACTCTGCAAACTCCAAAACACATGCAAGAGAGAAACTCTGCAAACTCCAAAACACATGCAAGAGAGAAACTCTGCAAACTCCAAAACACATGCAAGAGAGAAACGCTGCAAACTCCAAAACACATGCAAGAGAGAAACGCTGCAAACTCCAAAACACATGCAAGAGAGAAACGCTGCAAACTCCAAAATGCAAGAGAGAAAGGCTGCAATCCCCAAAACAAATGCAAGAGAGAAACGCTGCAAACCCCAAAACAAATGCAAGATAGAAGCGCTGCAAACTTCAAAACAACTGCAAGAGAGAAACGCTGCAAACTCCAAAACAAATGCAAGAGAGAAACGCTGCAAACTCCAAAACAAATGCAAGAGAGAAACGCTGCAAACTCCAAAACAAATGCAAGAGAGAAACGCTGCAAACTTCAAAACAAATGCAAGAGAGAAACGCTGCAAACTCCAAAACAAATGCAAGAGAGAAACGCTGCAAACCCCAAAACACATGCAAGAGAGAAACGCTGCAAACTCCAAAAGAAATGCAAGAGAGAAATGCTGCAAACTCCAAAACAAATGCAAGAGAGAAACACTGCAAACTCCAAAACACATGCAAGAGACACATGCAGCTCTCATCTCCCCTCTCTGTTTCCTGGCATTGCCTCTGTTACTCTTCTTCACATTTGTTTTCTTTTCTCTTCCTTTGCCATATCCCTGTACTCTCTCTGTAATTTCCGTGCACTCGGTTTGTCATCTCTCTTACCATATAAGTGTATAAGTGTCCAATATGAGGAGACGATGTCCCAGAGCGAAAGCTAACATTAAATTGAATTAAAGCACGCTAACATTAGCGACATATAATAAGGAAAAATATTACGGCCAAGTGTTGAAAAAAGACATAAAGGACAACATACTTTTTGACTTTCTTCTCTTTTATTAATATGGTCGATCTCCCATAGGTGATCCCATATCCCACAGGTCGAGACCGCCTAGTGGCCTGAGAACTTCCATTGCGTTTGTCTCTTGCATTTGTTTTGGAGTTTGCAGCAAATTTCTCTCTTGCATTTGTTGTGGAGTTTGCAGCGTTTCTCTCTTGCATTTGTTTTGGAGTTTGCAGCGTTTCTCTCTTGCATGTGTTTTGGGGTTTGCAGTACATTTCTCTCTTGCATGTGCTTTGGAGTTTGCAGCGTTTCTCTCTTGCATGTGTTTTGGGGTTTGCAGTACATTTCTCTCTTGCATGTGTTTTGGAGTTTGCAGCGTTTCTCTCTTGCATGTGTTTTGGGGTTTGCAGCGTTTCTTTCTTGCATGTGTTTTGGGGTTTGCAGCGTTTCTCTCTTGCATGTGTTTTGGGGTTTGCAGCGTTTCTTTCTTGCATGTGTTTTGGGGTTTGCAGCGTTTCTCTCTTGCATGTGTTTTGGGGTTTGCAGCGTTTCTCTCTTGCATTTGTTTTGGAGTTTGCAGTACATTTCTCTCTTGCATGTGTTTTGGGGTTTGCAGCGTTTCTTTCTTGCATGTGTTTTGGGGTTTGCAGCGCTTCTCTCTTGCATTTGTTTTGGAGTTTGCAGTACATTTCTTTCTTGCATGTGTTTTGGGGTTTGCAGCGTTTCTCTCTTGCATGTGTTTTGGGGTTTGCAGCATTTTTCTCTTGCAGCATTTTACTGTTGGATTTGTTTTGCTGTTTGCACGTGTTGGCCACCGTATGATAAGGCTTTCAAATCACAAACGCCATCATATGATTTTCACCGCCTGGCCACGCCCACACCGTTTGGAAAAGTTTCTCCATGATTCTTTCCCCCCATGTCTTAAGAGTTACCTGCCCAAGTTTGAAGCTTGTAGCATTAAATCTGTAGGAGATCAAATACGAGGTGTGGAAAAAAAAGAGACGTTTCCAACCACCAGCTGGTGGCGCTATAGGTGGATGTCACTATGATAATATGTGCGCTTTCAGGCTTGTTCCAGCATTCACCGTATGAAGTTTGGGACAGATTGGAAAATGTATGTGGGAGTTATAAGCGACTTCATTTTTTTGTGGCGAGTGATGGCGAGTCATCGAATTTTGAGGCATCGCCACGGCCACACCCTTTGAGTTTTGAAAAAGTTTCTCCATGATTCTTTCCCCCCCATGTCTTAAGAGTAACCTGGCCAAGTTTGAAGTCTGTAACATTAAATCTGTAGGACGAGTTCGATCATATGCAAGGTGTGGAATCGGTCAAAAATGTCACCAAAACGCACATTCCATCCAAAATGGCCGTCTTCCTGTGGACGTGGGACCATGGCGGCAGGAGACCTTCTTGTGCGTCTGGGCATGATGAATGAGTGTACCAAATTTCGTCGCCCCACGCAAAACTAATCCCAATGCGGGGACCATTTTTAAGCATCGTAGCGGGCGCTACAGAGTCAATGAGCGACTCCCAAAAATACAAAGTTTAGATTCTTTCTAAATGTGATGTCGTTGACTGGCAGGTGGTGCTTGCAAAATTTCAGGAGTTTTTGAGCACCTTTTGCAAAGAATAATAATAACTCTTTCAGTTATATTAATGATACAGTCAGACTCTGGTTTCAGGGACCAAAACTGTGGATGATGGACACAAACATGTTTTTTCATAATGTCTGTTTATGTGTTCAGTACCGCAGACTTAAAGCTGTCTCTGAGACAATCAATGTCGAGGAAGACGAAGATCCCGCAGGAGATTACAGCAGGACAGTGTGTCATGTGAAGCTGTCTGAAAGCATGACACACCGATGTGAAACCAAGCTGCAGACTCACAGATACGATGTGCCCGGAGCACACAGGAGAACACCCAGGTGGGAACTGATAAAACTGTTGGCAGAAAATATTAGTTATTCACAACTAATGATCTAAACGTCCCCAGTAATCAGTCAGTATCAGCAGGAGGAGCTATGTGCAGACAGCTCCTTCTAATGAGGCTCATTAATCACTTTGCAGCCTGCGGCGTTCGTGCCGTGTAAACCGTCTTTTACAACCTGTAACGTGTGCGGAGAAGAGAGGGCGCCGTCATGGGAAGAGAGGGCGCCGTCAAGGGAAGAGAGGGCGCCGTCACGGGAAGAGAGGGCGCCGTCATGGGAAGAGAGGGCGCCGTCACGGGAAGAGAGGGCGCCTTCATGAGAAGAGAGGGCGCCTTCATGTGAAGAGAGGGCGTCTTCATGTGAAGAGAGGGCGCCTTCATGTGAAGAGAGGGCGCCGTCATGGGAAAAGAGGGCGCCGTCATGGGAAGAGAGGGCGCCTTCACGAGAAGAGAGGGCGCCGTCATGTGAAGAGAGGGCGCCTTCATGTGAAGAGAGGGCGCCTTCATGTGAAAAGAGGGCGCCGTCATGTGAAGAGAGGGCGCCTTCATGTGAAGAGAGGGCGCCTTCATGTGAAGAGAGGGCGCCGTCATGGGAAGAGAGGGAGCCGTCACGGGAAGAGAGGGCGCCTTCATGTGAAGAGAGGGCGCCGTCATGTGAAGAGAGGGCGCCTTCATGTGAAGAGAGGGCGCCGTCATGGGAAGAGAGGGCGCCTTCATGTGAAGAGAGGGCGCCTTCATGTGAAGAGAGGGCGCCGTCATGTGAAGAGAGGGCGCCTTCATGTGAAGAGAGGGCGCCGTCATGGGAAGAGAGGGCGCCGTCACGGGAAGAGAGGGCGCCTTCATGTGAAGAGAGGGCGCCGTCATGGGAAGAGAGGGCGCCTTCATGGGAAGAGAGGGCGCCTTCATGTGAAGAGAGGGCGCCTTCATGTGAAGAGAGGGCGCCGTCACAGGAAGAGAGGGCGCCGTCATGGGAAAAGAGGGCGCCGTCATGGGAAAAGAGGGCGCCGTCATGTGAAGAGAGGGCGCCTTCATGTGAAGAGAGGGCGCCGTCATGGGAAGAGAGGGCGCCGTCACGGGAAGAGAGGGCGCCTTCATGGGAAGAGAGGGCGCCTTCATGGGAAGAGAGGGCGCCGTCATGGGAAGAGAGGGTGCCGTCACGGGAAGAGAGGGCGCCGTCACGGGAAGAGAGGGCGCCTTCATGTGAAGAGAGGGCGCCTTCATGTGAAGAGAGGGCGCCGTCATGGGAAAAGAGGGCGCCGTCATGGGAAAAGAGGGCGCCGTCACGGGAAGAGAGGGCGCCGTCATGTGAATAGAGGGCGTAATGGGAAGAGAGGGCGCCTTCATGGGAAGAGAGGGCGCCGTCATGTGAAGAGAGGGCGTCATGGGAAGAGAGGGCGCCGTCATGGGAAGAGAGGGCGCCGTCATGTGAAGAGAGGGCGCCGTCATGTGAAGAGAGGGCGCCGTCATGTGAAGAGAGGGCGCCGTCATGTGAAGAGAGGGCGCCGTCATGTGAAGAGAGGGCGCCGTCACGGGAAGAGAGGGCGCCGTCATGTGAAGAGAGGGCGTCATGGGAAGAGAGGGCGCCGTCATGGGAAGAGAGGGCGCCGTCATGGGAAGAGAGGGCGCCTTCATGGGAAGAGAGGGCACCTTCATGGGAAAAGAGGGCGCCGTCATGTGAAGAGAGGGCGCCTTCATGTGAAGAGAGGGCGCCGTCATGGGAAGAGAGGGCGCCGTCACGGGAAGAGAGGGCGCCGTCACGGGAAGAGAGGGCGCCTTCACGGGAAGAGAGGGCGCCTTCACGGGAAGAGAGGGCGCCGTCATGGGAAGAGAGGGCGCCGTCACGGGAAGAGAGGGCGCCTTCACGTGAAGAGAGGGCGCCTTCACGTGAAGAGAGGGCGCCTTCACGTGAAGAGAGGGCGCCTTCACGGGAAGAGAGGGCGCCTTCATGTGAAGAGAGGGCGCCGTCATGGGAAAAGAGGGCGCCGTCATGGGAAAAGAGGGCGCCGTCACGGGAAGAGAGGGCGCCGTCATGTGAAGAGAGGGCGTCATGTGAAGAGAGGGCGCCTTCATGGGAAGAGAGGGCGTCATGGGAAGAGAGGGCGTCATGTGAAGAGAGGGCGCCGTCATGTGAAGAGAGGGCGTCATGGGAAGAGAGGGCGCCGTCATGTGAAGAGAGGGCGTCATGGGAAGAGAGGGCGCCGTCATGGGAAGAGAGGGCGCCGTCATGGGAAGAGAGGGCGCCTTCATGGGAAGAGAGGGCGCCTTCATGGGAAGAGAGGGCACCTTCATGGGAAAAGAGGGCGCCGTCATGTGAAGAGAGGGCGCCTTCATGTGAAGAGAGGGCGCCGTCATGGGAAGAGAGGGCGCCGTCACGGGAAGAGAGGGCGCCGTCACGGGAAGAGAGGGCGCCTTCACGGGAAGAGAGGGCGCCTTCACGGGAAGAGAGGGCGCCGTCATGGGAAGAGAGGGCGCCGTCACGGGAAGAGAGGGCGCCTTCACGTGAAGAGAGGGCGCCTTCACGTGAAGAGAGGGCGCCTTCACGTGAAGAGAGGGCGCCTTCATGGGAAGAGAGGGCGCCTTCATGTGAAGAGAGGGCGCCGTCATGGGAAAAGAGGGCGCCGTCATGGGAAAAGAGGGCGCCGTCACGGGAAGAGAGGGCGCCGTCATGTGAATAGAGGGCGTCATGGGAAGAGAGGGCGCCGTCACGGGAAGAGAGGGCGCCGTCATGTGAATAGAGGGCGTCATGGGAAGAGAGGGCGTCATGGGAAGAGAGGGCGCCTTCATGGGAAGAGAGGGCGCCATCATGGGAAGAAAGGGCATCGTCATGGGAAGAGAGGGCGCCTTCATGTGAATAGAGGGCGCCTTCATGGGAAGAGAGGGCGCCTTCATGGGAAGAGAGGGCGCCGTCATGTGAAGAGAGGGCGCCGTCATGGGAAGAGAGGGCGCCGTCATGTGAATAGAGGGCGTCATGGGAAGAGAGGGCGTCATGGGAAGAGAGGGCGCCTTCATGGGAAGAGAGGTCGCCTTCATGGGAAGAGAGGGCGCCTTCATGGGAAGAGAGGGCGCCGTCATGTGAAGAGAGGGCGCCTTCATGGGAAGAGAGGGCGTCATGGGAAGAGAGGGCGCCTTCATGTGAAGAGAGGGCGTCATGGGAAGAGAGGGCGCCGTCATGTGAAGAGAGGGCGTCATGGGAAGAGAGGGCGCCTTCATGGGAAGAGAGGGCGCCTTCATGGGAAGAGAGGGCGCCTTCATGTGAAGAGAGGGCGCCTTCATGGGAAGAGAGGGCGCCTTCATGTGAAGAGAGGGCGCCTTCATGGGAAGAGAGGGCGCCTTCATGTGAAGAGAGGGCGCCTTCATGTGAAGAGAGGGCGTCATGGGAAGAGAGGGCGTCATCACGGGAAGAGAGGGCGTCATGGGAAGAGAGGGCGCCTTCATGGGAAGAGAGGGCGCCGTCATGTGAAGAGAGGGCGCCGTCATGTGAAGAGAGGGCGTCATGGGAAGAGAGGGCGTCATCACGGGAAGAGAGGGCGTCATGGGAAGAGAGGGCGCCTTCATGGGAAGAGAGGGCGCCTTCATGTGAAGAGAGGGCGTCATGGGAAGAGAGGGCGTCATCACGGGAAGAGAGGGCGTCATGGGAAGAGAGGGCGCCTTCATGGGAAGAGAGGGCGCCGTCATGTGAAGAGAGGGCGTCATGGGAAGAGAGGGTGCCTTCATGGGAAGAGAGGGCGCCTTCATGGGAAGAGAGGGCGTCATGGGAAGAGAGGGTGCCTTCATGGGAAGAGAGGGCGCCTTCATGGGAAGAGAGGGCGTCATGGGAAGAGAGGGCGCCTTCATGGGAAGAGAGGGCGCCTTCATGGGAAGAGAGGGCGTCATGGGAAGAGAGGGCGCCTTCATGTGAAGAGAGGGCGTCATGTGAAGAGAGGGCGCCTTCATGGGAAGAGAGGGCGTCATGGGAAGAGAGGGCGCCGTCATGTGAAGAGAGGGCGTCATGTGAAGAGAGGGCGCCGTCATGTGAAGAGAGGGCGTCATGGGAAGAGAGGGCGCCGTCATGTGAATAGAGGGCGTCATGTGAAGAGAGGGCGCCGTCATGTGAAGAGAGGGCGTCATGGGAAGAGAGGGCGCCGTCATGTGAAGAGAGGCCGTCATGTGAAGAGAGGGCGCCGTCATGTGAAGAGAGGGCGCCGTCATGTGAAGAGAGGGCGCCGTCATGTGAAGAGAGGGCGCCTTCACGTGAAGAGAGGGCGCCTTCATGGGAAGAGAGGGCGCCTTCATGTGAAGAGAGGGCGCCGTCATGGGAAAAGAGGGCGCCGTCATGGGAAAAGAGGGCGCCGTCACGGGAAGAGAGGGCGCCGTCATGTGAATAGAGGGCGTCATGGGAAGAGAGGGCGTCATGGGAAGAGAGGGCGCCGTCATGTGAATAGAGGGCGTCATGGGAAGAGAGGGCGTCATGGGAAGAGAGGGCGCCGTCATGTGAATAGAGGGCGTCATGGGAAGAGAGGGCGCCTTCATGGGAAGAGAGGGCGCCTTCATGGGAAGAGAGGGCGCCATCATGGGAAGAAAGGGCGTCGTCATGGGAAGAGAGGGCGCCTTCATGGGAAGAGAGGGCGCCTTCATGGGAAGAGAGGGCGCCGTCATGTGAAGAGAGGGCGCCGTCATGGGAAGAGAGGGCGCCGTCATGTGAATAGAGGGCGTCATGGGAAGAGAGGGCGTCATGGGAAGAGAGGGCGCCTTCATGGGAAGAGAGGTCGCCTTCATGGGAAGAGAGGGCGCCTTCATGGGAAGAGAGGGCGCTGTCATGTGAAGAGAGGGCGCCTTCATGGGAAGAGAGGGCGTCATGGGAAGAGAGGGCGCCTTCATGTGAAGAGAGGGCGTCATGGGAAGAGAGGGCGCCGTCATGTGAAGAGAGGGCGTCATGGGAAGAGAGGGCGCCTTCATGGGAAGAGAGGGCGCCTTCATGGGAAGAGAGGGCGCCTTCATGTGAAGAGAGGGCGCCTTCATGGGAAGAGAGGGCGCCTTCATGTGAAGAGAGGGCGCCTTCATGTGAAGAGAGGGCGCCTTCATGTGAAGAGAGGGCGCCTTCATGGGAAGAGAGGGCGCCTTCATGGGAAGAGAGGGCGCCTTCATGTGAAGAGAGGGCGTCATGGGAAGAGAGGGCGTCATCACGGGAAGAGAGGGCGTCATGGGAAGAGAGGGCGCCTTCATGGGAAGAGAGGGCGCCGTCATGTGAAGAGAGGGCGCCTTCATGGGAAGAGAGGGCGCCTTCATGTGAAGAGAGGGCGCCTTCATGGGAAGAGAGGGCGCCTTCATGGGAAGAGAGGGCGCCTTCATGTGAAGAGAGGGCGCCGTCATGGGAAGAGAGGGCGCCTTCATGGGAAGAGAGGGCGCCTTCATGGGAAGAGAGGGCGCCTTCATGGGAAGAGAGGGCGCCGTCATGTGAAGAGAGGGCGCCTTCATGTGAAGAGAGGGCGCCTTCATGGGAAGAGAGGGCGCCTTCATGTGAAGAGAGGGCGCCTTCATGGGAAGAGAGGGCGCCTTCATGGGAAGAGAGGGCGCCGTCATGTGAAGAGAGGGCGCCTTCATGTGAAGAGAGGGCGCCTTCATGTGAAGAGAGGGCGCCTTCATGGGAAGAGAGGGCGCCTTCATGGGAAGAGAGGGCGCCTTCATGTGAAGAGAGGGCGTCATGGGAAGAGAGGGCGTCATCACGGGAAGAGAGGGCGTCATGGGAAGAGAGGGCGCCGTCATGTGAAGAGAGGGCGTCATGGGAAGAGAGGGCGCCGTCATGTGAAGAGAGGGCGCCTTCATGTGAAGAGAGGGCGCCTTCATGTGAAGAGAGGGCGCCTTCATGGGAAGAGAGGGCGCCTTCATGTGAAGAGAGGGCGTCATGGGAAGAGAGGGCGTCATCACGGGAAGAGAGGGCGTCATGGGAAGAGAGGGCGCCTTCATGGGAAGAGAGGGCGCCGTCATGTGAAGAGAGGGCGTCATGGGAAGAGAGGGCGCCTTCATGTGAAGAGAGGGCGTCATGGGAAGAGAGGGTGCCTTCATGGGAAGAGAGGGCGCCTTCATGGGAAGAGAGGGCGTCATGGGAAGAGAGGGCGCCTTCATGGGAAGAGAGGGCGCCTTCATGGGAAGAGAGGGCGTCATGGGAAGAGAGGGCGCCTTCATGGGAAGAGAGGGCGTCATGTGAAGAGAGGGCGCCTTCATGGGAAGAGAGGGCGTCATGGGAAGAGAGGGCGCCGTCATGTGAAGAGAGGGCGTCATGTGAAGAGAGGGCGCCGTCATGTGAAGAGAGGGCGTCATGGGAAGAGAGGGCGCCGTCATGTGAAGAGAGGGCGCCGTCATGTGAAGAGAGGGCGCCGTCATGTGAAGAGAGGGCGCCGTCATGTGAAGAGAGGGCGCCGTCATGTGAAGAGAGGGCGCCGTCATGTGAAGAGAGGGCGCCTGCATCGACGTCTGACATCTGACAGCGAATAAAAGAAAAAGTTGGGAAAAAAATTAATATTTTATTACATCAAATTTTCTAAGAAACTTGAAAATAATTCAGATTCTGCATCAGGTGGATCCTCTATTGGACCTTTAAAGAATCCCCTCTGTGTGTCAAACAGAGTCCACAGAGTCCAGAGGGTCAGGGCTGAAGAATTCACCTGTATTTAACAATTAATTAATCAGCTGAAGGATACTTTTTAATTGGCCTCCACAGATGAGGCTTCTCAGCACTCATTTAGCAGCGCTGAAACTCACTCGTGTACAAACATGTGAGTGAGGTGCAATCTGTGCTCTCTGTCTCCATCATTAAAAATAAGGCATGCAGCTTTGCAGGATGTCGTGACCAAAATCCAAGTCTTGCCCTTCCTCACAGGTCGGCCTCCCGCTCCCTGTGGGCACTCCAGCTTATTAAAATGTCTCAGCTGCATCCAGAACCACGTGCCTGCGTGCAGAAAAAGGCAGAACACACATTCTGCAAACATTCTGTAACTGCTTCTGATTTCTTTCCCTTTCTGTTTTGATGTAATGTATTTAATGTCCGGGAGAAGCACAACCTTCTGTTTGTTCCTCCTCTTATGATGACATAATCGGCATATTTCTTTACACATGAATGAATTTCAGTTTGGAGATATTTGACTCTTTTATTTATGTGTTATACTCAGAATCCCATTCTTTCTTTAAATATTTTAATATTTAAATCGAAGGTTTATCCAAACGTTTAGTGCTGTTAGAGGCGACATATCTGTAGATTGTTGCTTTGTGAAGTGTCCAAGCCACACAATGGGACCACAAAAGTACAAAAGTGAAAGGATTGGTCTCGGTCTGAGTTTTCCAGCACTTCCAATCATCCTGCCCTGTTGCTCATGAGCATTTTTAGCCAAATGAAAAGTGTCGAACTTGCAAATAGCAAGTCGTCAAACTTCTTTGTTGTATCCAGAGGTGGGCAGAGCAGCCAAAAATTGTACTTGAGTAAAAATACTGTTACTTCAGAATAATATGACTCAAGTAAAAGTAAAAAGTATTCATCCAAATAATTACTTGAGTAAGAGTAAAAAAGTGCTCGGTGAAAAAACTACTCAAGTACTGAGTAACTGTTGAGTAACGTCTGATTTATTTGTTAACACAAGCATTCAATCAGACAGACAAAAATACTAAATAATCATCTTTAGGCAAATTAGAGTTCATCCAATTGATAAAATAAATTAAAATGAATTAATTAGTGACAAAATAGCTTAAAGTAAAATAATCCAGGTAAATTCAAGAACTTCAATAAAAAATAAAAGAGACTTAGGAAATGTTTAAAACATATGTAACCCATATGTAACCTAAAAAACAAACATTCACCTATCCATGGGGGAAAAAACGAGTTTAGGAAACTTAGCGCTACATGTTTCCTCAAGTTAGATGTTGAGTTTCTGCTGAAATGTGCGTTTGTTTTGGTTGCCACAGAAGACACATAATGTAGCTGCTGTTTCTCACTCTTTGTAAGGTAAACATGCTTTCAGTATGAGGCCTCGTCTGCGTCTTCATTTCCCACCGTTGGTTCTGACATTTTTCATCTGTTTCTTTCTTTGTTTGCTACGACTGCTAATGCTAAAGCTAACCCGTCCCGCCGCTGAGATCGAGTACGGTCACGTGACCAGACTGCACGGCTGCGTCTGATTGGTGGAACACAGTCAGGTGGTAGAGCCTTTGGCGGAAGTCTCTCTCTCTGTCAGAATAAAACATTAAAATGAGGCGTACGCGGGGGGATAAAAATAATGAGGCGTAGAATACCAAAGAGGTAAGAAGAAAAGTAACCAGCTCATTGTAGCCTAATGTAGCGGAGTAAGAGGACAGTTTCTGCTGCACACATCTACTCAAGGAAAAGTAAAAAGTATAGAGATTTAAAACTACTCCTAGAAGTAGAATGTTTTCAAAAACTTACTCAAGTAAATGTGACTCGTTACTACCCACCTCTGATTGTGAAAGACGTGGTAATATGTCAACGTCATCAGTTACAGCTGATATATGGGCGTGTCCTGGAGCTTCCACCTCACCGAATCGGGTTTAAAACCTCCAGGTAACTTAGTTAACTACGAAATAAAGAGATAAAATATCTTCTCTTTTATCACATATCAGATAAATTAGGTGTTAAAATAGGCTGTTAGCTTATCTCAGCTTATCTTTTAATTTTAGAGGTGTGTATTTATTCATTTTCTCCACTGATCTTATTTGTTATTTTATTCTGTAAGGTGAACCATTCTGTGGTGTTATTTTGAAATAGTTTTTAAGAGTATGTCCACTGTATATAATGCCATCAAAACTCGTGTTTTAATCTGATGTTTTCTGCACATGATAATTGATGTAATCAGTATTTTCTCATACGTCACATATAGGGCTGGGCAACGATTAAACTTTTGAACTTTAACATGAAAATGGCCGAGTAAAAGTTCCGTACCCTTCTCCATGTTTGGTGGATCCGCCGATTACTTTCTTTTCCTGTTCCACAGCAGACAGCAACAGACTTTTACAAAATAAAAGCCTGTGAGCAACAGACTTTTACAGAATAAAAGCCTGTGAGCAACAGACTTTTACAAAATAAAAGCCTGTGAGCAACAGACTTTTACAAAATAAAAGCCTGAGAGCAACAGACTTTTACAGAATAAAAGCCTGTGAGCAACAGACTTTTACAAAATAAAAGCCTGTGAGCAGCAGACTTTTACAAAATAAAAGCCTGTGAGCAACAGACTTTTACAGAATAAAAGCCTGTGAGCAACAGACTTTTACAGAATAAAGGCCTGTGAGCAACAGACTTTTACAGAATAAAGGCCTGTGAGCAACAGACTTTTACAAAATAAAAGCCTGTGAGCAACAGACTTTTACAGAATAAAAGCCTGTGAGCAACAGACTTTTACAAAATAAAAGCCTGTGAGCAGCAGACTTTTACAAAATAAAAGCCTGTGAGCAACAGACTTTTACAAAATAAAAGCCTGTGAGCAGCAGACTTTTACAAAATAAAAGCCTGTGAGCAACAGACTTTTACAAAATAAAAGCCTGTGAGCAACAGACTTTTACAAAATAAAAGCCTGTGAGCAGCAGACTTTTACAAAATAAAAGCCTGTGAGCAACAGACTTTTACAAAATAAAAGCCTGTGAGCGACAGACTTTTACAGAATAAAAGCCTGTGAGCGACAGACTTTTACAGAATAAAAGCCTGTGAGCAGCAGACTTTTACAGAATAGAATAAATAATAAAACTTGCGCTATGAAATATTTATATGAAATATTTTATCGCGTTAATTATTTAATGCGTCCACACGATAATTAATGAGTTTATGTGTTAGCTATTTAGCGCGTTAACGCGATAATAACGAGTTAACTTGTTAATTATTAAACGCGTTAACGCGATAATAACGACTTTATTTGTTAGCTATTTAGCGCGTTAACGCGATAATAACGAGTTAACTCGCCCAGCGCTAGTCACATATTATATCTAATTACTTTCTGCATCGGTTCATTAATAGTAGCAGTTTTTTTGTACAATTTCTAACTGTGTGTTGATGTTAAATGAGGTTTTCGGAGGCTCTGCCATGTGACTGAGAGTGAGTAGAAAGACACTGAACATCCATGTCACCGTGCACCGAGACAAACTGTGTCATAGCCACTGGAAAACATGGCCTCTGTACAATTTCTGAGCATTTATCGTGGACCTGCAGCCATTTGTTCTGTCGACCAACAAAGCTATTTCACATTGTGTCATGAGGTCAGGCCGATGGAGCTGCGCTCTGCGACAATTTGCCAAAAAACGTTGCTGCCTGGCTTTCAGGTCATCTGTTTAAATGTTAGAGAGAACGGTAGATGGGAAGCATGATAGAGGGAGATTAGTATGTCCACTCTGAGCTTGGTGTTTAGAGAGGCATGCCTCAGCCCCATGAAAGCTCTTTAAAGATGTAACTGTTGTTTCTGTTTCCATCAGGGGAAACATTTTAGAAAGTTCTCATGTTATTGAGGCACAATATATCTAAACCTCACCGATGTTTTCATTTCTTAAAACACTTCTCTTCAGAGTCAGTCTGTCATCTGGGTGAAAACTGTGGAGTGTTTCTGTTTTCCCTTTAAAGGTAAAATCCATTACGGCTGTAAGAGGTCCGATGGAAGAAGGCCGAGAGATCAAAGAGCAAAAAGGGTTTAAAAGAAACTCTGCTGAGTGGCACAAATCAGATGTAAGAGTCTGGCTGCAATATATATTAAGAAGCAGGATGGACACATGCACACAGAGATGTGTGGCAGCCATGGAAACTACAACATCTGGTAAACAGCTGCTGCTGTAGCTGCATGCACAGAACGGTTCATATGGGGAATCCTGTGTCCTGTGTGCATATCCCACCTTCTTTGGTCCAGTCTGTTTATCTAAAGTAGTCCAAATGGATAAAATGGTTGAAATGAATCTGTGGTGCTTCAGCCAGCAGCAGGAAGTCGGTGTGGGGGGAGGACTCTTTACTTCCTGCTTTTTAATCTGATGCAGATCGGTAATTAATTAAAAAAACAATAATCACCGAAGGTTAGTCACTGTGTGGGTGGTGGGGGGGGGACACAATAAACCTCTCAGCAGGGGGGTAACGAGGCAGAACTGTGGGCAGGTAGTGAACATTTCTCTGTTCTTACTGAAAAGTGATGCAGATGCTTTTATTAGGGCTGGGCAACGATTAAAATGTTTAATCTAATTAATCACATGATTTCCCTGATTAATCACGATTAATCGCATTTGTACGCAGAATCCAAAAATGAATCCAAAAGTAGTGTATAGCTTTCAGCATTTAGCTTTATTTTAAATGTGCTGCCATATGAATGAAAGTGCCATAACATTTGTTGTGCAAACACACTTTTAACATCAGCATCTTTCTGTAGTTTTTATGTAGAAGCCTCGCTCCACTGTCTGTTTCCTTGAATGACTTGCTGCTATCAGTTGTGTGTTTTGCCTTTAAGTGATATTTTAGACTGGAACTACTACGCTGAGAAGACAATTCAACTTGGCAGTGTTTACAGATGACTTTGGTTCTGTCGACTCCGCCGTCTGGAAGAACTTTAACATGAAAATGGCCGAGTAAAAGTTCCGTACCCTTCTCCATGTTTGGTGGATCCGCCGATTACTTTCTTTTCCTGTTCCACAGCAGACAGCAGCAGACTTTTACAAAATAAAAGCCTGTGAGCAACAGACTTTTACAATAATAAAAGCCTGTGAGCAACAGACTTTTACAAAATAAAAGCCTGTGAGCAGCAGACTTTTACAAAATAAAAGCCTGTGAGCAACAGACTTTTACAAAATAAAAGCCTGTGAGCAACAGACTTTTACAAAATAAAAGCCTGTGAGCAGCAGACTTTTACAAAATAAAAGCCTGTGAGCAACAGACTTTTACAAAATAAAAGCCTGTGAGCAGCAGACTTTTACAAAATAAAAGCCTGTGAGCAACAGACTTTTACAAAATAAAAGCCTGTGAGCAGCAGACTTTTACAAAATAAAATAAATAATAATAAATAAATATTATAAATTATAAATAAATAAAATAATAAATAATAAAACAGGCCTCAATTTTTTATTTGATTTAAAAAACAAAAAAATTGTAAAAAAAATTTGAAAAAAAAAACATGCATTAATGTGCGATAAAATATTTATCGGCATTAAACAATTAATGCGTTAACGCGATAATAACGAGTTAACTTGCCCAGCCCTAGCTTTTATGGATCAAATGTTTCTATGTGTGAAAGATTTTGTGGACTCAAATAATCTGTGAAATGAGGGTAAATTTTTAAATGTGGATTACCTCATTTTGTTGACTAAATAAACAGGTCGTTTATGTCACCTTATTACTTCATTGTAAGGCTTCAATTTTCATCATTCAATCATATTGTTTTGGGCCTTTTGATGTGATCCTTATGAAATGTCTTTAGGATTTATTTAATTTGGAACTTGAATGCTTTTTTTTTACAATTTCATGACAATCCTTCCAAAATTAGTACAGTAAAAAAAATTTTATTATTGTTTTTTCAATTAAATCGCAGAAGTGAAACTGGGTCCCGAGCCTCAGCTGGACCCCCGTGACCTCTGACCCCTCAGACAGCGCTGCATCAAGAACCCTCACTAACTGTCAGTACATTGACAAATACATCTAAAGCTTAAAGTTCTGGTTATGGATGGTTATACAAACTTAGTTAAACTACTGATGAAGTTTACTGAACATTCCAGTATTGTGGATTATAAACATATTTAGTTAGTTCCTCTGAGCTTCTTCACATTAAGCAGAGAGCAGAACAGACGGTGGGATCACCGTGGTTATTTGTGGTCGCACACTCTGCTGTTGTTTCTGTCTCTGCTGCCGTGCATCATCCTGCCTGATCTGAAGCATCTGAGGTCGCATTCCTATCAGGGAGGAAATGCACGTCAGCTGCTGATCAACACGTCCATCTGGCTGAAAAAGGCCGACCACATGGGCCGACGCGTCCCTTGTGGAGGAGCTCGATGAGTGACAGGCTGCAGTAACGGCTCTGCAGCTGAGGCTGGGCGAGCGTTTCTCACGTTAGAAGAGATGCAAAACAACCTCAGTAAGAAGTGTCGTACGGGCACCTTTTCACGTGCACGTAAAGGTGTGCGTGCTGGGGAGCACGCCAGAAGTGTTATCCATGTAAAACAAGTGTGCTGAAAGGCCGTGGAGGGATATTTCAATTCACCGAAGCGCTTGTTTATTGTAAATGCATGGGGGAGGTGGGGCTGTTTCACGTTTCAGTTGTTTCATTAGCTAACTAGGAGTTAACTAAACAAAATAATTCCCCAATAACAATAAAACTCTTCAAAAATCTGAAATTGAATTGATTTAATTGAACAAAATCATGGACATCCAGGACATCTGAGCAGGCAGCGTATCCCAAACCTTTTGTGCCCAAGACACACCAAAGGACAAGTAAAAATGTCAAGGCACACCTATTGTGCAAAATAGCCCTTAAACATATGTCATCATTCATATCATGTAATATATCTGTAAACGTGCATCATTATTTACTAATGAAATACGAAATATTTCAAAAATGAATTTGAAACTTCATCAAAGCAGCAACACATTAATTTAAAGCTGACGGGTCACCAATTAAAGATGAGGCATAGGACACTCAGCACAGAGAACTGTCAATGCAAGGAAGCTGCATTGTTCATCGTCCTAAACTACAAGTTATCTGTAACAAGGGTTAATTTGGCTTGTGTATAATTCCACAAAATTGTTGTTACGGTGTTTACTGCTCGGTCTGCACAGTTTACATTGGACGCATGTAACTGGGAATTAAGTTAGCATTCACTCACTAGCAGTTATGTTAGCATGAGCTAACTAGGTGTTAAGTTAGCATTAGCTAACTAGGTGTTAAGTTAGCATTATCTCACTAGGAATTAAGTAAGTATTAGCTCACTAGCAGTTAAGTTAGCATTATCTCACTAGGAGTTAAGTTAGCATTAGCTAACTAGCAGTTAAGTTAGCATTAGCTAACGTCAGCACTCGGGCTGAGGATTGCTGACATCCCCGGTCCAACTGAAGCCATAAGTATCATTTTCATGATACTTTCAGCTGACAGTTTTTTTCCTCTTTTCTTTCGGTGAGGGGTTGTCGGCAGTCTCTGCTCTGGTGGTTGGTGGTTTGCTCCGCACCAAAAAGCGCTCCATTTCCCCCCTTTCTCTGTTTTAATGTTGTCCTTCAGCCTTTGATGTGTCACAGTCTCATAATTCCCACCTGAGCAACTGCGATAACAGCGAAATATGGGGTTCTCTGAGGATTATTTTTTAAATAATTGTTTTTAGGTATAGAGTTTGCCTCTGTATTATGAAATGAGTGCATACAAAGTACTGATATAGTAAATAAAAAATAATCATTTTTGTGTAGTTGTATATTGCAATAATAACATATGGTAGTCACAAAATCCCACGGCACACCGTTTGGGAACCACTGGTTTAGAGCAGGATTTTAACTAGAACCATCTGAACTCTGCTAGAAGCAGTCTTCGGTAATTTTTAGCTCCAAATCCCAGGGTCAACAGCACTTATGACTCACTTCTGAGTCATAAAGCAGTTTTTTTAATGATGTTATTCACCACCAAAACTTTAGCCGTCTATCCTGCACTTAGCAGTGAGTTGTTCATGTGAACCGCAGCTTTCCACCTGATAAATATCTCTGTGCTGACTGTACAGCCATCCGGCTCTGTTTTCAGTCACAGGACGGACAGGATGCATGCAGGGTCCTCAGGTGGGGTCACATGGACAGTGATGCAGGACATTTCTGGGCAGGTTTTTTGGGTAATACTCCAGCATCAGTGGAAATGCAAAGAGGTTTTTGACTCAGAGGCTACAAGCATGCGCTGGCTCTAATGGCCCTGTCACACTGTTGCGTATGGCACTAGCGTATGAAAATTATCACTCATACGCTGGTATACGCTGACATACGCTAGGGGAACGTTAGGCATAGGTTGTATACGTTTCAAGCACGCTGGCATACGTTGGCATACGCTGAGGCAGAAATAAATTTTTGAACATGCTCAAAACTTTTGTGCGTATGCGAGCATATGATTAATACGCTTAGCATACGCTAGGCATACGCTGAATACGCTAGAGGTACGATACTGATAGGTCGAGAACGCTGGACATAAGTTGCCATACGTTGGCATGAAGGTGTACCGTACAGCTAGGAGATGGAGGCGGCAACTGACATATCTGAGGCAAGCGACGATTCACGGGAGCGGTCAGGAGGAGGAGTTGGGGATCTTGATCGCTCAGAAGCATGTAACTCATCAGCCGCAGGTGCATCAGGCATTTCAGCAGGTTTGGGTGAGAATGATTCTTGGGTTTTTTTGCCTTTTCCTCGACCTCGGCCTCGGCCCAGGGCCCGGGGCAAACTACGATTGCTTCTTGGGAGGCATGATCGAGATGAATGTCTCGAGAGATGTTGATAGCGCGTCGTCTACTGCAATAATGGAGCAATGGAAAGGCTGCTGATATAGGTGCGTTGAAACGTACGCTGGGCATGCGCAGTTCATATGCTACTCATACGCTAGTCATACGCAGAGTACGCTGGTTATACGTTGTTCATACGCTGTCAATACGCTGACCATAAGCTACTCATACGCTACTCATAGGTTCAATACGGTAAGTATACGCACAATTCTTTATTTTCAAGGACTTTTCGTGCGTATGAAAATTATATTATTAATTTTCATACGCTTCTCTCGTGTGACAGGGCCATAAGAAAGCTGTAGCGTAAATGTGAAATCTGGCTCTTTAATCTGGCTTTAAAGCAGCCTTTTGTTGTTTATTTCTGGAAACCCAGCATCAGCGGACAGAAAGCAGCAACAACAGGCCCGCAGCAGTGAGAAAGAGCAGTTTATTCAGCGAATGGAGGAGAACAAAACCCAGCTGAGAGAGGAGGGAAGATTATCATCACAAAGTAGAAAAACGAACCATTATACTAATGTCAGCTGGATAAATATTTTTGGGGCTTTTGTGCCTTTAATGGAAAGTTCAGAGAGACAGGAAGCAGAGAGAGGGGGAACAACACGCAGCACAGGGCCGTCCGATGTGGGACTTTAACCGGGGCCAGCTGCAGGCAGCGAGGACTATAGCCTCTGTACATGGGGCGCCTGCTCACCCACTACGCCACGGACCGCCCCTGTTTTATTATTTATTTTATTATTGTAAAAGTCTCTTTCAGTTACTATTTGCTTTATTTTGTTTATCCTTACATCTTATTGCTTGTTGTGGACTTTTATCCGTCTGAAGTTCCACTTTTGTTTGGTCCAGACCGCTTATTAAAGTTCATATTCTGCTCCTGCCTTCAGTTTCCTTTCAGAGTTTGTGTGTTTAGAGGTTTTGTTTGAACTGAACGCTGCTGTCACGGTGTCATGTGGCGGCATTGTTGGGATCTGGAGAAACTATACCCGAGGAAACGTTTGGCATGCCTTCCACTCAGGCAAAAACAAAGGTTTTCCACAGAAATGTTGTGTGCTTTCCGGTTATTTCATACATAAGTTGTTGGATCCTGTCTCTGTCAACAGTTTCATTAGCCCTGAGGAATGTGGAGGCTGAATGTGAGGTGGGAGACGCTGTTAAACTGGGATGTGTGTCACTCAGCCAGACAAGGACAGATGGACTAACAGTTACTTCCCATCTCAGCCTGGGGCTGAACGCTGTGTTTGGCAGACAAAGCTTTTTCAGGCGGGATTTCATAAACTCTCTGTCCTTGTTTTTGTCCTTTGTCGCTCAGTACTTGAAATCAATAACTCTCTTTGTGTGCAGTGAGATGCTGATGAAGAAAAGACAAAGAGGGGCAGAGACTTTACATTTTCCAACAAAGATGGTCACTTGTAGTTATCGACCATAGAGACGGTTTCATCTGTTGCAAACTGCCATTTTGTTTGTCAGACTGTCGAGGCAAAAAACCAAGGAATAATCCTTTAAGTGGCAATGAAGGTGTGTTTGATGAAACACATACAAAATCCAAACTCTTTACAATAACAATACTCATCAGTCTCAATCCAAATCTCCAACACTCTGCCCCAACAAACCATTTTGCCTCCGTTTTAAAACCTTACCCTTAGTCACATGACCAATTAGATCAAACCATTAACAGGTAGGTTCAAATATTTACATAATTATCAATAAATCATAAATATGTACATACATCCATAATTGCAAAATATTTCTACCCCCTACCCGAACCAGGGTTTGCATCCCCACCCCGCTGTGCCTCGAGAAAACCATCAGAAAACAGTTTCTACGTACCACGTCTGCTCTCGTCTTCCGTAGAGGGACCACAAACAAAAAGGCAGATCCTGAATAAATCCTAATTTAAACCGAAGTATTAAGAACACAAACAGGAAAACAGAATCAAATAAAAAACATCAACATCTCGCAGGGTAACTTTTGCTGAACCCCTTCTTCAAAGAATCCGGGTGGTTTGAGCTGGACTTGACTTTGACATTGACCCGCCGGCCTGATGATATAAAGTGAGCTAACTTGGAGAGAAAGCCCCTGTGTGAACAGAGGACGTTATTAAATGTGATTATGTTTGTTCTCTTTACTGATGGACACACTGCTGTCAGCCTCCCGTGCACCACAGGAGCACTTTGAGTATTTTCAGTCTGGAGTTTACGGGTGAAAACCAGTTTCCATGTGGTGGAACAGGTGGGCGAGTTGCATCTTATAGCACAGAGATCCTCATTGCGCAGCTCCTCAAGCTTTAATTGGCGGCTCGCACTCGCATAGTAACTTATAACAATATGGTAACAATAAACAGGGCTCTCAATTCTCACGCAATGAGCGTGAGACACAGGCATTTCAACGCTCACACGCCACACATGCCATTTCTCACGCTGAGAAATGATCAACTTCGTCGCACAGAAATTCTAATGGCCGATACTATAAACGAGTCAATGGCAGGTTACTGTGCGCCCTACAGCTCAGAACTATAGCTCTGGTACAGCTGTCTTGATTTAGCAACCCATCGGCAAATCACAAACTAGAATTTCTCAGCCAATCAGAAAACAGAATTTCTTGTTGCCGGGTGTGAAATAGCTTTCAGCTGCAAGCACGCGTACCATGAATGCACAGCGGACATAGCCTATTATGCTCTGAATGCGTGCAGAAGTTGTAGACGAGCTGGAGGTGGAAGAGAACCGTCAGGATCATCAGCAGGTCATATCTTCATTTATTCTAATCTTTTATTAGTTACTATAGTTTTCCTGCTCCTTGTAAAAGACCAATACCTGCCGATTAAAGTGTTCGTTGGAGTAGTAGGCCTAAATATTCAGCACACACCCTTTGACATGAGCAACTTAATGAAAAATGAAAAATATGTAGGAGTGTAATTAGGCTTCCGTGGTTCATTTTTTTCAAAGGTGACTGGTATGAGCAGATTCCCAATAAGGCTAACTACAATTGCCAAACTGGTATTAGTTCTGCCACACTGAAATGCTGATGCAGAGAGGGTTTTTTCCATGCTGGGGCTCAATAAAACCAAGACCAGGAACACGTTGGCTCTGAATGGAACTCTGTCATCCATCATGACTGGGGAAATGGCTGACATTGAGCCACAGTGCTTTAAATGGGAGCCCCCAATATCAGTCATCAAGCATCAAAATCTGCCACAAACACTTACAACAACACTCATACATTTTTATTTTTTTTGTTAAGACTTTGCATAGGCCTACCTAAAACAATTTATTTTAAAATATAGCAGAATTTAGTGTAAAAGTGAAGATTTGTGATTTTGGTATAAATAAAACAATTGTTCTTTAGCTAGTTTATGGTGATGGAATACTGCAAGGGACGAGCACACGGCCCGGCCCCTGCCCCGCCCGAATCTCACTCCAAGCAAACTTGAAAACTTGAGAGCCCTGACAATAACAATAAATTTTCAAATAACATGCAGCGAATACTGCACAGTATTAAGTATTTTTATTAAGTTTGCGTTTTTGTAGTATTAAGTATTTTCATTAAGTATTAATTAAGGCTAAATGGTGTTTCCTAAAGGGGGAACTGTTAAACCTGGCAACGCAGCCCGCTTAGTGCACGCTAGCTCCTTTAGCCAGCGCGAGATGCAGGCCCAATGGATCGGTTTTTAATTAAAAAAGGGCAAAAACCAGCACAAAAACCAGCACAGAAACCATGCTCATCCTGAATGTCTCACTATGATTACAACAACAAACTACAAATACAACATGAAGAAAGTCGAGCACATGCACACCAGCTTCAGCTCATCCCAGTATTAAGGTAAATGTGGTCTGAATTGAAAATGTATTGGCTGTGCTGTTTCTTTTTTTGTGGGATGTTTTATATGTAGAAATGCATATTTGCCAAAAGGGGACTTTAGTATGTTGCGGTAAAAGTGGCTCTTCCCTTCATTTTGCTCTGTGAAAACAATAGTGAGTATCACTGTTATAGCAGGATGCCTGCTTATTATTGGCTTGTGGCTGATTCTTCACCCTGATGCCAACGATCTGCATCCTGACTGTTTGTTCTCGGGATCATAACAAAGTCGCTGCTGAGCTGCTGAGCTGATGAAAGTCCGACGTTGGTTTCCCTTTCGCTCCAGCTCTGGCAGCGTTCCAGTTCCTAAGCTTTTATTAGCCCCTTATCTTTACAGGGCTTCAGCAGCTGGGCAGCAGCAGGTAGGTGAGAATCCCAAACAGCGTGCTCGGGACTCTGGGATCTTCCACCAGAGCACCGCCGAGAGGAGAGAAGCTCTGACGTCATGCCAGCTGCCGATATAAAAGCAATAAAGATGAAGGAGTACCGGCGTTGGAAGTGGGATTTTTGCCCTGCAGCTCAGATCTGGGTAAACAAGCTCTCAGCAGTCCTGTGTAGTCCAGGTCATGTAATGTGTGTGTTAACTGGGGCACAAAAGCCAAGCCACTGTTGCATTAATATGGATGTGTTCATATTAAAGATGTCTGCAACAACCCTGCAGGGTTCCTGGGAGGCAACGGTCCTCAGACTGACAGAATAAAAACAGCAGCTCACATTTTACTGATCAAATCATTCTGATTGGATGTAGAACTGCTCTGATCAAACTGCCAGCTCTTTAATGGTTATTGGTCAGGTTATTTAGCTGATTCCACTCTGCAGAAAAACTCTAGGATTCCTCGTGTTTATTTCACGTCTTTCAGCATCAAAGCTGATGTTCTCAGGCCAGAGGTTTGACTGTTGGGCCTAACATTCAGCGCACCCCCGGCCTGGATGCAACAATACAGCCCAACATTTAAATCTCAGCTCCCACTGGTGTGAAGTCTTTCTCGTGTTGTTACTAAAGCAGAACCCGTTAAACTGACCCGTTAAAGTCAGCCGATGGCCGATGTGACTTGCCGATTTTTTTGGCCCGATCTTTAGGGCCGATATGCTATCGTATTATCCTTAATTGGCATGCAAACAAACATACTAGTAAGAGGAGGCACAACACTTAAAATTGAACAACTGCTGAACAGCTATTGTTGAAAAAACAACATATGAATTAAATATAAAATAAATAAATACCAACTATAATAATATAGTTACTATATATATATAACTATATATAATCAACATAAAAATAAATATGAAAAATATATATATTAGTGCTGCAAACACACAAGCAATAAAAAATAATGTAAACAAGGAGGTTCAAGTTTTACTACTTCAGTTTCACAGGCATATTTTATGCTTCTCGTTCTTAAAGCTGCAGTCTGCAACTCTTTTTCAAGCATAATGCCTGGAACTGTCCGGGGATTCTGAAAGTAGTACATTAAATACCCCAATACAAAAAAAAATGAGTTCTCTAGGTCCCCTATATGTCCCGCTAGGTCCCTCCAAAGCCAGCAGGTTTGTTTACAAAATTGCAGACCGGACCGGTAAAAGGTAACCAATCAGGTTACGAGCTGGGCTCTGCTGCCTGTCAATCACCGATTGTGCACGCGCGATACAAGGTAGGCTCGTCCCCACGCTTATTTATCTGGACTATTGAACTTCATTACGGGCTAGTCTACTTACTGTGTCTTCCATTATCGCAAATGACAGGTGAGTGGATGAATGAGGAGTCGTGTACGCGCATCTGGCATGCATGTAGACGTGCACGAGTTCTCATGTGTTTTGAGGAGCTTTAGTTGCATTGAGAGGGAGATCCCTCACAGCAGCAGCAGCAGCCTCATCTGCATCTTAACGTCCTCTGGGATGATTCATCGTTAAATCATTTGACATAAAGAACTCAGCAGCAGAATATTATGCAGGACCCCCGATAACCCTCCCTCCAAAAGGTGCGAGGAAATAAGTCATGTGATTACAAGGCAATTAGACATCGATCTACGAGCTGGAGAGGCGGATAATGTGTGTCTGTGTGCCAGCTGGGTGATTTGGCTGCTTCCCACCTGGCAGGATTATAGCTGGCTGCTGTGCTCCCCCCACACAGAGCATGTGGTACATCCCTCCCCAAAGGGCTGATGTGCTGAACTTCTGAACCCGCAGGAGAATACGTAAACCATCACCCAGAGAACCCAACAACTCCGCTAAAATAAATAACAATGAAGTCCTGCTGATGACCCCCTTAACGCTGTAATTATGCCACCTAACCTTTGCATTAAAGCCCTCAATACAAAAGGACGGACGGGACCATTTATTACTTCCTTTAATGAAGCTGAAAACGTGCACTTTATTCCTCCAGTGATCCAACATTTAATCTGGGTTAGACTGGATCTGACACATAAATACGTTCAAGTTATTTCTGCGTCCACATGCACGGAGAAAAAGTTTCCTCTAAGAACAAAAAAATGATCATTTTATTCAGCAACAGCTCCACCAACTGCTTTTTAAAACGGATTTATCTGGTGCTCCTTCCTGCTCTTCTGTCTGATGCAGGTTAAGAAATGTCTCATAGTTTGTGCTTTTTCTCTCTCCCTGTACATTTCTGCTGGTTTCCAGTTGTTTGCTGGTCCAATGAACCCGTCCGTCTGATTACTGATTTAAAAACAGCCACTCGGAGCACATCTTCGGCCTGGCTTTGCTGGAGTTTTTCTTTATTTCCTCACTGTCACATTGTGTTTAACCTCTTAACACACACTGTCCCGTGAACGGGACGCTGACACCATTTTGTTTACAAATTTTTAACGAAATTGATGTCATACGGCATGTACACAAACATATAATTGTAATGCCGCATACCGTTTGAAAGCTGAAACCGTCAGCTATCGTTTGAGCCCAATCACGAAGAACAACACTCTCCACAGCACTAACAGTAGTGTGATCTTCTCTGTATGTGACGCCATGGTATTTACAACTGAAAATAATGCAATTGACACTTCAGGCATAAACCTGGAAGTGTTACCTTTCCAATGGTACCAAGTACATGCATGTATCTACAACCATGTGGGATCTCTGCTACTTTCAAGTTGGGTATGCCAATTTCGCAAATGAAGTTTGAAAAAGGGGGTGTGCTCTAAAGGGTTAAAGGGAACCGTTGGTTTTCTTTCTTTGTAAACGGTCTTCAGATGACTTTAGTCAGGATTTGGAGCAACCAGACACGTCGGGTTGAACCAGGGCTGTTGCTGTCGGAGGCAGGGGGGGTAACTTAGACCGTGAAGTGTTCTAACGACCCAAAATTAAAGCGCTTTTTTTTTTTTTTTTTTAAACTGTTCCTTCAAAGCAAAGATGACCAACATGTACATTTCCACACACAGAAAGAAGAGCCACTCATTGGGGTCAATTCAGCCAAAGCTAAGGTGTGGCAAGGTCACTATAGTCACATGACTACAGTCTCAATCAATAAATATACATGCCCAGCAAATAATTACCACAAAAGTCTGCTGTGTAGCTTATCTGTGTGCAAATGCAGTCTCACTCACATAGCCGCTAACATAACAATGGACTCGTTTCCGTCTCCCTGTTAGCATTAGCATTAGCATTAGTGGCGGAGGTGCTGAAGTGGACAGCCTCGTTAACAGCCTGAATCCCGCCTTCACTACCTGGTCCTCCTTCCTCCGCCGCTGGGGCAACATTGGACCCCTTTTTTTGGTGATAAATAAATCTAAAGTTTTCTGCTTCCTTTTCATATTTTACATTAAATTAGCAAACAACAAATCCCGCTAATAACATCAGCTTTGACCTCCAGGCTCCGTCATCTCGTGGGAGGGAGGCTGGGAGATACCACATTTCAAAAGTGGATACAAGTGTTGGGGAAGATGAATCTTAGATAAATTGATTGTGTTGTTCAGAATTTCAATTATAGTTCATTTATATGTATTAAATAATAGAATAATCAATACAAATTGACACAGAGTAATTCCATAAATTCATTTAAAAAAAAAAGAAAAGAAGAACGAACATTTCCATTTTCCCCTGGAGCCAAGAAGTGGCAGCTGCCGTACCCAACTGACACCCATGGGTCACATGACTCTGAAAGGATCAGATTATTGGCTAAATTACAATAGAAATAAGTTGAGCAAGGGTAATTCTCCTTGGATATCTGGCGGTGAATGAATGGGATCAGAGGAACAAAGCGTGTCATACCCCGGTATGATAGGTGGCGCTGTACCCATTCCAGCTGTTGCTAATAGAGCCACTTCCTGTTGACCTCTTCACCACCAACAACAACAACAAACTCAGGCATTGGAGAAAGATGGAGAACGCAGAGCCAGATGAAGCTACGTCCCTCTACATTTGCTCTGTGATGAGCTGCTTGTTGCACAAACTCGATGCCCAACGGAGCATTCTCCATCGCGTTGTTTGTTTCTTTCTGACGGCGACAACAACAGGAATATCGTCTCCTTTGACTTCCGGGTCACGACCCCGGGAAAACATCTGGAGCATGCGCAGAACGCAAAGTCTGATTCACCATGTGCTTCAGCGTCTACAAGCAGGTTTAGAGTGACTTTCAACCCAGTTATCTCGGGGTCTGAATCCCATCCGATCCAGTTCTTAGTCAGATTTAGGTGTCTACATGCACTTAATAACTCAGTCTGATTGTAAGTTAGCCAATAATCCGATCCTTTCAGGGCCATGTGACCCCACTGAGTGAATAGAGAGCCCAGCAGGACTGAAAGGAGGCGGTTTGACGCTGAGAAAGAACTTGTGTCTTTTGTTTATTGGTCAGACTGTTGCTTTAACTTCTGTTTAAGAGCAGAAGGGGTTAAAGCGACTTTTGCTGGACCGTAACCAGGTTTTTTTTTTTTAATGAGGTAATGAGGGTTCAGGCCTGGGTGTCGCAGCTCGCTGCTGCTGCTGACATCAGTACATGTGACGGTTTCCCAGTGATCAGGTGTTATTTACAGAATATATACGCCTCCGCTGCATTACAACAGCATTACAACATCCTCCCCCACACACACCTCCGCTGGTCGCTGCTTTGTGTACTTACATATGTCAGAATTAAATTAAATGTACTCCAGCTTGTGAAACACACAGCCAGCAGCTTTGAGGATGAGCATAAAAAAAAAAGGTTGTGAGGAGTTCAGTGCTGTCATCAGCGCCTGTCAACTATTTCAGGCTTTGCAGAAGCTTTTAGCTTTCAGTAAGTGTGTTCAGTCCAGAGAGGATTTGATGACAGGAACTCTTCCCGTCAGACTTGCTACAAAATCGTTCTCCAGGAAAAAGTCAGACCTCACAATCGCTTGGCCCTATTTTCTCCCCCTTCGTATCACTGCCTGTTGCCGCCTGCCGACAGCCACGCCGATTTTGTGATGCAAATGTATTACTCTGTTGAACGCATGTTGTTCTGAGACGCAAAACGCTTTATTTTTTAAACCCCAGCCAACTAGCCGGACTACCTTCATCAACACCAAAACGAGGCTGGAACTCTGCTCACAGGACGCAGCAGGGGGTAAGAAGATGTTCAGAAATGATGTTGCTGATATGGGATGTTACACAGCTTCATGTCAAAAGAGGCGAACTGTCCCTTTAATGTCTCTCCCCAGCTCCATGCAGCATGACTCCATCTTTTCAGGAGCAGCTTTCAGGATCCACACGGGCTGTGTTTCCCAGAGGAAAGGAAATCTGAAGAGTTCCGGTGGAGTTTTGGATTTCTTCTGGGGTCTGTTTCACGTAGCAGGTTCAACCAACTCTGAGTCTATTCCTGATCTCTGAGTTGATCTACTCTGAGATAGAAAACTCTGAGTTTTCGGTTCCAGAAACGCTGATTTGAGTGAGGTTAATCAACTCTGAGTAAGTTCACCTTGAGTTTAGCGCGTGCGCCACAACTTTAAAAAGCCAGCATCAATGGAGCCCCGATTTGACGAGTCACCTTGGCAACGGGGAAGAGGAGGGGCTACGTTTTTCACCAACCTCGAATTGGAAATCTTAATGCGCTCATACGGCGAGTTTCAACACGTTTTTAGAAATAAGTGCAACACCGCTGCTGCTGCAAAAGCGTAAGTTTAAATGTAGTCCTTTGCAATCACAATAATATTACAGGGAAACTGCTTGAATGGTAGCCCATTCGTTTATTTCATTTAGGTGCAATCCCGCGGGGGAGAAGCACACTCTGCAGCAGTTTAAGATTAAATATAAAAACATTTTTCAAACAGGTGAGACCTCGGCATGGAGGTACCTCATTTTGATCATGTTTTACACTGTAAAATAAATATTAAGTGGCTATTTCACTGTGCAGTTATTTTATTCCCAACATAGTGCTGTTTTCACACACATAAACTATGTCTTCTCATCTATACCATCCATCCATCCATTATCTATACACCGCTGAATCCGTCAGTCGGGTCGCGGGGGGGCTGGAGCCTATCCCAGCGGTCAATGGGCAAGAGGCGGGGTACACCCTGGACAGGCCGCCAGTCCATCACAGGGCCACATAGAGACAAACGAGACAAACAACCATACACACTCACAGTCACTCCGAAGGACAATTTAGAGTCATCATCTATATCATGTTCTGTTAAATAATTAAGCCTATTTAAACTAACACAGACTTCTACTGAGCCAACAGAAAGAAGGCAGATGCCCGTAAAACGGGTGCTGCCCAGCACCGCCACCTCTAACGGGAGGCCAGTGGCTGAGGGAATCCCCCCCCCAAGAGACAAGTGCCTTTATAAAATATAACAGGCCTATATATGTCTTTTTTAAGCCTATTCATACAAATATTTATTTGTCTTTTATGTCTTTTTTTTCTTTTGTCCCAACACATTCTGATGGTGCCGCTCAAAAAGATAATTGTCTGTAAATACAAAAATCTATGCGCGGTTTGATAACCATCTCCGACGAATATTTATTTCTCTGAGCAGTAATGCTGCTCCTTCATCCACGGGATCGTTGTCTAAAGGACATGTTGGTGAAAACAGTCGCCTCCTACTGTGCCTAATGGACTTCTAGAAGTAGAAGAACTCGCTCTGCTGACTGAATGAATGAGGAAATCAAATGGCTGAAAGAGGGCGGAGACAGAGATAAACTCCAGGTTCACTGAATAAAACCTGGTCCCGACCAGGTTAGGTTCAGAGAGTCTGTTACTACGGTAACTGACCGTGAGGTTAAGTTACCTCTCTTTGTGAAACAGGCTAGAGTTACCCCTCTTTCTCGGGGTTGAGTTACCTCCCTTTGTGAAACGGAAAACTCAGGGTTTCCCTCATTTCAGGGTTAACCTACTCAGAGTTTTCACTAAACCTGCTTCGTGAAACGGACCTCTGGTGATTTTAAGCCCCCCTTTGACTGAATTGGACCACCAACCTGGCACCGGAGGTCCTCCATCCTAAGTTTTACCCAGAACTGCAAGATAAAGTTGTGTCATCTCAGCCTGCATCAGCTCTTCTTTTTCTTTTGTTGCCCCACAACACTTCCTGATGCATCACAGGTGCAGAACACAAGTCCAATAAAGTATCATCATCTCTTGTCTCTGAAAACTGCCACGCTCGTCCTTTTCTCTGCAAGGCTTTTGTTTCGCATCTTTCTGAAGCTCAGAGGAAAGAATAATTTGTTCTTCTCTGCTTTGGGTGACGCCTTTGCAAACAGACTGATGGATCCTTCCTTCCTGCCCATTAATCTATCTGTCCGTCTCCACCTCTGTGGTCCCCTGCAGCAGGTATCTAACCTCATCGGGCCGGCCGGCCTTCGGGCAGACACAGTGGGGCACATGTATAATTGATGCTGCTGTGCACCTTTTTCATGCAACACATTAAGGATTCGCTCTCTCCCCGTCTGTTGGAGGCAGGCGTTTGCTTCTCAGAGTATCTCCTGTTCCTCACACGCCTTCACATGACTCTGAGGCTGTGTTACAAACCGCATACTTCTCCTACTAACTTTCTGAGTTGAGTAAGCAGAAGTTCCCGGACGCATACTAGATTCTCTGAAATGTTGGGTATGCATCATGAGGTTACTACTCATACTCAAACTACCCAAGATGCAACGTAACATGACGTCGCCGATCGTCATTTCCTGTCAAAACGGCAGTTTCAAGCTAGCTACAACGAGGGTAGGTTCACTTCCTGTTTTCAAAACAAAAGCACCAATTGTATGGTAATGACTTTCCCTATGATAAAAGGCAACGGGTATTTTATTTTGTGAAAATAACAGGAAGTGCGTTGCTCACTGCGGCTAGCTTTAGTAGCGCCGAATTCGTGGGAACTAAATTGTAAACAGCCGGTATTTTGTCAGGTTCTCAACACGTTGGGGATCTAAACGACTACTTTCTCGCCTGAAAATGTTTCAAATGTTGCTAAAGTTTACAGAGTTTAGAGCTTAAAGTGATAGTTCGGAGTAGATTCACCCTAGGGTCATTTGAACCGTGACATCCAGCCAAATAGCCCATCCGAAGTTTTTCCGATCTTGGCTGAACATCAGCTGAGTTACAGAGTTATCCCGAATAGCTTAGTACAAGCGCTAATGGAACCTGGCAGTGTCTCCAAAATTACCACACTAAAATCACATGCCATGACACCAAACTTCTACAGTAGTACAAATATGGTCTGTACTCACAAAACGATGCATTTGGAAGTTTGTACATAGTCCAGGAGTTTATTATTATCAACACAAGCCTGATAGCTTCTCTGCTGCTAAAGCTGCGTCGACGTCACTTCCTTGATCTGGGAGCTTCAATGTAAGATGTAATGTAAGGGTTGATCTACTATTTCAGGAGCGAAATGCATTGTGGGTAAACGCTCTACATACTGTCTGATCGATGAGTATGCAGTATGCAGTATGGAGTATGGAGCATGCAGTATGCATTATGCAGTATGGAGTGTGTAGTATGTAGTATGTAGTATGCAGTATGTAGTATGTTGTATGCAGTATGTAGTATGCAGTATTTAGTATGCAGTATGCAGTATGTAGTATGCAGTATGTAGTATGTAGTATGCAGTATGTAGTATGCAGTATGCAGTATGTAGTATGTAGTATGCAGTATGTAGTATGCAGTATGCAGTATGTAGTATGTAGTATGCAGTATGTAGTATGCAGTATGCAGTATGCAGTATGTAGTATGCAGTATGTAGTATGCAGAATGCAGTATGTAGTATGTAGTATGCAGTATGTAGTATGTTGTATGCAGTATGTAGTATGCAGTATTTAGTATGCAGTATGCAGTATGTAGTATGCAGTATGTAGTATGCAGTATATAGTATGCAGTATGCAGTATGCAGTATGTAGTATGCAGTATATAGTATGCAGTATTTAGTATGGAGTATGTAGTATGTAGTATGTAGTATGCAGTATGTAGTATGTTGTATGCAGTATGTAGTATGCAGTATTTAGTATGCAGTATGCAGTATGTAGTATGCAGTATGTAGTATGTAGTATGCAGTATGTAGTATGCAGTATGCAGTATGTAGTATGTAGTATGCAGTATGTAGTATGCAGTATGCAGTATGTAGTATGTAGTATGCAGTATGTAGTATGCAGTATGCAGTATGCAGTATGTAGTATGCAGTATGTAGTATGCAGAATGCAGTATGTAGTATGTAGTATGCAGTATGTAGTATGCAGTATGCAGTATGTAGTATGCAGTATGTAGTATGTAGTATGCAGTATGTAGTATGCAGTATGCAGTATGTAGTATGTAGTATGCAGTATGCAGTATGCAGTATATAGTATGCAGTATGCAGTATGTAGTATGTAGTATGTAGTATGCAGTATATAGTATGCAGTATGCAGTATGTAGAATGCAGTATGTAGTATGTAGTATGTAGTATGCAGTATAGAGTATGTAGAATGCAGTATGTAGTATGTAGTATGTAGTATGTAGTATGTAGTATGCAGTATGCAGTATATAGTATGCAGTATGTAGTAAGCAGTATGTAGTATGTAGTATGTAGTAAGCAGTATGTAGCATGTAGTATGTAGTATGCAGTATATAGTATGCAGTATGTAGTAAGCAGTATGTAGTGTGTAGTATGTAGTATGCAGTATATAGTATGCAGTATGTAGTAAGCAGTATGTAGTATGCAGTATGCAGTATATAGTATGTAGTATGCAGTATGCAGTATATAGTATGCAGTATTTAGTAAGCAGTATGTAGTATGTAGTATGTAGTATGCAGTATATAGTATGCAGTATGTAGTAAGCAGTATGTAGTGTGTAGTATGTAGTATGCAGTATATAGTATGCAGTATGTAGTATGTAGTATGTAGTATGCAGTATGTAGTATGCAGTATATAGTATGCAGTATGTAGTAAGCAGTATGTAGTATGTAGTATGTAGTATGCAGTATGCGGTTTTGAACACAGCCTGAGTTCTCAGGGCTGTAGTAGTTAGTCGTGTTGGAACACTGAGCCACAGCTCTGCAGTGTTCGTCTTTTACTGGATACTCGCCTTGAAGGACTTTTTGTGACTAACCTGAGTTCTTTTGGACTTCGGCAGCTTTTTGTTCCCCCTTCAGAATAAATCCGCCTCCTCTGCCTTTAGTCTCTGCTCATCGCGTTGCAGGCTATGACCTGTGTCCCTGCTCCTCTTCCCAATCAACAGCAAACTTCTCTAAATGCAGATAAACACACTTCTAAAAGAATCTAATTATCTTTTCCCTGCGTCACAGATAAGATGAGGATAAAGAGTAGGGTTGGTGTAAAAAAATGTGTGAAGAAGCAAAGAAAAACCAAGGTAACCGCCGAGTGAATATTTCTACGCAGTGGAGCAGAAGCAGCCGCTGTTCGTCCTTGGTGTTCAAAGCCGAATTCTTTCTCTTCCATTGATGCTGCCGATGATCGAAGCTTTTACAACAACCCGGTAAACACTTTATATTCTTTTGTCAAGTCGAGGCTGGCGGCTGTGACTCATGACAGGAGATGAAATATCTCCGGAGTGTTCCGGCTCTGTGCTGAGGTGGGAAACATCCCCGGAGAGGATTCTGGACAGACGAGTCAGTGAACCACTTCAGCTCTGATGACCCGGCTCATCCCAAACTCTGCAGACGAAGCTCATTTCAGACGCTTTTATTAGTAATCTAACTAATGAATCTAATTTGATTTAGTTTAATTTAACCTCCCACAGCTCATGACTATAACTGAGGATTGTCCGGTACATCCACACCTTCGGCCTTTGGCTCCTAACAGCAGGTGCTTTAACTCAGCGGAGTGGAAGTGTTAATTACTGTAGTATTTCCAGAGAACAGAAGCCGTTACTGAAGCCTGGTCTGAACTAAAAGCAGAGACAGAGCTGAGGCCTGCTGATCATAAGCGATGCAATCAGCTCAGTTAAACTACCACAACTTTATTTATAAAGCACTTTAAAACAACAGCAGCTGCGACAAAGTGCTGTACAGATGAAATTTTTTTTTTTAATTTTAATAAATTATAAATTAAAATTAATAATAAAAACATTTAAAAAATCAATAATAAATCAAATCAATAATAAATTTAATGAATAAAAATTAATAACAAAAATCATTTAAAAAATGAAAAATAAGTTTAATAAATTATGAATTAAATGAATAATAAAAATTATTTAAAAATCAATAATAAATTAATAATAGAACTCCTCACAGAGGATGAGGTGAACATCTGGCAGAACTCCTCACAGAGGATGAGGTGAACATCTGGCAGAACTCCTCACATAGTTGCAGGTGAGGTGAACATCTGGCAGAACTCCTCACATAGTTGCAGGTGAGGTGAACATCTGGCAGAACTCCCCACAGAGCTGCAGATGAGGTGAACATCTGGCAGAACTCCCCACAGAGCTGCAGATGAGGTGAACATCTGGCAGAACTCCTCACAGAGGATGAGGTGAACATCTGGCGGAACTTCTCACATAGCTGCAGGTGAGGTGAACATCTGGCAGAACTCCCCACAGAGCTGCAGCTGAGGCGAACATTTGGCAGAACTCCCCACATAGCTGCAGGTGCGGTGAACATCTGGCAGAACTCCCCACAGAGCTGCAGGTGAGGTGAACATTTGGCAGAACTCCCCACAGAGCTGCAGGTGAGGTGAACATTTGGCAGAACTCCCCACAGAGCTGCAGGTGCGGTGAACATCTGGCAGAACTCCCCACAGAGCTGCAGGTGAGGTGAACATTTGGCAGAACTCCCCACAGAGCTGCAGGTGCGGTGAACATCTGGCAGAACTCCCCACAGAGCTGCAGGTGAGGTGAACATTTGGCAGAACTCCCCACAGAGCTGCAGATGAGGTGAACATCTGGCAGAACTCCTCACATAGTTGCAGGTGAGGTGAACATCTGGCAGAACTCCTCACAGAGCTGCAGGTGAGCTGAACATCTGGCAGAACTCCTCACAGAGCTGCAGGTGAGGTGAACATCTGGCAGAACTCCTCACATAGTTGCAGGTGAGGTGAACATCTGGCAGAACTGGAAAGTGTTGCTTTGGGAAGGAACATCTGGAATATCCGGCTCATCATCCTGCCAACACCTAACCTCAGATCAATATTTCAGATGAAAAACAACTACAGCAGCCAGATGGATATAATAAAAAAAAAATCAATATTTCCATTTGAAGAGCTTTAACGTACAACTTTAAAGTGGCATGAAATTACGCCAAGAATCATTTTAATGGTTTAAATCAGGAGTCAGGAGTGATGGGTGCACATGCTGTATATATTAAAAGGCTTCTGATTGCACTAATGCAGTCTCTGCTTTGTCTTGCAGCTTCATCGTGAACAAAGGACTCTCCACTATCAATAAGGAGACTCCACTTTCCTTTTCATAAAAAACGCTCCTTTCAGGTGCCTAAAGATGCCTTTAATTTCCCTGAGAGGGTTTTTCTTTGGCTGAAGAGACGAAGCATGCAGGGTGACATCTTACTGTGAGTAACTGGGTAGAAAGAAAGCTCGTGTTACCTTAGAGATCCCCGATGTGAGAGAGAATGTTTATAAATGTCTAATGTGGCTCAGGACTGATGAATGATGCTTTTATCATCTTGAATGTAGTGTTGAGTGCGTGTTTGGAGCAGCAGGAAGAGCTCAAGCTGCTTCACAGTCCAGTAAAATGTGTTTAAGGCAGAGAAGCATCAACATATTTCTGAATGAGACGTATCTGAAGTTTGAAACAGCTGCTGGAGAAGTGAAAGAGACAGAATGATGACACAAAGCTTATTTTATGGCCATGAAATGGTCATATGTGACATATGTAGGCGTGCATATCTCCTCCTGAAAGATAGTAGGACTCATATCTAGATTCATAACGAAACATTACATACATTACATTATGGTCATTTTGCAGACGCTTTTAACCAAAGCGACTTACAATAACAGAAACAGTTTGGTGAGATGCAGCCTGATACAGTTCTTAACATGGATGTTTCTTTATAAATGCATCTTTACACCAGTATTCCTGTTCTTTCATAGCACAGGGGAATAGAGAACTTCTTTTTTTAATTTTTTTATTTTTAAACATTTATTAATTAAGAATTTTGTTCATTTTATAAACAAAAAGAAATCAATACAAAACAGCACAATGGTACAGTAAGGTACATAAAAAATATAATCAAACAAAACAAAATAGAGAAAGGAGACTTGTAATAAAGCATAAATAAAGCAAGCATATGGTTTGTACTCACACAAATCCATGTTACAATCATAAATAAAGATTACATTATAATATAAAAAAAACAAAGACAAGACACAAACAAAACTTAAAAGACCAGAGATTAAATAAATAAATCAAATAAAGACAACTAAGTCCTATTTGTCATCCATCCAACCATCTACATCCATATTGTTATTCTCAAGAAAATTATGGAAAATATTCCATATTTTCCAAAACTTGTCAAGTTTGTTCTTTGTTGAATAGCTTATCTTTTCTAAAGCAACATAAAAGGTCAATCCCCTCAACCATTGTGCTGTAGTACGAGGCGTGTCTGACTTCCAAGAGCAGGCAATACATCGTTTGGCTTCCAAGAAACAAATGTTCAGCAAAGATTTTACTTTTTGGGTGGTAATGAAGCCCTCTGGGTAGAGATTTAATATGCATAATTTTGGCTTAAGAGGAGCCTCCTTACCAGGTCTAATACTCTTTTCCAAAATGATAGTACCTGTGGACATTCCCAGATACAATGGAATAAAGTACCTTTTTGGTCTTTACATTTAAGGCAAGTGTCAGGTATGCTGGGATTAAAGCGGTGCAGTTTAGAACAGAGAACTTATTGTTGGTTATTGTTGGCTCTTATTCCTGTTCTTCACAGTCTCCCACACATCTGTTAGTGACGTATAATCCAGAAAGTAGCTCCTGAAGAAGAGCTCTCTCCATTGTCCTCTTGTGGACGTCCACCACAGTTCTTTCCTCCCCCGGGTCTGTTTCCTGTTGAAACACTTTCTTCTTCTCCTGAACGAGTCGATGCAGCCTACACCGCCCCCCTGTGGTGACCCCACACAGCCCAAAAGGGTCAAAAGATCAGCCCACGTTGGCTTCACTGGTGAATGAATCGCTGGTTACTGACTGTTCAGGCTCTAAAATCATCTGACTTTTTAACTCATTGATCAGTTTAAATGATTCTGGTTAGTAATTTTATCATTTGTACACTCTTAAATGTGTCCAATAGACTTTTATTTGTTCAGCAGATTCATGTTGCAGTCAAATGGTAATCACTCTGTGGGTCTGTTAAAGTTTGACCACCCTTAATGAATCCCCCTCCTCCATCATCTCTTCTTCATTTCCTTCCACCGGCTGGTTTTTAGTGTGTTTATTTGTTTTTTCCCAGGTGACTCTTAGGGTCGCCGCTCTGGAGGAAAACACTCGGCAGTCAACAGGATTTAGTTAGTATGAATTATTAATGACACGGCAGCAGGAAGACAGATGTTTAATGTCCTGAGCCTCCACATCAGCCCAAAGGCCACCTCACATAACGGCTGTTTGTGTCGACCGTTGCTGACAGGACAAAGGAGAGAAAACGCCTCCAGAAAAGAAGGAGACAAAAAGAGACGAAGCTGAACAGTAACAGCTCAACCTGTGAAAGACCCATCTCTTCAGGAAACTCTACCCAGATCCGCCCTCTGAGGACATCCCCTGTTTCCTCCCAGCTCCTTACGCACTTATTTGTTTCCTAAATTGTCTTTGTTTCCTAAACTGTCTTTGTTTCCTAAATTGTCTTTGTTTCCTAAATTGTCTTTGGTTCCTGAATTGTCTTTTTTTTCTAAATTGTCTTTGGTTCCTAAATTATCTTTGTTTTCTAAACTGTCTTTGGTTCCTAAATTATCTTTGTTTTCTAAATTGTCTTTGTTTCCTAAATCGTCTTTATTTTCTAAATTACCTTTGTTTTCTAAATTGTCTTTGTTTCCTAAATAGGAGGGTTTCAGTTACGCGCGAATTTCAGTTGGTGGGCAGGAAGCTTGACTACAGCATAGCAACAACATGGAGAATATGGAGATGAGTGAATATTGTAGTGGTTTGGAGCCGGCACATAGGGAAATGTATTTGGCGTTAGTAGGGAAATACATTGGGCATGACACATACTTAATGAAAATGTCTGAACTTTCGCAAAACCGGAACGATTTGCCAAAAATAGAGGCTGTGGACATGACGAGCTACCTGGTTCTCCAGACGTCTTACTACACCAAACAACAGATGAAGGCCCACAAAAGTTTGGAAGCATACAACTATTACCACAGCGGATGGATCAGCAAACTGGGAGTAAAACGTCTACAGAATGATTGTGTTTTGGTGTTCGCCAGGGTAAGTTTGTTTACGGTGCATTATCCCAGTGGAAAATGCAGTGTGTAGTGCAGGGCTGGGCAGTAAAGCAGAACGTAACATGTTGAATGCCGAGCTGTGAATGTTGGCATTCATGTTTTGATAAAATGCCGAGATCCAAATGCTGACATTGTGTCTTTGTTAGCCTAATGCACAAGAGTCCTGAGCCTCCACATCAGCCCAAAGGCCACCTCACATGACGGCTGTTTGTGTCGACCGTTGCTGACAGGACAAAGGAGAGAAAACGCCTCCAGAACAGAAGGAGACAAAAAGAGACGAAGCTGAACAGTAACAGCTCAACCTGTGAAAGACCCATCTCTTCAGGAGACTCTACCCAGATCCGCCCTCTGAGGACATCCCCTGTTTCCTCCCAGCTCCTTACGCACTTATTTGTTTCCTAAATTGTCTTTGTTTCCTAAACTGTCTTTGTTTCCTAAATTGTCTTTGTTTTCTAAATTGTCTTTGTTTCCTAAATTGTCTTTGTTTCCTAAATTGTCTTTGTTTTCTAAATTGTCTTTGTATTGTAAATTGTCTTTGGTTCCTAAATTGTCTTTGGTTCCTAAATTGTCTTTGTTTTCTAAATTGTCTTTGTTTTCTAAATTGTCTTTGTTTCCTAAATTGTCTTTGTTTTCTAAATTGTCTTTGTTTCCTAAATTGTCTTTGTTTCCTAAATTATCTTTGTTTCCTAAATTGTCTTTGTTTCCTAAATTGTCTTTGTTTCCTAAATTATCCTTGTTTTCTAAATTGTCTTTGTTTTCTAAATTGTCTTTGTTTCCTAAATTGTCTTTGGTTCCTGAATTGTCTTTTTTTTCTAAATTGTCTTTGGTTCCTAAATTATCTTTGTTTTCTAAATTGTCTTTGTTTCCTAAATCGTCTTTATTTTCTAAATTACCTTTGTTTCCTAAATTGTCTTTGTTTCCTAAATTATCTTTGTTTCCTAAATTGTCTTTGTTTCCTAAATTGTCTTTGTTTCCTAAATTATCCTTGTTTTCTAAATTGTCTTTGTTTCCTAAATTGTCTTTGGTTCCTGAATTATCTTTGTTTTCTAAATTGTCTTTGTTTCCTAAATCGTCTTTATTTTCTAAATTACCTTTGTTTCCTAAATTGTCTTTTTTTTCTAAATTGTCTTTGGTTCCTAAATTATCTTTGTTTTCTAAATTGTCTTTGTTTCCTAAATCGTCTTTATTTTCTAAATTGTCTTTGTTTCCTAAATTGTCTTTGTTTCCTAAATTATCTTTGTTTTCTAAATTGTCTTTGTTTCCTAAATTGTCTTTGTTTCCTAAATTACCTTTGTTTCCTAAATTATCCTTGTTTTCTAAATTGTCTTTGTTTCCTAAATAGGAGGGTTTCAGTTACGTCATCACGGGAGCGCGCAAATTTCAGTTAGTGGGCAGGAAGCTTGACTACAGCATAGCAACAACATGGAGAATATGGAGATGAGTGAATATTGTAGTGGTTTGGAGCCGGCACATAGGGAAATGTATTTGGCGTTAGTAGGGAAATACATTGGGCATGACACATACTTAATGAAAATGTCTGAACTTTCGCAAAACCGGAACGATTTGCCAAAAATAGAGGCTGTGGACATGACGAGCTACCTGGTTCTCCAGACGTCTTACTACACCAAACAACAGATGAAGGCCCACAAAAGTTTGGAGGCATACAACTATTACCACAGCGGATGGATCAGCAAACTGGGAGTAAAACGTCTACAGAATGATTGTGTTTTGGTGTTCGCCAGGGTAAGTTTGTTTACGGTGCATTATCCCAGTGGAAAATGCAGTGTGTAGTGCAGGGCCGGGCAGTAAAGCAGAACGTAACATGTTGAATGCCGAGCTGTGAATGTTGGCATTCATGTTTTGATAAAATGCCGAGATCCAAATGCTGACATTGTGTCTTTGTTAGCCTAATGCACAAGGCAGAGAGAGAGAGAGATTCTGTTGTTAAGAACTTGGGAGCTAATGTGCGCTGTTAGCACTTAAGCACTTCGTGGATACTACTGAAACGTGAAGATTGTGACAAATTTGTTTTGTTTAGATCAACCACTCTCATGAAACACCGATGACGGTGTCTTAGCTCTGTGTTTGGGTAACCCAGCTTGACCGTCGGAGCCCAGTCCACTGACTCAGTGGCCAGCAACGCGCTGGGGCAGCCTTCAAAACAAAGCCCAAACGTAGTCCGTATTACATTACTGTTGATTGGCATTTAGCAACATAATACTTTACTGCACTACTACTAAACAGTTAGATTTCCCACATACCTTTGACGAAGTGGTCACCGCAGACACGAGCATTTGCAGATTCAGCTCCTCCAGTCTGTAAACGTAGGTTAGCTATCCACTTTTTGCGGCGTTGTTCTGTGAGTTTTTTTCCATTTCTCACCTCTATGGGCGATTACCTTCGGTACCCGATAGTAACCCTTTCCCTTCTCTCGGTTAGACCGATTGCTACATCCAAAAACGGCACAAAACTGAGGTATTTTGGGCAAAAAGTGGCAGACAAAACACAGTGTTTTCAATGGGCTCCAGCTCAGGTTGCCCGCCACCTGGGTTCACGCGCTTAGAAAAATACGGAAGTGACGTCAAGTGAAACCCACCTATTGTCTTCCCATGTGTCTCGGTACCTAACTTACCGCACTTACTCTAGCACTAGTTATGCTCTGAGCTGTTTGGTTTTGGAAGGACATGCACTTATGATTTCTTGTGACCTGAAGTTCTTTTGCCTACCGATGTGGAACACACTTATTGTGAGTCGCTTTGGATAAAAGCGTCTGCAGAATGACCGTAATGTGATGTAATGTAATGGACCGGATCAGGGAACCTATCCCAGCTGTCATTGGCTCAGAGCTGGGGCATATCCTGGGTGCGTCACGCATTCCAACACTCACTCCTGGGATCAATTTAGAATCACACGCATGTTTTTGGATTGTGAGAGGAAGCAGGAGAGCCAGGGATTAGGAGATCTCAAGTTGCTTAGCATTAGATGTGTTATGTTGCCATGGTTTGTGAGGCGTTAGGACACGAATAAGGACTTCAAAAGACTTGATTTATTCATCAAAAACAAGGTTAAAGCAAAACACGGCTGAGCCGGATGACAAGACTAGAACTATGAAAACAAAACATGACTACGACAAGAACATGACTTGGAAAAACAAAAGACGAAGTGAATGAACTGATGACCTGAACATGGTGACTGAGGAAATAGAAACTGAGGAAAACAATGGCAAAACTAAAACTAAACATGAGCTAGAAAACTAAAGACTAAACACCAAGGCATGAGAAACTAAAACATGATAAAACACCAAACTAAGAACTAAAAACATGTTCGTGACAGTGTCAGCCCAGTCAGGGGGTAATAAGGTATGTGGACGCTGGGCGTGCATTTTAAAAACCTGAAACTGGGCAGCTGAGGCCGTGGGTGGAGGTTTCCAAGGATTCTGCACCTTCTGTTGCAGTTTAGAAACCACAGTTTTTTTTTTTGTTTTTTTTTATATATTTTTTTTTATTTTGTTTTCATTTAAAAAAGTAAAACAGACATAACAATAACAACAACAATAACAACCCCCCCGGCTCAGACACGCAAAATTAAATTACAAAAAGATACCTGTGACATTAGTAAGCACACATACACATAAATGAGTGTATAAACAAATATGCAGTAAAGCTACCAGTTATTTATCATCTGTCCTGATCTCATCCAGGGAGGCAAGGAAGGGCCCCCAAATAGTCAGAAACTTTCCCATTGAATTAGTCCTTGTGAACCTGAGTCTTTCCATCTGTATGACTGAAGCCATATCAGCCAACCGCCTCTGAAAGCAAGGGGGAGATGTGGACTTCCACTCCAGTAGAATTAGCCTTTTTGCAACAGTCATCCCCAGCATCAGAGACTGCTGTGTTGCTGCAGGCAGGCCTGCTGTAGTCTGTGAGCAGCCAACGATGCCAAGTTCAGCCTCCGGTTGGAAGGGTCTCTTATAGGCCTTGGAGAACCAGTCGAATATTTTGTCCCAGAGTCCGGTCAGACAGTGTGCCCTCCGACACTTTACATCTGTCACACAGCGGTGAGACAGAGGGGGCAATCCTATGCAGTTTGAGTTTGCAGTAATGAAGACGGTGAACAACTTTGAATTGAATCAAAGCATTTTGAATCAGCTGATGTCTGCTGTTAACCGAGCAGGATTGTATCATAGCCAAACACTTCTCCCATGTTTCTGCAGACAGCTCAATGCCTAGCTCTCCCTCCCAAGCCCTCCTCACCCTGTCTGTGGCAGCCCCGTTACAATGAAACAAACATTAAATCTGGTAATGAGATGCCTGGAATCAGGGGGGCTCTTTAAGACATCGAAAAACACATGCTCCTTAGGGAGAGTTTTAAAATCAGGGATTTTGGATCGAACGTAGTCTCTGATTTGCAGGTAGCGAAAATGGTGCGAGTGTGGCAACTCAAATTTTCCCCGCAATTCATCAAAAGAAGCAAAATGCTCACCCACGTACAAATGCTTTATAGAAGTAAGACCCCTGTCCTTCCAGGCATGGAAAACTCTGTCTAATGCTGAGGGCATAAAGGAGTGGTTGAAGCAGATAGGTGTATGTACGGATGTCGTTGGCAGACCCAAGGCTTTTCTCACCTGGTTTAAAATTCTAACAGCGTTTTTAACGACAAAACTTTGACTCCTCAAGATGGCCAACTTCTCTGTTTTGCAGAATAGCAAGGCAGATAAAGATGATCCGACTCCCGAGTTGGCCTCCATATTCAGCCAGGAGGGGGCCCCAGGGGCCAAACTGCCCGGAGATTCCAGCTGCCAAAACATCAGGGCCCTCATGTTAGCAGCCCAGTAATAATGTCTAAATATGGGTAGACCCAGTCCTCCCTCTGATTTGGCCTTTTGTAGATGGGCTTTTGAGATCCTGTGGTTCTTATAATTCCAAATGTATGGCAAAATTATGGAGTCTAGTTCTTTAAAAAAGGCTGATGTGAGGAAAATAGGAAGGTTCTGACAGAGGTAGAGAAACCTGGGAAGGGAGACCATTTTAATCAAGTTAATACGCCCGATCATTGACATAGGCAAGATCTTCCAAGCCTCTATATTTCCCTTAAGCCTGGCCACGTACTCTGAAAAATTTAATTTGAATAGAAGTCTGGGCTCCTTGGGTATTGTCAGGCCAAGATATGTGAAGTGGTCTTCAACCAACCTAAAAGGGATGTTTTCTAGGAAACTGGGCGTGTAGGTGTTTGAGAGGGGCATAAATTCGCTCTTTGCCCAGTTAATTGTATACCCAGACAGCTTTCCGAAAGAGGTGATCAGTTCTAGCAGAAGGGGAACAGATTTCTCTGGCTGTTTTAGGCCTAATATGACATCGTCTGCGTACAGGCTAATAAGCATTTCAGTACCTCCCACTTCCAAGCCCACAATTTCCGGATGGGTTCTTATCATTAAGGCGAGGGGCTCCAGCGCGACAGCAAAGAGGGCAGGCGAGAGAGGGCAGCCCTGCTGTACCGAGTGACGCAAAGGGAATGGTGACGATCTATCACCATTAGTTAAAATGGAGCACATCGGGTTAGCATATATCAGTCTCACCCAAGATACAAAAGAGTCACCGAACCCGAATCTGTGCAGGGATTCTAACATATATGGCCACTCGACCTGGTCGAAAGCCTTGTGTGCGTCCAGAGACAAAATTGCTGCCCCACTGGTCTCAACGCGATCGACATACACAACACTAAGAAGGCGCCTGACATTGGAAAAAGAAAATCTACCGGGGATGAACCCTGTCTGGTCAGGTTGAATTATAAACGACAAATACTTGTTTAACCGACCAGCTAATATTTTGGTTATTATTTTCCTGTCTGAATTCTGAAGTGCAATAGGTCTATAGCTGCCTGGGTCTGTTTCCTCCCTATCCTTCTTCAGAATGAGGGAGATATTGGCCTCATAGAGTGTTTTTGATAACATTTTGTCCCTCTTAGAACTAACCATCATCCTGAGCAGAAGCGGAGCAAGGATGCCACCAAACTTCTTATAGAATTCGCAGCCGAAGCCGTCAGGTCCGGACGCTTTGCCTGATGGGAAGGACTTAATAGCAGAGATTATTTCTTCCAGTGTAAAATCGGAGTCTAGGTCTTTCCTGGCCGCATCACTAAGTTTAGGTGTTTCAAGAGAGGCAAAAAAGTTGGCCAGGTCAGAGTGGGTGGCATCACATTTAGAAGAGTACAGCTCACTGTAAAACTCTTTGAAACGATCATTTATCTCTATAGGGTCGGTCAACAAGGCGCCTGCCTCAGATTTAATATTGTGAATCGTCCTGGAAGCCTGCATGCCCCTGAGCTGCTGCGACAGGAGCCCCACGGGTTTTTCCCCCAGTTCAAAATGTTTTTGTCTCAGTTTCAGAAGGAGGCTGTTTGTCTGGATTCCTAAAATGCAGTTATACTCATATTTGAGCTTAACTATCTTATTGTGGTCTTCAGAAGACATTGAGGTTCGGTATGCCGCTTCACAGGTGGGGAGAGTATTCCTGATTTCTAACATACGCTTCTCTCTCTCTTTTTTGATGGCAGATTCATAGGAAATTATGTCTCCGCGAATAACGACCTTTAGAGTTTCCCAAAGAGTAGAATCCGACACTTCACCGTTATCGTTAATTTCTATAAAGGTTTTTAGTTTGGTAGTAATAGTTAACATCGGAGAGCAACAGAGGGTTAAAGCGCCAGGAGTAGTTTTGTTAAGGAAGAGAGAGGTTTAAGGACATCGACAGGGGACTGTGATCCGAAATTAGTATATTGTGGTATTTAGTATTAGTGACAGAAGGAATTAGACGCGAGTCAATCAAGAAATAGTCTATTCTGTTGTAAGATTTGTGGACATGTGAATAAAAGGAGTAGTCTCTGTCCGTAGGATGCTGAATCCTCCAAATATCCACTGCATTTCTAGTCTTAATCAAATTGTTCAGGACCTGCACTGACATAATGTTTGGAGGTGGACGTGACGACATTCTGTCCAAATAAGGATCTAAATAGCAATTCAAATCACCTCCAATTATTATACTAGAGTTGGTGGCATCTGGCAACAAATCAAAAACTTTTTTGAAAAAATTAGGATCGTCTACATTCGGACCGTAGATATTCAAAAATGTCAATGGAAATGAATTAATACTCCCAGAAACCATAATATACCTGCTGTTAGGATCTGTAGTAAGAGAAGTGAGTTGAAAAGGAATATTTTTCTTGAAAAGAATAGCTACCCCATGAGCATGAGAGGTGAACGACGACAGATAAACCTGGGATATCCAGCTGCACCGCAGTCTACGCTGCTCAGTTGCTCTTATATGAGTCTCTTGCAGGAAAATTACATCTGCAGATAAAAATTTAAGATGTCGGAAAACCTTGTCCCTCTTAGTAACATGGCCCAGCCCCTTAACATTCCACGAGACCACTGTGACCTCCCTGCCTCCTACTGTAACTCTATCCTGGGCCCCCTGCATACACGAATAATGAAAGAGATGACATAAGTGAGCAAAAGCATATTAACCATTGTAACTTGACTGGCAGAATTAGAAAAGAATCACACAGAAAAACAACTAACACTGACGTGTCTGAGCCATATACAAAAACATAAACCCCCACCCCCACCCCGCCTCGTGCCCACCTGAACCTGGCACGTAGCATCTTACCTTTATCCTAACGGGAGCTGCTGGGCAGTACATTAGTCACTACTAACTGTTACCGCGATCTCCCCCCTCCGCCACATTTTATAAACAAAACAACTGTATCATACCGCAATAATTAAGTTATTAGAACAGGGAATATGACTAAAACTAGCTCTTGAGTGAGGGAACATGACATCACTTTAAATGGGCCTTAGTAATGGCAGATGAAAACAATGTACATAGAGATGTCTCAGTGTTGTGAGCGGCTAACCAGCCGCTTTGAAGAAACAGTTGCCTCACCCCAGTGTGGTCATAAGTTGAGCGAAAGGTGTTAGTGTATGGGCTCACTCCCCCTCGCCCAGGTTGTTCTTTCCCAGGGATCGCGCTGCCTCATCCGGGTCTGAGAAGATCATGGGCGCCTTATCATCCCGGGAGTAAACGAAGAGCTTGGCCGGGTACCGCAGGCTGTGTTTCACACCTCCGTCACGCAGAGCCTGCATCACATCTCGGAAGGCGCGACGCTGGGTCATCACCTCGCTGGTATAATCCGGGAAAATCAGCACCTTAAATCCTTTATACTCCAGCGGCTGCTGCCTGGCACGGCGGAGAATTAGTTCTTTATCCTGAAAATGGTGGATACGTGCCAGGATGGTCCGCGGTTTAGTCCCGGTGGCCGGCTTCGGCTGAAGGGAGCGGTGCGCCCGGTCAACTTTAACTGGATGCGGGAAGTGATCGGCGCCAAGCACTTTGGGGATTAGTCTGGAGACGGACTCGGTGGGTTTTCCCTCTTCTTCACCCTCTTGTATCCCCACGATTTTGATGTTGTGTCTCCGAGAGCGGGCCTCAAGATCCTGCACTTTAGCGCGAAGCTGTGTGTTACAGTTCTCCAGCTCAGAGTGTCTGGCCTCAAGTGTTAGCATGCGTGCATCAAGTTCAGTAGCAGCCTGCTCCTGACTAGCCACACAAGCTTGTAGCTCCGCCTGTGAGGCTGCAAATGCATGAAGCTTGGTCTCGAAAGCATCGAAACGCTCATTAATGCAGCGCAGGATCGACTCGGACATCTCCTTACACATAGCATAAGTCTTGTCTGGTGGTGTGTCCAGCTGAATGGGGGAGTCGTTGCCGGTCCCGATGTTAGCACCAGCACTAGCATTAGCACTAGCTCTCGTTGTGGTGGTTTGTCCCTCCATGGTTTTGGGTTTGTTGGGAATGCTTGGCTTCGGCATGTTGCGTTTTCAACTCACTAAAGTTCTTTGAAAGGCATTTATATTCACTTTCACAACTTGTAAGCAGAAAGATGCGGTATTAAAATAGTTTTTCAAAGTGGCGGAGAGGAGCACATGCGAAACACGTCTACATCCTACACATGCTCACTAGCGCCCCCCACAGTTTGGTTTTTTTATTCAGAGATTTCAGATGATGCGAGCTGTAACTTTGGCCCACCCTCACACCTTTACTCTGACAAATCCTTTGAGCTTACAGAGTGAAACCTCAACTCGAGCGCTGCTGTTGTTGACTGACCGAGCAGTCCCCTGCTTACGAGCAGCAAACACCGTAACAGGCGCGGCTGGCGGCAGCAGGCAGTGATACGAAGGGAGAGAAAATAGGGCCAAGCGATTGTGAGGTCTGACTTTTTCCTGGAGAACCATTTTGTGATGCAAATGTATTACTCTGTTGAACGCATATTGTTTTGAGAAGCAAAACGCTTTATTTTTTAAACCCCAGCCAACTGGCCGGACTACCTTCATCAGCACCAAAACGAGGCTGGAACTCTGCTCACAGGACGCAGCAGGGGGTAAGAAGATGTTCAGAAATGATGTTGCTGATATGGGATGTCACACAGCTTCATGTCGAAAGAGGCAAACTGTCCCTTTAACATCCACGCTTGGCACGAACAAACAGACTTTATTGTGTTGGGAAGCCAAAGAAAAAAAAGCATGTTAACGGGTTTAATGCTTTCTGGTAGAATAACTTCTTTGTTGCTTAGCAATGGTCTCCAGCTGTTTGCTGAAGGATGTTCACTTTATTAGCTTTAGCTTCACGAGGCTAAAACCAAACCAGGAAATCAGCTGGAAACCAGTTGAAACCATCTGGCTGCCCCAGATGACTCTGAACAGGCTCAGGGGGGCAGCAGGTCCATATAATCATCCCTGATTCATCAAACTATCAGCGCTGAGACGTGTGTTTCTGATCAGGAATGGTTTCAGCTTGCAGGGTCACATTACACCCATACATAAGAACATCAGGCCCTCCTGACTCTGCAGGATGCTACCTGAACACTGAGGTGCAGGTGTGGTTTTTTTTCTAAAAGCAGTTGATCCCATAAAGCTACAATCCAGCAAATGAAACGCTTTAGTGGGTTTCCTCATCAGCTCTTTGCTGGATTGAATCAGCTTTTGAACCAAACTCAATCTTTCAGAGTGCAAAGCCAGATATCAGCTACATTTCATCTAATTTCATCCCACAGATGTCATGTGTATGAGATCCCGTTTGGTTCTGTTTCAGTGCAGGGCTTCACACACTGGAAAAAATCTAAATCTTACCAAGTATATTTGTCTCATTGAGTATCTCATTACACTTAATATAAGACATAACTGCCTAACAAGCACCATTTCAGCCAGATATAGGGACTTGTTTGAAGACAATACATCTGGAATATCTTGTTAAGTGAAAAAGTCTTGACAACAAATTGTTCTGAGTCACATATCATATGAAACAAGCTTTTTTTTACATTTGAAGAGATTTTTAAGCTAATTTCAAGATCACTTTAATCTCAAAAGTCCTAAATATCACATCTTATTTCAAGAAATCTTGACAAGCCGATTTTCACTTGTTCCATTGGCAGTTTTTTTTTTGCTTATTTCAAGCAAAAACGTCTTTTATTTGTTGTTTTTGTACTTATTTTTGGAGGGGCATTTTTTCCAGTGCAGTCAGCATGTTTTACTGCCCCCCCCCCCCCCCCCCCCCCCCCCGCAGCCGGAAGTGGGGCTTAAAAAAAGGGATTCGACCAATTATCATAATTCATTACAGTACAAAACACACAGTATATCAGACTATCTGCGCATCAGCTGAAATAAGATCATCAACATGACGTGTATCTGCACAGGTCACATGACACTTTATTTAAACAGGATGTTTTCCTAAAGTTATAGTTTAACCCTTCTGTTGTCTTGCAGGTCAAAGTGAGCCACCACCATGTTTAGCTGTAGAAAAAATACCTTAAACTATCTTTTTCCAACTTGAAATGTTCTGACTTTTCCTAAAGGGACCCCATCATTAGAAAAAGTCAGACTTTATTTTTGTTCATGTTTCCATGTGGGCTGTACACCACTAGGGTACAGAGATTGTCTTATGGGTCATTTTTGACCCGTGAATTATAAAAACATTTAAACAGCAGAAAAAAGTTCACTGTTTTTTTTCCCTTTCAATAGAATTAATTCAAAAGTAATTACTTCATATTTATATAATAGCAATAATAAACCTTTATGATGTAAAAGAAAACTGAGAAAACAAGAAAACTGTTGGTCCGACTGACAGTTGGTTTGTGGTTAAAAAAAAAAAAGTGTAATCCTGAAAACTGGTGATTGTCTTTTTGTATTGTGTAACAAAAAATAAATGATAAAAAATGTATTGAATTGAGTTGAATAGATAAATAACAGGTGGTTTCATCACACAAAATAGATTTTGGATTTAAAATTCAATTAAGTTGCTTTATTTTGGGGCTTTGGCAGGGCGGCTCATTTTTGACCCGTAGGACAAAGGGGAGTAAACACAATGTTAAGACCGCACAAGGGTTAAAAAAAGGGATTCGACCAATTATCATAATTCATTACAGTACAAAACACGCAGTGGCTGCGACTATCTGCGCATCAGCTGAAATAAGATCATCAACATGATGTGTACCTGCATTTAAACAGGATGTTTTCCTAAAGTTATAGTTTAAAACACCAGTCACCGTCTGTTAATGGCTGCTCTTTTTAGGGTTTTTAGGGTTTTTAAGGCTCTTTTTCCAGGTAATCCAAAACATTTTGACCACAGACCAGCGTGCGCTGGCTAAAGAACAACCGGCTGAACTTTAAAAGACCTTCAGAAAGCCTCGAGAACTATTGCTCGAGACCACTTTAAAGGATTACAAGAAGTTCGGGCGACTCGGAGGGACACCCGAAAGTAATTATGGCTGCATGCCAAACGTTTGTTTTCTTTATTTCAACAGAATTAAAGGTTTCCTCTCCCAAGCGGACCAGGAGAAACTCATCCAGAACGCTGCTGCTGGAGTTTTAACCCGGACTAGGTGTTGAACATTTTCATTATTATTCCCCTGGCTGCATGGAATGGAAGAACAAGTGTCAGAGACATACCTCCAGGGTGTGTTGGAGATACATTTAATTGTCAGATGTAAACGTAATCCGTCATTTAGATAAATAAGATGTGATATTTAGGACTTTTGAGATAAAAGTGATCTTGAAATTAGCTTAAAAACCTTGTTAAAATGTCAAAAAAAGCTTGTTTCATATGAAATATGACTCAAAACAATTTGTTTTCAAGACTTTTTCACTTAACTAGATATTCCAGATGTATTATATTAAAACAAGTCCCTATATCTGGCTGAAATGGTGCTTGTTAGGCAGTTGTGTCTTATATTAAGTGTAATGAGATACTCAATGACACAAATATACTTGGTGAGATTTAGATTTTTTCCAGATATAGGGACTTGTTTGAAGACATCTTGAATACATCTGGAATATCTTGTTAAATGAAAAAGTCTTGAAAACAAATTGTTTTGAGTCACATATCATATGAAACAAGCTTTTTTGGACATTTGAAGAGTTTTTTAAGCTAATTTCAAGATCACTTTTAACTCAAAAGTCCCAAATATCACATCTTATTTCAAGAAATCTTGACAAGAAGATTTTCACTAGTTCCATTTGCAGATTTTTTTGCTTATTTCAAGCAAGAGGTGTTGAACATTTTCATTATTATTCCCCTGGCTGCATGGAATGGAAGAACAAGTGTCAGAGACATAGTGTACCTCCAGGGTGTGTTTGGGACACATTTAAATGTCAGATGTAAATGTAATCCGTTATTTAGATGTAGACGCAGCTGAAGATACAAGCTGTACATCACTGGCAAGTGGAGAGAGGAGCAACAAAGTGCAGTAACATCAGGAAAGCTGTACAAACGGGTACGGCTCAAACACAAAGGAGCAGCTAGTGCCCGTACCTGCCATCAGACTGGAGTCATGACAGATTAAGTAGCTGTCACTTAAACCCTGTGGAGGCTGGAAAGGCCAAACTGAGCCTGGCATTTGGATCACTGTCAGTCTGCCGTTCTCTATCTGCTGCTCAGACTCTTCTCCTTCACATTCTCAGTTTCCCACCGAGCATTCAGTTCCACTCACTGTCACAGGAACAAAAAGGTGCCGAGGGAGCGCAGGATGAGAGGCAGGTAACACAGGACAGCTGTTTCCTGCATTCCTGCTCATGCACAACAAAGAGCCGCGGAGCAGCGACAAGCAGAAGCTTCACTGTCCGACCATCACACGGCTAATTAACAGGGCCGGGCAACGATTAACATGTTTAATCTGATTAATCGCGATTAATCTCATTTGTACGCAGAATCCAAAAATGAATCCAAAAGTAGTGTATAGCTTTTAGCATTTAGCTTTATTTTAAATGTGCTGCCATATGAATGAAAGTGCCATAACATTTGTTGTGCAAACACACTTTTAACATCAGCATCTTTCTGTAGTTTTTATGTAGAAGCCTCGCTCCACTGTCTGTTTCCTTGAATGACTTGCTGCTATCAGTTGTGTGTTTTGCCTTTAAGTGATATTTTAGACTGGAACTACTACGCTGAGAAGACAATTCAACTTGGCAGTGTTTACAGATGACTTTGGTTCTGTCGACTCCGCCGTCTGGAAGAACTTTAACATGAAAATGGCCGAGTAAAAGTTCCGTACCCTTCTCCATGTTTGGTGGATCCGCCGATTACTTTCTTTTCCTGTTCCACAGCAGACAGCAGCAGACTTTTACAAAATAAAAGCCTGTGAGCAACAGACTTTTACAGAATAAAAGCCTGTGAGCAGCAGACTTTTACAAAATAAAAGCCTGCGAGAAACAGACTTTTACAGAATAAAAGCCTGTGAGCAACAGACTTTTACAGAATAAAAGCCTGTGAGCGACAGACTTTTACAAAATAAAAGCCTGTGAGCGATGTTATTTTGTTAATTAAATTAATTAATTTTATATTCAAACTGAAAACATGAACTGAATAACATTCAAATAATCGTGTCTCAAGTCAAGTCCTGAGTCTTTAATTTCCAAGTCCGAGTCGAGTCTCAAGTCTTTTATTTTTTGTCAAGTCAAGTCACAGTGACTTGAGTCCCTATCTCTACCACTGAGTTAGCCAGTCATCCAGCCAGTCATCCAGCCAGTCATCCACCCAGTCATCCACCCAGTCATCCACCCAGTCATCCACCCAGTCATCCAGCCAGTCATCCACCCAGTCATCCAGCCTCTGATCTTTCCTGCTTTTTCACACTTTAGTCCACATTGCTTATTGTTGGCATCATCTCACTGGACTAAAGTTTCTGCTTTCATCAGACTCTGTAGGAGTTTTCAGGGGCACCTGGTATTCTTTCTTCTTTGGTGCAACCTCGTCCTTTATACACAGGGAAGTTGCAGGAAGATAAAAATAAGAAGACTGCTAATTAACTGCTTTTTTTAGGGCACTCGCTGCATTAATCACATGCCTCATTAAATGCAGCATCGGGCACGATGACCCTTGAGAATAATTCATCTGGAAGATGGGGCCGGCTTACTGCTGAAGACACTGAGGAGCCTGTACTGTAGACTCTCCCTCTCTTAGAAACTCGCCAGGTGGGTTGACCACAGGGGCAGCGCAGGCAGCGAAACACAGACGTCCACACGGAACAGAAAAACTAGGCATGCAGCTTCATTAGAACGAGCCTGAAGAGACTTATTACTGCAGAGACGCTCATCTGTGGCTTAACCGCCTCGTTCCATGCATCATCTGCAGAAGGGAAGTGAAGAGGAGACTCTGAGGGTCTCACTGTGTTTGCACGCATGTACAGACACGTGATATGTTCTGTAAAATCAAGGTTACGACCCTGGAAAAAACTGGTTAAATAAGTCAAAGTCAAATCAAATTTATTTGTAGCACATTTCATGTCCAAAACAATTCAAAGTGCTTCACATAAAATAAAAGCATTGCAGCAGGGAGTGGAAGAAGCATTAAAAATACATAAAAGAATATAAAGAGAAACAAATAAAATCATTTAAATGAATTTAAAAACAAGCAACAGTCCAGATAAGTTCAAAGATATCGTGCAGATTTCATGCATAGACACATGAGAACAGAAATGTCTTTAACCTGGATTTAAAAATGTCTCCATTTGGTGAAAGTTTAATCTCCACTGGAAGTTGTTCCACTTGTTTGCAGCATAACAGCTAAATGCTGCTTCTCCATGTTTAGTCTGGACTCTGGACTGGACCAGCTGACCTGAGTCCTTGGATCTAAGAGCTCTGCTGGCTTTATATTCTCTGAACAGATCACAGATGTAAACCATCAGCAGGCTTTTAAAATCTATTCTGTGACTGACTGGAAGCCAGAGTAAAGATTTTAAAGCTGCACTGGAAAAAATGCCCCTCCAAAAATAAGTAAGAAAAACAACAAATAAAAGACTCTTTTGTTTGAAATAAGCAAAAAAATCTGCCAATGGAACTAGTGAAAATCGGCTTGTCAAGATTTCTTGAAATAAGATGTGATATTTAGGACTTTTGAGTTAAAAGTGATCTTGAAATTAGCTTAAAAACCTCTTCAAATGTAAAAAAAAAGCTTGTTTCATATGAAATCCAACTCAAAACAATTTGTTTTCAAGACTTTTTCATTTAACAAGATATTCCAGATGTATTGTCTTCAAACAAGTCCCTGCACTGCACAAACAGCCCTACTAGAAATAAGCCAAATATTCTTATATTGAATCAAATTATCTGGTATAAAGCAAAAAAATCTGCCAATGGGGTAAGCCTTTTTTTGCTTGACAACAACTCTTAAAATAAGCACAAAGTTCTTGGCTCTGAAAGACTAAAATGAGACTTAAAACTAGACAGAAAATAAATTAAATTAATCCAAGTTCTTCTAAAACAAGCAATAAAAAAACACTAATTTAAGATTAAGTTACTTAAAATAAGAATTCTTATTTCTCCACTAAATTAACTTTAAGAAATGACACCTTAATCTGGGCTTAATAATGAGCATAAAAGTAGTTAAAATAAGACATAAATTCTTGAAACAGCATAACAAATATAAGTGATGTTGTCTTAAATCGAGATACGAAAACTGTCTCATTTAATATCTTTTTATCAACTTTGCAATGCAATTGCTCAATTCAACATCCAAAAAAGGACCACGTCCACATTCCATTGAAAAACCAGTTTTGATTTGAACTTTATATCAAAAAATAATAAATCAGTTATTTTAGCAGCATTCCATAGAAATAAACATCATGTTGCAGCTGCTTTGCAGCATAATGTCCCACAGGAAGAGTTTTCAATCTCACCAACAAATGTGAAATAATTCATTAGTAATAATAATACTAATTAATTATAATGATGAACTTTTATTTAAAACAGAACTTCAACTTTCTTTGAAACTCTTACATCAGGCAGAGTGACAAACAAAGGGACCCACCCATCGCCTTTTTGTAGTTTAACAACATTTTAGGCAAAGAGTGCAAAGATTAACTGATATAAATTTTTTGGGGGGGCTTTTTACACTGGAAAAAATCAAAGTCTTACCAAGTATAATTGTCTCATTTCAATTTAAAATATCTCATTACACTTAATATAAGACACAACTGCCTAACAAGCACCATTTCAGCCAGATATAGGGACTTGTTTGAAGACAATACATCTGGAATATCTTGTTAACTGAAAAAGTCTTGAAAACAAATTGTTTTGAGTCGGATTACACATGAAACAAGCTTTTTTTTTACATTTGAAGAGGTTTTTAAGATAATTTCAAGATCACTTTTATCTCAAAAGTCCTAAATATCACATTTTATTTCAAGAAATCTTGACAAACCAATTTTCACTAGTTCCATTGGCAGATTTATTTTGCTTATTTCAAGCAAAAACGTCTTTTATTTGGTGTTTTTCTTACTTATTTTTGGAGAGGCAATTTTTCCAGTGCATGCCTTTATTAGATGGGACAGTGTAGAGAGACAGGAAGCAGGGGGAAGAGAGAGGGGGAACAAAACGCAGCAAATGGCTGTCCGATGCGGGATTCAAATTCACTTGTACATGGGGGCGCCTGCTGTACCCACTGCGCCACAGACCACCCCAACTGACATAATTTTAACAATAAATATAATTTTACATCTGTAGTCAACCCCGGATTGGATAAAGTGCTCGTCGAGGCTGTTAATGGCAGAATTCTACCATTCAAATCATGAGACTAAGGTTTTTCTGCAGATCCACCACAGGATCAAACTGAGAATGATTCAAACCCAAACCCAAACCAATATCTGTTCCAAGGTCTGTTGCTCACAAGCTTGTAAAAGTCAGTTGCTCACAGGCTTTTATTTTGTAAAAGTCTGTTGCTCACAGGCTTTTATTATTGTAAAAGTCTGTTGCTCACAGGCTTTTATTTTGTAAAAGTCTGTCGCTCCTAGGCTTTTATTTTGTAAAAGTCTGTCGCTCCCAGGCTTTTAATTTGTAAAAGTCTGTTGCTCACAGGCTTTTATTTTGTAAAAGTCTGCTGCTCACAGGCTTTTATTTTGTAAAAGTCTGCTGCTGTCTGCTGTGGAACAGGAAAAGAAAGTAATCTTTGGATCCACCAAACATGGAGAAGGGTACGGAACTTTTACTCGGCCATTTTCATGTTAAAGTTCTTCCAGACGGCGGAGTCGACAGAACCAAAGTCATCTGTAAACTCTGCCAAGTTGAATTGTCTTCTCAGCGTAGTAGTTCCAGTCTAAAATATCACTTAAAGGCAAAACACACAACTGATAGCAGCAAGTCATTCAAGGAAACAGACAGTGGAGCGAGGCTTCTACATAAAAACTACAGAAAGATGCTGATGTTAAAAGTGTGTTTGCACAACAAATGTTATGGCACTTTCATTCATATGGCAGCACATTTAAAATAAAGCTAAATGCTAAAAGCTATACGCTACTTTTGGATTCATTTTTGGATTCTGTGTACAAATGCGATTAATCAGGGAAATCATGTGATTAATTAGATTAAACATTTTAATCGTTGCCCAGCCCTATTTTAAACATAACAAACTCATCCGTTCGTTAATTTAATTCCTTAAATTCAGGGTTGCATTGGTTCCTGAAGTCACCTGGATTTTCAAGGGTTTCGCAGTCATTTGAAAATCCATCTGGTTGCACATCTGAAACTTAACATTCTGGATCAGTCAGCATCTCAAAGGACCGCACCGAGAATAATGACTGGATTGATGTGAGAGTCCCACCTGAGTTATGATGTCTGTTAACAGTTCGCACTCCAGCCGGATGCAAAGTGATTCTGATGAAGCTCTGGCCCACGAAATGATACAAAAACGAGAAATTAGGAGAATCAACTGCTCAGATTTTATTCAAACTGATGTATGAGTCAACATTAGCATGAGGCTGAAGGCCTTTTTTGGATGAAAAAGCTAAATTTGCTCTTTCCTGTGGAGCTGCCAGACACTCATTTCTTTAGAGGGCGAACATCCTGTGGGTCTTAATCCAGGATAATCTCATTTCCCATAAATTCCCTTTAGGATTTCCCAAAGAAAATCTGCTACTTCGCACTAATTTTTCATGTTACTGTTCATAAAACGTGTAAAATAATTAACTGATACAGTTACAGATGCACAGCCCCTGCTTATTTCCATAGATTTATCCTCACAGTGTCTGTGTTCGAAACCGCATACTACATACTGCATACTGCATACTACATACTGCATACTGCATACTACATACTACATACTGCATACTACATACTACATACTACATACTGCATACTACATACTACATACTGCATACTGCATACTACATACTGCATACTACATACTGCATACTACATACTACATACTGCATACTACATACTGCATACTACATACTGCATACTACATACTACATACTGCATACTGCATACTACATACTGCATACTACATACTGCATACTACATACTACATACTGCATACTACATACTGCATACTGCATACTACATACTGCATACTGGATACTACATACTGCATACTGCATACTGCATACTACATACTGCATACTACATACTACATACTGCATACTACATACTACATACTGCATACCACATACTACATACTGCATACTACATACTGCATACTACATACTGCATACTACATACTACATACTGCATACTACATACTGCATACTACATACTACATACTGCATACTACATACTACATACTACATACTGCATACTACATACTACATACTTCCATACTGCATACTGATCGATCAGACAGTATGCAGAGCGTTTACCCACAATGCATTTCGCTCCTGCCCGAGCCAAAATCAGCCAGCCTGAAGCTGATTTCCCTTAAGCTCTAAACTCTGTAAACTTTAGCAACATTTGAAACATTTTCAGGCGAGAAAGTAGTCGTTTAGATCCCCAACGTGTTGAAAACCTGACAAAATACCGGCTGTTTACAACTTTGTTCCCACGAATTCGGCGCTACTAAAGCTAGCCGCAGTGAGCAACGCACTTCCGGTTATTTTCACAAAATAAAATACCCGTTGCCTTTTATCATAGGGAAAGCCATTACGATACAATTGGTGCTTTTGTTTTGAAAACAGGAAGTGAATCTACCCTCGTTGTAGCTAGCTTGAAACTGCCGTTTTGACAGGAAATGACGATCGGCGACGTCACGTTACGTTGCATCTTGGGTAGTTTGAGTATGAGTAGTAACCTCATGATGCATACCCAACATTTCGGAGTATCTAGTATGCATCCGGGAACTTAAAAAAAGTTAAAGTTAGTAGGAGTAGTGGGAGTAGTAGGAGTAGTAGGCGTTTCGAACACAGCCAGTGTCTCACATTAACATCTGCGGATCCTCTGACCCATAGCGTCCGTCTGTATAACCGGGTCTTCACATCCTTTGTCTGCCAGACGTGCATCACTGAGACAGAATAGGACGCCATGATTTCAGACGCACCGCAGGCCTCCCTGTGACTGTGGCTGTGCTTTGGTTCTGCTGTGTTTGATGTATCACTTTATGGATGCAACGCTGACAGCGGGCGGCCGTTTGCAGCGGCAGTAGTGTTGTATTGAGCTGAACTCCTGCAGTGAACTGGAAATGCATCCGTCATTGTGCCACCGCGGGGTCGGCCTTTTAAAGCGGTCGATGCGCGCATCATGTAAAGCGTCACATCATCTGCGTCCTGTCGCACCTGCAGGTTCTCCTTCCCCGACGGCAGCAGACCAACACAGAGAGGGAGTCACACTAACGGGAGGATTGTGCAGTACAGGCACTGATTTAATGCAGCCAACACAAAGCAGAGACGGAATATTTACTGTTATCTGCGGTGCACAACAGCTCAGTCAGCAAGAACGCCACATGATGTGTTTTAAGGACGTTTATGTGAGGTCACATTTTATTTCATTTTGTTTGTTTTAGTTTGAAAATATTATTTCTGTGAAAGAAATATGTTAATATAATATTAGGGCTGGGCGAGTTAACTGGTTTCATCTCAGATCTTCTGCTGGTTTCTGAAGCTTTAACTGGTTTCTGAAGCTTTAACTGGTTTCTGAAGCTTTAACTGGTTTCATCTCAGACCTGCTGGTTTCTGAAGCTTTAACTGGTTTCTGAAGCTTTAACTGGTTTCATCTCAGACCTGCTGGTTTATGAAGCTTTAACTGGTTTCATCTCAGATCTTCTGCTGGTTTATGAAGCTTTAACTGGTTTCATCTCAGATCTGCTGCTGGTTTCTGAAGCTTTAACTGGTTTCATCTCAGATCTTCTGGTTTCTGAAGCTTTAACTGGTTTCTGAAGCTTTAACTGGTTTCATCTCAGATCTTCTGGTTTCTGAAGCTTTAACTGGTTTCTGAAGCTTTAACTGGTTTCTGAAGCTTTAACTGGTTTCATCTCAGACCTGCTGGTTTCTGAAGCTTTAACTGGTTTCTGAAGCTTTAACTGGTTTCTGAAGCTTTAACTGGTTTCATCTCAGACCTGCTGGTTTCTGAAGCTTTAACTGGTTTCATCTCAGATCTGCTGGTTTTTGAAGCTTTAACTGGTTTCATCTCAGATCTGCTGCTGGTTTCTGAAGCTTTAACTGGTTTCATCTCAGATCTTCTGCTGGTTTCTGAAGCTTTAACTGGTTTCTGAAGCTTTAACTGGTTTCATCTCAGACCTGCTGCTGGTTTCTGAAGCTTTAACTGGTTTCTGAAGCTTTAACTGGTTTCATCTCAGATCTGCTGCTGGTTTCTGAAGCTTTAACTGGTTTCATCTCAGACCTGCTGCTGGTTTCTGAAGCTTTAACTGGTTTCATCTCAGACCTGCTGGTTTATGAAGCTTTAACTGGTTTCATCTCAGATCTGCTGCTGGTTTCTGAAGCTTTAACTGGTTTCATCTCAGATCTTCTGCTGGTTTCTGAAGCTTTAACTGGTTTCTGAAGCTTTAACTGGTTTCATCTCAGATCTGCTGCTGGTTTCTGAAGCTTTAACTGGTTTCATCTCAGACCTGCTGCTGGTTTCTGAAGCTTTAACTGGTTTCTGAAGCTTTAACTGGTTTCATCTCAGATCTGCTGCTGGTTTCTGAAGCTTTAACTGGTTTCATCTCAGACCTGCTGGTTTCTGAAGCTTTAACTGGTTTCATCTCAGACCTGCTGGTTTCTGAAGCTTTAACTGGTTTCATCTCAGATCTGCTGCTGGTTTCTGAAGCTTTAACTGGTTTCTGAAGCTTTAACTGGTTTCATCTCAGATCTTCTGGCTTCTGAAGCTTTAACTGGTTTCTGAAGCTTTAACTGGTTTCATCTCAGATCTTCTGCTGGTTTCTGAAGCTTTAACTGGTTTCTGAAGCTTTAACTGGTTTCTGAAGCTTTAACTGGTTTCTGAAGCTTTAACTGGTTTCATCTCAGATCTGCTGCTGGTTTCTGAAGCTTTAACTGGTTTCTGAAGCTTTAACTGGTTTCATCTCAGATCTGCTGCTGGTTTTTGAAGCTTTAACTGGTTTCATCTCAGATCTGCTGCTGGTTTCTGAAGCTTTAACTGGTTTCATCTCAGATCTGTTGCTGGTTTCTGAAGCTTTAACTGGTTTCTGAAGATTTAACTGGTTTCATCTCAGATCTGCTGCTGGTTTCTGAAGCTTTAACTGGTTTCATCTCAGATCTTCTGCTGGTTTCTGAAGCTTTAACTGGTTTCATCTCAGATCTGCTGCTGGTTTATGAACCTACAGGAACAGCTCTGCTTTCTGTCCTCAGAGTCAGAACCAAACCTGAAGAAGCTGCTTTCAGTTTCTATGGATCATATATGTGGAACAAAGTCCAGATAACTGCAGGTCTGAGCCAACTCTTCTTCTTTTAAACCAAACTTTAAGACTTCCCTGCAGTTATTAACTGATTTAATCACCTTGTTGTGGCATTGTGCTGTAGAAATTAGTTTTTTTCTGTTGCGGCAGCATATATCAGGATTGTGTTGCAGAACCATCCTTTCTGTTCACCGTGTTTCCTCTGACTGTGTCCAACTGATCTGTTGGTTTTTATAACTTTTCTGTGAAATCAGCCACCTGCTGCTGCAGGAAACTAAGATGGTGAAAGGCTGCAGGCTGGAAAAGTTTGGAAAACAAGGTTGGAGAACCAAAAAAACAAGACTGACAGGAAGCTCAGCTCAGCCCACCATAACATACGATCATTTGCATGTGTAATATATGAACTTTACAGGTTATTTAACTTTGTGATCTTGAAGCTTCGTCTCTACTTTTGTTGCTTCTTGATTTCATGCTTGAAAGGAAAAGTCGCTCTCTCTGCACCCGGATCAGAAGGTTGCATCACTGCTGAAACACCTCGATCCGGTCCACTGATCCGGCGCTTCAGCGTCGGCTTCAGGCCGCAGTCTTAAGCGTGAGCTGATGTCTGTCGCCATGGAAACAAACTCTGAGGGACCCGCTGAATGATTGCACAAATCAGTCTTTGGTACAAACATTGTAGGTTTTTTGCAGCCGTTATCATCCCCCCCCCTTTTTTTTTTATTCATGCCCAAAGAAAGCAGTTCAAGCTCAAAGTAATCACACGTGCACACTGTGTGCACACTCTTTCCTCTGCATCATCAGCTTGATTAGCAGAAGAAGTGATACACTGGTAAAAGTATCTCGTTCAACCAATTGAAAAAATTGAGGGTAATGGTTCACATCTATACTTTATAGCTTGAGCCAATGAGAAATAAATAACTTGCCTTAAACAATATTTCTTATGTCCATGGAAACTATTATATATGACTTGGCACAAAGTACATTTTTCTTGTTGAAGGAAGTCAATTAATTTAAATTCTATATTTAATCCAAACAAAAAAATATAGATTTTATCAAACAGATGTTTCTTGTTCAAGACATACAATTAATTTAAAATTATTTGTTTTATCCAATCAAAAATAAATAGTTGTTAAACTATATTTTTCTTAATTAAGGAACATAAATTTAATGTTTAATACAATTTAAAAAATATATAGATTACATCAATTTTCATTGCCCATTGTGATTTTCAATAAGGTTTTATTGTCAGAAAGGTTGGGTTTGAAGGGAGGATGCGGATGCAGAATTGAGGATGAAAAGCAAAACTGTGAGTTTATTTCACAAAAAGATGGTAAACAAAAGGCGCGGCTGAGCCGGATACAAAAACCTAAACTGTGGAAAAATATATAACGAAACAAAACAAAAGCATGGAAACTTATCTGTGACTTATCTGTGGCGTGGCGTAGCATGGATGGTGACGGGGAAGGATCTCACAAGAACTGAAAAGAAACCTGGAAACTAAATACTGTGGAGGGTGATTAGGGATTGAGTGCAGCTGAAGGGGAAAACACAGGTGAGGGACGTGAGGCTGATGGCATGACATGAAAACTAAAGACCTGAACCTAAAACATGATCTAACTAAGAACTAAAGACACTATCTAAAAACCAAACATGATCTAAAACATAAAACACATGGCATGAGTCCATGGCATGACATTTATTACTTATAAAACAACAACAGGGTATCTGCATTGTTCAAATAAAATAATAAATGACAGAATGCTACGAAAGCATGATTAAAATTATATTCGTCAAAACTGATATTTCTTAGTTGAGCTCTTAATGAAAAATATTTACATCAAAAAAATGTATTGAAAGATAAATTATGACTTGAAAAAAAATAAAACAAATGTTCAATTGAATGGAAGGACAAATATAAATTGGATGGAGTACAGCTCAAAAACCTATTTTCAGTGTATATTCATCAGCAGATATTCAAGATGTTTTTTCCAAGGCAGTCTGTTTCATAGCTCCTCCGAGGTTGCCCACAACTCACCAAACTGCTGCTTTACGTGTTCTAAAAATATCATTTATTGCAAACCAACGAGCCATCAATCTTTATTTGTCAACAGCTACATGGTTTAAAGCTGATACCAGCCTCTAATCCGGGCTGAAATATCTCTCCATGTTGGAGCCTTAGTGTCCCAAACTGCTGCTCGAATGCGGCGGTTGATAGTTCGAGTCAGACTCTTTGTGTTCCCGTTGTCCCGTTCACACTTCACAAATTCCATTCTTACTGTTCTGTATTTCTAATTTTATTCTTTATGTTATTGTTGAGTGTTGTACTTTGCGAGTGAAGATTAACCAGAGTCAAATTCCTTGTTTGTTTACTCAAACAGCCAATAAAGCTGATTCTGATTCTGAGATTCAACACTAACGACAACCAGGAAGAATTTTTAAAGTGTCTTTCTTGAAGGCTTTCTTTATTCATAGGTGCACTTTTCAGACCATGTGGACACATTTAAGCCTTATATGAAGGAGGAATACGGGGGGGTTTACAACATACTTCAAGGAGAAATCAAACAAAAAGATCATTTATTAAAACTTTAGGAATATATCACAGTAAATAAGAAGTTTAGTTTAGTCTGTTCTCATTTCTCTACTCTGCAGCCGTGGGAGCAGCCGGGGGGGGGGGGGGGGATGAGACATTTAGAAGGGAACCGGTTAGATGTTTCTGGTTTTCTAACTGAACTAAGTTGGTTCATGCAATGCTGCTGGCTTCCAAAGATGGCTCATAAAGCCTGGATATGCAAAGAAGCACAGATTCTGTGGCCATGAAAACCTCACACAGGTGAAGTTTCCTGCTCAGTGGGTTTAATCTGCACTGACGACCGTCTAATTTCTGCTGATTTAACCATTTCTTTAAAGACCATCATTAAACTCTGACTCACCAAATAATCCCTACCTTCCAGAGGTAGGTGACCTGTTAGTTAGACACTTATCCAGCTTTGGAATCACTGTTGTTATGAATGTTACATAACAGGAACATTTTCTCACCTGCATAATGAAACCCGTTCCTTCAGCCTGTAATGAAAAGCAAACAACCATTCCTCACAGTCTGAATAATTTAATGTTTGCAGATCTGTGGTGCAGGAGGTGTGGGATGTTGTTTATTCTGCTCGGTAACATCCTCACTCTGATGTCAACTTCTAACCAAGGCTGTAAGTGAACTGATACCATGATGATGCAACACCTGTGTGTTATAAGACCCCTAAAACTAGGGCTGGGCGAGTTAACTCGTTATTATCGCGTTAACTTGTTAATTATTTAATGCAGATAAATATTTTTTTTAAATTTGGTGGGGCTTTTGTGCCTTTAATGGAAAGTTCAGAGAGACAGGAAGCAGGGGGCAGAGAGAGGGGGAACAACACGCAGCACAGGGCCGTCCGATGCGGGACTCGAACCGGGGCCAGCTGCAGCGAGGACTATAGCCTCTGTACATGGGGCACCTGCTCAGCCCACTACACCACGGACCCCCCCTGTTTTATTATTTATTTTATTATTGTAAAAGTCTGTTGCTCACAGGCTTTTATTCTGTAAAAGTTTGCTGCTCACAGGCTTTTATTTTGTAAAAGTCTGCTGCTGTCTGCTGTGGAACCGGAAAAGAAAGTAATCGGCGGATCCACCAAACATGGAGAAGGGTACGGAACTTTTACTCGGCCATTTTCATGTTAAAGTTCTTCCAGACGGCGGAGTCGACAGAACCAAAGTCATCTGTAAACACTGCCAAGTTGAATTGTCTTCTCAGCGTAGTAGTTCCAGTCTAAAATATCACTTAAAGGCAAAACACACAACTGATAGCAGCAAGTCATTCAAGGAAACAGACAGTGGAGCGAGGCTTCTACATAAAAACTACAGAAAGATGCTGATGTTAAAAGTGTGTTTGCACAACAAATGTTATGGCACTTTCATTCATATGGCAGCACATTTCAAATAAAACTAAATGCTAAAAGCTATACACTACTTTTGGATTCATTTTTGGATTCTGCTTACAAATGCGATTAATCGCGATTAATCAGGGAAATCATGTGATTAATTAGATTAAACATTTTAATCGTTGCCCGGTCCTACCTAAAACAAATCCAGCACTTCGTGTTTTATGTTGAAAAACCGACAAACAGGAGCTACTTCCACCTCCTGCTTTTAACAGTCTTACTGTTACCATCATATCTTATCTTAATTAATCAGTAAGTTATGAAGTTAGAAGTGGATCTGTCGGATGAACACACACCACACATGCATTTGTGGGGATTTTTTAGCATTTATGGTTTGATTTACAGTAGAAACAAAACGGGAACGGCTTGGTCTTAAACCATCACGTTAACGTTTCCTTGACGATTCATTATTTATGACATCATTGTACAAGTTAAACACAATCTGAGGAACATCACCATCCAGCATCATTTCCTGGAGAGGCGTCCCTCCGCTTGCTCAGCGGTTATCCTCCTGATGCGTCGCTCAGATTTGCTCTGCAGTTGCCAAAACGATGAGACCGGCATGAAATCATTTATTAATTATCACAGCGTCTGGCTTCTGTTCAGCTTCAGTCATTTCCTTTGCACTGCCGCTCAGGACCTGTAACTGTGACCTTTTACAGACTCCGTCTGTATTTGTGTTAGAATGATGACTTTATTTCTCATTTCCTCTGTGTTCTCTCTTTACATTTGGTCATTTAGATCCAGCTTCCAGTCGTCAGCGGAGACCGTTGGAGCTAAAAAAGCTCTGAAGTTGGCCAGGTTCACCCTTCATAAGCAGCCTGTGCTTTTTGTTTTTGTCGTATCATTCCTTTATTCCACAGGGACATCTGAAGAAAATACAGCAGAAACTGATTTAATTAACCCTTTGTGCGGTCTTAACATTGTGTTTACTCCACTTGTCCTACCAAAGCCCCAAAATAAAGCAACTTAATTGAATTTTAAATCCAAAATCTATTTTGTGTGATGAAACCACCTGTTATTTATCTATTCAACTCAATTCAATACATTTTTTATCATGTATTTTTTGTTACACAATACAAAAAGACAATCACCAGTTTTCAGGATTACACTTTTTTTTTTTACTGTCAGTTGGACCAACAGTTTTCTTGTTTTCTCAGTTTTCTTTTACATAATAAAGGTTTATTATTACTATTATATAAATGAGAAGTAATTACTTCTGAATTAATTATATTGAAAGGGAAAAAAACAGTGAACTTTTTTCTGCTGTTTAAATGTTTTTATAATTCACGGGTCAAAAATGAGCCATAAGACAATCTTTGTACCCTAGTGGTGTACAGCCCACATGGAAACATAAACAAAAATAAAGTCTGACTTTTTCTAATGATGGGGTCCCTTTAGGAAAAGTCATAACATTTCAAGTTGGAAAAAGATAGTTTAAGGTATTTTTTCTACAGCTAAACATGGAGGGTTAAACAGAATATTTGTGTTTTTATGATGGCAGCAGCTGGAGGCTGCAGTGGTTTTCATTGGAGGAGACGAAGGCTGTTGAGGGGGATGGCAGCTGAGGTGGAACCCGGGTGTCGAAGAAGAATTCACCTGCACCAAAGTGCTCCAGAGTGCTTGAGATGAAAACATACGAGGCTGCTCCGCCTGTATCTAACAGAAGCAACATCTGGACAGATGATTGAGAGTTAAGGAGCTGGAGGAACAATATGAGGCCTCAGGCCTCCTTTTCCTTCATGTTTATGCTGAGATTATGACTCTGATGGGGGCTGTGCACATTAGCATCTCTGTAAGTGCAGCAGTTAGCCAGTGTAGCCTCATCCCAGTTCATATAACCCTGATCCATCACTCACTTCTTTATGTTCTGTTCCTAAGGAGACAGACTCTTCTATCTACAGCAGAGGAACAGGATCTGAAAGTGATGTCCTTAAGAAAGAGGAAAACATCCAGCAAAGACCTGACACAGGAGCTGAGAGATGCATCTGGACCTTCAGCTGATCCATCTGCTGTTGGCCCAAGCCTCATCAGAAATGGGCTCCATGGAAGGGTGGCTGTCAGGAAGCCTGATCAGAAATGGGCTCCATGGAAGGGTGGCTGTCAGGAAGCCGTTCTTAAGGAAGGGAAACAGGGAGAAAAGGCTGAGCTGTGCCAAAGGACACAAGAAGTGTGTTCTGTTAACCAATTATTTCTCTGACGTACATCTGGAAAAAATCAAAGTCTTACCAAGTATATTTGTCTCATTGAGTATCTCATTACACTTAATATGAGACACAACTGCCTAACAAGCACCATTTCAGCCAGATATAGGGACTTGTTATTTTTGGAGGGGCATTTTTTTCCAGTGTGTTTAGCAGCAGTCGAGCCACACAGCCTCCAACATGGCAAAGACACACCTTTATATCTCTGCTGATGTCTTGAAATATATAATAATATTCTCTTTTCCTCGTCTTGTTTCTAACCTGAAGCTTCTTTCTTGTTGCCTGGAAACACAGATGAGGGTCTCTCAGCCGGCACGTCTGACCGAGGCCTGATCTACTTTAAGAAAACCGAGGTCAACGAGAGCTTTGTGCACGATGTCCTTTTGATTTTATGGAGCAAATATCACTTCTGGTGCATTTAAAAATCACAAAGTTTTGCCTTGACCGAGCTGGAAGGCCACAGACTGCAGAGCTATATTACCAGCATCAGTATGTATCTGTGCTGCTCTGGGGCTTTATTCCCTCAGTCCTGCCTGCAGGCAGGTGAAGAGCAGGAAGCAGGGACACCTCTTTCCTTTGCTTTGCTCCCACTGTTCTCCTGATGAGCAGAGATTGCTGCTCTCATAATGTTGTGATTGGGCGGCTCTCACCGGCTCAGCAGCTGACCGACTGCTTGCTTGGAAAGCTACAGGAGAGGCTTGGCTTTGTCTGGAGATTTATGTAAGCTCAGAAAAACCTGCAGCTATCAGCAGCATCAGCCCTTCTGATGGGAGCAGAGAGAATAGAAAGAAAGGGAAGAAATGAGTCCCTCCTTGGCTGAAAAGGTGCTTTTAAGACAAGTGAAAGATGCCATTTCAGCGTCAGTTTGGGGCTCATGCTGAGAGTTTTCTGTGTTTGAAATGAGCGCCACATGTGGGCGGAGAATGTGAAGGTTAGGTTGCTGTGACCAACGGCTCCGTGACTTTTATGGAAACACTCAGTCTGAATCCACAGAAGCCAAAAATAGCAGATCTGCAGGAGGGTTGTGGCTGCAGCAGCAGTTTGGTGTGTAACAGCCAACAGAAACTCAGCCACAAACGCTTCGGTTTCAACAGCGTTGTATAGTAACCAAGTAAAAATACTTCACTACTGTACTTAAGTATATTTTGGAATACTTTGTACTTTCCTCGAGTTTAAAATTTTTTGACAACTTTCACTTTTACTTCACTATATTTCCGAACTTAATTGCATACTGTGGCAGTTCTGTGGCAGTTCTGTGCCACTGTGGGTTCGTCAGCCAGTAAATACAGTGAGCCTTTCTTGGCAGTTGCAGTTATTTTTATTTTGACACGATCACACTTCTCATGTGGAGTCTCCCAGCTCTTGTGTCCGACTCCACATGCGTTCCTCGTGTCTCCTTCCTCTCCTCCCAGGTCCAGCTCGCTACTGTTTTTAAAAGGGGAGAGTGATTAGACAATTGGTTTCTGGTGTACTAATCACTCACCTGATGCTGCTTCCCTGAGCCCCTTCCACACATACTTTTACTCCAATACATTTTCATTGTTCGGTTTAGTCACTCGTTACAAAAAAAAGAGAGAGAGAGAGAGAGAAAAAAACGCAACAGTGTTTTGACCCCATGCATGTTCTGCCTGCCCAAAGACGTGGAAATTCTATCTTACAGAAACTCCCCTTTTTTAGGTTTTAAGGTGGTTTTACAAAAAAGGTCTTCCTCTTCAGATGCCAGATAAGCTGCAGTTCCCTCCCAATTCTTTTTTTCTTTTGTATAATGACCGCTTGTGTGTGAAGTACAGAAATCGTAACAGCTTTTTTTCTTGGTGATGTTGGCCAACATTATTATTTTATTTATTTTTTAGAAAGGTTTACAAAAGGGGTTTCAAACTGGACTCCCTCTTCAGATGCCAGATAAGCTTCAGTTTTCTCCTGTTTTTTTCTTTAAATTTTGTTCATAATGATGGCAATAACAGCAGCAGCCTCTTTTGTTTCATTTTTTTTCTTAATGGTGTAATGTACGCCTCATTTTCAGCACTGACCTTACTTGAAGAAGAAAAACTTAAAGGTTCACAAAGTTTGTATTTTCTGTCTAAATGTTGCTTGCACTTGGTTGTGTGTAGATTTTAAATGTATTTGACCTTCAAAGTTTACCAAAATGTAAAAAAATGTTTACTTTTTACTTGTACTTTTCATTATATTACTTAAGTACATCTATTTTTACAGTAATCCTCATACTTAAGTACAAGACGTTTCGGATACTTTAAGATTTTAACTCAAGTAACATTTCAGTCAGTGACTTGGACTTTTACCAAAGTCATATTTTGAAGGGGAACCTATACTTTTACTTGAGTGTGAGATTTCAGTACTTTATACAACTCTGGGTTTCAAGGTAATTTACTAATCCCACATTTATCCAATTGGCCTCATACAGCAATGTTTAAGTTTTCACAACAAATATGCATTCAGAAAGCAGCTCAAATGAGATTTATTACACCACAAACGTGTTTAATCTGCTGGAAATACTTTCTGAGAATGAGTTTTAGGTGTTTTGTACATTTATTTAAGTTTAGTTTTTTCTCTTGTCTGTAACAGACAAAATTTAAATAACTGTACAAAAACTAACCTCAAACTAATTCTCAGAATGTATATTTGTTATGAAAACTAACTGAGCTGCTGCAGAAACAGACAAGAGAAAAAACTAAACTTAAATAAATACAAAAACACTCAGTTTTCACAACAAATATGCATTCAGAAAGCAGCTCAAATGAGATTTATTACACCACAAACCTGTTTAATCTGCTGTGAATACTTTGTGAGAATTAGTTTCAGGTGTTTTTGTACATTTATTTAAGTTTAGTCAGTTTCTGCAGCAGCTCAGTTAGTTTTCCCTGCAGCATCAACAAAGTTTCACCTAATCTTATCTAAGCACGGACCGCGGTCATCTGTCAATTCCCCGATAATACAAAGTCCCACATGGAGAGGGAGACGACAGAGCGTTTTCCTCCTGTCTGCCTGGTTTATTCCTTTTGTTTCGCTCGCAGAGCTCTTCCACAACCTCGTTAGCCCCGCCGGGACTGCGGGAGGTTTTATTTGCTGGCAGCTGTTCCATCACTGTCAGAAAATAACTACAACTCATTAGCATCATAGTGTCTGCCTCCTGATCCGGGTCACAGAGCAGAGAGCCAGAAGTGAGGAGAATGAGTCAGAGAGGACATCCTCTGGTGTTCTTAGGCACAGCATCAATGTAACACTGCACAAAGGATGCATTATCACAAGATCATGCACGTCTTAATGCATGAAAGCACTAATTAAATCATGGAAAACCCCAGGAAAGAATTAAGAACAAACACAATGATGCAGGGTGCTCGGATCGGCGTGATGCATTGGTTTTAATCCCATTTATGCCTTTTTCATTATAAAGTCTGCATGTTCAGAAATAAAGCAAGATACAACAATAGTGTTTAAAGGGACACTTTGTAATTTCTTCCCACATCTAGTGGTGCAATTTTATTTTGCAAAGTCGAATGAATTTGCTCTCTAGCGCCTCGCGTTTTCAAATGTGCGCTGCAACGTCTTGAACTACGGCAGGCGGTATGTGTCAAGATTCAAGAAGCTATAGCTTCAGACTCAAGGTCCATACAAACAAAAAGAAATCAAGACACACAGTACAAAGGATTACATAACACACATACAACAACACTATAAATACAGATGACAGATAACATGTCAGATAACAGAAGTTGACATAGCCTTTGGTGTGCAAACAATGCAGTTAGTCATATTCCAGCGCAGAGTTAGCGTTAGCAGCAGTGTGTAGTTGCTATCTGGAAAGTGTTCTTTTAAATAAACTCCCGGTAAACTTACAAACTTTCTAATGCCTCATTTTGTGAGTTAAGAGCCCATGTGTACTACGGCAGAAGTTTGGTAACAATCAATGCATTATTAGTGGGATAATTTACGAAATAAAATCTATTTACCATTAGCGCCAGTAATAAGCCATTCGGCGGATTGCCCTATCTTGACCAGTGTTGACCATTGCTAAAGATGCTTCTGATGGGGTATTTGGCTGGATGTCATGGTGGAAATGACGCTAGGTCATCGCTTTAACGGGACCGGGTTGAGGTGATGTATACTAGAGCCTGGCTCGGGCCGGATTTTTCTGTCCGAGCCCGGCCCTCAACCGACAGAAAAGCTCTCAAATCCGATTAATTAAAATATTTGTGTCCGAGCCCGCCGGAAGCCCGAGACCAGTGACCAACGCAAGACGGCGCACCCTAATCAGTAAATACACATTGGTGACAGCGCACCATTATAGCTTAAAGCGTTTGCACACAGTGGATTTCCCCTTCTCATTTTCCACGACTTTCAGTTCTCCAGAAGCTATTTTTCTTTTAATGTCCTCCATAGCGCTTCCAGCCAACTGAGCTCGGCTGCACTGATCGGACGTGTTTAATGTAAAGTTGTTTGAATGTTCGATATGCGTGCGTGCGTACCGAGCATGCACAGACCACAGATGCACACAGATGCACGAATAGCCTACCAACATTTTCATTTATGCATATTCAATTATTTATGTTTATCACAAAAACTGACGTTTGCAATGAACTGAAACTGTCCTCTGGCTGTTTATCATTTTCATGATGTCTGCTTGCTTTCGAGCCCGACCCGAGTCCGACAAGACATTCTAATTTTTTGTCCGAGTCCGGCCCGGCCCGTTGGGTTCCGACCGGGTTGCCATACTCTAATGTATGCACATTATTTTGCTAGGAGTTAGCTCCTTAGCTACCCGACCAAGCAGACCAAAATGACGTCATTTCCGCTTGCAGGCCTGGCGTTGTGGGAAAACGCGATTCGAAGTGCTTTATGTCCCTCTCGGCACTTCGTCGTTTTTCATAGAGCGGAAGGACATGGCAGCCTCCATAGAGCTCGCCCGCTCTATGTAGATACAGACAAGTTGTGGGAGGAGCTAATTCTTTACTTTTCTTCTGCACTCTCTGTAAATGGTCCAGGTTGGTCAGATCCTGCGTATTACTTCATTACTTTAATCTAGTTTTTTCTTCTATTTTATTTAGTCTTTTATGTTCTTGGTTTTCAGGGACATGTAACAAAATACATGCTGGTTATCCTTTACACATTTAAATTAGGGCTGGGCAACGATTAACATGTTTAATCTAATTAATCACATGATTTCCCTGATTAATCACGATTAATCGCATTTGTACACAGAATCCAAAAATGAATCCAAAAGTAGTGTATAGCTTTTAGCATTTAGCTTTATTTTAAATGTGCTGCCATATGAATGAAAGTGCCATAACATTTGTTGTGCAAACACACTTTTAACATCAGCATCTTTCTGTAGTTTTTATGTAGAAGCCTCGCTCCACTGTCTGTTTCCTTGAATGACTTGCTGCTATCAGTTGTGTGTTTTGCCTTTAAGTGATATTTCAGACTGGAACTACTACGCTGAGAAGACAATTCAACTTGGCAGAGTTTACAGATGACTTTGGTTCTGTCGACTCCGCCGTCTGGAAGAACTTTAAAATGAAAATGGCCGAGTAAAAGTTCCGTACCCTTCTCCATGTTTGGTGGATCCGCCGATTACTTTCTTTTCCTGTTCCACAGCAGACAGCAACAGACTTTTACAAAATAAAAGCCTGTGAGCAGCAGACTTTTACAAAATAAAAGCCTGTGAGCAGCAGACTTTTACAAAATAAAAGCCTGTGAGCAGCAGACTTTTACAGAATAAAAGCCTGTGAGCAACAGATTTTTACAAAATAAAAGCCTGTGAGCAGCAGACTTTTACAAAATAAAAGCCTGTGAGCAGCAGACTTTTACAGAATAAAAGCCTGTGAGCAACAGATTTTTACAAAATAAAAGCCTGAGAGCAACAGACAGTTAAATAATTAACGAGTTAACGCGATAATAACGAGTTAACTCGCCCAGCGCTAATTTTAATAGTCATGAATCCAATGATCCTCGGCCTTCAGGGAACAGCAGCGCGGAATTACGTCACCATCTTACAGCTCAGAAACACGGATTGTCTTTAGGAGAAGGAGCAGGTCGCAGCTTTATCTGAGGAGCCACAAATGTCTTCATGATGAAGTCATTAAAATTCTTCTGCTTCATTAATCGTGACTGCACACGCCCATCACTGCTCAGTCTTCAGCTCATCACATAAACCGCTGGCTGGACTATGAACGAGACGCGCATATTATTAATGACCTTCTTCTTTTTGCATTAACTAACAAGAATACATATTTGTATATTTATTTTCTGCTGCCTGGTGTCTTTCATTGAATTCTTTTCTTTTCTTACCAACAGAACTGCGGCGTAAGTTCAGAAATCAGCTGATTTTGACCACGGACGGTGTGCTGTTCGGCGGGTGGGAAACACAAACACATCTTCTGAATACCAACAGGGCAAAGAGTGGAAATGTTCTGCAGGAGGAGCGGCTGTGTTGGTAAATGCAACATTAATTTGCTTGATTTAAAATGACTTGACGGTAGAACATGTTTGATATACCTTGTTTTTTAATGCTGTTCTAACTATGAACTGATTTACCTGTGAGGAACATGATGGACTTAAGCCAATCTGGTCTAGTTTTTCCCTTGTGTGCACCTTAGTGTTGACCTTACTTTGTGGATAAAAGTTTTCCTTATTTTGCATTGTAGTCAGTTTTAACTGTAACTGGTTCATGTTACTTCCTGGTTAGTTCAGCAGAACTAGCGTCTTTGTGCTTTCCGTTGACTTTTACTTCCTGACGTTGTTTCATTCCAGTTTTAAGTTGCCCTTAAAGTCACATCTGTCCTTTATAAACCATCGCTTTACAGATGACTTTTGGTTGTGTCGACTCCGCCGTCTGGAAGAACTTTAAAATGAAAATGGCCGAGTAAAAGTTCCGTACCCTTCTCCATGTTTGGTGGATCCGCCGATTACTTTCTTTTCCTGTTCCACAGCAGACAGCAGCAGACTTTTACAGAATAAAAGCCTGTGAGCAGCAGACTTTTACAAAATAAAAGCCTGTGAGCAACAGACTTTTACAAAATAAAAGCCTGTGAGCAGCAGACTTTTACAAAATAAAAGCCTGTGAGCAGCAGACTTTTACAAAATAAAAGCCTGTGAGCAACAGACTTTTACAAAATAAAAGCCTGTGAGCAGCAGACTTTTACAAAATAAAAGCCTGTGAGCAACAGACTTTTACAAAATAAAAGCCTGTGAGCAACAGACTTTTACAAAATAAAAGCCTGTGAGCAGCAGACTTTTACAAAATAAAAGCCTGTGAGCAGCAGACTTTTACAAAATAAAAGCCTGTGAGCAACAGACTTTTACAAAATAAAAGCCTGTGAGCAGCAGACTTTTACAAAATAAAAGCCTGTGAGCAGCAGACTTTTACAAAATAAAAGCCTGTGAGAAACAGACTTTTACAAAATAAAAGCCTGTGAGCAACAGACTTTTACAAAATAAAAGCCTGTGAATGACAGACTTTTACAAAATAAAAGCCTGTGAGCAACAGACTTTTACAAAATAAAAGCCTGAGAGCAACAGACTTTTACAAAATAAAAGCCTGTGAGCAACAGACTTTTACAAAATAAAAGCCTGTGATCGACAGACTTTTACAATAAGAAAATAAATAATAAAACCTGCGTTAATGCGCGATAAAATATTTATCAGCGTTAAATAATAACGAGTTAACTCGCCCAGCCCTAATTTTAAGTTAATTCTTAACTCTGCCAAACTCCTCCCATCTCCAAACTCAGACTTCATTCAAATCTTTTTTATCTTTTAAAACTGAAAACTGCTTTTGTGGCCATATTAAAGAATGCGGTGACACTTCATGCTGTTGTAGAGGTCCGGATTGAGCAGAATTGTCTCACATTCATTGTGTGTTTGGGTTGCAGCTCTTGGCTGGCAGCCAGCCTCATTTTAGCCCGAGCTTATCTGAACACCTGTCACATGGCGCTCCGTCATTCAGCAGAACACCGACCGACGGGTGGTGCACCCTCAGTGAAACAAAGTGTTACAAACAGAAGCCACAACACTGTAATCAAACCCAGTGGATTAACAGGGATTTAGAGCACGTGAGAATATTTATCATGAAGTGAGCATCTTAATATGGACGACTGCTGCAAGCAAAAAGCATGTTAAACTTAATTAGTTTTCTTTGGACGCGAACAGGCCCAAGGTTGATGCAGCCCGTCACATAAAGCAGCATGAAATATTCATTCTCATGTACCGTACATAACACATATAAGTAATTCATGAGCCGTGTAAGGAAGGCATTACTCTTCACACTTCATGTTTTATCTCTAATGCAGAAAAAGAGAATAAAATGAGGAAGCATACACAGAAACAGATGAATTATGTGTGTTTTCTTTACAGTTTCTTCTTTTTAAATTCAAATGTAATTTTCCTGACTCTTTCCCATGTGGTATTTTTCAGGTTCGTGCACCGTTTAAGCTGCTAAATCTTCTTTAATATTAAATCTACGAGACTTAAATTCACAGTTTGCTCAAACTTCTTTTCCAACGGTGCAAACTTTGAATCGAGGCCGACGTGAGTTAAGCTTTGGCGACTTCAGCATTTAATTCTCCCCTCAAACGTCTTCACGAACAGATTTTTAATTGAGGAGAAATAAACAGATGAACAACGACTCAACTTCCTGCTCAGACCTGATTGGCCCGGAGCAAAGATAAAATTAAAATAAGGAAGCCAAAGGGGAAAAGCTTAAATGAAAAGAAGAAGGAACAGTAATATAAATGAATAACTGACATGAATTAGTCTTTATTTTATAAAGCACATTTAAAAGATCTACCTGTTCTTAAAAATATTAAGATTCATTTAAAGTTAGAAACCATATCCATTAATTAAGGCAAGACAAGGCATCTTCATTTATACAGCGCATTTCATACCACAGGCAACTCAATGACAGATGAACTCAAGCAACTCAATGTGCTTTACATAAAGACAAGGCATTTAAAAGAACAGCATAAAGCAGCATAAAAACAAGCAATTTAAAGAGAAAAAAAATAGAATAGAAATTAAAACACAGTTAAAAGCAATCAAAGAAAAATATAAACTCAACCATAAGCAACACGGAAAGAGAAATGTTTTTAAGCTGGATGTAAAAGTGCTCACAGTTGGGGCTGATTTCAGTTCTGCTGGTAGTTTGTTCCAGTTGTGTGCAGCAGAACAGCTAAAAGCTGCTTCACCGGGTCCAGTTTGCTTATTGTGTATTTTTGTTTTTTGTAATTGTATCAGACGCACTGTCAATGGCACAGAACAATTTTCTGCAAAGACAATAAATAATCTATCTATCTATATTTTAAAATAACAGATATCACCATGAAACTTCCTCAGTTGATTACTTATACAAGTATGAAAAAAAGGTATTACAAGTTTTAGACATTTGTATGTTTAATTATGCAAATTAGGCATTATCTAATTAAATATGTGAACATTTGCATATATTTCCGGAAGATGGATCTGAACATGTGATAAAGCCAGGTGCAAAATTCTTTTTTCATTTTGTTTACACACAAAAATGTAAAGAAAATTACAGAGGGATTTCAGGATATCTTCTTTTATTTCCTAGGAAATTAAAATATACTGCCCATAGCCTAAAAAACATCAATTTTCGTCATATTTTTTATTATAATGTCACATAAATCAGGCCAGGAATGATTTATCAACAAATCCTTCTGTAAATATCTTCAGAATACTGCTAAGTGTATAACTGGAAAGTTTGGTGTTAGTAGGTGCTCCATAGGCTGAGATATTGATACTGGAAAAATACAAAAAACTGATTTTGAGAAAACTGCATTTAAAGATTTAAATAGGGAAATTCATTTTGGTAAATTTGGGCGAAACGCACTGCCGCGAGTAAACAAAATGTGATGAAATAAACATTTTAATTGATGTTTTCAACGTTTTCTTTATAGCAGGTTGAAAGAACACATGTTGAAGGAGTAGACTGGCCCAAAATCTCAAAATTGACCACTGCATGAAAAATGTTTGCCTGCCGTGTCTCGCCTTAAATAATACACACAGAAGGTTGTTTCTCTTCCTCCCCCTGTAGGTATTATTATGCTTTAATAGACAAAGACAAATACAGCCGTCAGTCTGCACATGTGTCTCGAGTTATTTCACTTTCCCTGAAACGACGCTGTGAATCTAAACCTCCAGAAGTCTGCCTTAGTCACGGTGCTGATTGGAGTCGGGATTCCTGCCCGTGACCAGAAGATGTCCAGATTTGGACAGATGACAGTTTTTCTCCTTGTTTTGTATTTCTTTCTTATCGCCGCTGAGCCTGTCACCTCGCTGCGTTTTATCTACACCTTTGTCTCCGCGGTGTTGAAAAGCTGCTTTCATCGGCCTCTCGGTCTCCAGGGGAGCGAAACCCCCACCGAGGAGCAAGCAAGGTCGCCTGGAAAGAGGGGAGAGATGTTTGTCAAAGGAAATGAAAACTGCTCGGTTCTTCATGATGGAGCTCTCCTGGAGGGTTTATTTTACATCATGTAGGATTTGATAGAATAATTTAGCTGGAGGCTGATTAACGAAATAACATGAAATAAGCACTGCAGCATTTGTATTAAAACGTTTTTTTTGTGTTTCTACTGAGGAACTTTGGTGAGGTCCAGAAAGGATGGATCCTGATGAGAATGCAGCTGGAGAGAAACACTTTGCAGATAAAAGACTAAATATGTCAGGTTTGGGTGGTGCGGAAGGACATGGATGCAGACTCAAAGGTGTAAAAAGAAAAACTTGGTTTATTTCACAAAAAAAAAGGGATTAACAAAAAGTACGGCTGAGCCGGATGACAAAAAAAAAACTTAACTGTGGAAAAACAAAATATCACTATGGCTAAGAAAAAACAAAGAACTTAACTTAACTTGACTTGAAATACTTAATACCTCATGAAGGATATTGACAGGTAGGATGTGGCCAAAACAATGAGGAAACCTGGAAACTAAATACTGAGTGAGTGATAGGTGAGTGAGTGCAGCTGAGGGGAAAAACAGGTGAAGTGAATGAAGGTGATGGCAGAGCAACAGAAACTGTGGGGGAAAACATGGCTAAACTAAATACCGGACCTGGACTGGAAAACTAAGGCATGAGGGAAAATGTCAAAACTAAAAACTAAACATGGACTTAAAAGACATGATTAACAAATAAAACACCAAACTAAAAACATGGGGAGAAATCCCATGGACGTGACAAAATAAGGTTGAACTTCAGGACACGCTTACGGCGCCTTTCCACTAGCTCGGCACGGCTCGGTTTGGTTGTGTTTCCTTTACAACCGAGTATCACTTCGTGCCTCCTCGACGTGGGCGGGGTCGTCGTAACACGGCTGCGCAAAACCTCCGTGACGTCATTTACACAGCGCCGAGCAACGTACAAATCCGGAAGACCAGAAACGACCAAGGAGTGGATTTCCTCTGCGAAGCCATCTCGTAGCAGTACAAACTGAAGCAGTAAAATTTGCAGTCTTGTCTTGAGTATTTATTTACATTCTAGTCGGTCGTTGCGCGGTTATGACGATTCCAGTGACGACACTCATCGGCCAATCAGTGGAAAGCAGTCGGCTGACGTCACGTTTTAGTAACGCTTCGGCCCGCTTGGAACCGGGGCTGAGGTGATACCAAAAGTCTACCCGGTTGCAGGTACTGCGTGCTAGTCTCTCTAGGTCGTCCTCAGATGAGCCTTCCATCGTTGCTTCCAGTCTTCCCGATTCTCCATACATCTTTTCAGTTCGCTGGTACTCTGGACTCCTGCGTCCTTCTTGAGTATGTCCACATATGTTAGTGTGGGACGTCCTCTTAACCGGCACCCACGTGATGGTTCCCACAGCACCAGTTTGCTGGCTGGCAGTTCTGGGTGCCTTTGGCAACGTCCTGCAAGTCCCATTCTCCTTACAGCAATCTTATCGCTCACCCTTGGTATTCCCTCATACAGGATTTCGTTGGTTACATGTGCACTCTTACTGATGTTAAGCACTACACGCAGCATCCTGGTGTAGCACCCATCAAGGGACTTCTCTAGGGTTGGCTTCAGGGTCCAGCATTCACAGCCATAAAGGAGAACGGACTCTACTGTCGCGTAGAAGAAGCTGAGTTTGATTTGACGGGGGAGATTGGAGTTCCACACACTGGCCATACCGTTCAGGGCCCTCCATGCAAGTGCCTTCCTCACTTTTAGATCTTGCTCAGTTGAGTTGACCCATGAGCCCAGGTATTTGAAGTCGTTGACTTCTTTCAGCACAGTGCCTCCTGCTGTAGTCAGAGACTCCTCCCCCTGAGACAGAGATTCCTCCCCCTGAGGCAGAGACTCCTCCCACTGAGGCAGAGACTCCTCCCCCTGAGACAGAGATTCCTCCCCCTGAGGCAGAGACTCCTACCCCTGAGGCAGAGACTCCTCCCCCTGAGACAGAGATTCCTCCCCCTGAGGCAGAGACTCCTACCCCTGAGGCAGAGACTCCTACCCCTGAGGCAGAGACTCATCCCTCTGAGCGCAGAGACTTCTCCCCCTTAGGCAGAGACTCCTTCCCCTGAGGCAGAGACTCCTCCCCCTGAGGCATAGACTCCTCCCTCTGACGTAGAGACCCCTCCCCCTGAGGCAGAGACTCCTCCCCCTGAGGCAGAGACTCCCCCCCGACCCAGAGGTTCAGAACCGTGGCCTCAGATCTGGAGGAGCTGACTTCCATCCCAGCTGCTTCACACTCAGCTGTGAACTGAAGGTCATGAAGAAGCCAACAGAACCACATCATCTGCAAACAGCAGAGCTGTGACCCTGAGGTTCCCAAACCAGACGCCCTCCTCCAGATCCTGTCCATGAAAAACCACAAACAGGACCGGAGACGAGGGGCAGCAACGATGGAGTCCAACTCGCTCCGTAAATGAGCTCTGACTTAAACAGGGACTGAATGGCGCCCAAAAGGTTTCCCGCGCTCCCACAACACCCCCACAGAGTCCCTTGGGGGCGCGCTCGTAAGCCTCAACCTCCACAAAACACACGTAGGTCAAACTCCGAAGACCCCCCTTCCTAAAAATGGGGACCACCAGCCCTGTCTGCCCCTCCACAGACTTACATGCGATGTTGAAGAGGCGCCTTACCATCAGGAAGCTTTGAACTACTTTAGCAACCTCTGCCACACTCAGTGGGGTCACATGGCCCTGAAAGGATCGGATTATTGGCTAAATTACAATCAGAATGAGTTGAGCAAGGGTAATTCTCCTTGGATATATGGCGGTGAATGAATGGGATCAGAGGCACAAAGCGTGTCATACCCCGGTATGATAGGTGGCGCTGTACCCATTCCAGGGTATAGACCCCGCCTCCTCTTCATCTGTCAATTCATCAATCAATCAGCAGCACAAAAATTGAGAGAAAGAAAAGGCACTACAAGCAGATGCGGCCAAGTGTCAGAAAATGACAAATACATTTTCTGCTGGTTCATCAGAGAACGTGCCCGGGAGGAGGATGCTAGTCAGCTGTAATGTGATGACATTATTTTCTAGCTCGCTAACTTTTAGCACAACGCATTTAGGATAGTTTGGCTGTAAAAACGTCATTATCGTGTGTGGATGAGGCCCAGGCGTGAAACATAGATATCAAACAACATGATGTAGGAGAATGTTCAACACATTTAAAGGCATGGTTGGTAATCCTGGAGAGCTAGCAAGATTTGAAAGTAGCAGCTATGCTAAGCGGGATGGATCAGTGCTCCATGGAAAGCCACGCCCCCACAAACTTGAACGTGCATCTGACGGTGGGACTCATGTCTCATTTACCTGTACGTATTTCATGAAAATAACAAATCCCCCCCGAAGCAAGAAAAATAATTACCTGTCCAACAGGTTTTATGTACTCAGCCCAAGGAGTTTGGATCTGAAAGAATTGGATTATTTTATGAATAATTATGATTACAATTAATTTAATTCCAATTATTATTTAAGTGCCTTGAGATGACATTTTTTGTATTTGGCGCTATATAAATAAAAATTAATTGAATTGAATTTAATTGAATTGAATACCTGTACGATTTCTCTGGCATTTTTCTACATTTAAGTGCATGAGAATGCAAGGCAATTTTATTTATAGACTACAATTCGTACACAAGGCAATTCAAAGTGCTTTACAGCTACATAAAATCACAAGAAGGCAATAAAATCATTAAAAAGAAATAAAAAATAAAAAACCCATTAAAACAATCATCAAGTAATTAAAAAGTGAAGAGTGCAGATAAAATACTTTCAGGTGTCATATGCACAGCTAAACAGAACTGTTTTCAGCCTGGATTTAAACATTGTCAGAGTTGAGGCCTGTCTCACATCTTCTGGAAGGCTGTTCCAGATTTTAGGAGCATCAAACTGAAACGCAGCCTCAGCTTGTTTAGTCCTGACTCTGGGCCCCAGCAGGAGACCCCTCCCTGAGGCAGCAGACCCCCTCCCTGGGGCAGGAGACCCCTCCCTGGGGCAGCAGACCCCCTCCCTGGGGCAGGAGACCCCTCCCTGGGGCAGGACACCCCCTCCCTGAGGCAGCAGACCCCCTCCCTGGGGCAGCAGACCCCCTCCCTGAGGCAGGAGACCCCTCCCTGAGGCAGCAGACCCCCTCCCTGGGGCAGCAGACCCCCTCCCTGTGGTTCTAAGAGCCTGAGTTGGTTCATATGGCTTTAAGATGTCAGACATGTACTTTGGCTCTTGACCATGAAGAGACTTGTACACAAGCAGAGAAACAGCGTGCGCGTCATCTCAGATCGTACACTGTGATTGTTTTGTATGTAGTTAGGCTTCATGGTTTATTTGTGAAGTGTAATCCACATTCTCTCCCTCTCTCCTCGCCGAACTCCAGTCACGGCACAAATGGCACCTCCATTATTCATATTCTCACTCCGTGCGTTACAAACGCTTTTTGAGACCTTGTTAATAAACATCAACATCTGTTAACAGCAACCATTTGTGAAAGCTGTGCGTCCAGTTTTAGGGACTATTTTCTGACCAGCTTTTAGTCAGTCTTTCTCTTTGATTTGACGGAATGAGAGAAATTACAATTCCTCGGTGGTGTTTGGTGTGTTCAACGAGTTGTGAGCCTTAAAGTTTGGGGGAAAAGACATTTATTATGTTTATTTTCTGTGCAAGGTGCACGATATATAATCAGGGCAATCATTCATTAGTTCCATCCAAGTAATGATCGTTAATGAATGTTGAGAAAAATATTTAGTATATTCAAATATGTGATATAGTGTTTATTTATAAGTGAAAAAGAGCAAACTTCAGCATCTTTATATCCAAAACTGAAGGAGTCCTTCCCACAGACAGTTTACAGAGTGATGAGATCAGGGGCGTCACTAGGTTTTAAGGACAGGGGGGGGGGGGCTAAGCTCCCAGGAGATGCCAATTTCCAAGACTGTCTGCATCACAAATGACTCTATCCTGTGAAATCCTTTAGACTCACCTTTCCAGTAGAGGTTTCTCCCCACTCACTCTCTCTGCTCCTCTGCCCTGACTCCAATTGGTCAATAGGGGTGGTGGTGTGATTATTATTACTGTATTATTATTATTATTATTATCATCATTCTTATTGTCATTATTATCCACATAATCATACGTGAATGTGCTCAGCTCCTGTTTCACTGTGTGTATCTGATGCTGGAGCTGATGCTCCAGAATAGACCAGGCACCCAGAGGGGTCAGCCTAGCTGGGAAGGTTACCAATTTTTATGGGTACCATGATGTCTGGCATGGTCCCCAGATAGAGGAACGGCACGTCTGCCGGGTTTCCTCTGGTGGGTGTGGCAAGGGGGGGTGTAAAACTGGCACCCAAAAAATGGGCTAGGTTAGCTGGTGAGGTTACCACTTGAAACCTGTTGTAAATTGCTCATCATAGTCCCCTGATAGAGAAATGACCACTGCCAGACATTTTTAGTGTCTGGCAGTGGTCACCCCCGTACGATGACACCCCCAAAAATGGGCTAGATCAGCTGGTGGGGTTACTGATTGAAACCTGTTAACAATTGTTTGTCCCCTGATCCCCTGATTGAGGAATGGTCACTTCCATACATTTTTGTTGGTGGGTTGTACCCACGCCAGACACCCCATTGTGAATGCACCTTCTTGTGAAGTCGCCTGCACACAAAGCGACTGCCATCTTGACCATGTGACCCAAATATAATCAGTTCATGTATTATAGTGTAAGCACACAAGATTCATTGCAAAAAGGTTAGCCATCTAGAAAGTGTTGGGCTGAATCTTAGATGGCGCACTTGTGCACTTCGGGCACTATGTTTTAGTGCGTAATTAATATGCCATACGCACTAAAACATGAACACTTCAGTGCACAAGTGCACCATTTGAGATTCAGAGTAGGTCTCAAGATGTAACCTGCACTTAATATGGAGTGTTGGCAACATACGAGGACTGGAGCAAATCCAAGCACTTGTTCAAAAGTAATGGGCCAAATATAAAGTCGCTTGTGTTAAAAGTCGGTCGTCTTAAAAGCCTTGCCCTGCGAAATCAAATCTTTTCATGTACCAATCATAGAGCATTACCACACAAAATTTGGTGAAGATCCGTCCACTCTTTCAAAAGTTATAGCATTTACTTGAAATATCTGTGTTAGTTGCTGGCAAAAAACATAAAATCTTAATTGCGCGCTGAATAATGTCCTGAAATTTGAATCAACATAAGTCCATGTCACTTTGTCTACCGAGTCAATTACTAATAGAGTGTTACTTTTTTCCCTAACACAACGTAAGGGATAAAGGAGCTGATCCTTGCCACATGCACAGTAATATCCAATCATCTGAAGGCTTCAGATCACCGTCCTCATTTTCCAGATTTTTCACATTTTTTACAATCTCAAATTTCTGTGTTCATTCAATCAATGGGAACGGACTGTTATTTGGATCAAGCAGAAGACTGCTGAAGGTTGGTTCAAACATTTTCTATTATCATGTAATATTAATATTCATGAATTTTCCAATTTCTTTATAAATGTAGCCCTATCAGTATTTGCCCCTCCTTGTTGAGTTCACTATTTGCATATGCATGTATGTATGCATGTATGTATGCATGTATGTATGTATGTATGTATGTATGTATGTACGTACTGTATGTGTGTACATATATCTGTATATCTGAAGGTTGCAAAATCACTGCCTGCAAACCCATTCTTCCAGATATAGGCTTAGGATCTTAGAAACTCATTCAGTTGATAATTCTGAATATTTAATTGATAGACCTAAGAATTATTTAAGCTTATAGGCCTTCCACAATGAATTCTGGTGGTGACTTGATCATAATCTATCTTGCTTCAGTGCGCTGACATGTACTGAGATGGACGGAGACAATGAGGAGGGAGAAGAGCCAACCCAAGGCAATGGCTTCGAAGAAGGACTGCCCCAACAGAGTACACAAGACACAAATGAAGCACGCTACCTGAAACTGATGGAGATGAGTGGCAACATCAGTAAGGCAAGTGTAGTTTTTTCAGTACCAGTGTAATACAGGTTCCTCACATGCACATCACCCCCTCCCCACCCTATGGAATACACTCGCCCACCAAGTGCCCCTTCACTGGCCATGTTCAGAAAAAGATGAAAAAGATCTTTTTTTCTGAGGCCTTTGGCTGCAGGTTCCCAAAAGCACACATACTTACACACACACATACTTACACACACACACACACACACACACACACACACACACACACACACACACACACACACACACACACACAGACACCTACTGTATGTCTATATGTTGACCTATGCCTCTTACTTTTGCAGGAGAGTCCACTGGCGAATGTGAAGAGGGTTGATTGTGCCTTGCTGCCACCGTCACGACGAGCTCTGGAGATGCATGTGCTTAGGACACGTTATGTGAGTATTGTCTGGACGCTGGCAACACTGCCATGTCCGACAGATGGCTTGTCAGTGACCGACTATGGGTGGTGTGTGAAAGACGGAATGTTGCAGCCAAACTGGTTCAATGGTCCAACTATTCCACACCACTTGTTCTCAGCGAGTACCGAGTCACACAGTCAGGAGGACAACACTGAGTCCTCAGATGAGCCTTGGAGTGAGGAGTCTGAAGACTCAGACCAGGAGGACTAACACTACAGTTCACTGTTTGTCTCACACACCTCGGTTTCGAGGTAAATTTTTATTGTTCTATGTTCTGCTGTACTGTTATGTTACATGTTGTATTTTTAAACTGTATGTTAGTTTTAATTTCTATGGTTAAGCAATTTACAGAAAACAGCTCCAAGATTAATAAACTGAACAGGATCATTAAATTTAACAGCAAAATAACATTTCATTGGTGTGTTCATTTGTCAAGACGTACTTTGAGTGATGTAACTACAAACTCCCTAGTGGTCACGAGGGCAGGGGTACTCCACTACTGGAAATGTCAGAGAACCATTATTGACAACAGGATTCAACTGGTAACCCCACCAGTTGATCTTTCCCATTTTTAACCCATTGTAATTGATGTCTGGAGAGCCCCGTCCACCAACAAAAATGTATGGAAGTGGCCATTCCTCAATCAGGGGACCAGGGGACAAACAATTGTTAACAGGTTTCAAGTGGTAACCTCACCAGCTAACCTAGCCCATTTTTTGGGTGCCAGTTTTACACCCCCGCTTGCCACACCCACCAGAGGGAACCCGGCAGACGTGCCGTTCCTCTATCTGGGGACCATGCCAGACATCATAGTACCCATAAAAATTGGTAACCTTCTCAGCTAGGCTGACCCCTCTGGGCTCCTGGTCTAGAAGGAAGTCACCCCAAAGATAGTATATGGTAAAAAAAAAAAAAAAAGGACCGCACAGCTAACTCTATAAACAACCAGGACCTTCACAGTGCATTTCAGATTAACAAGTTAGCTATGTAGCAGCGTTCTTTTAGAGCCGAAATGTAACTTTTGACTGCAAAACAACTAAGGTAAGACGTGCACAGAGATCTTTTTCAGCACACAACACACGCTGTCTCCTGTACAGGGGGCTCTCTGCAAGCCCGGTTTTAATTTGTCAAACAGGGAGCATTTCGTTCATTAATTACATGGGACTTTCTGTTGTTAGCTGGGGGGCTGGAGCTAACTTATTGTCACCAACAGCAGTGATGAACACTTACTCTCTTGAAAAAATTCCTAAATCCATTTTTTGGTTCTGTGTGCTCCGCTCCCGGTACACAAGCTGCAGGTGCCCAGGTGCCGAGACGAGTGCAACCTAGGTTGCACGTGTACTGGAGTTCAGTGATGTGGGCGTGCTCTATGAACAAGTGGAATGGATTGGATAACGACGCACTGACCCTGACTCTCTACCTTTCACTATAGGGAAACTAAGATAATGATCATATTTAAAGACATGCTATGCAACTTTTTCATGGTCATAAAATTGCTTGGCAATCATCAGTTTGCTTGGCTGACCCGTTCAGATGAAAACGGTGACATTTCCATCTCCATCTGGTGGCCCTAGCCCGAAACAGCGCTTGCAACTTTGCCTGTGGCGCCGCGTGCTTTGTTTAGCTCTGGAAGTCTCGCGACACACGAGAGCCGAGAACTACTGCTTCACGGCAGGTCGTAAAGGGCTCTGAGCCGAGCCAGGTAGCCTGAGAGACACCCCCCCTCTCCATTAGCTGTCGAAGGCTAAATTGAATGCGGTTAGCTTCTAGAGTTGTAATATAGTTTGTAATAGATATCGTGATGGCAGAACCACCGCTACTTGCCCGTCTGACCGCTGAGTCACCCAGAGCCAGCGATCAGCGGTCAGACGGGCAAGTAGCGGATCCATGCCAACTCGGAGCTTTTTAAGTTTCGATTCTGTCTCGTGACTTGACGAGCGAGCGCCCAGTCGGCAGCTACAGGCAGCTACAGGCAGCTACAGGCAGCTACAGGCAGCTACAGTAGGCAGCTACAGGCAGCTACAGGCAGCTACAGTAGGCAGCTACAGGCAGCTACAGTAGGCAGCTACAGTAGGCAGCTACAGGCAGCTACAGTAGGCAGCTACAGGCAGCTACAGTAGGCAGCTACAGTAGGCAGCTACAGACAGCTACAGGCAGCTACAGGCAGCTACAGTAGGCAGCTACAGGCAGCTACAGTAGGCAGCTACAGTAGGCAGCTACAGTAGGCAGCTACAGTAGGCAGCTACAGGCAGCTACAGGCAGCTACAGACAGCTACAGTAGGCAGCTACAGGCAGCTACAGTAGGCAGCTATAGGCAGCTACAGGCAGCTACAGTAGGCAGCTACAGGCAGCTACAGTAGGCAGCTACAGTAGGCAGCTACAGGCAGCTACAGGCAGCTACAGTAGGCAGCTACAGGCAGCTACAGGCAGCTACAGTAGGCAGCTACAGGCAGCTACAGGCAGCTACAGGCAGCTACAGTAGGCAGCTACAGTCGGCAGCTACAGTCGGCAGCTACAGGCAGCTACAGGCAGCTACAGGCAGCTACAGTAGGCAGCTACAGTCGGCAGCTACAGACAGCTACAGGCAGCTACAGGGTCGGTTAGCGTGGCTTCATGCATCTTGTACAGTCGTTGAAAAATAATCATTTAGTGACATAGGGAGGGCAAGATCATTCCATGTTGTTTACTTGTAGGTCTAAACACATTGCCTCACCTAATGCTACCACATTTGTCGCTGTGTAAATGCACACACTAGCTGTTGTGTCTGGCTTTCAGATAAAATGGCATTGAATTATTACTTGACAAAAATAAATGAATGAACTTGTAGCCGTAGGCTGCTCTTTGATTCATCAAAATGAATTGATAAATGGGACAAAAAAAGGCGAGGCGCATAGCCACTAAGCGGCAGAAAGGTTTTTTTTTTTTTTTAATAAGTGACTCAAGTGATTCAAGTGGTCCGTATAACTCGAATCCCCTCCTCGAAATGATCCAATCAGCCCGGATTGCCCAAAAGATTCGAGTTAAGCATCTCTACTTCTCCAACTCTCTGCCAGTGTCTTGAAAAATAAACCGTAAATTGCCTCTGATGGGTTTACGTCGCCTATTTTCTACGGAGCTCCCCCTACAGCTTTGGGGTGTGTATTGCATGGTAAACAAACCCCGTATTACTGAGCCCTGCTTTAAGTTAATAATGACTGGTTGTATGATTATTTATTTAAACTCATATTCTGGCCACATTATATTGAATTTGTCGGCATTTTTTTTTAAAAAAATAAAAAAATAATAATTTAATAAATTAACATAAAATTATTTAGGGGGGCTTAAGACTATTTTAGGGGGGCTGAAGCCCTATTTTAGACGACACTTGATGAGACCAAAACCGTTCATGTTGGGTTTTCTTTGCTGTAGCCAGCATCGCTATGCAGTTCTGTCGACCTGCTGGACGTCTTCAGGTGAGAACTGAGGGCGCTCATATCTTCACAGAAAAGAGGCGTCGTGACCGTGATTTAGGGATATCCCGATCCGATCACGTGGTTTCTGACTCGATCGGAATCGGACGTTTCATCCCGATCAGGTATCAGATATATAGCCTATCTATATATGTATATTTATTCTCATTATTTATTTTTTGTCAAAACTATAATATTTCAAAACAAATGGGAAAAAAATAACAGCTTAGCTTCTGTTATGTGGTGGTACAGAGTCAGACCGTCTCAACCATAGACATAATATACGTAGACGCCTCATGGCGTGCTGGAGTGTAACAGCGTCGCCGCCATATTGGGTGGGTCTCCTCACTCTAGGCGAGCACCACAATCAATTGGAGTCGATGGAGAGTGAGCAACTATGCCCGAATTTTCAGATTTCAGAATGATCAGAACTGAAGGGGAATAATAGATCTACGGAAAAAAAAGCGGAAAAAAATATTAACATATGATGTTTTTAGGTTGTTTTAAAAGGGGACAAAAATGTGCCTTTTAGGAAATTAAGTTGTGTTTTAAATCAGGTATGAGGGTTAAACTTTATTTTTCATGTACTCTTCTATAAAGAATATAAAGAAAGAAGACAGAATGTAAGACATTTGCTGTGTTCAAATCAGCTCCTAAGACCAACTGGCCGGTCCACATCAAACTATATAACCAATTTAAAAGCAAAGAAAAGGAATGCAAGACTATAACACCAGCTCTGACACACATTAAGAATTTTATGTTGATGAGCAAACATCTAAACCAGGCTTTCAGTTTGGTAAATGGCTCCAAATATTACAGCCTCATCATTCTGATCAACTTATCATCCCGATATATGAAATCAGAGAGAAACTAAAACAGTGTTGCACGTGCAAAAGTAAAACTATTCAATGTCTTAGTTTGACATGCAGTAAAGTTCTCCTGCAGCATGACGAGCCTCCCCGACCTCAAACGACTAACACCTGTGTCCACTTAGCAATGATGCAAAGGGAAGTAAAAAGGGTTTCAGACTGACTGCAGGGACTCACTGTTTTGTCATTAGTCAAATTTTGTGTCTGGGCAGTAGTTGCTAGACGTGTCTGAGTTTGACGCCAACCATGACTGATGTGATGAAGCTTCTGTTTAGGTAAGTTTCAACTTGTTTTTTGAATAAGTTGATCCATTTATTTAGTATAAATGGAATATTCATTAAGTGTATTGTCTTCTCTAGATTGTTGCTGCTGTCCCTGATACATTTTGGAAGACATGAAGTAAATGGTAAGCTTGATGGAAATAATAACTTTGCTGGTTATATACATGGACTAAAATGTGTTCCCAACAGCCTACAGTCCTGGAACTGCAAAGCAACATGAAAAGGAAGAGCCCGTGTTTCCTGTTGAGCCGGTCTACCCAGTAGGGGGTCCGTTGCCCCAGCAGCAGCAGTTGCCCCAGCAGCAGCAGTTGCCCCAGCAGCAGCAGTTGCCCCAGCAGCAGCAGTTGCCCCAGCAGAAGCAGTCCCAGCAGGTCTACCTTCAGCAGGTGCCCCAGCAGCAGCAGTTGCCCCAGCAGCAGTTGCCCCAGCAGAAGCAGTCTCAGCCCGTCTACCTTCAGCAGTTGGCCCAGCAGGTGCCCCAGCCCGTCTACCTTCAGCAGTTGGCCCAGCAGGTGCCCCAGCCCGTCTACCTTCAGCAGGTGCCCCAGCAGGTGCCGTTGCCCCAGCAGCAGGTCTACCTTCAGCAGGTGCCCCAGCAGAAGCATTTGCCCCAGCAGCAGGTCTACCTTCAGCAGGTGCCCCAGCAGAAGCCCCAGCAGAAGCAGTTGCCCCAGCAGCAGGTCTACCTTCAGCAGTTGCCCCAGCAGCAGGTCTACCTTCAGCAGTTGCCCCAGCAGCAGGTCTACCTTCAGCAGTTGCCCCAGCAGCAGGTCTACCTTCAGCAGTTGCCCCAGCATCCGCAGTTGCCCCAGCCGGTGAAGCAGCAGTTGCCCCAGAAGCAGCAGGTGGTGCCCCAGCAGCCGCAGTTGCCCCAGCAGCAGGTATACCTTCAGCAGGTGCCCCAGCATCCGCAGTTGCCCCAGCCGGTGAAGCAGCAGTTGCCCCAGAAGCAGCAGGTGGTGCCCCAGCAGCCGCAGGTGAAGCAGCAGTTGCCCCAGCAGCAGTTGCCCCAGCAGCCGCAGGTGAAGCAGCAGTTGCCCCAGCAGCAGTTGCCCCAGCAGCCGCAGGTGAAGCAGCAGTTGCCCCAGAAGCAGCAGGTGGTGCCCCAGCAGCCGCAGGTGAAGCAGCCGTTGCCCCAGCAGCAGTTGCCCCAGCAGCCGCAGGTGAAGCAGCCGTTGCCCCAGCCGCAGTTGCCCCAGCAGCAGGTGCAGAAGCAGTTGCCCCAGCAGCAGGTCTACCTTCAGCAGGTGCCCCAGCAGCAGCTGCAGGTGAAGCAGCAGTTGCCCCAGCAGCAGGTCGTGCCCCAGAAGCAGCCGGTGGTGCCCAAGCCGCAGTTGCCCCAGCAGCAGGGCTATGCACCAATGAACCGCTACCAAAACAGGCGTCCAGGTGCCCAGTTCAAGGTGCCCCATAAACCTCGTCGGCCTTTGACGAGACGCAGCTGGTCCAGCTGAGCTCGGTGAGTTCGTCCCCAACACAGCAGTTATTCTCAGGGATTGATCCAGTTTTCAGTCTGAAACTTTGCTTTCTAATCCTTCTGTTCACTTTCAGGAACGTCAATGGGGAGGTTGTTTGTTCCAAATGACTAATGTATTGGCTTTTCAAATTAAAATGACTTATTGTAATCTCTTGGCATCTGGCTGTTCTTCACATATGTTTCATACAAATACTCAAATCTTTTTGAACATTCGACTACCATTTTTCTAACTAGCACTGGTAGTCCTGATGTATCCCAAAATGGATTTAAGGCCACATTTACACAGCCGAGTATTTAGAGAAATGAATATTTCCCCCCTCCGTTTTCAATAATAACATTGTTTTCAAAAACTTGTCAGTTAAATCAACCTGCATAAATATGCCATCAAGCACCATAATGCCAAACCTATTGGCGGCAGTGTAGGGAAAGGAAGCCATGCAAGCCAATCACAATCCTCAGAATCGACACCAAATAACATGCGTGACTTCCTGTACCTTTCAAAACAATGGCTCGAGGTACGTTTTTGTGGACCAACAGCGAGGAGTTACTCGCTATTTGCGGTATTTTCAACATTAAACCTCTTGTGACTCGTCTGCAATGTTTTAGAACCCCCCCCCCCACCGCTTTTTTTGATGTTTACTGCTGTCTCCGAAATTTTTGCCTAATTACCTCCGCCAAGGAGGTAATGTGATCGCCCGAGTCTGGATGTTTGTCTGTTCGTGCTGCAATCTTGCGACCTGCCACAAGGTGGCGGGGCTTGGTTGTTTCGTTGTCGTTGTAGGAGGGGGTGCGCAGGGGGAAAGCTTACACTAACTGCGCAGGGGTGAAGGTGTAGGAGAGAAATGTCATGACATGTGGCCTAGTTACATCGTGTGCCTTGCTGACTGGTTCAGATAAATATTGTTAGAATGAGTTGTTTAACATGACGGAAGCTAGGCGCCTCCAGAGAGGGCCACGTACGCTTGTTATGATAAGACGAGCATAAAAAGGGTGTCACAAGATGAATCCTGCGGACATTTTGTAACACTCTGTATGCATATTTGCTGTGACAGTTTGTTCAATGGACGGCTGACCAACGTGTGATTCGACTCCTTTTCTCCACAACAAAGGTAAACACAAATAGAAGTCGCATCTGAAAGATAGCATCTTAACTTTGTAAACCTTTTCAATCGGAACACGAGCCAGCTGAATCTATGCACAACTTTAAGCAGACGCATCGCTTTCTCTCGGACGTGGTGGATTACGACGTTAATCGTTTCAGACCATTCACTACAATATATGGGTGGATTAAAAAAAAATGCGCTTATAAAACAAAGCTTCCTTGGCGGAGGTCTGCACTCTGAGGGCATTTCTAGTTTTGATTCTTCTCAACCTGCTTCAGAATGGCATGTCCTAAAAGGTCCGTAAAAGCACCATAAACGTCCGTTTTCAAAATCATCAACTCACCGGAGTGGTTACTGGTGTGCACTGGTAATCCATATCAAATTTCGTTGCGAAAAGTTGCTTCTGTCGTGTTTTATTTGGCAGCTCGTTCATGCTCGCACAATTTTCTTAGCGGTGGCGGAGTAATATCAACGAACATCCAGTACAAAATGTCAAATAAAACACAACAGAAGCAACTTTTCGCAACGAAATTTGATATGGATTACCAGTGCACACCAGTAACCACTCCGGTGAGTTGATGATTTTGAAAACGGACCTTTATGGTGCTTTTACGGACCTTTAAGGACATGCATGTGACTTGCCGTTCTGAAGCAGGTTGAGAAAAATCAAAATTAGGCAAATACCGGAGACAGCAGTGAACATCAAAAAAGCGGTGAGGGGGGTTCTAAAACATTGCAGACGACTCATAAAAGAGGCTTTATGTTGAAAATACCGCAGTTATCCTTTAAAGTAGCGTTAGACTACAAGGCAAGTAAAGCCCAAGACAACTTCGACTGGGAATCTTGCCAATCGAAGTATGTAGACATGTTGGCCCAATTCTTGGAGCAATACCCGTCCGAGACCAACCAGGACTTTCCACATGTGAAGGAGGAGAACGCGAGGAAATATCACAACAAAACTGAAGGCAATAAGAGGGAAATATAGACAGTGAGTGGATACTGGACGCAGGAGCGGCCACGGAAGAGTAGTGCTCCTCTATTTTGAACTGTGCGAACAGGTTTGGGGTGGTTCCCCAGCCACTACAACCATCGCCTCCGGCATCGAGACCGACGAACTGGAGGATTCTGTCGCTCCTTCCCCCGCCACATCTTCTTCGTCCTTGGTGGATGTGTCTGAACCAGAGGTTCAAGATGTTGACGGCAGTGTGACCATCAACCCCACAGTGAAGCAAAGGAGAGACATGCTTCAAGTAGGGCTGGGCGGTATGGCCTAAAATGTATACCCCGGTAAAATTTGAGCCACTGACGGTATACGGTATATATCGCGGTATGGTACTTTTGTATATAAATTACAACAGAACAGTTTCTCAGTGGTTACCATAGCACCAAATAAACACTTTCAATCAAGATGTTTGCAGCAATATTAAATGAAATGTATTGTGCAAAACAGAAAACACAGGAAATATAAAAAATATATACGTTATATTTATATTTAAAAAAACAAGAAAAGGTACATTTCCTCGAATAAACTCTGTGAGAGAAAAGCCGCTGCCTCTTGGATAACGTAACTTTCATAGGCTCCTTCCACTTATTCAACATGCTCAAATATGCGTCATGTTTCATACACCCCATTTGTGCATGTTAAGCTAACTGCTTGTTAATACGATAAGTTTTTTATTACTTTGCATGTCTTCCAAAAGAGAAAATAATCAGGATTTTGAGGATGTTACCGTTACACACCAGCTGAGACGCAGGGTAGCAAAACATTGTGGGCGTGAAAATGAAACTTAGAAAATCGGCTCGGCGCATGCGCAAAACCACAAAGTAGCAAATCTCGACAAGTAGGAGAAATCTACAGAACACCGGCTTTGACTCGTTTCATATTCCGGAGCATGGTTAGCCCGCAGGTGGTAAAACAAATTACTCGTGTTACCTTGCGATCTTGCGATTACTGTCGCACGGCATATCCAAGAGGATGTTCAAAACTTTGCATTACTGCCATCTACAGGCCCTATGAGCTATTGCGGTATAAGGTATGGCAAAAAAATCTCTACCGTTGGTTTCTCTATATGACAACGGACACAAAACTACACACAGGGAACAGAGGAGCTTGACAGACACTAAGTTATCTGAGAGTCCCGTTTTCAGCTGCAGAGAACAATCACATCAGGGAAGTCAATGTGCAGGCTCAACAGCAGCCTCTCAAGCCAACTCTCTGGTAAAATAGGGGAAACGTATGGTTCCAGCACCTATATAACATATATTTGTCACAGGGACTGTGGCTTACGGCCACACCGCCCTGAACACGCCCGATCTCGTCCGATCTCGGAAGCCAAGCAGGGTCGGCCTGGTTAGTACTTGGATGGGAGACCGCTTGGGAATACCAGTCACATCAATCGTCCTCATGTGTGGAGAAGTGTTGTACAGTTTCCATTGGTAAAAAAGATTTCCTGTGTCTCTCAGATGTAGGCCTACATTTTGAGGAGATTAGCCTTCCAATGAAGCATGTTTTAATTTCTGTATTCCTATAGTCTGTTGTGAATCGTGACGTTTAGTGTTAAGTACTTGTTCATAGAATGATTATGCTGTGGGAAATATAGGCCATCATTAATCATGGTCATATCAAATGTGATGATTTTTGGATAGGTTTGCTGCTGTAAATTAGCATGTTTTAATACATTTTCTTTGGTCTACTCTGTAAAGGCTAAACTGAAGGGACACCAGAATGAACGGTTGAAGAGGAAACTACCTGCTGAGGCCCAGTGGTTGAATGCCATTGAGGATGACAGAAATGTCAAGAAGAAACTTGTGGAGATTATAGAGAACTCTGAAAAGCAGGCATCTGAGAATTTCACTAAAATAACAAATACCCTGGATAGGCTAACATCATCAATTGCAGATGGGTTTGCTCTCCTTCATCAAGTTGTGCAGCCACCGCCACCGCCAAATTACAATTTCCCATTTGAGGGAAGAGGTCCTTATGGACCAGTATATGCACACACTCCACCAGTACACACACACTCCCATTTCCCAAATTCAGCACCAATACGGCATTCATTCCCACCCAACTTGTCAGCTGACAACAGACCACCAAATGCAGTGCCACTCAGCACCATGAACATACCTGATTTGACAGACACACCTGTTGAGGGCATGCAGGGTCAGTTTTCATATACCCAAGCCCTTCAGGAAGATTAGCGATATTAAGATATAAAAAGTTTTTTTGTGTGAAATGTTACCCAGAGCAGTTACAATATTTTTGTACCAAGAGTTCTATATAGGTAGCCTTAAGTTAAGGCCTCTTGAAGTGTTTTTTTTTACTTGAAAAGTGAGTATTGCTTGAATAGCAGTACTGAAGAGGGAACTTATATGCACTACTTTTGTCAATTGGTGAATTCTTCTTGAAGTCTAATTTTACTTGAAATATGCCTTTATTTATTATTTGACAATTTGCACTACAGATGCCACTTATTTGCACAACTATGCTTGTCTGTTTTTCTGGATTAATTACAAACACGCAATTTGATTTTGTGTCTGTCAAGTGTCAGATCTCTTCAGAAGTAAAATGTCTGAAAAATGAAGAGGTGTGTCTGTGTTTATTCAATATGGGTCAAACCAGATCAACCGATTAAAGAAAAGCGTTCACACAGGACCATTTCGAATTTCTTATTCTTTATGTGGAAAATGGTATTCTACCAAACAACTAATATTTACACTTGGCAATGTCAATACATTACATCCAAGTGACTTGTACACATGTACAATGTAAAGAACCGAAAACTACACATATTTGCTTTTACATGTAAATTTAAATGCTTAACATTTTGAAATGTAGCCAACATATACTGCCAAAGTACTTGCATGTAAGGAGCACAGTTTTTAGGTTTATAATGAACATAGGCAAAATATTGTAAACTATGACAATAATAACTAAACTTTGAGATGTCAATCAATGTCACCCACACACAATGGAGAGAAGAGTGCCACTTTTATGGATCCAGGAATTGAGTGAGGATTCTCCTGACCCTCTTCCCTTCTGATGTCATGCAGTCTCCTCTGGTAGCTGGTTCTGTGTCTAGCTAGTTTTCCCTGTCGTATTGAATTGCCTCAGCAACACTGTTGTCGTCTACTGTGTCCTTGGAAGCCTCACAGTAATTGTGCAGCATGAAACATGCATAAATTACAAAGGGAAGATCAGCCAGATTAATGTCCATGGCCCTTCTCAGGGCTCCGAACCGGGCTTTCAGTCTCCCAAACGCACATTCTATCACCATCCTTGCTCGGCACAAAGATAGTCCAAAGTACTGCTCTTGGGCAGTGCTTCCCCGATTAACATATTCCTTCACAAGATATGGGAGTAGTGGATATGCAGGGTCACCTAGTATATAAACCGGTGTGGGCTCTTCATCTTCAATGATTTGCCTTGGACAGGGAGGGATGCTTCCATCTTTCAAGGATGTGTTAAGCGTGGAGTTGGCAAAAATACGGCCGTCATGCACACTTCCTGGCCATTTCACAACCATGTCCATGAAGGCATATTTATAATCGCAGGTGGCTTGAATGTTTAAGGTAAACCTCCCTTTCCTATTGCTGTAATCAGTGGAATTGGCTGGTGGTTGCTTTATCTCTACATGCGTCCCATTCACAGCACCTAGGCTCTAAGGAAGGCCATGATGAGCTTCAAATCCCTGCACAAGTTTCTGGACAGCCACTTCGGTTTTCGGCAGTTTATTTAAAAGAACACTTTCCAGATAGCAACTACACACTGCTGCTGACGCTACCGCTGCGTCGACGTCACTTCCGGTTACTCCCGGAATATGACTAATTGTATTGTTTGCACACCAAAGGCTATGTCTACTTATGTTATCTGACATGTTATCTGTCATCTGTATTTATAGTGTTATTGTATGTGTGTTATGTAATCCTTTGTACTGTGTGTCTTGATGTCTTTTTGTTTGTATGGACCTTGAGTCTGAATATATAGCTTCTTGAATCTTGACACATACCGCCTGCCGTAGTTCAAGAAGTTGCAACGCACATTTGAAAACGCGAGGCGCTAGAGAGCAAATTCATTCGACTTTGCAAAATAAAATTGCACCACTAGATGGGGGAAGAAATTACATAGTGTCCCTTTAAGAATTTTATATTGATGAGCAAACATCTAAACCCATCGGCTTTCAGTTTGGTAAATGGCTTCAAATATTACAGCCTCATCATTCTGATCAACTTATCATCCCAATATATGAAATCAGAGAGAAACTAAAACAGTGTTGCACGTGCAAAAGTAAAACAATTCAATATCTTAGTTTGACATGCAGTAAAGTTCTCCTGCAGCATGACGAGCCTCCCCGACCTCAAACGACTAACACCTGTGTCCACTTAGCAATGATGCAAAGGGAAGTAAAAAGGGTTTCAGACTGACTGCAGGGACTCACTGTTTTGTCATTAATCAAATTTTGTATCTGGGCAGTAGTTGCTAGACGTGTCTGAGTTTGACGCCAACCATGACTGATTTGATGAAGCTTCTGTTTAGGTAACTTTCAACTTGTTTTTTGAATAAGTTGATCATTTTATTTAGTATAAATGGAATATTCATTAAGTGTATTGTCTTCTCTAGATTGTTGCTGCTGTCCCTGATACCTTTTGGAAGACATGAAGTAAATGGTAAGCTTGATGGAAATAATAACTTTGCTGGTTATATACATGGACTAAAATGTGTTCCCAACAGCCTACAGTCCTGGAACTGCAAAGCAACATGAAAAGGAAGAGCCCGTGTTTCCTGTTGAGCCGGTCTACCCAGTAGGGGGTCCGTTGCCCCATCAGAAGCAGCAGGTGCCCCATCAGAAGCAGCAGGTGCCCCATCAGAAGCAGCAGGTGCCCCATCAGAAGCAGCAGGTGCCCCATCAGAAGCAGCAGGTGCCCCAGCAGCAGCACCTTCAGCAGTTGGCCCAGCAGCAGCACCTTCAGCAGGTGCCCCAGCAGCAGCACCTTCAGCAGTTGGCCCAGCAGCAGCACCTTCAGCAGTTGCCCCAGCAGCAGGTGGCCCAGCAGCAGCACCTTCAGCAGTTGCCCCAGCAGCAGGTGGCCCAGCAGCAGCACCTTCAGCAGTTGCCCCAGCAGCAGGTGGCCCAGCAGCAGCACCTTCAGCAGTTGCCCCAGCTGCAGGTGGCCCAGCAGTTCTACCTTCAGCAGGTGCCCCAGCAGCAGGTGGCCCAGCAGCAGTTCTACCTTCAGCAGGTGCCCCAGCAGAAGCAGGTGCCCCAGCAGCAGGTCTACCTTCAGCAGGTGCCCCAGCAGCAGTTGCCCCAGCAGCAGGTCTACCTTCAGCAGGTGCCCCAGCAGCAGTTGCCCCAGCAGCAGGTCTACCTTCAGCAGGTGCCCCAGCAGAAGCAGTTGCCCCAGCAGGTGCAGAAGCAGTTGCCCCAGCAGCAGGTCTACCTTCAGCAGGTGCAGAAGCAGTTGCCCCAGCAGCAGGTCTACCTTCAGCAGGTGCAGAAGCAGTTGCCCCAGCAGCAGGTCTACCTTCAGCAGGTGCAGAAGCAGTTGCCCCAGCAGCAGGTCTACCTTCAGCAGGTGCCCCAGCAGAAGCAGTTGCCCCAGCAGCAGGTCTACCTTCAGCAGGTGCCCCAGCAGAAGCAGTTGCCCCAGCAGCAGGTCTACCTTCAGCAGGTGCCCCAGCAGCAGCCGCAGGTGAAGCAGCAGCAGTTGCCCCAGCAGCAGGTCGTGCCCCAGAAGCAGCCGGTGGTGCCCAAGCCGCAGTTGCCCCAGCAGCAGGGCTATGCACCAATGAACCGCTACCAAAACAGGCGTCCAGGTGCCCAGTTCAAGGTGCCCCATAAACCTCGTCGGCCTTTGACGAGACGCAGCTGGTCCAGCTGAGCTCGGTGAGTTCGTCCCCAACACAGCAGTTATTCTCAGGGATTGATCCAGTTTTCAGTCTGAAACTTTGCTTTCTAATCCTTCTGTTCACTTTCAGGAACGTCAATGGGGAGGTTGTTTGTTCCAAATGACTAATGTATTGGCTTTTCAAATTAAAATGACTTATTGTAATCTCTTGGCATCTGGCTGTTCTTCACATATGTTTCATACAAATACTCAAATCTTTTTGAAGATTTGACTACCATTTCTCTAACTAGCACTGGTAGTCCTGATGTATCCCAAAATGGATTTAAGTACCCAAAATCTTTTCCCAGCCAACTCGGCAGTAATGCTTGCTGAACTCATTACTAGCCCCAAAAGAAACATGTATTCAAAGGTAACCGGTAGAGATGGAACTAAGTCACACATGTGCAAGTCCCAAGTGTTTTTTTTTTTTTTTTTTTTTTTTTTTTTTTTTTTTTTTTTCTTGGAAGTCACCTTATTGCAATTTTATCTGCAGAATCTGATCTTAAAGGTCCTATGGCATGAAATTTTCACTTTAAGGTTGTTTAACATTAATGAGTTCCTCTAGCCTGCCTGTGGTCCCCCAGTGGCTAAAAATGACGATAGACCTAAACTATGCACTGGAAATTATTCTCCACCTTTGGAAATGTGACCATGCAGATGGCCTGATCGGGGAACGCTGCCTCTTATGACGTGGAGGTTGTTTCCACCCAGAGCCAATAAACTGCCTTTCCCCGCCCACAGCGCTTTGGCCAGCTCATTGCTCTGTACATGGATGTAAAAAAAATCTGTTTAGAGCTCCTGCATCAGAACCTCTAAAGAGCCAGTGGACAGATTTTATTTTTCTGGGAAAGTGACGACAGAACCGAAGAGATTTGTGTGTGTGTGCGCCAAATATTTCACAGACGAATGTTTCCAGAACTTGGGCCAATACAGAGCCCAATAAGGGAGAGCCCAGACACCCTGCGGAGGAAACTCATTTCAGCCGCTTGTATTTGCGATCTCGTTCTTTCGGTCACTACCCACAGCTCGTGACCATAGGTGAGGGTAGGAACATAGATTGACCGGTAAATCGAGAGCTTTGCCTTCTGGCTCAGCTCCTTCTTCACCACGACGGGCCGGTGCAGAGCCCGCATCACTGCAGACGCCGCACCGATCCGCCTGTCAATCTCCTGCTCCATTCGTCTCTCACTTGGGGAAGGATCTCATTCCTGAGTAAGTAATTAGTAACGCTCTATTATTGTGTTGCTTTCCTGTATGTACAGTATAGTTACATAGCTTGTTACCACAGGAAAGGGTTTGAAACGTTAGCATCTGCAAGCTCTTATCTGTCAACTGGGCTGTTGGAGGTGTTTGCATGCCCATGAGATGGTTAGCTCTCTCATTTTAGACCAATACCCCCGACTTCAAGCTTCCTGAAGAAGAATGAATCTGCAAATTCAGTGCATTTCATCAGGATAATGATTCATTCATGGTTCCAGAGTCAAAACGGTCAGTCTGTCTGTGTCGTTAGCTCTGCAGCTAATAGCTCAGTCACTGTCGCTAATGTAACGGTAAATAGCATGAGGCATGCGAGTGGACACCTCATTTACTGTAACGCGAGTGTTGTGTACTTATTTGTTGTTTTGATAGCCGTCCTGCTGTTGGTGTTATGGCGCACACGATATCTGCCTTTCCCCTGATTGAAATGACTCTGCGTGCATCTTTGCAAACCAGAGCAATCAGCTGAGAATGTCAAAATCCTCACTCCTGCTTTCCCCTTCACGCACGCCTTTTTTGCTGTCTTGTGTAGCACTTGCTTGATGTTTGACTGTGTTAGGAGAGTTGTTCAGTAACTAGTTCGTCATATTGTCAAAGTAAGCTCATTTCAACAGGTTTCGCTAGTTTTACGGCATAGGGCTGCCGTGCCATCTACGTGCCATAGCGATTCACAAAACATTTGCGCAAGGTACCACGGGCGTAAGTAAGGCCACACCCCCACTAAACGGCTCATTCTGGGGATCCTAAGGAAAGCTCAATTTTGGGACTGGCTGTAATTCTGCACCAAGGCATAATTTTGGGGAAAAAAACTCAGATACAGTATTAGGGGACCACTAAAGCCTATAAAAATATATAAAAGCCTCCATTTATTTTCATGCCATAGGAACTTTAATAAAGTGAAAACACAAAGATATAAGTAACTGTCAGTAAACATCATTGGCCGATCTGTCCAACCTGTCCACCCCGTATCATATCAAGCTAACGTTAGCTAACTACCGACTAGGCTAACCGGATAATATTAGCTAATTTAACAGCACTTACTGGTCAGAATGGATCTTCAAATGATGAACAAAGTTGGAAGTTGTCGTCTGGCTGTCTGAGATGTTGATGCCGCATGTCTTGACGTCTTTTGCCGTCAAAATGGTGATTACGAAAGCCAGAGACGATGACTCTCGGTCCCGCTGATATGTTGATGCATATCTGATTTGAGTTTATTCTCTCCAATAAACACGTAAGGTATGTAGAGAGGGCATGACTGATTGACAGGGTAGGGATCCAATCATGACGCCATTCTCAGCCTGCGCTCCTACCGGGTAATCGATATTATTATTTTATTAATTTTATATTCAAACTGAAAACATGAACTGAATAACTCTCGAGTCGAGTCAAGTACCGAGTCTCGAGTCTTTTATTTTTTGTCAAGTCACAAGTCATCAAAACAGTGACTCGAGTCCCCATCTCTGGTAAGTGGTCAACCAAAACCTGCCTTTATACAACCTACGTTTGCTGGACGAACCACTATGGCCTAACCACACTACCTCTGCCTACTTTATTCATTGTACTGGAATGCTATTGAAGGAATATGTTCATGGGAATGGGACTGTACCAGGGGACGGGAGCACTGAGGCAAACCTTGCAAATAAGTTTAAAGTAACCAAGTTCCAAGTCTTCCTGATCTCTCGATGCAGCCTCACTGAATTCCCAGGGGTCCAGTTAAAATTAATTTCACGCCTGAGTGAAATGACCTGGCAGCATCGGTATAGTGGCCCAGGTAAGTGTTGTTTGACTTCTCAAAACACAAATAACAGGCCCTGCAGTGCTGATCTTGCATGACGCAGGAAACGCTGGACCATGCTCGGAGAGGATTCTGTCCCACAATTCCATGCAGATTTTACAGGGATGCATCTCATCGGATCATATTTGGCTTCTTTAAAATATTTGTCCTTCAGTTACGAGCTCTAAAGTAATCCAGATTACCTTTAGTACGATATTGCGTACACTCTCAGAAAATAAAGTACAGAATTGTACCTTTAGGGGTACGATGGCTTGTCACTGGGGCAGTACCCTCAGAAGGTTTAGTTTTGTACCCTTGTGGTTTGTACCTTACAGAGACCAATCTTGTACCTCTGGTGGCAATTTTGTACCCTTATACTGAAGTACAGAAATGGACCTTTAAAAAGGGTACAAAATTGGCCTTCATAGGGTACAGTATAGTATCATCAATTATTATTCTATATATTTTGTCTATATACATTACACAAAAGATAAAAACTTTGAAATCGATCAGAATGTATTTTTTTTATTTTCACATTTCAATTTCATTTCACTTTAAGCAATGTAAAACTGTCCATTGCAGGTAACTCCATTCTCTACCAACTTTAAAGGGACAGTTCGCCTCTTTTGACATGAAGCTGTATGACATCCCATATCAGCAACATCATTTCTGAACATCTTCTTACCCCCTGCTGCGTCCTGTGAGCAGAGTTCCAGCCTCGTTTTGGTGTTGATGAAGGTAGTCCGGCTAGTTGGCTGGGGTTTAAAAAATAAAGCGTTTTGCTTCTCAAAACAATATGCGTTCAACAGAGTAATACATTTGCATCACAAAATGGTTCTCCAGGAAAAAGTCAGACCTCACAATGGCTTGGTGCTATTTTCTCTCCTTTTCTACTCTTTTGAACGCATATTGTTTTGAGATATACATATGAATGAAAAGCACTTCTTGGAGAATTATAGGGAAAATGGGTTGAAGGGGTAGGTTTTTTTTTTTTTGGTCTTGGTGTGGGGGGAAAACGTTTGGCAAGGCTGTTCTCACATGTGTGCTTAACATGCCCATTAAGATGACACAAGTCTGCTTGGGAAGGTATAAGGGCATGGCAGCTTAATGCAGAGTGTCCACGTGGGTCGAGGATATTTATAAAACATGGTACATTTATTATATTGGGCCCCATCCCAATCCATACTGGTCCTATATCAGTCCCTATAATTATAGGAAATGGACCCACAGTCCTTCCTGTCTAACTTAAAACAAAGAAACAAAAAAACAAACGTAAACCACTGCCTCGACACGTCCGCTGCCAGACCCTCTGCACCCTCCCTGGACTCTGCGTTGTGATTTTATTTATATTTGTCGTGGAGTATTGTGCGGAGGGAAGGAGGCACCGGAGACAGGATTCTTTTGGACTGTGAGTCCGAGACGTTTCCTTTTATTACCCGCGTTAACACCTTTTGGGACAAAGGTAGATGAATACTCATAAATAATAAATCTCCTAGTCAAACAATAATTAACATAAAAAACAAAACATATATCACAGAGTGAAAATAAACATTACAACCAGACAAAATACAGCATCTCTGAATAGATAAACCGCTAACGCAACACATACATTTCCGCCCGGCTCACACAGACCACACGCTCACAGCTACATCCTACCGAGACTTCAAACAGTAAAAAAATACAACGTTACTAACAACAGCAATCTTTAGTCATATGACTGACCAATACTCATGAACAAATCAACAAAAAAGGACAGTTACAACATAATATTCGAGTATTAATGCAGGACGCCTGACCATGCTTACCTTTTGGGACAAAGGTAGATGAATACTGAGAAAACATGGCGTCCCACACGGGGCAAACCCCAAAAAACTCCCTGTGAACAATGTCACAGTGCCACAGTGGCGTAAACAGGAAACTGCCTTACACAAACAATTATTAACCTACAAATAAACTCTCTAAATAACCCCCCAAAATGTAAAGTAAACCAAGAATAAATTTGAACAAAATTCAAAGGAATGAAGATAAGAAATAAATAGCTCCAACATAAGTGTTAAATGATAAAATAAGTGAAGAAAATAAAGAATCAGAGACATCCTGGATCTGTTTCTTCATATTTTTAATGTACTGTAGAAGTATCGGATCGGGACTTGGTATCGGCAGATACTCAAAATCAAATGACTCGGACTCGGGGGGCAAAAAAACCTGATCGGGACATCCCCCATGATTATCTCTTTAGTTGCCCCTAATGAGATTACCCCTGCTCCTCACGGATCGTTTCAGTGGTGCAGCAGTGGGCGGGCCATCTGCTGAAAGTCCATGTTGAAGCAAAGCGCCTAAACTCAAGAGCCCTCTGCACCCGGACACGCTTTCTCATGCAAATGTGCTCCCATTGGTCATTGAAATGTCCAGATTTAAATTGTAAATTCGACCACTTGAGAAACAAAACAGCATAAAAACAAAAAACTTTTCTCAGACTTTACATGAATACTTCAAATGCTCTCCAGTGAGCCGCTGAGGCTTTAATAACCGACGTGCAGAATAATTTTACATTTGGAACATTTGGAACATTTATACGACGACTGTTCTGCTCAGAGGAAACACGAACGGCTGCTTTTACAGCAGGAGACGTTCGCTTTGACTGATTTTTAATTGCAGACATATAAAATCAATGCCGGGCGCTATGAGACGCGTCCCTGCTGAGTAATAATAAGACAGAAATAAACCAGACAGCTGCTAACAGGGAGCAGCCAGCCCTCCTGGTAATCTGTGGCAGATATGCAGATGATGCAGCGAAAAAGACACACGAGACCTCAAGGGACGGCACGCAAGTATATGCAGTAATTATGACTGTTAATCATGGCTGAATTAATCGTTTCCCCCTGAGGGCAAAAGACTTGTTTTCTGGCTGTAAAGAGCGGCTGAGAGGGCAATTAAGTGTTTTTATTCCACACAGTTTGTACAATGTTTAGTGATACACACAGAGCCTCGACTCCTTAAAGCTGTTATTATCGTTTAAAGAAAGAAAATGTGCTGAACGGGGAAATTTACCTGATGAGGGTGGAAGTTATCTGTAATAATTCCCTTCTTCACATCACCATGCAGTCACAGACGGTTCCCCTCATGTTGAGAAAGAAGACTCGATGAACTGAGAGGGGCAGCTTCCTTCTACAGAACTATGAAAAGGTTCCTGAGGTCTGAAATGGAGCGACTTTAGGCTCATTCCCACTGTAGGAACCTCATGCAGTTCCTATAACCTTTCAGGAATGGGGCTGTTTTTTCCCTCATTTGGACATATAGGAACTGTATGTCCGCACATTAATGCAGTTTTTTTTTTTTATTATTATTTTCTGGGGGCTTTTGTGCCTTTGATGGAAAGTTCAGAGAGACAGGAAGCAGGGGACAGAGAGAGGGGGAACAACACGCAGCACAGGGCTGTCCGATGCGGGACTCAAACCAGCTGCAGCGAGGACTATAGCCTCTGTACAAGGGGCGCCTGCTCAGCCCACTACACCACCGACCACCCCGTTTTATTATTTATTTTATTATTGTAAAAGTCTGTTGTTCACAGGCTTTTATTTTATAAAAGTCTGTAGCTCACAGGCTTTTATTTTGTAAAAGTCTGTAGCTCACAGGCTTTTATTTTGTAAAAGTCTGTTGCTCACAGGCTTTTATTCTATAAAAGTCTGTAGCTCACAGGCTTTTATTTTGTAAAAGTCTGTTGCTCACAGGCTTTTATTTTGTAAAAGTTTGCTGCTCACAGGCTTTTATTTTGTAAAAGTCTGCTGCTCACAGGCTTTTATTCTGTAAAAGTCTGTTGCTCACAGGCTTTTATTTTGTAAAAGTCTGTTGCTCACAGGCTTTTATTTTGTAAAAGTCTGTTGCTGTCTGCTGTGGAACAGGAAAAGAAAGTAATCGGCGGATCCACCAAACATGGAGAAGGGTACGGAACTTTTACTCGGCCATTTTCCTTTTAAAGTTCTTCCAGACGGCGGAGTCGACAGAACCAAAGTCATCTGTAATTCATGAAACCAAGAAGTACGGCCTGCGCTGCATCCTGCGTCTCTTGACTCTCTGTGAGCTCTGCCAGCCTCCATGTTAGACGCCCCATGTGATCGTCCATGATTAATATCACCATCATGCAGACCATGAACACGGTGGCCTCCCCGCTCTCCATCTTAGCTTCTTGGTGGTGTTTTTTCTTCTCTCCTTACTTTTACTGGGTTTTGTTCTGTTTTGTTGTTGAATGTGGCGCTAAAGTAACACGTCGCTGTCGCAGACGGCTGCGTCCCATCAGTCCCCATCAGGTCCGACTCATGTGGGAATGCAAACTGAAACAGTTCCCCTGGGGAAGGGCGGTTATTAGAAGGGAATTCTTAGAACTGCTCTGTCCGAATGTGGCTTTTTGAGTGACTCAGGAACTTACTCAGATGTCTCTTTCACACGTCTCTTCTGACTGTAAGAACAGGGTTAGGGTTACCCGAACAAAAGATCCATAAATAACAGGTTTCAATGTCAGGAACTGGCTCCAAAGCAACACTGGAACTGCGTTAAGGGTGATTTATGGTCGCCTACGGAGAGCCTCTCCGTCTACACTGGAAAAAATCTAAATCTTACCAAGTATCTTTTTCTCATTGAATATCTCATTACACTTAATATAAGACACAACTGCCTAACAAGCACCATTTCAGCCAGATATAGGGACTTGTTTGAAGACAATACATCTGGAATATCTTGTTAAGTGAAAAAGTCTTGAAAACAAATTGTTTTGAGTCACATATCATATGAAACAAGCTTTTTTTTCATTTGAAGAGGTTTTTAAGCTAATTTCAAGATCACTTTTAACTCAAAAGTCCCAAATATCACATTTTATTTCAAGAAATGTTGACAAGCCGATTTTCACTAGTTCCATTGGCAGATTTTTTTTGCTTATTTCAAGCAAAAACGTCTTTTATTTGCTGTTTTTCTTACTTATTTTTGGAGGGGCATTTTTTCCAGTGTACGGAGACGCTCTCCGTCGCTTGCGTGCATCGGCCAACATTCCTATCTATCTAACCGTCGAGGTGATGGAGACTCGCGGAGACTCCAAGGGTTGTGATCATTTCCGGAATCACTTTTCCGGTTTAGCTCCTTCCTCTCAGAACAACAACACCGCCATTTCTGAAAGAGTTTACTGTGTGCCGGTCAACATTTGGTCAGAATTATTTGCATTTCAACATCAACGAGCTCCAACTCCAACAACAGTCTTTCTCTCTCGATCGCCATCGTTCGCTGTGAGGAGTGGAACGGAGCCAGAAGGTGAACAATCAATCAACCACTTACATGATAGACGTCGCCAGATTGGGTCGTCTAACGTAGCGCCGCCTACTGATCGGGAGGTGAACTGCCTTGGGTATGCGACAGCCCGACGGAGAACTCTATACTTTCATTACCCCCTACCCGAACCAGGGTTAGCATCCCCACCCCGCTGTGACTGGTGTGCAGTTGGTGAGAGGCTGAGGTAGTTTGTGGCTGTAAAAAGATGGTTGTTGTGGTGTGAGGAGCAGATCTATATAGGGAGTATAGGGAATTACTCACTGAGTCTGGTCCTTTATTTTATTATTTATTTTTTCGTTAGCACAACTTTCTTGTGTTTACCTTGAATAGGGATGGCTCAGGTAATCCTGAAACATCCCATAGTTAAGCTGCTATAGGCCTAGACTGCTGGGGGGCCTCATCTGTCACACCTTTCCTCACTTTACTCTCTTTATGTATATGTGACATTATTGTGGTCATTAACTCGTGTTTCCCTGTTCCAACAGATATCCTTTGAATGGTGTTACAGTGCCGCCGCCGCCGCGGCCCCCTTCCCCCCCTCCCCCCCTTTCTGTCTTCTCAAACCCCAGCTGGTGGAGGCGGATGGCCACCCTTCCTGAGTCTGGTTCTGCCAGAGGTTTCTTCCTGTTCAAAGGGAGTCGTTTCTCTCCACAGTCGCCTCAGGCACGCTCAGGCCGGGAGATTGGACCGAAAAACAAAAAGTTTTCAGTGCAATCTGTTGGTTTTCTTAGCTAGGAAATTGTTTTTGAATTGGCTCTATATGAACGAATTGGATTATTTTATGAATTATGATTATTATTAATTAATTGAATTCCAATTGGCTTGAATTGGACTTACTATCTAAGTGCCTTGAGATGACATTTGTTGTATTTGGCGCTATATAAATAAAAATGAATTGAATTGAATTAGAACTTCGAAAGGTTTAACAGCCTCTGCGTAACCACGGAGACGTATTGGCCGATAGCGACGGAGAAGCATACTGAGGCCTTTAGGCAAAAAGGGTTCCTGGTTCAACTCTGGACCAGGTTCTTTCTGCTTGGAGTTTGTTCCTGCACCTGTGTGTCCAGGTGCTTCCTCTCAGAGTTAAAACAAAGGATTTAACAGCTAAATCCCTTGTTTTAACTCTGATGCACCGGCCACCTGCCACTGCACCCGGCCTCCTGACTACGACTAGGACAGCCGCCTCCTCCCCTCCAGCCCTAAAGAGGATAAAGTGTGTGTAAACAACGAACGGATGGATTAAAAATCACAACAGCCATGAGCAATCTGGCTCGTAGATGAAAGGATTACATTGAATTAAAATGCATGGAATTCGAAACAATTCAATCTACGATAAAGAAAGATTATTACAAAATGTAAATGGCCTACCCAGCATACATATTAATGTAATAATCAGTGACATCCAGAAATAAAAAAGGGTTTTATCACATGGTTCCTGTTTGAAAATGCATCACTATCAATCCAGAAACATTATATCCCAACCTTGAACAGCACAAGAACTGAGAAAAAACTGAGAAATACGTGGACCGGTTCAACAAATGCTTCTTTATTGACTTTTACAAAGATGCTGAAAGAAAGCCACAGCACTGCACATGCACGCCATGAACCCACAGAGCAGCGCACGTTGCATATTTCTTCCAGCGATCAAACATCATCTCACTGCAACAATACAGATAAAAGCTACATTTAAAACCGATGAAAATCTACGATTACAACACACTCAAGAAAACACAAACCAGCAGCTCTCCAGGGCCGAATAATTACAGAACACACACACACACACACACACACACACACACATACATCGAGATGCACATCGCTGCCACGATCAAATCCACAGAGCGTAATTATCCAAAATGAGAACATGTAATATCCAGTGTAAGTCATTTCAGTGTATTTTCAGGGCTATTAACACTTTAAAAATCATTACTTTCATTCCACTGCTGCTGTCAGATGAGCGAACCTTCCCTCTGCTCACGCCTGCTGATCATAAGAGATGCATGCACACACACACACACACACACACACACATCCAGACACACAGTACACCAGCACAAACACATTTAAAAAATACATCGACTAAAGAGTCAGAGATCACGTCACAGTTTACAAAGAAAAGGTTGAAACAGAACGTCGTGTTTAGCTCCACCGTTACATCAAGCAATCATGTCGAAGTGATGAGTTTCCAACCCAAACCTGCAGCTTATACATGTTATCCGGCTCCATTTACAGCCTCCCGCGGCCCCATTCCAGGGTCTGCACGTCCGAATGAGCATGTTAGGCACGGCTGCGTTAAGGCTGCATTTGTTTTCTAAGCGATGGATCAAATCCTTCATGCATCCTTCAACAGTTTCTGTTGCGATTAGGGATGGGAATCGAAAACCGGTTCTTGTTGAGAACCGGTTCCCAGTGTTTCAATTCCTTGGAATCGTTTGGCGATTTTGCAAACGATTCCCTTATCGATCCCAGTGGGCGCGAATGACGTCACCACGCAGCGTTGCGTGGCGAGTCCAGCGCAGCCAGCAGCCAACAGTAAACATGGCGCCCAAGCGGTACAAACGCTCGAAAGTTTGGTTCCACATCCCTAAAAAAGACGACAACAGGGCAACTTGCAAAGTGAATATTTCACCAAAGGGAGGAAATACTACCAACATGCAATAACTATGAATGAATGATTAACGTTGGTGAATCTGAACCCAGCAACGTTAGCAACGTTAGCATGTCCTCGGCTAACACTGCAGGTAACTAACTAACTAACACTGCCTATCATGTTAGCACCATTTGCCTGATTGTAAAAGCTGCTGTTAGTAACGGTTAAGGTTAAATGAATGCCTTCTCAGGCATTACATTTAGATGAAATCATGAGAGACAGAGCCTGACTGGCTCAGAGCCAGAGGCTGGTGGTACTACCCCCAGTTCACCTCTACCTCCAGCTTCTCCTTTCACCAGAGCAGGAAGAGTTCAATTACCCAGGCCAGGATAGACCAATGTGGACCTCACCGTTGTTGGGTTTGTGAGGTCATGACTCGTGTTACTTCTAAATTAAACAAAGTTGATGCTGATCGACCGGTTTGTTGTCCTTTTTCTCCAAATGAGAATCGATAAGGGAACCGACAAAGAACCGAATCGTTAAGCAGAATCGAAAATGGAACTGGCATCGTAAAAATCTTATCAATTCCCATCCCTAGTTGTGATTAAATCAAACCACAAACTCCCAACTCATGAAGCTCATTTCATGTGCAGGCGGCCGCTGCGATAAACAGACATTCAAAGTTCACTCGAAAACAGCTTCACAACCACAAAGCGTTGAAGAAGCGGTTCAAAATCGCAGATTCAGGTTTTAATTTGCCAGTAAATGTTCTTAGAAATATAAATTCCTGCAGCACGTTTCATCCTGGAACTTTCTCAGTTGTGCTAAAGCAAACGTTTGGGAGCATGAAACCACGAATGAAAGGATTTTGCAGCAGGATCAGTGTGTTTCAGATAAACTGAATGAATCAACACCCTGACGCCACAATTCACAGTCAAGTTAACAAAGAAACTCTCCTTAATTAAATATTTACACTCATGAACATCTTCATACTTATAAGATGATTTTCTATCATTTACAAACAAACCAGAAAAGGTGATAAAAAGGTTGTCATAGCGACCGTGATGGCAGAGCCGAGCATCAGTTAAAGGGAAAGCTGACTTACTTAATAATTCCCTTAAATATTTATTTACATAAGTAACTGAACGCCTCATCACACACTGAGATCAAATATGGAAAGTCGAGCGTTCAAGCTGTATTTTATTCAGTGAAATGATCTAAACCGATGGTGGAAATCATCACAAAATAAACACAATAATCTATTGTGCACCATAAACTCAACACAATGAAATACTATATACTGTCACTATCTGCTTCCATGCTAAGTTCCCCAAACATCTGATGTATTCCTCAAAAAAGTTCTGATAAGAATCTAAAACTGGTGTCAGTTCTACACTTTTTAAAGGATATTTACATTCTCAGGCTGCGCAGAACCTGGTCTGTGAAGGTTTGTGTTGCTTGGTTTTAAAATGCAACGCAAAAGAAATCCTAATATATATATCTATACAAATTATTTAAACAAAACGTGTTCATTATTCCTCATCAGTACAAAAACTAAACTATTTCTGGTTATGAGACTGCTTTTCCTTTTCTTTACAATCATTATGTGTTGAAAATGATCAGAACGAACAGTTCAAAGACCATCAGAACATTTAGAAAACCTACCTGAGAGTCTTTTTATCTAAAATATGGACCTTTTTGCTCAAGTATGACATGTGTTGGTGTTCCTTTTCTTAAAGCTGGACAAGGAATGACTGATTATAAAGCATCCGTACAGTCACTGGATTCATGAAGCCCCCTTTTAAAGGAGAGGTTTGGGTTTTTTAAACCTGGACTTTATTTCTGAAGGACGCCGACTTTCACCAAACTGTTATCGGTGAGGAGAGAAATAAGGTCCAGGTTAAAAAAAAAACGAACTTCCCTTTAAGACCTGTAACTGAGACCAAAAGTATGTCTGAATGACTGATTGATGAAGTCATAAATGTTACATGTCACTACGAGTTACGCTGCGTACATCTCCGGCTTGGTCCATCACTGTTGATGAGAACACCAGTTTTAAAATCTTTACACTGGCTTCCAGTCAGTCACAGAATAGATTTTAAAAGCCTGCTGATGGTTTACAAATCCCAGAATGGTTTAGGCCCAAAATACATCTGTGATATGTTCAGAGAATATAAAGCCAGCAGAGCTCTTAGATCCAAGGACTCAGGTCAGCTGGTCCAGTCCAGAGTCCAGACTAAACATGGAGAAGCAGCATTTAGCTGTTATGCTGCAAACAAGTGGAACAAACTGCCAGTGGAGATTAAACTTTCACCAAATGGAGACATTTTTAAATCCAGGTTAAAAACATTTCTGTTCTCATGTGTCTATGCATGAAATATCTTTGAACTTATCTGGACTGTTGCCTGATTTTAAATTCATTTAAATGATTTTGTTTGTTTCTCTTTATATTATTTTATGTATTTTTAATGCTTCTTGCACTCCCTGCTGCAATGCTTTTATTTTATGTAAAGCACTTTGAACTGTTTGTACATGAAATGTGCTACAAATAAATTTGATGTGATGATTTGATTTGAGAAAGCATTGTTTGCTAGCGTCTGCTGCTAGCTTACTGCTACGCTGCTAGCTTACAGCTACGCTGCTGAACTATCTCCCTCTGGGACCAACAGAGGAACTATCTGTATCTGTATATAGAGCTGGAGGGTTGTTGGTCTGACTGCAGGAACAGCTTCATCATGTCTGTGTTTCTGCATAAAGTCACACAGCAGGTGTCCAGGTGTTGATGACAGCTAACATATGTAAACACAGTGGCCCTCATTTATCAAACTTGCGTAAGACGAAAAACATGCGTAGGTCGTGTGTACGTTCTTTTCTGCGCAAAGGTTGGCATTTATCAAATCCATCGTGAGCGCAGGAAAGATGAAATCGCCACGACAGGTCTGAAGCAGTGTACGCACTTTTCCATTTTGACTTGCGGTGACTGCAATAGCATACATAAACAGCACCGTCACTAGTGCGTGCCTCATGAGTCGCAACAAATCCCTAGGTTAAAATTACAGACTTATCACTTCAAAGAAGGCCCATGTTTTATTTGACTTCAACATAAATATAAACATAAACAAATATAAACAAAAAAACATAAAAATATCCTTCCCCAAGTGGAGGAGTTCAAGTATCTCGGGGTCTTGTTCACGAGTGAGGGACGAATGGAACAGGAGATTGACAGATGGATCGGTGCGGCGTCTGCAGTGATGCGGGCTCTGCACCGGCCCGTCGTGGTGAAGAAGGAGCTGAGCCAGAAGGCGACGCTCTCGATTTACCGGTCAATCTATGTTCCTACCCTCACCTATGGTCACGAGCTGTGGGTAGTGACCGAAAGAACGAGATCGCGAATACAAGCGGCCGAAATGAGTTTCCTCCGCAGGGTATCTGGGCTCTCCCTTAGAGATAGGGTGAGAAGCTCGGTCATCCGGGAGGGGCTCGGAGTAGAACCGCTGCTCCTCCGCATCAAGAGGAGTCAGATGAGGTGGCTCGGGCATCTGGTTAGGATGCCTCCTGGACGCCTCCCCGGTGAGGTGTTCCGGGCCCGTCCCACTGGGAGGAGGCCCCGGGGAAGACCCAGGACACGTTGGAGAGACTATGTCTCTCGGCTGGCCTGGGAACGCCTCGGGGTCCCCCCAGAAGAGCTGGAGGAAGTGGCCGGGGACAGGGACGTCTGGGTCTCTTTGCTCAAGCTGCTGCCCCCGCGACCCGATCCCCGGACCAGCGGAAGATGATGAATGGATGGATGGATAAATATAAACATAAACGCAAATTAAATAAATAAAAAAATTAAACAAGTACAACTCCGTAATTGGAAGAGTGATGGCTCATTATTCAACCGCCTATTTAAGAGGTGATTCTAGCGGCGCGGTAATGGCGAAACGATGGCAGATCTGGCTTTGTTAGAGGACCTGAACGCGCATCAGGCGCGAGAGAGTGTTCCGGGACCGGCAGAATTTCTTTCGGGAAAATGATGAGTGGCTTATGAGCCGTACAGGAGAGGCGCTTTAACACTGCGCATACGCAAAGACGTAGCTTCGATCAGGCCAGCCACCCTCTCCTCCAAGGCACTCAAATCCAAACCTGGATCGGAGCTCTCCCCCCCCCCCCCCCCCCGTTTGTGACATGCTGCGTCGGAGAGCTGCAAATTTCATATCGGACCACTTCTTCCTGATCTTATTGGAGAAAAAGTAAAACATCGTTCAATTTTAGATTTCATTTAATCTGGAGTTTATCACATTTTATTGACCATCACAGTAGGGGAAAATACATAACTCGTCCCGTCTGCGATTTACATCGCCAACGCTGTTGACAGCCGTCCCAGCTGTCAACAGTGTTGACAGCGTTTCTTTGCCGCCTTTCGTCTTTCCATGTCGCAAATTCTAGAGGTGCAGCCTTTTGTAGAAGGCGTGGTTAGGATCATTACGATGGGATTGGTGTGGTACGCATGTTCTGTAAATCTCACTTGAGCCTCTGCGTACGACGAGTTCTCCGCTCATATCAACGATGTTTTCTACGACGGCTTGATAAATGAGGGCCATTGTATGGTGTAAACTCGTGTCAGCAAGCAGCATGACAGTGTGGCCTTACGGTGCGTTCAGACCGGAATCTTTCGCGCGACGTGATTACATACAAAGTCAATGCAAAGACGCGAATTGGAGCCGGCGGCGCGATTGACGGTTTTGAGGCGGCGCAAATGAGGCGAATACCGCCTCGCGAGTGACAAGAAATATTCGCGTCACGACAGCCTATCAGCGTTGAGATTCTGGACGACAGTGACGTGGAGACAGATGGACAGGCGCTCCGCAGCTGAAATGGAGCGCCTGTAGTTGGTGTCCTGCCGAGAGATCACGGCATCCTCCCGAGCAGGTCATCAAACTGGGTCCTGGTGAGCCTGAAATACCACTGGAAGCGGCCGTCATCCAGACGCAAATCCTGGAGAAGGCGGTGAAATTCTCCGAGCTGAATGCACCTCCGGATGATGTCACTGACCCAGTCACGACGGCGTGTGCGTTTCCATCAAATCTCGGACTGCCACAGCAGGTACAAGGACGCGATGGTACTTATATCAGCCATGGTTGATGAGAGAATGAAATGGATAGCCCCTTGAGTGAAAATTCGCTCGTTGTTTACTCGCGTGAATAACGCGAGTAAATTCAACTACACCCGCGGCAACACTCGCGCGAGTAACTCGCACCGCGTCCGGTCTGAACGCACCGTTAGGGTTAGGGTTCAAATATTCAGAACAACTAACCCTTCACCAACTTTCTACTGAAGCCTTGATGGTTGTGTTCAGGGTCTGACTCCAGTTCAAACTGATATAGTTGTTCAGAGATGATCTATCTGTAAGTAATCTCAGGCTGTGTACCAAACCGCATACTTCTCCCACTACTCCTACTAACTTTAACTTTTTTTAAGTTCCCGGATGCATACTAGATTCTCCTAAATGTTGGGTATGCATCATGAGGTTACTACTCATACTCAAACTACCCAAGATGCAACGTAACGTGACGTCGCCGATCGTCATTTCCTGTCAAAACGGCAGTTTCAAGCTAGCTACAACGAGGGTAGGTTCACTTCCTGTTTTCAAAACAAAAGCACCAATTGTATCCTAATGCCTTTCCCTATGATAAAAGGCAACGGGTATTTTATTTTGTGAAAATAACCGGAAGTGCGTTGCTCACTGCGGCTAGCTTTAGTAGCGCCGAATTCGTGGGAACAAAATTGTAAACAGCCGGTATTTTGTCAGGTTTTCAACACGTTGGGGATCTAAACGACTACTTTCTCACCTGAAAATGTTTCAAATGTTGCTAAAGTTTACAGAGTTTAGAGCTTAAGAGAAATCAGCTTCAGGGCGGCTGATTTCGGCTCGGGCAGGAGCGAAATGCATTGTGGGTAAAAGCTCTGCATACTGTCTGATCGATGAGTATGCAGTATGTAGTATGCAGTATGCAGTATGCAGTATGTAGTATGTAGTATGCAGTATGCAGTATGCAGTATGCAGTATGCAGTATGTAGAATGTAGTAGGCGATTTCGAACACAGCCTTACTTTCTCAATGCAGCTAGCTTAGCTGTGTCTTAGCTATTATTGTCACGGTGAGGCGAATCCTTTGCATTTGTCAACAACGATCCCAGGAGGGAAAGTAGGACGGCGTTGCCCACAATCTCCACCCCTGAACAGCCTGTTCTCAGCAGAGCTGTTGCACAGAGCCACTGTGCTTAAACCAACAGATATTTGGACCAAAGCTTGTCTCATACGCCTCAGAAAGATGGAAAAAAGGGCATAGTATTTCACATTTAAATTAAACATGTTCACCTCTCTTAAAGAAAACCGTGAAAACATCAAAATTTTTTAAACAACACTCCCAAAGATAATCTATACATGAACTTTCATCTCTGTACATGTGATGTTTTGTCTTTGCGTGTTAATATTTATACAGTGTACAACATGGTAATGTGGAAGTATTTACATGTTTTCCTGCTGGTTGTTTCCTGTATGTTTGTCTGCAACATTGACAGTGGTGTTATGTATCGTTGGCCGATCTAACTCCTCATCAACAGCCTCGTTAGGAAGCTCTCCAGATCTGTGGGCAGATGGGTCAATATCAGCGCCAAAGTCAGCCGTCATGCCGTTAACCATCGCTGCCTCCTGATGTCCGCTTCCCTTCGGCTTTGTGGTTAGATCAGTGGGAGTCCCCAAGGTGGCGCCCCTCGCCTTCTCATCCGTTCCATTGCTATTCGCCTGGGCGGGGCGCAGGTCTCGGATGGTGCCGAAACCAGGTGACAGAGTCCGCTGATTTCCATCCAGGCGCTGGCAGCTGTAGAGGCCACGAAAGGCTGAGCGGAACTTCTGAGACATGGCGTTGTATATCACAGGGTTTATGGCGCTGTTGGCGTAGATGCACATTCGACAAAACAGGAGGAACCAGGCGTCCAGGTAGGGTGTGGCCACAAAAGAGTTGATCAGAACTAAGGTCCGGTAGGGCATCCAGAGCAGAGCGAAGAGGATCACCACCACAGCCAGCATCTTAGTTACCTGCAGGGAAGAAGCAGAGACAAAGCCCATTAAAACTCAGTCTGTGAATCAAACATGGTAGCCTGGCTGACGCGTCCACATCTGGATGAGATGGTGGTCTGGGAACTAGGTGTGCATTTTCTTGTATTTGAGGCGTGGTTTACGAATGCCTAGAGCCGTTTATTGGGCGCTATGAATGTCTATCAAATGGCGTCTGGTTCTTCCCATGCTGCTTTGCGCGCGATTCATAGCCAATTGTATCACTTATACCAGATGACGTGTGTAGAGCGACAGAAATTCAACGAGGAAGAAGAAGAACGTTGCTCTTTTTTAAAAGTAAACTGGCTTTCTAAGCCACTTAAAACACTTTCTAAGGCTGCATCGAACGGTAACGTTGTGTCCGCTGCCATGTTGGATTAACACTCTACAAGCTTCGGTGTCGCGCATAGACGTCGTCATCGTCTTGCTGCCCCTAATGTCAGGTTAGGTGGAGATGCAGATGGAAGAGATGGAAGATTCTCCTGCAAATCAGAGCGACTCACAGAACGACACGTTTTCAGATATATGTTGATGATGTTCATAGTTTTGATGGCTCTGCTGTCTTGTTTCATGCCGTCAGTTATCTTTAAGTATCTCTCTGTGTTGTTGTAGCTACTTCTGCTCTGAGCTGCCTTTCATAGCCAGAACATCCCTGAAAAAGTGGCTTTAATCTCCAGGTTAAGTACAGATTTAATGAGAAAACCAAAATGTTGCAGAAATGTTGAGCTGGGAGGGACTTCAGACTACATCCAAATAAAATGCTCTCAGATCAAAGTGATTTTCCATAATTGGGCTCTTTTAAGTTGAACATAAATCAGGAAACAGCTCATTTACATATTGACAAGAACCCAGAATATGAAATTAGAGCAAAAAGCAGAAATGTAGAGTTAAAGCCCAAAGGAATTACTTTCATGAAAAACTCTAAATATGATATTTTAATTTGAGTTTAATTAATGGCAGAGAAAGACTGAAGGCAGCTGCTCCAACCCCACAGACTGCAGCTGAGAGGATGCTTCCTGCCAGCAGCAGCAGACTTTGACTTGAGCAAATAGCTGGTGATTAAAGCCGAGCATTTATACCAGAAAGTGAGAGGCAGCGATCTTTCAGACCAAAGCTTTTGGAAAGAGGCACTTGTAGCAGGCTTCAGATCCATTCGCTTCACAAATAAGAAGGAAAGCGCATCCTCCATCATCCAGTGACCCACATTAACTCAACCAAAGGAAAGAAAGTGAAAAAATGAATAAATGTGGAAGACACGAACACACAAACAACCAGTGCGAGCCGGAGAGGACGCGGTGGTAGAGTCAAACTTAAATCTAATCAGTTTAATGAAATAATTAGATAGATAGATAGATAGATAGATAGATAGATAGATAGATAGATAGATAGATAGATAGATAGATAGATAGATAGATAGATAGATAGATAGATAGATAGATACTTTATTGATCCCGAAGGAAATTCAAGCATCCAGTAGCAGACATAATAAAGCAATAAAAATGTTTATACACTAAAAAAACTTTAAAAACAATCTAAGAATTTAAAAAACTGTTTAAAAATATAAAATATAAAAATATAAAGTGATCAGTGAAGTGAGACGAAAGTGAAATATAAAGTGATCAGTGAAATTCAGAAGTGCCATCACAGAGCTGTTGCACGGCCTGATGGCCAGAGGAACAATAATTATGGCACGTTTAACATTCTGCACTGGATGAAGCGTTCGCTGCTACAAAGCTGCAGACTGAGTCACTGGGAAACCACTTTGGATCGGTCTGCTCTTTCCGATGGATTACATCATCGCTGAGAAGACACCAGTTTCAGTTTATTGTTGTTAAAAACTGACGAGTCACGCTGCCTCAATCTTTGCAGGTCGGATGAGTTTAAAAGTTGTTTTCAATCCCCTGATGTGCATCAAGTCTTCTCAGATAAAGTCTTTAACGCTTTCCATCCACCGTTTCTTCTTGACATGTTCTAAATCAGAGGTGGGTAGTAACGAGTTACATTTACTTGAGTAAGTTTTTGAAAACATTATACTTCTAGGAGTAGTTTTAAATCTCTATACTTTTTACTTTTACTTGAGTAGATGTGTGCAGCAGAAACTGTCCTCTTACTCCGCTACATTAGGCTACAATGAACTGGTTACTTTTCTTCTTACCTCTTTGGTATTCTACGCCTCATTATTTTTATCCCCCCGCGTACGCCTCATTTTAATGTTTTATTCTGACAGAGAGAGAGACTTCCGCCAAAGGCTCTACCACCTGACTGTGTTCCACCAATCAGACGCAGCCGTGCAGTCTGGTCACGTGACCATACTCGATCTCAGCGGCGGGACGGGTTAGCTTTAGCATTAGCAGTCGTAGCAAACAAAGAAAGAAACAGATGAAAAATGTCAGAACCAACGGTGGGAAATGAAGACGCAGACGAGGCCTCATACTGAAAGCATGTTTACCTTACAAAGAGTGAGAAACAGCAGCTACATTATGTGTCTTCTGTGTCAACCAAAACAAACGCACATTTCAGCAGAAACTCAACATCTAACCTGAGGAAACATGTAGCGCTAAGTTTCCTAAACTCGTTTTTTCCCCCATGGATAGGTGAATGTTTGTTTTTTAGGTTACATATGGGTTACATATGTTTTAAACATTTCCTAAGTCTCTTTTATTTTTAATTGAAGTTCTTGAATTTACCTGGATTATTTTAATTTAAGCCATTTTGTAATTAATTAATTTATTTTAATTTATTTTATCTATTGGATGAACTCTAATTTGCCTAAAGATGATTATTTAGTATTTTTGTCTGTCTGATTGAATGCTTGTGTTAACAAATAAATCAGACGTTACTCAACAGTTACTCAGTACTTGAGTAGTTTTTTCACGTTTTTTACTCTTACTCAAGTAATCATTTGGATGACTACTTTTTACTTTTACTTGAGTCACATTATTCTGAAGTAACAGTACTTTTACTTGAGTACAATTTTTGGCTGCTCTACCCACCTCTGTTCTAAATGCAAATAAATAATAAAGAATGAGAGAGGATAAGATAAGAGAAATAAATGCCTTTTTTTTCGGAGGATTGCTAATTGCTGCTGCCTGCATCAACCTTCAGTTACCTTCAACTCTCCTTAACACTTGACTTTTCAGCTTAACGACATCACCAAACAAAATTCCAGGTATCCCATTCTTCAGCTGTGCAGGGTTTGTTTACATCTGTCTGTCTGAATCATCGGCTGCTGTTAGCTCCAAGGTGGCACTTATCAGATCCACTCGACTCCAACGGTGCATCATAAACGCACAGCCGTCAGCTTCTGAATATGTTGGAGATGCTGAGGGTGTTGCCAGGTAACAGTGACAGTCGCCTGTGTTTATAATAACGTGTCACGATTATCTGATGTGACAACCACAGGCTTTCTCAGTGAAAGAGACGGTCACTAAAGGTTTACAGCCTGTAATTGGTGAAAACAAACACGCAGAGATCTGGAGATAGTTTGGAAAATGCAATTGATATTCATCCACAATGAATCAACACACCGCGCAGAAAAGAGCGAGCAGCTCTAACCTTAAAGGCCCAGCGCAATATGGCTGCGGCGGCCTTATAATCTGTGTGATTAGCTGTGATTGCTTTGTGATTATTGGAGTCAGCGGCGTGTCACATGAAGCACGAGCAGACAGAGTTCTTGTCTGTGTGAAGACGTTTGACACCGATTCTTAATATCCTGCGTGTGCCTCCGACAGCGCGTCGAAAGGTGGTTAACTAAGGTTTATTGGTTAATTGAGTCATTTGGAAAGCTAAAGACAAAAGAGAGGAGAGGTCAAATATGAGGGCGATAAAGTAAATTAAAGTTCCCCAAGTTAGATAACAGGTGCAAAATTAAGCCAAGCGTCTATCAAAAACACTCATTGGTCGAAGAAACACCAACAGGTGTTTAATTTAAATCTCTCAGGGGTCTAAACCTCTCAGTTTCTGGATCTGGCAGAACCTGACAGGCGTGCATGAATCTCTATGATGACCCAAAGCTCACAGAAGCCTCAGAAACACAGACAGATGTCAAGATGGTTGCTCCAACAAGGCTGCAACGTGAGCAGGGAGGCGTCTCACGAATGATTTGGGCTGGAATACTGGGATGGTTGCTCCCATTAGGGCCGCTGCACGGAAGGAACTCACAGGAACTAAACCAAGATGTGAAAAAAAAGCTGATAAAGGGAAAAAAAGGCTAACGGGGGCTCAAAAAGCAAAGATTTAAGATCAGATTTCATGCACGAGGGTTGATAAAAGCTCTTATAACAGCTCATTTAAACTGTTTCCAAAGGATGGAGCCTTTAAAAATGCTCTGCATGAAACAGTTCACTGTACATGCAGGAATCAGAATCCAAGTTAACTGTTAAAGATGTGATTGCATTAATGTGCAGAACCCTGGATCGGATCAAATGTGCAACAAGTTGCTCGATGGTGTGATTCTAAATCCAAAAGTCATAGAGTCAAAGTGAGATTTCCTCATCGACCTCGTAATAAAATGATGGTGCGTGATGTTCTGCACCGTTTGTACCCAGAGTGAGAGTAGTCTGGATGCCATTAAAGCCCCCCCACTCAGATCGAACAAGAAAAGCAGCTTATTATTATATAAGCCTTCAGAGATTTCAATCAGATTCTAATTTCCATCAGAGATTTGGGTTAAAATGCAACAAGTCATCAGAAAAATAGCTGAAAGGCTGCTGTCCTCCTCCTTTGGTTTGGCTTTATTATCTGTTCATGTTGCCAGCGGAGTTCCCCAGGGTCCCTTATTTGGCCTCCTTATTTTTACCCTCAACCTTTTCATCATATTTTCAACATGTCTGGTTTTTAATATAATTTCGAGACAGATGACACCCGGCTCTCTCTCCATCAACAGAATCGTCAGTTCCACGACAAATTAATGCAACTGTTTAATCTCGAGGGCCTTTCAGCACTGATGGAGCCAGATAACATACCACGTAATATCTCACACAAACGTATTTTGTATTTTCTTTTATATTCCTGCGATATAAACGGTAATATTTGCACTAAGGCTGGGCAACGATTAAAATGTTTAATCTAATTAATCACATGATTTCCCTGATTAATCACGATTAATCGCATTTGTACGCAGAATCCAAAAATGAATCCAAAAGTAGCGTATAGCTTTTAGCATTTAGTTTTATTTTAAATGTGCTGCCATATGAATGAAAGTGCCATAACATTTGTTGTGCAAACACACTTTTAACATCAGCGTCTTTCTGTAGTTTTTATGTAGAAGCCTCGCTCCACTGTCTGTTTCCTTGAATGACTTGCTGCTATCAGTTGTGTGTTTTGCCTTTTAAGTGATATTTTAGACTGGAACTACTACGCTGAGAAGACAATTCAACTTGGCAGAGTTTACAGATGACTTTGGTTCTGTCGACTCCGCCGTCTGGAAGAACTTTAAAATGAAAATGGCCGAGTAAAAGTTCCGTACCCTTCTCCATGTTTGGTGGATCCGCCGATTACTTTCTTTTCCTGTTCCACAGCAGACAGCAACAGACTTTTACAAAATAAAATCCTGTAAAAAATGTTTGGAAAAAAAAAAATGTTTTAATAAAAAAATAAAACCGTTAAAAGCGTTAATGCGCAATAAAATATTTATCGGCGTTAAAAAAATAACGAGTTAACTCGCCCAGCCCGAATTTGCACCCAGAAAAATACTGATTACTTTAGGACAAAAGACAGCAGAGTGTCAGCGAGATGAGTCTGTGCACGCCATCGCTCTGCGTGCCATGACCCTCCGTCTCGTCCTCCATCTCCACTGCCCGGTGACCATGGTAACGGCCAAGACATTTCTGAACCCCTGCGAGACGGTGGAGGGCGGGGGCCAGAATAGAGCCAGTCGGCCGGTAAGACTCAGGTGATTAGTCTTATCAGCCTCCAGTAATGCAGCACACCTTCCCCCTGCCATCTCCGGCTCCCTCCCATCCATCAGTCTGGGGATACTTCTACTACGTGACAGATCTGCCGGAGCGTGGCGGCCCGTGTTTTCCACATCAGAGCAGAGAAAACTGAGGGCGGCAGGCTTATTCCAGGTATCATGAGCACACCTCTTGGCAAAATGCTGTTTGAGATAAGGCTCCGTGTCCGTGCCGAAAGCCGTGAGCCGGCGGATGGAAAATTTTAATCTCTGCGCAACAAACCGTTTAATTGCTGAGGAGGCGGAGAGGACAGGTTCCTAATTATCTCTGTGCTGCGACAGCAAAACAGCAGTAACAGTGATGACATTTAGAGTATGCGCCGTAATCCTGTGGTGGCAACATACTTTAACTCCAACATCACAAAGAAACGTGTTGCCCGACAGCAGCACCGGTCGTCCCACTGAGCCGAAGCTTTAACATTTACCCTGGGATGCTATCAGCTCCCCCCGTGCTACAGCTGATAGCATCCATCTTTATCAACGTGCATTTAAGGAGATCAGAGACAAGCAGAAACTCTCAGAGATTAAAACTGCTCAGTAATCTCACGCCCCACGGTATTAATCTACAATCATAAAAGAGCCATTCTCTGGCAAACACAAGTTTATCAATCTTCCATCAGATTCAGTTGGTTTATCAAACGATGAATGAAAGAGCCGTGAAGTGTGTGTTGAAGAACTGAGAGGGGGAAATCATCCTCAGCACGGAGCGCACTTCAATGTAAACCCTAAAACACATTATGCAAATCTTCGGCTCTTAGATGGAGCCCCTTGAACGGGCGAGATAAGGATCTTTTCTGCTCTCGAGTTCAGTCTCAAAGAGGCAATCACACACGGGAACGACCCGTGTAGAAGTTTGCAGGCTGCAGGCGAAACGTGAAGCACTCAAGACCCATTAGATTCAAGGGCCGCTGGCTTTAAAGTGTGGCCCTGAGCCCCTCTTCTATGCGGCCACAGACACAGCTTATATCTGCAGTCTGTGACGGATACTAATTGTGTTTTCTGCCAGAACATTGTTAACTATCAGCTGAGGTTTTTTCACATCAGCCTGGACATAAAACTCAGCCAGCTGAACCGAAAAGCTGCAGCTGCAGCGTCTGTTCTGTTCAAAGCGCTTCATTCAGCACTGAGTCAGCCCCTGAGAGTCAAGTAGATCTCTGAGATTTAAGGCCGGCGTCTGCGCTGAACCTTTGCTGCTGTTTCCTATCAGAGAGCGATGATGGGTTATAGGGATGGGAATTGATAAGATATTTACGATTCCAGTTCCATTTTCGATTCTGCTTAACGATTCGGTTCTTTATCGGTGCCCTTATCGATTCTCATTTGGAGAAAAAGGACAACAAACCGGTCGATTAGCATCAACTTTGTTTAGTTTAGAAGTAATACGAGTCATGACCTCACAAACCCAACAACGGTGAGGTCCACATTGGTCTATCCTGGCCTGGGTAATTTAACTCTTCCTGCTCTGGTGAAAGGAGAAGCTGGAGGTAGAGGTGAACTGGGGGTAGTACCACCAGCCTCTGGCTCTGAGCCAGTCAGGCTCTGTCTCTCATGATTTCATCTAAATGTAATGCCTGAGAAGGCATTCATTTAACCTTAACCGTTACTAACAGCAGCTTTTACAATCAGGCAAATGGTGCTAACATGATAGGCAGTGTTTGTTAGTTAGTTACCTGCAGTGTTAGCCGAGGACATGCTAACGTTGCTAACGCTGCTGGGTTCAGATTCACCAACGTTAATCATTCATTCATAGTTATTGCATGTTGGTAGTATTTCCTCCCTTTGGTGAAATATTCACTTTGCAAGTTGCCCTGTTGTCGTCTTTTTTAGGGATGTGTAACCAAACTTTCGAGCGTTTGTACCGCTTGGGCGCCATGTTTACTGTTGGCTGCTGGCTGCGCTGGACTCACCACGCAACGCTGCGTGGTGACGTCATTCGCGCCCACTGGAATCGATAAGGGAATCGTTTGCAAAATGGCCAAACGATTCCAAGGAATTGAAACACTGGGAACCGGTTCTCATTAAGATACGAAGGGAGAGAAAATAGGGCCAAGCGATTGTGAGGTCTGAGTTTTTCCTGGAGAACCATTCTGTGATGCAAATGTATTACTCTGTTGAACGCATATTGTTCTGAGAAGCAAAACGCTTTATTTTTTAAACCCCAGCCAACTAGCCGGACTACCTTCATCAACACCAAAACGAGGCTGGAACTCTGCTCACAGGACGCAGCAGGGGGTAAGAAGATGTTCACTTTTAATTGCTGATATAGAATAGAAATAGAATAGAATAGAATAGAATAGAAAAATACTTTATTCATCCCCCAATGGGGGAAATTCAAATTAGTCCAAGTAGCTAAACATTTTTTTTAAATATTTGCAATGATTGTATTAACAACAATTAAACCACAATAATAATACCAATTCTAGTAAAAAAAAAAATACTACTACTAACTAATAATAGTAATAAATGACTAAATGGCTAAATAAACAAATAAATAAAAATCAATCAATCAATTTGAGAAGAACTCAGCAGTCACTGTTATAATAATCAGTCCTCTGCTCCTCAGGATGCTGTGGAGAGGATGTTTATTATTCTCCAAAACAGAATCTAATTTCCTCCTCGTCCGTTTCTCCACCACAGCACTGAGAGGGTCCAGCCTTCTGCCTACAACAGAACCAGCCTTTTTCACCAGTTTGTCCAGGCGCCTACAGTTTGTGTCTGCAGTGCAACTCCCCCAGCAGACAGCAGCATAGAACACTGCACTCTCCATGATAGTGTGATAAAACATGCACATCATATCACTGCAGACATTGAAGGACCTGAGCCGTCTCAGGAAGAAGAGACGGCTCTGGCCCCTCCTGTACACTGCGTCTATGTTGGCAGACCACTCCAGTTTATTATCCAGCACCCCCCCAGGTATGTGCAGGTCTGGGATGTCATACAGCTTCATGTCAAAAGAGGCGAACTATCCCTTTAGGTGATTTCAGTTGTTCAGAAAGAAGCTCAAAACGATGATGATGATGAGGAGGAGGAGGATAATTGTCTCTTTACACCAGATCAGATGGAGCCGTTATTTACTGAAAAAATGGCCGCTGACAGGGCTGGACTGGCTATCTGGCCGTTCGGGCATATCCCGAACGGCCCTCCCGCGATTTGGGCCCTCTGGGCCCTCCGAGGGCCGTAAATAAAATATACATATATATATTATATTTTTTATTGACTGCGACGGTAAAAAAAAAATGACACGTCGGGGCCCATTGGATGTTTCTCCTGACGCACAGAGCGCTAGTCCAATGAGAATGCCTAACGTTGTCAAAGGCCCGCCCTCCCTACAGGCCCACTTGACCCAAGTCATCATCATCATTATAACCCCAAGTTTAGCTGACTTCACTTGGCTATATTCGGCTAAAGCTCTGGTGGAAAGAGGACGCGAAATGGAGAAACAAAAGAGTGACCATGACAAACGTAAAGAAAAGAGAAAACAAAAACCAAGAGACGACGCAGTAATGCGCTAAAATCACCGATATGTTTTTTAAAAGCTCGAGCTCAGGTTCGGTAGTGGGCCGTGGGAGATGCGGAACCTGGCTGCTCGACCTCAGGTTGGGGCAGCAGTGGGGCCGCCGCCGGTACATCATCAACGAGCGCACAGGTGGTGGAGAATGAACAGGAGGAGGCGGAGGAGATGGTTCCAGCTGGGGAACCAGAGGAGGAGGAGACGGAGATAGGAGACGTGACCCAGCAGGGAGAGATTGAGGTTAGAATTCATCTCAACACACCCGCTAGCTAGCCAATGCAGTGTAGCTATTGGGCGCTTCAGCGTTTCGTTTCCCATTGGCTGAAAGTTTGAAACCGAGACCAAGTTGTCATCCTGACTTCATCAAATCAGTCACAAAAATACCCATTTGGTATAATTTTTTGGTTTTGCTGTAGTGAAAAAAATGACGTGTCCGAGAAAAAATACACAGACATAAGCACTATCTTAGGCTCTTTTGATCAGTGTCAAGTGTGTGGTGCTGGTGCTCCTTTTCTATACAGTGTTGTGTGTGTTGGTGAAATATTGCTTTGCTTATCCCTGGCTTGGGTCTGTGGGACCCACTTTCAGGTTTTGCTGAAGGAAAATGGTATGAATACTTTTTTCACAATGAGATTCACTGGCCAGGGCTCATCATCTGGAAAATAAAGTTAGTTATCCTCCTCTCTCTATCTCTTATCCTCAAAAACAAAGATACTCAGAACTTCACAAGCAGGATGAAGGGAACATGAGGGTGCACAGCAGCTTTTTTCCCCTCCTTTAGTCCCAGGTTCACTGGGCCAGAATATCTTCTATGTAACAAAAACATGAACACCTTACAAGGATTAAATGGAGGATTAATGATAATTAGACAGAAGTGTGTGTATATATAAATATACATATATGCACGCTGGGCCCTCAGTGATCAAAAAGTGCCCGGGCCCTTTTCAGATGCCAGTCCAGCCCTGGCCGCTGACCCCTGAATATCCCGAGCAGTTCCCGGGAACTGTGCCTCCTCTTCTTCCCGGGATCTGTTTGAGTCACACTCCCAGATCACAGATTACTGCTGCCTTCCATTCCCACATCTTTTCTCCTTCGGCCCTTTGGTATTCCTCCAGCTTCTCGTGTTCCTGTCACGTAGAATTACTCCATCCATCCCCACCGCCGCCTTCTGTATTCTGTCGCCCACCACCATGTCCGGCTGGTTGGCCGCACCGTCTCAGCTCCGTCATTCTTCACCGCCTTTGTAACTTTCTCCTATTTTGACTTTGGGACTTCCATACTCTTCCATACTCTAAAACCATTGCTTTGGTTCAGCTGACGGGGATATTTTAGAAAATGTTTCGGACCCGAAGGATATGACGCTGAATATTTCATCTGTGGGAAAAACTCATAAGATTTACTTAAAAAACCCTTTGTAAGTATTTGCACTCAAATGATTTAAGTAAGATTTAATGCTGCAATATCAAGTAAATTTTACTCACCATAAAACATAACAGTTTTGAAGGTAACATTTACTTAATTACATCTACGTTTTAAGTTATATTTATCTAAACAAATTAAGTAAAGTCTACTTGTTTTTCATAGGCAGGAACATCATTTTACTCAAAACTTTAAGTAAATGTTATATATCTGTAGTATTTGCTGTTATGAAGTAACTTAGTAGATTTTAACGATACACTTTCAGAGTAAAGTTTATGTAGTATTTCTAGGTTTATGTACATACAACTATTAAACATTTAAATTGTATGAGGAAACCTAAGTAAAACTTACTCTTCCCCCATAATTCATGTATTACGTTAATAAAATGTTTAATTTTACCTAAGAAGCTCGAGTTCTTACTCGAATCTTAAAAATACAAGGTAGAAATGATGACAGTTACTCTAATGGAGTTTACTTCACCAAAATGTCACTTTTTTCAGTGTGAATTAGGAGGATAAAAAGTCAGCATCTCCAGCTTTGATTTTAAAAGTGTCGCTTCAGATAAAAACGTTGAAGCACATAAAAATGTTGATGTTCCTGTGCAGTATGGTTGGTTATACTTGGTTATGCCTCCCTGCATCTTGGGCTGTCTCTAAAGGTCTTTGCACAGTCTGCAGCTGGAGTCTTATCGGCTGAGGTCCGCCTGTGGAGCCTCTGTTGCTCTTGTGCTTATCTCATTTAAGCAGTCTGAGCCTCTGCTGCTCACACTTTTAATCCACTTCCACTCGATTTCCCCTTTTCCGTTCCGTTTCTGACCTGTAATATCTGTCATCACATCTGTCATCACTTCCCGTCCCTGCCTCTGACCCCACGCACATGGCGGTAGAAGTACAACCCCTGGCAAAAATGATGGAATCCCCGGCCTCGGAGGATGTTCATTTCATTTTGTAGAAAAAAAGCAGATCACAGACATGACACAAAACTAAAGTCATTTCAAATGGCTGAAGAAATACTAAAAGAAATCAAGAAAAAAAATTGTGGCAGTCAGTAACGGTTACTTTTTTAGACCAAGCAGAGGGAAAAAAATATGGAATCACTCAATTCTGAGGAAAAAATGATGGAATCACCCTGTAAACACACCCTGTAGACATCAAAGCGTCAAGACAGAAAACTTAAAGAAAATGCACAACAAAACAAATGAGGAATGAATGGGAGGAAACTGGAGTCAACGTCTGTGATCGAACTGTAAGAACGCGCCTTAAGGAAATGGGATTTACATACAGAAAAGCTAAACGAAAGCCATCATTAACACCCAAACAGAAAAAAACAAGGTTACAACGGGCTAAGGAAAAGCAATGGTGGACTGTGGATGACTGGATGAAAGTCATATTCAGTGATGAATCTCCAATCTGCATTGGGCAAGGTGAGGATGCTGGAACTTTTGTTTGGTGCAGTTCCAATGAGATTTATAAAGATGACTGACTCCACAGTCATTGATGATATGGGGCTGCATGTCAGGTAAAGGCCCTGGGGAGGTGGCTGTCATTACATCTTCAATAAATGCACAAGTTTCCGTTGATATTTTGGACACTTTTCTTATCCCATCAATTGAAAGGATGTTCGGGGATGATAAAATCAATTTTCAAGAGGATAATGCATCTTACCATACCATACCATACCAACTTTATTTATAAAGCACTTTATACACCCACAGGACCAAAGTGCTATACACAATCATAAAATAGAAGGGTCAAATATAAAAGCAGTACTAAAGTAATTAAAATGTAAACACAATAAAACGAAGTCAAACATCTCAGATTGTGCCAAAAGCCAAAGAAAAAAGATGGGTCTTAAGTTGGGATTTAAAAACAACAAGTGAAGAGGCCTGTCTTATGTTATCTTATCTTATCTTGCCATAGAGCAAAAACTGTGAAAACATTCCTTGAAAAAAAGACACATAAGATCAATGTCATGGCCTGCAAATAGTCCGGATCTTAATCCAGTTGAAAGTCTTTGGTGGAAGTTGAAGAAAATGGTCCATGACGAGGCTCCAACCTGCAAAGCTGATCTGGCAACAGCAATCAGAGAAAGTTGGAGCCAGATTGATGAAGAGTACTGTTTGTCACTCATTAACTCTTTCGGTGCCATTGACGTCTATAGACGTCAATTAAAAAAAAAACGTTCACTGCCAAAGACGTCTATAGACGTCAATTGCGTTTTTTAACGGAGCGGGCTGGGGGACAATCTAGCGGAGTTCGTCACTAAATCTTAGGCTTGTAAACACTAAACAGAGAATATACTGGCAAAATTACCCGCAAGGTGGCAGCAGTCCCACTTTGCACAAAAAAAAAGAGCTCGTTTTCTCCATTTTTTGGGTCAAACAGCTGTTTTTGGTGAAACCAACCTATGTTCTACTGTCTATTACTAAAAGACTGAAAATGGTAGAAACAAACTTTTTTTCCTGATCAAAGAAGAGAGTCTACTCTTTCTTTTGGTAATTTCAGTGTGTACATAGTCATAAGACACACTTTTCTGTGGGTCTTGGAAAATCAGTCAAAATACTGAAAAACACTTGGCAGTATGGGTGTCTGCACTGAAAATGGCTGGCAGCCAATGAGTTAAGTCCATTAAGGCCTCAGAGACTGCGAGCTGATAGAAAAGCCAGAGGTGGTGCAACAAAACACTAGTGATGTGTTGGAGCGTTCTTTTGTTTTTCATGATCAAATCAAATCAAATTTATTTACATAGCACATTTCATGTACAAACAAATGATGCTAAATGATTTTTCTTGATTTCTTTTAGTGTTTCTTAAAGCCAGAAAGTTGCCATTTGAAATGACTTTAGTTTTGTGTCATGTCTGTGATCTGCTTTTTTTCTATAAAATGAAACGACTGAATGAACATCCTCCGAGGCCGGTGATTCCATCATTTTTATTCCAGGGGTTGTAGATCCCAAAGCAGAGAAAGAGCCCAGAGGGTTTTCTGTTGCAGACTGAGAAGCGTTGAGAGTCCAGAGAGCGAGCCGTGGAACTCTCTCTCTGCTGCTTGTGTATTTTTCTTTCAGCTCAAACGGGGAATCATGACGAAAAGATCGGGAAGGAAAACGTGTTGCGGTGCAGCTTCAAAGCACCGTTTGGTTCGGGGTCAGAACTCTTTAATTCAATGAGCCTTTTTATTTATTTATTTTTTTTACATATATATCTTTATTAGGTTGTCAATATACAATCCAAGATCAATCTGAAAGGATACATTTCACCTATTTTTCCCCTTTTAGAACTCCCACAACCACCTCCCCCAACCAGTCACATTTACTTGACTTGGTCACATAACAATGGGTAATAATGCTAATAAGCAAACACAACTCTATCCCCACCCCAAAGGAAAAAAAAAGAAAAAAAAAGGGGGGGGGGGTGGTGAACAGGAAAAATAAATAAATAAATAAAATAAAATAATAATAATAATAATAATAAAAGGGAACATTCAGAGGAGTCCAAACTACATTGAATCATAGACACACTGGCTTCTTACAGAACTCTGACAGGATATATACACACCAATGTCTTAATTAGCACCAACCATCTTAATCATTAATCATCTGGAGATGGAATGGAATCAATCAAAGAAAGAATGGGATTCCAAGTTTTATAGAATTTGTCAGAGCCCCCCCTAATACTGTACTTGATTTTTTCTAAGTATAGGAATGACATTTAGTCCTTTAGCCAAGAGTTAGGGGAGGGAGGATTCTTATCCTTCCAATGAAGTAAAATACGTCTACGAGCTCCCAAAGATGCAAAAGCGATACCATTATTTTCCCTGTTGGTCTGCCTTTTTATTTTTAAAACCCGTGCAGGGAAGCAGCTCCAGTTCCATGGAATTACGTTTACCGGCCCCCTCTGGGTTTATTATGGCAGACATGAAGAAAAACACCGAAGGAATGTCCTGCAGCTCAGGTGTTGGGTTTCAGCCGACTCCCTGGCTTCAAAGCTGGGGTTTGAAGTTCAGAATTGTCTCGAATATTGTTGAACACATCAAGCTTCCTTTAACCTACCGGGGCCCTTCATAGCTGCCCTTAAGATGTAAACAGATGTGATGAATCTCTCTCCTTTCAGTCACTCAGCATGTGGAAATGTTGAGGAAATCATTATATCATTCTAACTTATAATACTATTTGTAAACAACTTAACACCGTTAAGCTTTCTGCATGTGTACCAAAGTAATAAAGTAATAAAGTACCAAAGTACCAGAGTACCAAGGTATCAAAGTACCAGAGTACCAGAGTACCAAAGTACCAAAGTACCAAAGTACCAAAGCACCAAATTACCAAAGTACCAAAGTACCAAAGTACCAGAGTACCAAAGTACCAAAGTACCAAGGTACCAAAGTACCAGAGTACCAAAGTACCAAAGTACCAAAGTACCAAAGTACCAGAGTACCAAAGTACCAAAGTACCAGAGTACCAAAGTACCAAAGTACCAGAGTACCAGAGTACCAAAGTACCAAAGTACCAAAGTATCGGAGTACCAGAGTACTAGAGTACCAGAGTACCAAAGTACCAAAGTACCAAAGCACCAAAGTACCAAAGTACCAAAGTACCAGCGTACCAAAGTACCAAAGTACCAAAGTACCAAGGTACCAAAGTACCAGAGTACCAAAGTACCAAGGTACCAAAGTACCAGAGTACCAAAGTACCAAGGTACCAAAGTACCAGAGAACCAAAGTACCAGAGTACCAAAATACCAAAGTACCAAGGTACCAAAGTACCAAAGTACCAGAGTACCAAAATACCAAAGTACCAAGGTACCAAAGTACCAAAGTACCAGAGTACCAAAATACCAAAGTACCAAGGTACCAAAGTACCAAAGTACCAGAGTACCAAATTACCAGAGTACCAAAATACCAAAGTACCAAGGTACCAGAGTACCAAAGTACCAGAGTATCATAATTAAATAATCATTAATCATCTAGAGATGGAATGGAATCGATCAAAGAAAGATAATAATTAATCTTATTAATTAATTAAGATTATTTAATTATCTTTTCCTTCTGCATGTTCGACCTATGGCAGGCTCATGGAGCACAGAGATGTGATGCAAGATGTCTGTGAGCTGACGCTGGAGTTGGTTTGCTGATGTTCTGATGTTCTACAGGTCAAGAAATGAAAGATTGGAACTGGCATCCAGACAGAGTGAAAGGTCTGGAGTCATAAATGTTAACCCGTAAAATGATCCATGGTTCAGTGTCACATTAAACATCTCTTTGCTTGTAAACTAGTCAGAGTTCTTCAGATTACTGCATGATGGAGCTCAGTCTGAACACGACTTGCTGGGATTAGCAGGCCGATTAGCACAACGCTAGCTCTGGTTTTAAAATGTAGCGCTCATAAGGTTTTAGTTGGTGACCATAACTCTGCAAAGAGCTGGTGCTGACATGAAAGACCAGCTCTCCTTCCAAAGGGCCAGTACTTTGGTACCTTGGTACCTTGGTAATTTGGTTCTTTGGTGCTTTGGTACTTTGGTACTTTGGTACCTTGGTACCTTGGTACTTTGGTAATTTGGTGCTTTGGTAATTTGGTTCTTTGGTACTTTGGTACTTTGGTACTTTGGTACTTTGGTCCCTTGGTACTTTGGTACTTTGGTACATTGGTACCTTGGTACTTTGGTACTTTGGTACTTTGGTACTTTGGTACATTGGTACCTTGGTACTTTGGTACTTTGGTACTTTGGTACATTGGTACCTTGGTACTTTGGTACTTTGGTACCTTGGTACCTTGGTACTTTGGTACTTTGGTACTTTGGTACCTTGCTACCTTGGTACTTTGGTACTTTGGTACCTTGCTACCTTGGTACTTTGGTACTTTGGTACTTTGGTACTTTGGTACCTTGCTACCTTGGTACTTTGGTACTTTGGTACTTTGGTACCTTGGTACTTTGGTACTTTGGTACTTTGGTACTTTGGTACCTTGGTACCTTGGTACTTTGGTACTTTGGTACTTTGGTACCTTGGTACCTTGGTACTTTGGTACCTTGGTACTTTGGTACTTTGGTACTTTGGTACTTTGGTACTTTGGTACCTTGCTACCTTGGTACCTTGGTACTTTGGTACTTTGGTACCTTGGTACTTTGGTACTTTGGTACTTTGGTACCTTGGTACTTTGGTACTTTGGTACTTTGGTACCTTGGTACCTTGGTACTTTGGTACTTTGGCACTTTGGTACCTTGGTACCTTGGTACTTTGGCACTTTGGTACCTTGGTACTTTGGTACTTTGTTACTTTGGTACCTTGCTACCTTGCTACCTTGGTACCTTGGTACCTTGGTACTTTGGTACTTTGGTACCTTGCTACCTTGGTACCTTGGTATTTTGGTACCTTGTTACCTTGGTACCTTGGTACATTGGTACTTTGGTACTTTGGTACTTTGGTACTTTGGTACCTTGCTACCTTGGTACTTTGGTACTTTGGTACTTTGGTACTTTGGTACTTTGGTACCTTGCTACCTTGGTACTTTGGTACTTTGGTACTTTGGTACCTTGCTACCTTGCTGCTACCAGCTGCTGGATCAGGGGTTCACTTAGTTTCTCAATCACTGCTGCTACTAGCTGCTGGATCAGGGGTTCACTTAGTTTCTCACACACTGCTGCTACCAGCTGCTGGATCAGGGGTTCACTTAGTTTCTCACACACTGCTGCTACCAGCTGCTGGATCAGGGGTTCACTTAGTTTCTCACTCACTGCTGCTACCAGCTGCTGGATCAGGGGTTCACTTAGTTTCTCACTCACTGCTGCTACCAAAAGGGGAACCAGAGAGACGCTTACCAAACACGAATGAGTCAGAACAGAAACCTGAAGCACCTCCTTCATTTCAGAGCACAGAATCAGCAGCTGAGACTCAGCAACATTTACCAGAAACCTGTCTGACCTTTAAATACAGCACGAGTGATCATACAGAAGTAATAAAGTTCTACTGGAACCATTCATGACTAAAGTCTTAAAGGTGAAGTTTTTTAACAACGTGTAAACATCAGCTAAATATGTTTATCTTGGAAAATGCTGCATTTTCAGCTCTTTATAAAAGGAAATGTCTGCATTTTCATTTTAAAAAGGTAAACAAACAAACCAAAAATGTTTCAGTTGGGGATGTACAAATGCCAAACAACTTTTAGAAGAACTAAATGTGGACATGAGACAATCCCCTCTGGATCAGAGACTTCTGAACCCAAAGTGTGTGAAGGCACATGATGGCAGATGCTTTCATGAGCAGAAAGCCTGAGAGAATAAATGTGTTCTGAGTGCGAGAGCTCAGAGACAAAGCAGCCCTGCAGAGCAAAACCAAGCAATCTGAAGAGAGAAAAGCCTCTTTGAATGCTGTCCTGACCAAAAGAAGCCATTACCACCACGATTGCCTTCAGGGTTCAGAACAGCTGGGACAGAGTGCTGACGACACGGAGCTTTTCAGAGCGAGTGGACGGCAGGAGGAAATTATGACCGGGGGAAAGCTTAAAGGGACAGTTCGCCTTATTTGACATGAAGCTGTATCACATCCCATATCAGCAACATCATTTATGAACATCTTCTTACCCCCTGCTGCGTCCTGTGAGCAGAGTTCCAGCCTCGTTTTGGTGTTGATGAAGGTAGTCCGGCTAGTTGGCTGGGGTTTAAAAAATAAAGCGTTTTGCTTCTCAGAACAATATGCGTTCAACAGAGTAATACATTTGCATCACAAAATCGTTCTCCAGGAAAAAGTCAGACCTCACAATCGCTTGGCCCTATTTTCTCTCCCTTCATATCACTGCCTGTTGGTTTCCACCTGGTTTCCAACTAGTTTCCAACTGGTTTCCAACTGCTGTTTGCTGCTCGGTCTGCGCTTCGGTCTGCACGGTCTACACAGCAGGCAGTGATACGAAGGGAGAGAAAATAGGGCCAAGAGATTGTGAGGTCTGACTTTTTCCTGGAGAACCATTTTGTGATGCAAATGTTTTACTCTGTTGAACGCATATTGTTCTGAGAAGCAAAGCGCTTTATTTTTTAAACCCCAGCCAACTAGCCGGACTACCTTCATCAACACCAAAACGAGGCTGGAACTCTGCTCACAGGACGCAGCAGGGGGTAAGAAGATGTTCATAAATGATGTTGCTGATATGGGATGTCATACAGCTTCATGTCAAAAGAGGCGAACTATCCCTTTAGGCAGCACACAGCAGTAACTCGCAGTTACTCAAAGGTTCGGGCGAGATGTGACAACAGGAAAGAGGGCACAGAAGGGTTAATGGGAAGCAGCCGAAGGTGAAATGAGGCTCAGACCTGTTTCCTGGAGGAGAGCGCGCTCTTGGGCCGACCCTGGCGACCCGTCCTCGCTGCCTCAGAGGGATCCCGGCAGCTCCTGCGCAGCGTGGTGGCGCTGGTGTCGGGGTGGGTGGACAGCGGGCTGCAGAGACATGTTTGGATTCAACAGGCATGTTACACACGTTCTTTAATTCCTGAAAAAGTTTCTCTCAAATCTCTGTAATCTATAGTAAAATTCTGTGATGATAAAGATACAAGAACAGCCTCTCTGCTTTGGTTCATGCTGGCGGGGATATTTCAGAAAAGGATATGATGCTGAATATCATCTGTGGGGACGCACTCTGAATTAGGAGGATAAAAACTTGTTTTTAAAAGTGTCGCTTCAAATAAAAACGTTGAAGATTTGCGCATCAAGAGGCAGATCTTATATGACAGTCGGACAGAAATGAACATGCCGACACTGGCAGGGTTAACAGATACGACTACAGCGCGAGCGGCACGCCATCAAAGAGGATTATTGTGTCTGTGATTCACCTGAAGAGTTTCAGATCATCGACTAGAGTGAGCACAGTCAGAGGTAGATGAAAATACTAGGGCTGGGCGAGTTAACTCGTTAATTATGAACGGTGAACGCCGATACATATTTTATCGCACATTAACGGAGGTTTTATTATCTATTTTATTAATGTAAAAGTCTGACGCTCACAGGCTTTTATTTTGTAAAAGTCTGTTGCTCACAGGCTTTTATTTTGTAAAAGTCTGACGCTCACAGGCTTTTATTTTGTAAAAGTCTGTTGCTCACAGGCTTTTATTATTGTAAAAGTCTGTTGCTCACAGGCTTTTATTTTGTAAAAGTCTGCTGCTCACAGGCTTTTATTTTGTAAAAGTCTGCTGCTCAAAGGCTTTTATTTTGTAAAAGTGTGACGCTCACAGGCTTTTATTTTGTAAAAGTCTGTTGCTCACAGGCTTTTATTTTGTAAAAGTCTGTTGCTCACAAGCTTTTATTTTGTGAAAGTGTGACGCTCACAGGCTTTTATTTTGTAAAAGTCTGTTGCTCACAGGCTTTTATTTTGTAAAAGTCTGTTGCTCACAGGCTTTTATTTTGTAAAAGTCTGCTGCTCACAGGCTTTTATTTTGTAAAAGTGTGACGCTCACAGGCTTTTATTTTGTAAAAGTCTGCTGCTCACAGGCTTTTATTTTGTAAAAGTCTGTTGCTCACAGGCTTTTATTTTGTAAAAGTGTGACGCTCACAGGCTTTTATTTTGTAAAAGTCTGTTGCTCACAGGCTTTTATTTTGTAAAAGTCTGTTGCTCACAGGCTTTTATTTTGTAAAAGTCTGCTGCTGTCTGCTGTGGAACAGGAAAAGAAAGTAATCTTTGGATCCACCAAACATGGAGAAGGGTACGGAACTTTTACTCGGCCATTTTCATGTTAAAGTTCTTCCAGACGGCGGAGTCGACAGAACCAAAGTCATCTGTAAACACTGCCAAGTTGAATTGTCTTCTCAGCGTAGTAGTTCCAGTCTAAAATATCACTTAAAGGCAAAACACACAACTGATAGCAGCAAGTCATTCAAGGAAACAGACAGTGGAGCGAGGCTTCTACATAAAAACTACAGAAAGATGCTGATGTTAAAAGTGTGTTTGCACAACAAATGTTATGGCACTTTCATTCATATGGCAGCACATTTAAAATAAAGCTAAATGCTAAAGGCTATACGCTACTTTTGGATTCATTTTTGGATTCTGCGTACAAATGCGATTAATCGCGATTAATCGGGGAAATCATGTGATTAATTAGATTAAACATTTTAATCGTTGCCCAGCCCTAGAAAATACACTCTTTCATATATAATATATATATATATATATATATATATATATATATGTGTGCTTTTTAATTCAAAGGTCTTGTGACATAAGCAGTGTTTTAGTTGGTGATGTTTAGAAATGATTGATAAATGCAACAATACGGAAGGTAATTCAGGCTGAAACACCTAAAAGAGAATCACAGCTTTGTAAAAATGGGGAAAATAAGGCGAATGTGCATTTCTGCCTGTGTGAAAACAGACTTATGCTTTCTGCCTCTGTTGTTTATAGATGTGTTGGTTGTTTGGGAAGCAGCAGCTGCTTATTTGTTCCAGTAATCAGTGAAATGAAAAACCTCCTGTGGCCCAAAGAAACCACATCTGCAAAGAGTCTGCTTCATCACATTGAACCTTAGAAGTTTGATGTGTGGCGTGCAGTACCTGAGGTAGAGGATGCGTGCGATCAGAGCGTACAGCACGATGGCGAGGAGCAGCGGTATGACGTAGAAAACGGCAAAGTCGATGAGGTAGATGGGCAGGTAGAGCTCCCGCTTCACTTTGTAGCCGCACAGCACGTGACCGTCCTGCTCCACCTGAACATGATGGAGCAGTGATGGAGGTAATGATGCTTCACATCTCAGCAGAGTAAAACCAAACAGCTCCTAAACACCAGCAGCGTGGGCCCCTGAGAGCTCCTGGAAATCACAGATGTTTCACACGTCTGCTGCTGACACTGGGAGCTCCCTGTAATACCTGAGTTTAGCCTAAAAAACACAGCAATTCAAAACCCATCTTGTTTTTTTAGTCTTTAGACATGAAAGACGATCCTGATGGACAGCGTTGGCTCAGCTGGGGGCCGTCTGATGATGAATGTCAGATTTCTTAGAGCAGAGATACTCATTGAGCGGCTCCTCAAGCTTTAATTGGTGGCTCGCACTTGCATAGTAGCTTATAACAATATGGTAACAATAACAATACATTTTTTTCAAATAACAGGAAATACTGCACAGTATTAGGTATTTTTATTAAGTTTGCGTTTTTGTAGTATTAAGTATTTTTATTAAGTATTAATTAAGGCTTAATGGTGTTTCCTAAAGGGGTAAATATTAAACCTGGCAACGCAGCCCCCTTAAACCACAATGGATCGGTTTTTAATCAAAAAAGGGCAAAAACCAGCACAAAAACCAACACAAAAACCAGCACAGAAACCATGCTCATCTTGAATGTCTCACTATGATTACAACAACAAACTACAAATACAACATGAAGAAAGTCGAGGACATGCACGCCAGCTTCCGCTCATCCCAGTATTAAGGTAAATGTGGTCTTAATTGAAAATGTATTGGCTGTGTTGTTTCTTTTTTTTGTGGGATGTTTTATATGTAGAAATGCGGAGATACCGCAGTTTACAACTTTGGTTTCCAGCCCTGCATGACACCGTTTTGCTTTACGGTAGGGCTGCGATACTGCAAAATGTGGTATCGATCCAATACCAAGTAAACACACTATTGGCCAGTTTTGCCGATAGCGATACCAATTCCAATACTTTTTCCTACTACCATCTACTTTTGTGTAGGGGAGACCAATGTATCATAATTAATTAAGTGAATGCATAATCAATATGCAAATTTGAATTTTCATGATTATTTATTTATTATTATTTTTATAATAATATTATTTATTATTAATATTTATTTTTTTTACTTTGTTTATTAAAGGGGTCCCATGTAGCATGAAACAAACTGGTGGAACCTCTACAAGAAAACCTCAATTTCTCTGTTTTGAGGTTGTAGAGCACTTCTCGCACCCAGCGGACATGTGAAGGGGAGTGAGAGACTTTCCAATTCAGTAAGATCAGCCTTCGAGCAAGTGGAGTGGTGAAAGCTATGGCTTGTTTCATTGCTTTCGGCAGATTAGAAACAGGGGGGATACCAAAAATTGCAGATATTGAATTAGGAGCAACCAGAAACCCATATGCTTCGGATAGGGGATTTGAAAATTTCTGTCCAGAATGGTTTCAGCTTAGGGCATGACCAGAACATGTGTGAATGATTAGCAGGGGAAAGTTGACATCTGCCACAGGCATCATTACAGAGGAATACATTTTTGCTAGCCGTGAATTGGTATAGTGAGCTCTGTAAACAACTTTGCATTGAATTAGTCTATGCCGGGCACAGATGGAAGTTGAGTGCACCAGAGCCAGTGCAGAAGTCCATTGTTGTTCTGTAAACACAATGTTAAGATTCTCTTCCCAAGCTGTTTTGACTGCATTTGCAGATGTTGATGTTTCTGATAGCATAAGCTTGTATAGAACCGAAATACATCCTCTAAGACTGGGATCAATTGAAAGGAGAGAGTCTAATAGGGTTTCTGGAGGGCGATTCGGGAAGTAAGGAAACAGCTTCTTAACATAGTCACGAATTTGAAAAAAATGAAAAAAATGATGTTTTGGAAGGTGGTATTTGACAGATAGCTGTTCAAAAGACGAGAATACATTTTCAGTATAGAGATCTACAATTGATTTAATTCCATTATCATGCCAAACTTTGAATGCTGAGTCCTGTGATGGTCCAAACATAAAGTTTTTAAACACTGATGTCAGGGCAGATGAGTGCAAAAGGCCGAGCTGTTTCCTAAGTTGGTTCCATATTTTTAAAGAAGTGGATACAACAGGGCAATTAGTTAAGTGCGGGAGAGGAAGTTGTGAGCACAAGACTGAGCGAAGTGAGAACTGGGAGGACTTTTTCTCTAACTGAACCCAAACCGGTATAGTGTCTTCTTCATCATTCATCCAAAATACCAGTTTCTGCACATTTGCGGCCCAGTAATAATACCTAAAAACTGGGATTATTATTATTATTTATGATGATAATAAAACACAGGAAAAAGTTTTCAGGCAAATAAAAATACTTTTATTAAGTAGCTCAGGAATGTTTATAGAAAACTCAAAACTTGCTAATCTGCATTTGCAATTAACAAGCTCAAGATTTTGAAATGTACTAATTGAGCATGAGAGAAGAGCGGTGTTGTACGGCCAGTCGGTCACTCTGTAAATGCCTGGAGTTGTACAGAAGAGAAATAGAAACTTAAGAATCCATCTCTTCACACAGGTATCGATCAATACCCAATACCAACGTTAGTATCGATACTATCGATATTTTAAATCGATCCGCCCAGCCCTACTTTACGGGTCACATGACATTTTTGTGGGCTTTTGATGGTGTCTTTGTGATCTCTTCAAACAACACGTTCATGTGGATGGCTGCGCATGTACAGGGCTCACACACATGTTTTTGTTCGTTTTACACTGGTTTTACATCCCGTAACAGTAACCAAAGAGCAAAACATTATTATTTTATGAATAATTATGATTACAATTAATTTAATTCCAATTGGCTTGAATTGGACTTTATTATCGAAGTGCCTTGAGATGACATTTGTTGTATTTGGCGCTATATAAATAAAAATGAATTGAATTGAAAACATTGGCCAAATTCTCTCGGGTTACTTCGAACTTACTTTCCCTGAGCTGATTTTTGTTCCTTTTTATTACGTAATAAGATGCAACCGTGAATCCAGCTTCATATTCGCAGCTTTTTGACTTGACAGTTAAGGGTAAAGGCAGAAAAAGGGGATCATGCGGCAGTATTAAGACTAGGGATATCCCGATCCGATCACGTGGTTTCAGACTCGATCGGAATCGTCAAGAAAAACGTACATTTCCTTCTGTACAGCCAGAGGAGGAGAGTAAGAATTAGGAGTGCAGTTAAAGCACATTACTGCCTTACTTTAGAACACTGGGGAACTTTTATTTGCTCATTTGTTGACATGCCTGCAGGTATTTCAGGTTGAGCTGCTGCTCGTTTTTATATCAGACATTGTTGCATTAAACTACAACGTGAAGAATTAGTTTACAGTATTCCTTTTTTTGTTCAAGCTACCTCACACAAGGCAAGGCAAGTTTACTTGTATAGCACAACTCAACTACAGGGTGATTCAAAGTGCTTTACAGAGACATTAAATAAAAAGCATGATTTAAATTTTAAACAAAATAGAAAGAAATAAGAACAATAGATAAAATCAGATAAAATCAGTAGTTAAAATGTGATTAAGTTTTGAAACTCAAGCTTCAGATTTGGAGCTTTATTCAAATGCTATAAGTGTTAAATGATAAATTGTTGTTGTTCAATTGTTTTTAAAACTCAGACAGAGGGGTGTCCCCAACAGTATAATTAGGATCCTGTCATACTGGTATGCCAACCAGACCATGCAATTCAAATGGGGGGAGGTGCTCTCTACCATTTGGGGTGGGAAATGGGGTTCGACAGGGTGGATTACTCTCTCCCGCTCTTTTCAATATTTATATGAATGACCTGTCTGAGCAACTGAGGGCCTGTAGGACAGGATGCATGGTTGGGAATGCACTGCTAAACCATCTCATGTATGCCGATGATCTAGCCATCTTCTCCCCCAGCAGTACTGGGCTGCAAGAAATGCTACATGTTTGTTCCAATTATGGATTGACTTTTGATGTTAAATACAACTGCAAGAAAAGTGTTGTGCTTATATGTAAAAGTAAGGAGGAGAAGGATCTCACTTTTCCTTCTTTTTATTTGGCGGGGCAGGCTTTACCTGTAAGTAACAAAACAAAGTATTTGGGACATATAATTACTGACCAAATGTGTGATGATGATGACATCTTAAGGCAGCGCCGCATGTTATATGCACAAGCTAACATGCTGGGAAGGAAGTTTCACTGGTGCACTGATAGTGTTAAAATTAGCCTCTTCAAGGCATACTGCACCCCCCTGTATACTGCCCCCCTGTGGGCTAAGTATAGAAAGGGTAGCCTGCAGAAACTTCAAGTTGCATATAATGATGGGCTGCGCATTCTGCTTAAGAAGCCCAGGTGGAGCAGTGCAAGTGAATTGTTTTGTGGTGTAGGGGTCAACACATTCCATGCATTGTTGAGGAATTTAATGTATAAATTTATCTGCAGATTGGATGGTTCATGTAATCAAATTATTATGCTGCTGTCAACTCCTGCGCTTAGTGCAGTGCGATACATACATGTCATACATGTGGAAACACTGGTACAAGTGTCTTTTATAAGTGTGTTTCTGTTTGTCTTTATGTTTTGTCTATGTACTGTGTTTTGATTTTTGAAAATGGACCCTGAGTCTGGAAATAAAGTTGATGATGATGATAAAATAAGTGAATAAAATAAAAAATCAGGGACATCCTGGATCTGTTTCTTCGCCGTTCTTCATTTTTTTAATGTACTGTAGAAGTATCGGATCGGAACTCGGTATCTGACTCGGACTCGGGGGGGCAAAAGAACCTGATCCGGACATCCCTAATTAATTCTAAGACCATCTCAGAGGAGGTCCAGTTTAAAACCATCAGAACCACAGCTGGAGATGTGCACAAACAGTTTCTAAAGAGGCTCCGTATCATCATCTTACCTGAATGTCCACCAGGAAGAACCACTGCATGCAGTAGACACAGGTGAAGATCCAAACCCCAGCAATGATCCGCTTGGCGCGCGACACGGTGCACACGGTGTGAGCTTTCATGGGGTGGCAGATGGCGATGTACCTGCGTATGACGAGAAAACGGGAGGTCACTTTTACCTTTTTTATATTTCAGTTCAGCAGTGAGCTGCTAATGCATGTTGTGTGAGAGGCATTTCATTCATTATTCATCCATGAAAAAGGAAAATGCACGGAGAGGTGCTGTGAGGATTTTTCTCTAATCTCTTTGAGTTTCCGCTCACACAGAGACGACCAACATGGAAACCGATTGGATGTGAGAGGCGTTTAATCATTGTTGGTACTTTCCAGACCTGCATCTGTTATCAGGGAGAATCCCGGGGCAACTGTTCAAAGATTGCAGGTGTGGCAAACTGAGCATTTTTAAAATGATAGCGCAGGGCTTAAGAGCTTAACCTGCCATCACATTAACAGAAAGGTTTAGTCTGAAAAAAAAAAGAAGAAGAGATGTTCCTCTGTCACAGATACGGTTCAGATCGGATTGTTGATCAGTGGCCAGTCAGATGAGATTTGTTTTCAGTGGTAAAGCAGGAATTTAAAGGTCAAGACGGTGGTATTTAACGCATGTTGTTGCTGCATCGTGTATGTTTGATAAATGATGGATCAGCTGTAGGTCCCAGGTTTGATTTTCTGCTTCAACTTAAAATATTAAAAGGGTGAGACAGTTAAAATAATCCATTTATTCACCCTAAGCTCTTATTATTTACCCATTTATTTACCCTAACTTCTGAGGTAAATGCTGTACTGTGTCCTACCACCACTATGCAGATGACACTCAGATCTACGTGTCACTGACGGCAGGAGAACACGGGCCTGTAGATACACTGTGTCGCTGCATCGAACAGATCAGTGTGTGGATGCAAAACAATTTCCTCCAGCTAAACTCAGACAAAACTGAAATCATTGTCTGTGGCCCACAGAAACAAAGAGAAAGTGTTATCAGTCACCTTGAGACTCTCTCTCTAAAACCTAACTATCAAGTTAGAAATCTCGGGGTAATATTGGACTCAGACCTGAACTTTAACAGCCACATTAAATCTGTAACATCAGCAGCTTTTTACCATCTAAAAAACATTGCCAGAATCAAAGGAATAGTGTCTAAACCAGACTTAGAGAGACTGATCCATGCGTTTGTCTCCAGCAGGTTAGACTGCTGTAACGGCCTGCTCACTGGGCTCTAAACGGGCTATAAGACAGCTGCAGTACATCCAGAACGCTGCTGCTCGAGTCCTGACTAGAACCAGGAAATACGACCATATTAGTCCAGTGCTCAGGTCTCTGCACTGGCTTCCTGTCGCTCAGAGAATAGACTTTAAAACAGCTCTGCTTGTGTTCAAGTCTCTTCATGGTCAAGCACCAAAGTACATCTCTGACATGTTAGAGCCATATGAACCAACTCGGGCTCTGAGAACCTCAGGGAGGGGTCTCCTGCCCCAGGGAGGGGTCTCCTGCTGGTGCCCAGAGTCAGGACTAAACAAGGTGAGGCTGCATTTCAGTTTTATGCCCCTAAAATCTGGAACAGTCTTCCAGAAGATGTGAGACAGGCCTCAACTCTGACAATGTTTAAATCCAGGCTGAAAACAGTTCTATTTAGCTGTGCATATGACACCTGAAAGTGTTTTATCTGCACTCTTCACTTTTTAATTAATTAATTATTTTTAATGTTTTTTTTCATTTCTGTTATTATTATTATTATTATTATTTTCTTTTTAATGATTTTATTGCCTTCTTGTGATTTTATGTAGCTGTGAAGCACTTTGAATTGCCTTGTGTACGAATTGTGCTCTATAGATAAAATTGCCTTGCCTTATTATTTACCCATTTATTTACCCTAACCTCTTTTTATTTACCCATTTATTTACCCTAACCTCTTATTATTTACCCATTTATTTGACATTTTGTACTGGTGCTGCCCCCGCGACCCAATCCCCGGACCAGCGGAAGATAATGGATGGATGGATGGATGGATGGATACTGGATGTTCGTTGATATTACTCCGCCATCGCTAAGAAAATAGTTCGAGCATGAACGAGCTGTCAAATAAAACACGCCAGAAGCAACTTTTCGCAACGAAATTTGATATGGATTACCAGTGCACACCAGTAACCACTCCAGTGAGTACATGATTTTGAAAACGGACGTTTATGGTGCTTTTACGGACCTTTAAGGACATGCATATGACTTGCCGTTCTGAAACAGGTTGAGAAGAATCAAAATTAGGCAAATACCGGAGACAGCAGTAAACATCAAAAAAGCGGTGAGGGGGGTTCTAAAACATTGCAGACGACTCAGAAAAGAGGCTTAATGTTGAAAATACCGCAGTTCCCCTTTAACACTTTCCCACTGAAAGCTAAATTCAAAAGGAGTTTGCAGCAGAGAATGTTAAAACCTGCTGCTCTGTAAGGATCTCTCAGTGGGACACGTCTACGCAGCGTTAGCTTTGAACTCAGAAGAAAAGGGCTGGGCAGATCGATTTAAAATATCGATAGTATCGATACTAATGTTGGTATTGGGTATTGATCGATACTTGTGTGAAGAGATGGATTCTTAAGTATCTATTTCTCTTCTGTACAACTCCAGGCATTTACAGAGTGACCGACTGGCCGTACAACACTTCTCTTCTCTCGCTTCTCTCACGCTCAATTAGTACATTTCAAAATCTTGAGTTTGTTAATGGCAAAATCCAGATTAGCACCCCAATAAAGCACCCTATAAACATTTCTGAGTTACTTAATACAAGTATTTTTATTTGCCTGAAAACTTTTTCCTGTTTTATTATCATCATAAACATGATTAATTAAAGGAAAATTTACAAAATAATTAAATGATCATGAAAATATTGATGATGCATTTACTTAAATAATTATGATACATTGGTCTCCCCTACACAAAAGTAGATGGTAGTAGTAAAAAGTATCGGTATTGGTATCGCTATCGGGAAAACTGGCCGATAGTGTATTTACTTGGTATTGGATCGATACCAAATTTTGCAGTATCGCACAGCCCTAGTTTGCAATTTTAGTGCCTGAATTAAAACAAAAAGCAATTAAAACTGGAAGTAAACACAGTGTAGTTGAAAATAAGGAAGTGGAAAATGGCGGTCCGAAGTCGGCCTGTTGGTCTCAGCTCCAGAATCCTGTTTGCTCCATCGATGTATTTGCCATGGTTGGAGTCCCTGAACTGTCAGTAAATCTTGTGCTAACTCCCAGATGCAGATGATAAGATAGCATCTTCACCAGGGGAATGAGAACTTATTGCAACGTTGCACCGTTTCTCCTTGTGCTCACATCTTAATGTTTCGACGGACACTTTCAGGGGTTTCGTTCTCTCAACATAAACGTCACAGCTCTTCTTCAGCCTCGTCGGGTTCTTAAGTCATCAAATCATGCGAAAACAATTTCAGAAACAGTCTTAACATAAATTCTTCTCTTTATATTTGCAATGGTTTAAAAAAAAATGGGCATCAAAATAGGCCAAAAATGATCATTGGCTTGTATCAGACAGGTTTTGACATATCCCAGATCTTCATTTCTATTCATGGTCTGTTTTATCTGCCAGTGTTCACGCTGCTTTGCTCTTCAGCGTATAATAAAGGGCAAAGCACTTTTTAAACTCTTTTACATAAAATTTCAACTCAAAACATTCTGGAATGAATGATAAATGTCATCCACTCTGAACAACACAAGCCAGTAAAAGCTGGTGTAACATCCTCACCTCTCCACGGTGAAGGCGGTGATGGAGCAGGACGACACGTTGATTCCCAGGTACTGAAAGTAGGTGATCCCAAGGCACCCGGCGTCTCCGAATATCCACGTGCCGGTCAGACTGTCGGCCACGTTCGGCAGCCCAGCCGCTACCAGCACCGTCAGGTCGGCTATGGCCAGACTCACCAGGTAGCAGTTGGTAGGCGTCTTCATGTGGCGCGTGGTCAGGACCACCACGACCACCATGATGTTGCCTATGATGCCCATCCCACATACGAGCAGCACCAGGAACACAGACACCGTCTTATACTCGAGTGAGTCAGAGACGGCGATGTTGGAGCTCAGAGAGATGTTGGTGGGGGTGTCGACTCTAGAGCTAGCGTTGTCGGTCATGTCTGCTGCGCTTCTTAATCGAAGGTGAGATTCATTTGATAAGTGATGAGGGCCCTGACTCCGAAGTGTTGGCGTGTTTTTTCTTCTTCATTTAGAACTATTTTTCTCATTTAAAGTGTTGGGAGCTTTGATGTGTAGCAGATGTATCTGATGTATCCCAGCAGAGGAAGCTTGGGATGGCTGCTCGATCAGTGGAAACGTCCCATTCTGGTTCTCTTGTGTTCCTCCATCGTTACCTTTCACTGGACCCCTCACCGCTGTCCTTTGGACGATTGGAGGTGAGTCGATTTATCCCAGAACTTCCAAACTTAACTCGGTCCGCCGATCTGCCACCTATAAATAAAGAATGAGTTTAGTTAATTAAACAATTGGAGGATTTACATTTAAGGTAAACACAAGAAACTTGTGCTAAAGAAAAAATGGACCAGACTCAGTGAATAATTCCCTATAATATAGACCAGTGAGCATTGGGGTCATCAGGTGGGAACCTCCTTTCATCAGTGTTTCGTCTAGTTGGGCCCACGACACCTCCAGGAGGCTAAACAATGATCACTGGCGTCCCAGAGTCACCCCCATAATGCCAGCCATCACTGCTCCTCACACCACAACAACCATCTTTTTTTCCACAGCCACAAGCTACCCCAGCCTCTCACCAACTGCACACCAGTCACAGCGGGGTGGGGATGCAAACCCTGGTTCGGGTAGGGGGGAGAAATAGAAGTGGTAAAGATAAGTAGGAATGGGATTCAAACCCTGGTTCGGGTAGGAGGTAGAAATAGAAGAGGTAAAGATAAGTAGGAGTGGGATTCAAACCCTGGTTCGGGTAGGGGGTAATGAAAGTATAGAGGGTGCCAAAGGTGGAGGCAGGACAAGACACACCAGCAGATTCAGCAGACAAACTCACCTAAACAGTCCTAGAGTCACTAACGATGCCAGCAAAACAAAGCAATACAGGCCAACTCACCTAAAATGGCCGCCTGGTTTCAAAAGGCTCACATGGGCTGCACCCGCCACTTAAATATCTGGAACTTCTTCTTTGCTTTTCCAAAAGTCTGTTTACCCTAAGTGCTGCCCCTGCTGGGCCCCCAGCTGCTATTGCTTCTTCTAATCCAGATCCACTGACTGGACTTTACTGACTCATCTGACACTTCCTTCACTATTTTCCTCACACTCTGTCCACTTACACCGAGCTCCCTCAGCAACGAGACAACAGACTTTGCAACAAATCCTCTACATCCTACTTCCACTGGACAGATTCTAACCTTCCATCCTCGCTGCTCTGCTTCTGCCCCCAACTCCACATACCTAAGCTTTTTCCTTTCATATGCTTCTGCTACTAAATCCTCCCAAGGAACAGTCAGCTCTATGAAATACTCTCATTCTACTCCTACACCACAAGACTATATTAGGCCTTAGATTTGTAGAGGCTATCTCCTGGGGAACAACAAGCTTATTTCCTAAATCTACCTGCATCTCCCAATCACAAGCATCCTCCATATTTACCTTTCTCCCCCTCTTGAACAAACTGAATTACACAGAAAACACAGAAAAACAGTGGTTTCTTTTCACATTCTGCATCTACGCTGGCCTTGGAGTGCCAGTCTCTGGGTTGTGCACAGGCTTCCATCGTCTTGGTTTGACTGGCTGCTCCGGTGAAGATAAACACATGTCTGACAAGGCTTTACATCTGGTTTACTACTATTAAGTTACCTTTTCAGTCCAATAAAAGGTTTATATTTCTAAACTCATGTGGGTTTCCATTTAAAGTCAGGCTTTAAGATGGGGGCTCGTCCAGGATCATTTGAAACATCTTGTGGAAACTAACCTTTGTTTTTTGTTTTTTCTGTAGGTTTATTAAAGGTTGACACGGTAGTGTTCACTGAATGAGTCATCGCACTTTAACTGAAAACTGGGTGACTTTAGCTCCTTCAAATACTTGTTAATTATTTTGCTTTGTCTCGTCTTATCACATTTTTCTCATCATCCCAGCTGAGGTTTCGCTTCAGAGTTTGGTTGTGGATTTTTCCTCTGATCTCCTGTTTCAACATCGAAAACATCATTAATTCTTGGAACTACTTTGACTATTTCCTCTCAGACGGTATGAAGGTAAGATGCTTCATGTTTTGTCTCATGAATTTCTCTTAATTTACAAATAAACATCCATGTTTACATCTCAGACCTGCAGCACATTAAAAACAGTCACGTTTCCTTCTCCCACTCTGTGATGTTTCCTTCTGGATGCTCCTTTGGCTCTTTGCTCCATTTCTTCCAACAAAGATCTGGAACACTGATGGCTCTGACCACAGCACACGTTTCCACCGTGTGACGCTCCATCTCAGACGCCTCCGAGCCCAGAGAAGTGGACGCCGCCTCTGGACCGGGTTAACATCAGGTTTCCAGCTTAGGCTTGCTCCCTCGTCTTTTACACTGAAACTCCTCCAGATTCCCTGAATGCTTTCATGATATTCTGCTCTGCAGAGGGAGAAATATGCAGATCCCTTCCAGTCTTTCTCTGAGGAACATTGGGCCTCATGCAAGAACCGTTCGTACGCACAGATTTGTTCTTAAATCGTGCGTACGAGTGATTTAAGAGAATTTGGGCATTCACCAATCTTTTCGTATTTTACGTTTTCTTTCAGGTAAGAACAGAATTCACGAGTGATCCAGAGCCGTCGTAGGAGTTCCCTAAAATAGTCCGCTGTTATTCCAATCAAGTTTGCTTGACTAATGGATTGTATATTTAATTACTTTGAAGCAACATAAATAAATATACATTATACCCCATAATGATGCTGACATTATTCTGTTTGACTTAAATTATGCACTAATGGAAGGTTAATTTGAATCTGTATATAACAAGGTTAATGGGAAGCGTAACCAGCGGCTGATTTTCTACTTTCGGATGCCTTAGCGCGTCAGGCTCTTGGAAGAGACCGTGTGGAGACAGATGAATGGCTGAGATCGCGATTTAGATTGCCAAGGACTGTGCTGCTGCAAATATGCAGCTTCCTAGAGCCACGACTCCAGAGAGAAACACGCCGATCAAACCCAATTCCACCACACATACAGGTCCTCACCACCCTTGGATTTTTGGCCACTGGAACCTTTCAGAGGGAGATGGGAGACAGATCGGGGGTGTTCCAGTCCTCTGTGAGTCGTGCGCTCCCCTTGGTCATCAAAGCTCTCATCAGTTTATCACCCATGGTACATCAGATTCCCATACACCGCTGTCCAACAAGTACAGATTAAGAACGACTTTCATGCTGTGGCTGGACTGCCAAACATAATCGGAGCACGAGACGCATATACGCATCAAAGCACCCGTAATTCCACTGCTGACACTGCTAAAAATGACAGATTTTCCTTTTTGGATCTCAGAAAGCAGAACTTCAGTCTCAGAGCCCGTAAAGTTGTTCTTTTTGCGCCTTGATGCCGTTTTCATGACTCAACATTCAACACTGCCTGGCACAGGAGAGAGGAAGCACAGCTCCTAATATGGTATAATTTTGGGTGTGGAGTATGCAAATCTACTATCCTCGTGCCCCTTAAATACGCACACGTGGGATTCATCATTTACGCAGGTGGTTTACACACTTTTTCCGAAGATAAGAGCGTTTGTTGAATCGGACGTGGCGTGTTCGTACGAGACCTTCGTTCGAAAAAAGTAAGAGAAATTTAGAATAAAAATACGAAGATTTTCTTGCATGAGGCCCGATGTTTTAAACACATTTGTGGACAAACTGGAGATCCTCTGAACATCTCTGCTCCTCACAGACTCATCATGGAGGCTGTAGGACCAGATCCTGGTCACAGTCAGCTGTCTGAAATTACATCTATATCTTTTTATACTTATACTGGAATGTGTGAAAGGCCTGAAATGGAAAAATGGATGTTTGTCACTAAATTAAATCACGTTAAGAAAAAAACATGAAACATGGAATCCATTTTCTCTGAAATGAAATGAACGTAAATCCTGTTCTTTAATCATTTTTATTATTTTGCGTATTCCATTCCGTCCCAACCTTTTCTGATTTGCTGCTGTTTTTTCCCCTCTGGTGTGATGAATTATTATGATTGTGACACAAACACAGCCTTTTCATTCTGACCTGGGTTGAAAAGTGTCTCGGTTCTTGGATTTATGGCTTCTAAAAGATGTTGGAGCCTTCCTTTCATTCTGCTTCATGTTGACCTGATTTAGAGCATTTCAGCACATCCCTCAGTGACACATTCCCTGTTCTGACACGCACCCAAAGGTATTTAAGATTAGCTGAGGTCCGCGGCCTGTTCCGGCTCGAGGAGGCAGCCACTACAGGATGGTAAACAGCATTCATGAAGAAACATGCTGTGACATTTAAAGGATGATTGATTGTTATTGACGTTCTGTCAGCTCCAGCCGGTCAGTGCACTCTTAACTCTCTCATCAGCAGAGTTTCCTTCTGCAGAGCCACTCACTGAATGCTTTTACTTTCTCCCCACTCTGTGAGAACTCATGAGGCCATTGTGGCTGGAGTTCAGGGGATCAGATTCTGCAGAACAATGAGACGGTATTTTATAAGTAAAACTCCTAACCTGCATCTGAAGGCTCATTAGATAACTTCGCTGATAAGGAGTCGTACAATTCTTCTATTCTATTCTATTTGTACATTTAACAATAAAGGTAAAAAATAAATTTAACTGAGCAGACTGAACCAATAAGAAATATAGGGTATATGGATAATTACCTCCACCAAGGAGGTTATGTGATCGCCCGAGTTTGTTTGTTGCTTTGTCTGGATGTTCGTCTGTTCGTGCTGCAATCTTGCGACCTCCACAAGGTGGCGCGACCTCCACAAGGTGGCGCGACCTCAAGGTGCCAAAGCCAGACAGAGCCAAAGCCAGATAGAATACATAGTGTGCGGATTGAATGCATATTGCGCGGATTTGCTGTAATTAGCACAACAAAAGATTGCAACGGCAAGCCAGTGTGCATAACTGCATATAGCGTAATGAGAACGGCGAACACTGCTTCCCCACAAAACATTATAATAATAATAATATTAATAATAATAATATTTAATAATAACGGCGAACACTGCTGTTCAATAATGAATAGGGAGAAGGGAATGCCTCTTCTGCTGACAGCGCCAAACAACAAGTAGCCCACATCAGGAACGTATGTCCATACATGGCTCGCTATCCACAGGTAGGTTGGCGGTTGGCGGAGGTCTGCACTCTCTGAGTGCATTTCTTGTTAACATTATATTGTACTGTGATGATATTTGTGCATATTTAAACTTGATGGTAATCTGACAGAACGATGGTGCACAGAGAGGAGGGAGTCACACGTGAAGCTGTTGGGATCAATTCTCTCCAATCAATTAAAAATATCAGGACATGATGGAAATCCCATCATTACATTTGAATCTGTACATGGCTCCATTCTTTGGGCCTCAGTCCATCATTAAAAGACAAGACTGTTTTTTTGACATTGGGCCCTTGATTTCACATTATAACATGATGTTCTACTCACCCCTGCTTGTTGTTGGTCATTTGGAGCTGTTCCGAAGATATTCGAGAGGCGTCTGGCTGCTCTCTTGAGATATTCGGCCATGAAACGGTTTCCTATGGGCAAGCTTATACAGGCACAAACTATGCTGTTTATAATTTATTAATTACTGTACACTAGCACTGATAACGTGGAGGTGCGTCGCTTACTTAAAAAAATCCGGGTTACTGTAATTTTGAATTTTTGTCGTAAAGTGGGTGTTACTGACGTCCTCGTCGTGCTACTACCACAGACAGCCCACAGACCCACTTTACGACAAAAATTCAAAATTACAGTAACCCGGATTTTTTTAAGTAAGTGACGCACCTCCACGTTATCAGTGCTAGTGTACAGTAATTAATAAATTATAAACAGCATAGTTTGTGCCTGTATAAGCTTGCCCATAGGAAACCGTTTCATGGCCGAATATCTCAAGAGAGCAGCCAGACGCCTCTCGAATATCTTCGGAACAGCTCCAAATGACCAACAACAAGCAGGGGTGAGTAGAACATCATGTTATAATGTGAAATCAAGGGCCCAATGTCAAAAAAACGGTCTTGTCCTTTAAGGATAATCTAAATCATTAATCCGAAGACCTTTTTCCTGCCGATAAGAAGCTGCGATTAATGGATGTCTAATAAATCATTCTGCAACACTTTGCTGATATTAACTTTTGGGTTAAAAGGTGGTGTGAAACCTGACATTTTGTGTTCTTTTGTTCATCTTCTGATTCATTCAATGCACTCCTGAACTAGCTGCCCTGTGGAAATGTGCTGGAGGACACTTATTAATATTTACGGCTACTTTAATGGGTCACTAATGTTCCTGTGTTTCTAAACTGTCTTGTTGTGTAACTGCAGCGTTTAGCAAAGAAAACACTGAGCAAAAACGAGGGGTAGGAACTGAAACTCAGCCTTTGATGGGAATTAGATAAGGATGTTTCCTTTCCTCTCACCATTGTGCAGCAAAAGAATGAGTCCCGATCAGCCTCATTTCTGTCTGTTTCCTTCCCAGCAGCCAGACTTTCTTTAATATTTCTGCCCTGATCAACAGTTCTGCAGCTTCCTGAAGCTCTTTGACAGTTTTCCTGCTTCTTCCCTCATCTTCAGTCCAGTCCTTGTACCTGAGCATCTTCAGAGGAATGTGTTTTTTCTTTGTTAAGCCACTTAACTCTGAGCTATGAACCATTCAGGCAGGAAAAAGGCTCCTAACTCAAGGGATGAACCAGTGTTGTGTCCAACTGAGCAAAGAAGCCGTTTTAAACTGGATCTTTAGGCACTTTGTTCCCAGCAGCCTGTCACAGAGATACATCATTTGTTCCCATTTCTTTAGCTGCATCTGTGAAAAACAGCTTCATAGTTTCAACGTTTTTGTACATTTAAATTAAAACTGCTTTCAGTTACCAAAAGAGTCAAATTAATATAAGAAAATCAGTTTAAAAAAAATCCTAAACCCAAAATAATAAACGTTATCACGTCTCAAAGTAGAAAAGTAGGGAAAAAAACGACAATAATAAGAATTATATGTTATTCAACATCAAGAAAAAGTAAATAAGATTAATTTTACAGCTTAAAAAAGGAATATGAGATATAATCTAATGACTAATTATGGAACAATTAATATAAATTACATGATTAAACTGTTTTATGCCACCAGAAATGAATAATCTAGAAGCTCTTTGTGGGTTTTAGACTGGAATTAAGATTTGTTCCCATTTCTTTAGCTGCATGTGTGAAAAACAGCAAAGATAACACAGTGTGACAGACAGAAAACAGGATTTCTGCAGCAACAAGGTGATTCCCAAAGAGCTGTTAGCTGAAAACTTGGCATATCTCATTTGAGGAAATTGGAACTATTGCCTATAAATGCAAAAAAGAAATGAAGAGGGATTCAGGACGTTTGTAAAGTAATTAAGTGTGTCTGTGGGTCTTTGTGTTGTTTTTTGACAAAATAATGTGTTCCTGTTCACAACACACCACATTCTGATCAGACACTGAGTGTCTGGATTTCTCATTTCAATGAAAATCTTCTGACTGGATGACTCTCCCCTCACATTTTTCAGGTGAATGAAGGAAATGTGGCTGCAGTTACCTGAGACGTGTCTTTTATCGGGGACGAATGTGTTGTCAGAGTACATGTTTTATACCAGAGAGCCAAAAAAACCAGCAGAAATCATCTTTTTACATGAATCCCGCAGAGCTCAGATTCAGAACCAGAGCTGAAACTGGCTTTAATGACATCTGGAGTGCTTACTTATGAAGACACAATATTCAAATGTAGCTTTTAGGCACCCCACAATAGTGCACTCAAGATGCATTTGACATAATAATCTGAGAAAACACAGAAAAGCGTGTGATCATTTCTGCTCTCACGCTGCACTTATGATGCCTCCTGGTGCATTTCTGGAACAGCTACAGCCACATTTCTGAAACCCTGGATGGCAGGAGAAGGAACGCGTGGAAGCCATTTCTCACACTCTCACAGCTGGAAATGGTTTTCAGGTTACTGGGGAACAAAGCGTTCAGGTTTAAAGACATTTGTTTGGAGTTTTTTACGCTAATTAAGCAGCGTGCGACACAGTGAAACTCTTTTCCTCCAGACAAACACACGTGCAGCGGGCCTGCCCTCCTGAGGGCTTCCTCCAATAAATTGAGGTGGACACGAAATGAAAAGTAATCAAGTTCCACTGTTCTGCCATCAGTCAGACCACAACCACTCTTTGTTCCATTATACGTGCACACAGGGTGATTTCCTCTAACCAGCGGAGGCGCTTCGGGAGCAGCGATTGGCTCCTGAGGTTCAGCGGTTTGCACTCAGAGATCTTCAAGATGAGAAATGGGAGAGGAGGCAGCTTCCTTTATGGATCTGACATAAACCTGCGTTGGACTTATCGATGGCTTTATGTCTCATTGTGAAGGCAAACAGAGGAAGATGATTCCCCTGGGAGAGAGAAGAGAAAAGCAGCTTCATCCCACAGGATGAAATGCAGCTCCAGCATTTATAAGGACGCACTGGAAAAAATCTAAATCTTACCAAGTATATTTGTCTCATTTCTCGTCAAAATATCTCATTACACTCAATATCAGACACAACTGCCTAACAAGCACCATTTCTTTTGCCTACCGATGTTGAACGCACTTATTGTAAGTCGCTTTGGTTAAAAGCGTCTGCAGAATGACTGTAATGTAATTTCAGCCAGATATAGGGACTTGTTTTAATACAATACATCTGGAATATCTTATTAAATGAAAAAGTCTTGAAAACAAATTGTTTTGAGTAAGATTTCATATGAAACAAGCTTTTTTTTTTACATTTGAAGAAGTTTTTAAGCTAATTTCAAGATCACTTTTATCTCAAAAATCACAAATATCACATCTTATTTCAAGAAATCTTGACAAGCCGATTTTCACTAGTTCCATTGGCAGTTTTTTTTGCTTATTTCAAGCAAAAACGTCTTTTATTTGTTGTTTTTTTACTTATTTTTGGAGGGGCATTTTTTCCAGTGCGAGCACTTCCACGCTCAGACGCTTCAGCTCTTCACAGAGAATGGACAAAAGTTCCTGACAGTCAGAGATCTGTGGCAGTGAGGCACATGGAGGTTAGTTCAAATACTCGGACCATATTGGGTCTGGTTGGGCCCATATTCCCTCAGCTGTGATGTCATTGTTCACCTCCTTCTACCTCCTTATCAGCAACATGTTATAGACGTGCACTAATACACTGCTGACAGTATGCAGACATGTTAAAATATGCAAAGGAATCCGTAGAGATGGAATAGAAATAGAAGAACAGAATAGAAAAATACTTTATTCATCCCCCAATGGGGGAAATTCAAATTAGTCAAGTAGCTCAAAAAAATTATAAATATTTACAATGATTGTATATTAACAACAACAACAATAACACAAATTCTAGTAAAAAATACTGATACTAACTAATAATAATAATAAATGACTAAATAAACAAATAAATAAAAATAAATAAACGTTTTGGAAAAAAATTGTTATTGGAGCCGTGAAAATGTAGTAATTTACAACCTTTAAAGCTGTACTAAACATAGTGTTTCAGTTTTATAAAAGCAGACGTAGGTACCATATACGGGACGATTTTTAGCCCATTTTTTATTTTTCTGTGGGCACGTAAGACAAAAAAAGACACAAATATAAGGCACTCTTAAATCTGTGTCTTATAATGATGCTGAATCGCTGAAGTCGAGCAGCAGAAGACGACAGACATCGTGTGAAGACTGCCGGACCTTTTCTGGATGAACTAAATGTGTCAGAGTGGTTTGTGTCACTGTTTATGAGACAGGCTGTTTATTCTCAGCATGCCGCCCTGCTGGAACTTAAACCTGATCATTAACTGGGTTTCCATTCAATGGACAAACAAAGCGAAAGCACTCTTTAGAAAAAAAAAAAGAAAAGAAATCTGAATCAGCCGAGTGTCCTTCAACTGTTTTCCAGAGAATGAATATGTAAAACATCTGTAGTGTCATCAGAGAGCTGAGGATGTCCTGACAGCAAAAAAACAACTCAATGGAAGTCCATTAGAGGAACATCTGGAATATTATATCATATCTGGAATATTGTATCATATCTGTAATATTGTATCATATCTGGAATATTATATCATATCTGGAATATTGTATCATATCTGGAATATTATATCATATCTGGAATATTATATCATATATGGAATATTGTATTATATCTGGAATATTATATCATATCTGGAATATTGTATCATATCTGGAATATTGTATTATATCTGGAATATTATATCATATCTGGAATATTGTATCATATCTGGAATATTATATCATATCTGGAATATTATATCATATATGGAATATTGTGTCACATCTGGAATATTATATCATATCTGGAATATTGTATCATATCTGGAATATTATATCATATCTAGAATATTGTATCATATCTGGAATATTATATCACATCTGGAATTTTGTATCATATCTGGAATATTGTATCATATCTGGAATATTGTATCATATCTTGAATATTATATCATATCTGGAATATTGTAGCATATCTGGAATATTATATCATATCTGGAAAATTGTATCATATCTGGAATATTATATCATATCTGGAATATTGTATCATATCTGGAATATTATATCATATCTGGAATATTGTGTCACATCTGGAATATTGTATCATATCTGGATGTTGTCATATCTGGAATATTGTATCATATTTAGATGTTGTATCATATCTGGAATATTGTATCATATCTGGAATATTATATCATATCTGGAATAATGTATCATATCTGGAACATTATATCATATCTGGAATATTGTATCAAATCTGGATGTTGTATCATATTTGGAATATTGTATCATATCTGGAATATTTGATCATATCTGGAATATTATATCAAATCCTGATATTGTATCATATCTGGATGTTGCATCATATCTGGATTTTGTATCATATCTGGAATGTTGTATCAAATCTGGATATTGTATCATATCTGGAATATTGTGTCACATCAAGAATATTACATCATATCTCAAATATTATATCATATCTGGAATATTGTATCATATCTGGAATATTATATCATATCTGGAATATTGTATTATATCTGGAATATTATATCATATCTGGAATATTGTATCATATCTGGAATATTGTATCATATCTGAAATATTATATCATATCTGGAATATTGTATCATATCTGGAATATTGTGTCACATCTGGAATATTGTATCATATCTGGAATATTGTATCATATCTGGAATATTGTGTCACATCTGGAATATTATATCATATCTGGAATATTATATCATATCTGCAATATTATATCATATCTGGAATATTGTATCATATCTGGAATATTATATCATATCTGGAATATTGTACCACATCTGGAATATTATATCATATCTGGAATATTGTATCATATCTGGAATATTGTGTCACATCTGGAATATTATATCATATTTGGAATATTATATCATATCTGGAATATTATATCATATCTGGAATATTATATCATATCTTATTATATAGATATTTTAATCTTTGCAGGTCAGATGAGATTCACAGAGTTGATTCGTTTTCTTCAAACATGCATCAAGTCTTCTTTGAAATGGACTAAAACAAAGTGAGTGTATGAATATTTAGTTTTATTTTTGTCATTTCATTTAACTTTTTGTTACTGATATCTTCTAAATGTGAATAAAGATGGTGATGGAATCCAGTGCACTGCTGCCAAAGGCTCAAAGTGATCTAATGAACACTGGACAAAATGAACCCAAGACCATTAAAGTGATTGTATCTTATCTAATCCCACGTTGCCTATCGGTTTCGGACTGTTACTGCGTGATTCCCTGAGGCCAGGCCCCGTAATCTGCAGCCTCTTTCACACATTGTTGCGTCTTACAGGCAGAAATAAAACGTCCTTATTAACACACTGCTGTTCTCACACAGATGAAGCCAGCACCTAGGGATCAGCTGTCTGTTTCTACATTCCTTCCCATCTCAGACGTGTCACACAGGACATGATGCGCAACGGGGGGGGCATCAGTTCTGTCTTTAAAAGGCGGAAAGATACATGTGAAAGAGGCCAGTAATTCACCCTCAACTGTCACTGTGCAAATTAAAAAAGATAATTAACGAATTACAGGATTTTTTCCAGAAACGTTCCTGTCCATGCCTGTCTTTGCTCTCAGCTGTGACTCACGACGGGCCGTGCACAGACGATCATCACTGAACTTATTGCATCTCTAACAGCTCAGAAACCTGCAGCTGAGATCAGGAGAACGCCACCGCTGTTGAATTTCCTGATCCAGCCCTTATTTCTTTATGTGTTGCTTCCAGGCCGCCATGTGTTGCTTTTTCTAATCTTTAAAAGTAGTTCTAAAAGCCGCCTGAATTTCCTTCAAGAAGCCTGGAGAACTATTCCTGAAGACTCCTTAAAGAAAGGACAGAAAGCTCGTCTGAGAGGGTTCAGGCTGTGCTGGAGGAGAAAGGAGCTCAGAGCAGATATTCACTTTAAAGCTGCTCAGAACTGAACTAACTCTGCTTCTGCCTTATAAAATATACCCATATTGATGTTTCAATAAATCCCTGCATCTATCTCCTGTTTTCCTGGAATTATGTAAATAAATGAGGGCTGGATCAGGACCATCTGCTACATTTTGATCATTTTATCAGCTTTTCATCCACACAACAATGAAAGATTAGAGATCCCGAGTCATAAACTGCTCAGTAACACAATAATTAAAACACTTTAATAGAAGAAATAATAACTTGACAGTGAACATACACACAGTCCTCCCTGTCGATCCATCAAATCTGAGCTTTTCTGATAAACATTTGCAGGTTGCAGCATATTTCAGCAAAGAGGGGACACAGATTTCTTCTTCATTTTTGGCCAGAGCTTCCACAGAGGAACCCAAATGACACAAATATACCAAACTGAGAGGAAAGACTTGTTCTCTTCCTTCAGTTCTCATTTCTTTCCTCCTCGCTGTGCAAAATAAGACTGAAAATCATCACTCGGCTGCACTGTTTCCTGCCTCAGTTGGAATAAAACTCACTCGCCTCCTCCTGAGAGAGGGTGATGAAAAGAAAAAGCCGGTTACAGACGCAGCAGCCGGGGGTCAGCAGGCGGGCTGAGCAGCCAAACCAAAAGGCAGAAGCAGGTTGGCGAACCTGCAGCTGCTGCACTGCTCAGCCCGAGTGACAGTGAGGCAGCTGAGTGCTCGATGTTTAGTGAATTTCACTGAATCAGCAGCTCGTCCTGAGTGGAAAAAATAAAGAGAGCAACAGGAAGGTTTTGGTTGTGTGGAGGGTCAGTGATCGGCTGAAGCTAAACACCAGAACAAAAGAATGCAACTCCCTTTTTTTTACATTTCACTCATAAAAACTCATCTGAAAGAACAGATATTATGAAATAAAATCATCTTTCTTTCCTCTGCAGAAGCAGGAAGGAAACTTCTAATTCTTCTTTTCTCCTTCAAGGGAAATAAGACCAACTTACCTTTGCATCAGCTCCATCCAGGATGTTTTTTAATCCTCATGAAGTAAACCTCCCCGGTGAGTGTGAGCGGCTCCGGTGGCTGTTTACAGCAGCAGAGCCATGCTTTAAGTGTGCACACACAGAGCGCAGCTACTCCAGCTACTCCTGCCCGAGCGCTGTCACTCTCATGCACACGCACACTGGAGGCAGCGCTGCTGCCTTCAACATAAAAGCACACCAACACCTCTTTGGTGACGTCACATAAATCACATTCTGGATGAATATCTTGCTGCTGCAGCTCCGCACATGTTGTTTACTTCTTTGTATCTATTGGAATTTTTCTCATGAGATTTTTTTTCCCGTGGAAACACACATTTTTAATTCATAACGCTGGTTTGCATGCTGTGCTGCTAGAAGTGGAATCTGGAAGTTGTTTGCATGTGGACTCAGCGAGCTGAGCTTTCCACACTGGAAAAAAAATCAGTCTTACCAAATATATTTGTCTCATTGAGTATCTTATTACACTTAATATAAGACACAACTGCCTAACAAGCACCATTTTAGCCAGATATAGGGACTTGTTTTAATACAATACATCTGGAATATCTTGTTAAATGAAAAAGTCTTGAAAACAAATTGTTTTGAGTCACATATCATATGAAACAAGCTTTTTTTTTTCATTTGAAGAGGTTTTTAAGCTAATTTCAAGATCACTTTTATCTCAAAAGTCCTAAATATCACATCTTATTTCAAGAAATCTTGACAAGCAGATTTTCACTAGTTCCATTGGCAGATTTTTTTGCTTATTTCAAGCAAAAACGTCTTTTATTTGTTGTTTTTCTTACTTATTTTTGGAGGGGCATTTTTTTTCCAGCGCAAAGCCTGAGAAAGCCTCGGTACAGATGAGTTGAAGAGGAGACGTCGAGGATGCAGAGCAGGAACTAAATAGAGAAAAAGGAGGAGGAAGTTTAAAGCATTTCTTCTGAATGAACTGAATTGCTTTAGATTAAATGATTATTTATGCCTTGTTCATGCAGCGTTTACCAGAACAGCAGTTTCAAATGTTTTCACAAATAAAAAATGAATGTAATGAAAACTCAAATGAACAGCTTCACACACACAAAGCAGTGAACATGTGACCACTTCATGGTGATATCTGATGAAACTGAGCTGAGAGCATGGAGGTGGAAAGGCCACCGGGATGCATGGGAATCTGTCTCATCTCTGTGGTTAATGCTCATCTCCGACAGAAAGTCGGAGTGGAGCTGGACAGAGTCCATGTGGAAGCAGCTCAGAGCTGCCCGGCCTCTCACGCTTTCTGAAGTCTGCCCTGGAAAGACAGAGCTGTGCCAATCATCTCGGTTAACATGTTCCTTCAGACTTCATCCCAATCACAATCCTGCTCGTATCTGTCATGACGAATCTGTTCAGCGATGCCTTCCAGCCTTTCATCAGAGTCTGCAGCAGCTCGTGGGCGACCGTCTACTCTGGCCTGACCTCCTGTTCGGGTGTCATGCGGATGATTTTCTGCAGACAGGTTTTCACCCCACCGGACAGGCTTGGATTCCATGTCTCACTTTGCATGTTTGGTCTGTTTTCATGAGATCAGACCTGAATGGTCACGACTCTCTGATCTGCCTCATCCCAGATCCAGTTCCTGTGGATCTCCTCATGATCCTACACAGAAGAACTGAAATCTTATCCTCTGTTTTGAGTCATAAAACAGTGAAGAACTATTAAATCTTGGTGTGTTTTACTACAAAAACCCAGAGACAACGATAAGGTTTAAACCAGTGATACTCACTATTGTTTTCACCAGAGCCACATTGGCAGCAAAATCAAGGGTAGAGCCACTTTTATGGCGACATACTAAATTTCCCTTTTGCAAATATGCATTTCTACATATAAAACATCCCACAAAAAAAGAAACAACACAGCCAATACATTTTCAATTAAGACCACATTTACCTTAAAGGGACAGTTCGCCTCTTTTGACATGAAGCTGTGTAACATCCCATATCAGCAACATCATTTCTGAACATCTTCTTACCCCCTGCTGCGTCCTGTGAGCAGAGTTCCAGCCTCGTTTTGGTGTTGATGAAGGTAGGCCGGCTAGTTGGCTGGGGTTTAAAAAATAAAGCGTTTTGCTTCTCAGAACAATATGCGTTCAACAGAGTAATACATTTGCATCACAAAATGGTTCTCCAGGAAAAAGTCAGACCTCACAATCTCTTGGCCCTATTTTCTCTCCCTTCGTATCACTGCCTGCTGCCGCCTGCCGACAGCCGCGCCTGTTACTGTGTTTGCTGCTCGGTCTGCACAGCAGGCAGTGATACGAAGGAAGAGAAAATAGGGCCAAGAGATTGTGAGGTCTGACCTTTTCCTGTTTTTTGCCCTTTTTTAATTAAAAACCGATCCATTTGGCCTGCATCTGGCGCTGGCTAAAGGAGCTAGCGTGCTCTGCGGTTTAAGCGGGCTGCGTTGCCAGGTTTAACAGAGCCCCCTTTAGGAAACACCATTAAGCCTTAATTAATACTTAATGAAAATACTTAATACTACAAAAACGCAAACTTAATAAAAATACTTAACACTGTGCAGTATTCGCTGTGTGTTATTTGAAAAGATGTATTGTTACCTTATTGTTATAAGCTACTATGCGAGTGCGAGCTGCCAATTAAAGCTTGAGGAGCTGCGCAGTGAGTATCTCTGGTTTAAACAGTGGTAATATGTGGTTAGTTGTAGTGTTTCGTTTATCTTTTTTACCGACATACAGATCAAATGATGAATACGGTGAAATCTGTGTGCTGAAGGGAGGATTGAGCTTTTCTTTGGCAGTGACAGCATTGTTCTCCATCATCAGTGAGCAAAGATCAGCAGGGGGCCGGACCCCCGGACCTCAGGATGAAAAAGGATGCGAAGCAGGTTTTCTTTTTATTTCTTTTCTTTCCTTTTTCCTTTCCTTTTGGGGCCATGGTGCTGGCACTCCTCTTCTCTTTGGGAGGGAGAACAACACCTCGCACGTGCATCGTCTGATTTTAAACGTCTTCGCCAAGGGAGTAACTTTGATTTTGACATTGGTGGGGACACAAAAGTGCTCCACGACAGTTTTTTTTTTTTTTGCATTACCAATCATAAGTTAATGGCATGCAGATGCTGTTAACGAGCCATCCTAATGTTTAGGGAGTTGGTCTTTAAATCACAGGGTTGCAGGCTCAAATCCCACGATTAGGCTACCTCTGTTTACAGTGACCTTGAGCAAAACAACTAACCCAACATTGCTCCAGAGACTGTAACCAATAATGTGTTCTTAGAAGTCGCTTTGGATAAAAAAAGTCAGCTAAGTGTTATGTAATGTAACTCATATAATGCAGGGTATCTGCACATTTTTATCAACAAATTTAATGACTTTTAAGACCTCTAAGAATAAAAATTAAGACCATTACCACGGCAAAAATATATGTAAAAACTACACTCTAGGCTGTTCGGTGTTGAAAAAAAGTCCAGTGTGAAATGTGTGCTTCAGTGATACTGAATCAGTGTGTCAACATGATCGCATAAGATTCGAACGCACAAGGGAACACTACACACTACAGGACAATCGTGCCCAATTGTCACACATCTGCGAAGGAGCGTGTTTTCGCTGCCATTTGTCTGTCTGTTTGTCTGAGGCTCTGAGCAAAATAAATCCATAATTGAACCTAATTTTTGAGTTATGTCTACTGTGCTTTTACCACTAGGAAAACGATTTTACCACCCAAGTTAACTTAAACCAGAACTTTGGACAACTCACGTGAAGCACAGACTATGGACAGTGACTTTGCATTGCATAAACCACACGACAAAATCAAATTTCCTTCGGGATTAAGAAAGTATCTCCAATCTAATCAAATAAATAAAAACGAGCACAGACCGCTCATACAGTCAATGGCACGTAGCCTACCCATAGAAAAAATACACACTCTCACACACATCACACAACCTGACTATCGACTGCTAACAACCATGATCAGTAACCTACACAAACCCAGACACATAATGGCTCGGCGGCCAGCAATCGGATAAACCAATGAAGTGAATCAATCCTGTGAAAGAATGAAAACAAGTGAATGAAACCTGCACTCACCCATTATGAAGTTAACTCTGCCAGCCCCATAATCTTGCCCCTGCTCAGCCAACTCCTTGACGTCGGGTATGGTTGGTAACATTACGGCGGCTAGCATTAGCAACGAGGCTGCTAGGCTTGCTAAATCGGTAAGCATTAGGCTACTGAAGAAAGCTAGTCTTTTTAGCTACGTTATATTATCATCTTTCTTCTCGGCTATAAGTTAACCTTTGTTTACGGCCACTGGCCCTAACCTGACGAGTTAGCTGTCAAATCACCGGAAGTTTTCACCGGAAGTACTGACGCACACACAAAACGTCAGCAGTCGCCATTATTGTGCACAGAGCGATAGAAAATCGTCTCTCCAGACATATCTTTCTTTCATTTCGCCCAGATGAAATTTAATGCCACTCTTCGAAAATCGGCGAAATTTAAGACATTTTAAGAACTTAAAAAAGTATTTTTTATTTAAGACTTTTTAATACTTTTTAAGGATCCGCGGAGACCCTGAGTAGGGGGCTGAATATTGGTAGGGACATGACCCTAGCGTCCCTACCCAAAATTACGCCCTTGGTCTTCGCGGCTTCTTGAGGCTTGATGACGTGACGTTTGTGCGGCCTCACCTGCACATAACCTCACATTCCTCTCTGAGCCTGTCAGGCCAAACAGAGGTCATCACGTGTTTTTCCTGGAACACAAAGACACAAGTGATGGTGAAGCTGTTAAATCTAGAACAAATGAGCATTGTGGCAGCTGCTGTTAGATAATGTTGAGGATGCGTCCTCGCCATCTGTCAGACGCTCCCTCTGACTGGGAGGTAATTAGGATCTTTGCTGTTAAAACCAGGACACACCTCCACAATCCACTGAAAGAGCCTTTGTCTTTGAGGCAGAACTTAGCACACAGACCATGAGCTAAAGTAAAGCTTCTGTGTAACTGTAGCTGGTCACGTGAACCCCTCTCGGCCCATCGAGAGCCCAAACTTTAGGCCGGTATCCCACCTGCAGATTCACTGCTGTGCAGCGGTAATCTTTTCCAGCACGTCTCTCCGGGGTTGAGCCCAAGAACTGGGATCAAATGCACACGACTCCTGCGTAACCAGCTCTTTCCTGACAGCAGCGGCCCCAGACAGACGGACGCCAGCGGCTCCGTGTTCGTCCTTCTTTTCTTTCAAAGAAAAACAGCAACCCTTATCACACAAGTCTTTTTCTTGTTTGTTTTAATCCAAATCAGACAGAGTTAAAGCTGAAGCCGACCTGCTCAGGAGATGTCAGGAGAGAAGAGAAGGATGAGAGAACTGAGGAATGAAAAGTATGATCAGAAAAGTCGGGAAGCTCTCAGTAATCCAACAAATACATGAATCTGAAAGTTGTTCATTTGTTTAAACTTGTAACAGACACAATGATAGACTAAAGGCGCGAGCATGGTTGACGCGTCTGTCACGGCGGTGGCGGACCGTGACGTCAAAATGGCGTATCAGGCCTGGCGCTTCCCTTGAAAAGACGGCGCAGCGCGGTGTCGTGCACCAGTCGATTTTTGTAACTTGGCGGCGCCAACAACGACAGACCGGCTGGACCGATGTGAGACCGGCTCAGTCAGGAGGTGCGTTTGTACAGGCAGCTGTACGAAACTGCAGTGAAACAGCACAGGGAGCACGTAAACTCCCCAAACTGGTGCACAGAGATGGGCAGAACTTTGGGGAAAGAGGGAGAGTTCTGTAAGAATGTGTGGAAGAAGCTACGGGACAGATACGTGAAGGCAAAGAAGAGGGCAGAGACCATGTTGATCCCGGGGGCTTCAAACCTTCACCTCTTTTAACTGAATTAAAAAATTAAAATTATCCGAATACTGCAGCAGCATCATTAATGACAGTATTCCTGCTCTTCATTGTTTTCTTCTCCACTTTCTTCGTTGTAGAGTAGCGGTAACCTTCACGTAGCAGCGCCACCTCTGTGATGGAGAAAATTGCAACGACTGGCACATTGATTTGTGCCGCTGTATATTGCGTGCACGAAATCATGACGTCATCAACACCGCTCGCGCTTACAGACGCGGCAACCATGCTAGAGCCTTAGCTCAGTGAAAGTTGTTCTGGAGTCCCAGAAAGTTTACAGAATCTACAGGAACAGCGTTCTGGAAGCTTCTCCAACCAGCAGGTTACCTGCTGACAGGATGGGGTATAACAGCAGCATCCACCAAAGGTTCAGCCTCTCCAACAAGGATGGTAGTGGCTCACCGCTTAGGGCCAAACTCCGTCAGAGAATCATCAAGAAGTTCAGCAAATGTTTCTCAGGAAAAGTTTAGCAAAAGATCAGGAAAAGATCAGGAAAAGATCTAATGTTTCTCAGAGTAAGATTGTAAAGAACTTTGGTCTCTCAGCATCTACAGAGCAAAATATTGAGGACAGATACAGATTCATACGGTCTGATGATCTGGAACAGGATGGGAACAGGACTCTGGAACAAGACTCTGGAACAGGATGGGAACAGGACTCTGGAACAGGATGGGAACAGGATGGGAACAGGACTCTGGAACAGGATGGAGACAGGACTCTGGAACAGGATGGGAACAGGACTCTGGAACAGGACTGTGGAGCAGGATAGGAACAGGATGGGAACAGGACTCTGGAACAGGATGGGAACAGGACTCTGGAACAGGATGGGAACAGGACTCTGGAACAGGACTCTGGAACAGGACTCTGGAACAGGATGGGAACAGGACTCTGGAACAGGATGGAGACAGGACTCTGGAACAGGATGGGAACAGGACTCTGGAACAGGACTCTGGAACAGGATGGGAACAGGACTCTGGAACAGGATGGGAACAGGACTCTGGAACAGGATGGGAACAGGACTCTGGAACAGGACTGTGGAGCAGGATAGGAACAGGATGGGAACAGGACTCTGGAACAGGATGGGAACAGGACTCTGGAACAGTATGGGAACAGGACTCTGGAACAGGATGGGAACAGGACTCTGGAACAGGATGGGAACAGGACTCTGGAACAGGATGGGAACAGGACTCTGGAACAGGATGGGAACAGGACTCTGGAGCAGGATGGGAACAGGACTCTGGAACAGGATGGGAACAAGATGGGAACAGGACTCTGGAACAGGATGGGAACAGGATGGGAACAGGACTCTGGAACAGGATGGGAACAGGACTCTGGAGCAGGATGGGAACAGGACTCTGGAACAGGATGGGAACAAGATGGGAACAGGACTCTGGAACAGGATGGGAACAGGATGGGAACAGGACTCTGGAACAGGATGGGAACAGGACTCTGGAGCAGGACTCTGGAGCAGGATGGGAACAGGATGGGAACAGGATGGGAACAGGACTCTGGAACAGGATGGGAATAGGACTCTGGAACAGGATGGGAACAGGATGGGAACAGGACTCTGGAACAGGATGGGAACAGGATGGGAACAGGATGGGAACAGGATGGGAACAGGACTCTGGAGCAGGACTCTGGAGCAGGATGGGAACAGGACTCTGGAACAGGACTCTGGAACAGCATGGGAACAGGACTCTGGAACAGGACTCTGGAACAGGACTCTGGAACAGGACTCTGGAGCAGGATGGGAACAGGATGGGAACAGGACTCTGGAACAGGACTGTGGAGCAGGATAGGAACAGGATGGGAACAGGACTGTGGAGCAGGATGGGAACAGGATGGGAACAGGACTCTGTAACAGGATGGGAACAGGATGGGAACAGGACTCTGTAACAGGATGGGAACAGGATGGGAACAAAACTCTGGAACAGGACTCTGGAACAGGATGGGAACAGGACTCTGGAACAGGACTGTGAAGCAGGATAGGAACAGGATGGGAACAGGACTCTGGAACAGGATGGGAACAGGGTGGGAACAGGGTGGGAACAGGACTCTGGAACAGGATGGGAACAGGACTCCGGAACAGGACTGTGAAGCAGGATAGGAACAGGATGGGAACAGGACTCTGGAGCAGGACTCTGGAACAGGATGGGAACAGGACTCTGGAACAGGATGGGAACAGGGTGGGAACAGGACTCTGGAACAGGATGGGAACAGGACTCTGGAACAGGACTCTGGAACAGGATGGGAACAGGACTCTGGAACAGGACTGTGAAGCAGGATAGGAACAGGATGGGAACAGGACTCTGGAACAGGATGGGAACAGGACTCTGGAACAGGATGGGAACAGGACTGTGGAGCAGGATGGGAACAGGATGGGAACAGGACTCTGGAACAGGACTCTGGAACAGGATGGGAACAGGATGGGAACAGGATTCTCGAACAGGACTCTGGAGCAGCATAGGAACAGGATGGGAACAGGACTCTGGAACAGTATGGGAACAGGACTCTGGAGCAGGACTCTGGAGCAGGATGGGAACAGGATGGGAACAGGACTCTGGAGCAGGACTCTAGAGCAGGATGGGAACAGGATGGGAACAGGACTCTGGAACAGGACTGTGAAGCAGGATAGGAACAGGATGGGAACAGGACTCTGGAGCAGGACTCTGGAACAGGATGGGAACAGGACTCTGGAACAGGACTGTGAAGCAGGATAGGAACAGGATGGGAACAGGACTCTGGAACAGGATGGGAACAGGGTGGGAACAGGACTCTGGAACAGGATGGGAACAGGACTCTGGAACAGGACTCTGGAACAGGATGGGAACAGGACTCTGGAACAGGACTGTGAAGCAGGATAGGAACAGGATGGGAACAGGACTCTGGAACAGGATGGGAACAGGACTCTGGAACAGGATGGGAACAGGACTGTGGAGCAGGATGGGAACAGGATGGGAACAGGACTCTGGAACAGGACTCTGGAACAGGATGGGAACAGGATGGGAACAGGACTCTGGAACAGGACTCTGGAACAGGATGGGAACAGGATGGGAACAGGATTCTCGAACAGGACTCTGGAGCAGCATAGGAACAGGATGGGAACAGGACTCTGGAACAGTATGGGAACAGGGTGGGAACAGGGTGGGAACAGGACTCTGGAACAGGACTGTGAAGCAGGATAGGAACAGGATGGGAACAGGACTCTGGAACAGGATGGGAACAGGGTGGGAACAGGGTGGGAACAGGACTCTGGAACAGGATGGGAACAGGACTCCGGAACAGGACTGTGAAGCAGGATAGGAACAGGATGGGAACAGGACTCTGGAGCAGGACTCTGGAACAGGATGGGAACAGGACTCTGGAACAGGACTGTGAAGCAGGATAGGAACAGGATGGGAACAGGACTCTGGAACAGGATGGGAACAGGGTGGGAACAGGACTCTGGAACAGGATGGGAACAGGACTCTGGAACAGGACTCTGGAACAGGATGGGAACAGGACTCTGGAACAGGACTGTGAAGCAGGATAGGAACAGGATGGGAACAGGACTCTGGAACAGGACTCTGGAACAGGATGGGAACAGGACTCTGGAACAGGACTGTGAAGCAGGATAGGAACAGGATGGGAACAGGACTCTGGAACAGGATGGGAACAGGGTGGGAACAGGGTGGGAACAGGACTCTGGAACAGGATGGGAACAGGACTCCGGAACAGGACTGTGAAGCAGGATAGGAACAGGATGGGAACAGGACTCTGGAGCAGGACTCTGGAACAGGATGGGAACAGGACTCTGGAACAGGACTGTGAAGCAGGATAGGAACAGGATGGGAACAGGACTCTGGAACAGGATGGGAACAGGGTGGGAACAGGACTCTGGAACAGGATGGGAACAGGACTCTGGAACAGGACTCTGGAACAGGATGGGAACAGGACTCTGGAACAGGACTGTGAAGCAGGATAGGAACAGGATGGGAACAGGACTCTGGAACAGGACTCTGGAACAGGATGGGAACAGGACTCTGGAACAGGACTGTGAAGCAGGATAGGAACAGGATGGGAACAGGACTCTGGAACAGGATGGGAACAGGGTGGGAACAGGGTGGGAACAGGACTCTGGAACAGGATGGGAACAGGACTCCGGAACAGGACTGTGAAGCAGGATAGGAACAGGATGGGAACAGGACTCTGGAGCAGGACTCTGGAACAGGATGGGAACAGGACTCTGGAACAGGACTGTGAAGCAGGATAGGAACAGGATGGGAACAGGACTCTGGAACAGGATGGGAACAGGGTGGGAACAGGACTCTGGAACAGGATGGGAACAGGACTCTGGAACAGGACTCTGGAACAGGATGGGAACAGGACTCTGGAACAGGACTGTGAAGCAGGATAGGAACAGGATGGGAACAGGACTCTGGAACAGGATGGGAACAGGACTCTGGAACAGGATGGGAACAGGACTGTGGAGCAGGATGGGAACAGGATGGGAACAGGACTCTGGAACAGGACTCTGGAACAGGATGGGAACAGGATGGGAACAGGATTCTCGAACAGGACTCTGGAGCAGCATAGGAACAGGATGGGAACAGGACTCTGGAACAGTATGGGAACAGGACTCTGGAGCAGGACTCTGGAGCAGGATGGGAACAGGATGGGAACAGGACTCTGGAGCAGGACTCTAGAGCAGGATGGGAACAGGATGGGAACAGGATGGGAACAGGATGGGAACAGGATGGGAACAGGACTCTGTAGCAGGATGGGAACAGGATGGGAACAGGACTCTGGAACAGGACTCTGGAACAGGATGGGAACAGGACTCTGGAACAGCTTTCAGTGAGTGTTGATGCTTCAGATTCTGGATGATAAACTGATCAGGAAATGAACACCTACAGAGAATGTTCCCATCGGTGTCTGCTGGTCCATCGGCCTCCCCTCAGCCGGGCAAATGGTCATTAAGTCCTTTCTCCCCACAGCAAAGCTTTGAGCAGATTAATTAACCATAGATTTAAGTTTTGGATGTTTACACGGGTTTGGTGTGAAGCCAGCTCAGGCTTGAGCGACGTTTCCCACAGCCCTCCATTATCTACATGAGAATCTGCATAACTGTTGACAGAACCGGCATCAGGAAGACTGATGAGCATGTGTGGGAGCAACCCCAGAGGCGAGAAACATGAGAAGTCACCACCTTTGAGTCCGGTGTCCGGTTCTGCTCAAACACCTCAGCGCAGGTTTTCTGCCCTTCGGACATAAATAGAGGTGTCGTCACTCGTGCTGCAGGGTGAGACGTTCTATATCTGTCGGGGATCAGCTGCTGGGTCCAACAATGGGTCACGTTTCCCAGAATGGAGGGCCGGGGCAGCTCCAGGCAGCAGGGAGACGCAGGCTTTAATCACTCTCTGAGCTGCAGATATCTGTCAGAACATTTAATCAAGTTCACCTTCCATAGAAAGATAGATATTCAATCTAAACACAGATGTGATTGTGGATTGTACAGCAGCTGTAGAGGCCTTTTGGATAACTGGTTAACAGTAAATGACTCCACACTCTCAGAAAATAAAGTACAGAATTGTTCCTTTAGGGGTACGATGGCTTGTCCCTGGGGCAGTACCCTCAGAAGGTATAGCTTTGTACCCTTGTGGTTTGTACCTTACAGAGACCAATCTTGTACCTCTTCTGGCAGTTTTGTACCCTTATACTGAAGTGGCCTAACACCACGTCCTGACTGAAAGCGAGCGAAACTGACGCGAAGCGACAACGAAATTTGGTGAGGGTGTCCTCATATGCAGCGTGACGATTTTGTCACGAGTGATTCTATTGGTTCACTTGAAACACCGAGTTCTCCGGCTCCCTTGGGTTCAGATCTTTGTGGTTCGGGTGTTTGGGGTCATAAACCATCGGTTGCTGTTCCACGGTAAAGATCAGCTTCTCCTCGTCCATCATTCCCTGAGTGATGCTAAGCTAGTTAGCTAACCTGTGGCTAACGAGCTCCTCAACAGGAAGCAGCGTGTTAATTTCAACCAATGAGAAGTGTTTAGGGGCGGGACGCCGCCGCAAAATGTCGTCCAGATAGAGACAGCGCGGGCGAATTTATAAGGGGTCGACGTCATCGCTGGACGGAGCGACATCGCTCAGGACAGGCTGATTGAAAAGTAGCTTTCTGATCACTTTTTTATCAATCGCTCGCTCTTGTTTAGTCAGGACGGGGTGTAACACAGACTGTCTATTGTACCCCAGCATGTAGAAAAAAAGGTATATATAGGTACTGAAGTGGTAAAACCTTTTACCACTTCAGTACCTATAAATGTCAGGTTGGGGTGGTGGGTAGGACACGGATGCGGACTCAGAGGATGTAGAAAAGCAAACTGGGTTTATTTCACAAAAAACAAAGTTAAATAAACAAAAGGCGCGGCTGAGCCGGATGACAAAAAGCCTGTGGAATAAATACTTGAGACAAAACAAAAGACTTGACATAACATGGAAAAACACTTAACTTGGGTTCCTGGGTTCGGGGCATGACGGAGGGGGGGGGGGATCAGGAATCATAGCAGGTAGGTAAAGATCTCACAAACAGAAAGGGAAAACCTGGAAACTAAATAGTGAACAGAGAGAGATGGGTGAGTGAGTTCAGCTGGGACAGGTGAAGGGAATGAACTAATGATCAGGCATGGGAAGTGAGGGGAAAAACAATGGCAAGACTAAAACCAAGGGCTGTGTTCGAAGCCGCCTACTTCTCCTACTACTCCCACTACTCCTACTAACTTTAACTTTTTTAAGTTCCCGGATGCATCCTAGATTCTCCGAAATGTTGGGTATGCATCATGAGGTTACTACTCATACTCAAACTACCCAAGACGCAACGTAACGTGACGTCGCCGATCGTCATTTCCTGTCAAAACGGCAGTTTCAAGCTAGCTACAACGAGGGTAGGTTCACTTCCTGTTTTCAAAACAAAAGCACCAATTGTATGGTAATGGCTTTCCCTATGATAAAAGGCAACGGGTATTTTATTTTGCGAAAATAACCGGAAGTGCGTTGCTCACTGCGGCTAGCTTTAGTAGCGCCGAATTCGTGGGAACAAAATTGTAAATAGCCGGTATTTTGTCAGGTTTTCAACACGTTGGGGATCTAAACGACTACTTTCTCACCTGAAAATGTTTCAAATGTTGCTAAAGTTTACAGAGTTTAGAGCTTAAGAGAAATCAGCTTCAGGCCGGCTGATTTCGGCTCGGGCAGGAGCCAAATGCATTGTGGGTAAACGCTCTACATACAGTCTGATCGATGAGTATGCAGTATGGAAGTATATAATAGGCGGTTTCGAACACAGCCAAGAACTCAAAAACCAAGACATGAAACCTAAAGCATGATAAAACATAAAACTAAAAACATGGGGGAAATCCCATGGGCGTGACAATATATACCTTTTGGACACTCAAAAAGGTACATATAATTAGGTCCTTTAGGTCCAATAATTAACCCTAGGGGGTACATTAGTATACATCGTACCTCAGGCCTCAAAAAGGACTCTAGTACTGTACCCGTATTTCTGAGAGTGCGGTCTGTTTGGACTCTTTTAATCAGCAGGACACTTTGGTTTGTTCACCTGTGTGGGTTAAAGAGGCATTTACAGTTTGTGTGCAAAAGTTCTGATTCAGACTGAAAAGATAATCAGCTTGTTCAGCGGTGAGTTTTTTTCCTTTTTCTCCTGCTTTTATAAGAGAAGCTGAAAGAATATTTATTGAAAAAACTAAACAGCTTTATTGTGAAATGTGTGACAGGAAGTCCTGTTCTGTCAGGGCAGAGATTGATGTTTTGTCCTCTGCCTTCTGGCTGCCACTCCTTCCTTCGCTTCCCATTCCTTCACTCCCGCGGGGCTCATACCTTCAGGGGAAGCAAAAAAACTCTTTGTGTGAATCTACAGCTGAGAACCAAAAACATCAAGAGGAACGGAAGAGGTCCGTGACTGAGGTGAAACACAGAGTGCAGCGAGCCGTCCGCAGCTGATGTGCAAACTGAGGCCGGGTTACAGCACTGTGACAGCTTTGTTGGCATTCTTCAGCCATGCCATCATCTGCATGCCGGTCGCACTGAGTCACCGGCTTCATGGGAAGCCCTCTGCTGATGCTTCCTGCGTATTTCACTCTGCTCACTGACCGCTCCGGAGCAAAGTTCTGAGATTTACTCAATTATGAAACAGACAAAAAAAAGCTAAACGTTACTCCTAAAATAAATGCAATGAATAAAAAGTTTGCTTCATACAAAATCAATTGAAACAGAGAAAAAATCTTCATCTAATCCACATATTTTACAAAACTCGGTCGATCGTCTGACACAGAAGTGAAAATGTGAACAAAAATGAGGGTTTTGACCTTATTAATATCTCTGACTTTGATTCATATTGGATAAGGACATCTCTCTTCATTCTTCCTTCATTCACAGTCCCGATCAGCCTCATTTCTTCCAGACTTCTCTGTGATCTTTAAAGTGTCCTGGTCAGCAGTTCTGCAGCTTCCTGAAGCTCTTTCAGAGTTTCTCTTTGGACATTTTCTGCTTCTTCCCTCATCTTCAGTCCAGTCCTTGTACCTGAGCATCTTCAGAGGAATGTGTTTTTTCTTTGTTCAGCCACTTAACTCTGAGCTATGAAGCATTCAGGCAGGAAAAAGGCTCCTAACTCAAGGGATGAACCAGTGTTGTGTCCACACAGAACTGTTCTGAAATGATGTTTGGGTTTTTCTGTCCTGCAGGAGAAGGAAGGAAGGAATTCAATCTGATACCTTTACCATGATGTTGGGCTGAGAAGTTACCCAAACTATCTAAATATGGTTTTAAATTCAAACTTATGTAATGTCATGATGATTGATTATTATAAATGTATGATGAAGATTGAGAAAACTTTGTGGGCAATGAGCATTTATGACTATATTTACATTTCATGTTTTAGACATTAAAAATCCCTCAAACACAGTCATCGAGTCACTGCTGCCACCTAGTGGTCGGAAGCTGGAAAGAAGCAAGAATTAAAAGTGCCACAAACTACTGAAACTGTACAATTAATGTTCATTAATTATCAATGTATGTGTTGATGTTCACACTATAAAGAGCTTTGAATAATAAATATGAGATAATGATGTTCTTACAGCACATATTCCTGATGAAAACAGCATCTTTAACAGGAAAGGTGTGTATTCAGAGGTCGAAAACGTTCCATAATATGATTGTTGGTTGCAAAATTACCAAAAGGTTTCCCAAAAATCTTTCTGGTTTATATGGTTTATGAATAGTTGTTTACTCAGCTTGCTTACAATCCGAACATCATGATCTTCACCTTTGGATTTAAGTTTGTGTTCAGAGGAAATCACATCATGAGCTCCTCTGTTAGGTAGAAAGAATCAGCTTTTCTTTTACTTCAAGTCGTCTCTTTTACAGCTACAAAAAAGAGAAGAAACATTCCTGAATATCTTATTCAAATGAATGTGGGTAATAACACTCAACACTGATTTTAATTATTATCATTATACAACACCGATTAACAGATGCACAACACAAAATAAAGAAAAAAAGAATAAATAAACACATATGAAATTCTTACACTTATTATATTTCCTGTAACGTTTCCTCCTCCCACTCTGTGACGTTTCCTTCTCCCACTCTGTGACGTTTCCTTCTCCCAATCTGTGACGTTTCCTTCTCCCGCTCTGTAACGTTTCCTTCTCCCACTCTGTGACGTTTCCTTCTCCCACTCTGTAACGTTTCCTTCTCCCACTCTGTGACGTTTCCTTCTCCCACTCTGTAACGTTTCCTTCTCCCACTCTGTGACGTTTCCATCTCCCACTCTGTAACATTTCCTTCTCCCACTCTGTGACGTTTCCTTCTCCCACTCTGTGACGTTTCCTTCTCCCACTCTGTAACGTTTCCTTCTCCCACTCTGTGACGTTTCCATCTCCCACTCTGTGACGTTTCCATCTCCCACTCTGTGACGTTTCCTTCTCCCACTCTGTGACGTTTCCTTCTCCCACTCTGTAACGTTTCCTTCTCCCACTCTGTGACGTTTCCTTCTCCCGCTCTGTGACGTTTCCTTCTCCCACTCTGTAACGTTTCCTTCTCCCACTGTAACGTTTCCTTCTCCCACTCTGTAACGTTTCCTTCTCCCACTCTGTAACGTTTCCTTCTCCCACTCTGTAACGTTTCCTTCTCCCGCTCTGTGACGTTTCCTTCTCCCACTCTTTGACGTTTCCTTCTCCCACTCTGTGACGTTTCCTTCTCCCACTCTGTAACGTTTCCTTCTCCCACTCTGTGACGTTTCCTTCTCCCGCTCTGTAACGTTTCCTTCTCCCACTCTGTAACGTACAATGTGTTCGGTCCATTTAAATGACAAGTAGAACAGTCAGAAGTCCAAAGTCAGTGTGTGTTAGAGGTGTTAGGTGTGTTAGAGGTCATGGGAGAGTAGGTGTTCTCTGAAGAGGTGAGTCTTCAGAGGTTCTTGCATGGTATTTGCACAGTTCTGCATGGTATTTGCATTTTTCTGCATGGTATTTGCACAGTTCTGCATGGTATTTGCACAGTTCTGCATGGTATTTGCATGGTTCTGCATGGTATTTGCATGGTTCTGCATGGTATTTGCAAGGTTCTTGCATGGTATTTGCATGGTTCTGCATGGTATTTGCATGGTTCTGCATGGTAATCGCATTGTTCTGCATGGTATTTGCATGGTTCTGCATGGTATTCGCATGGTTCTGCATGGTATTTGCATGGCTCTGCATGGTATTCGCATGGTATTCGCATGTTTCTGCATGGTATTCGCATGTTTCTGCATGGTATTTGCATGGTTCTGCATGGTATTTGCATGGTTTTGCATGGTATTTGCATGGTTTTACATGGTATTCGCATGGTTCTGCATGGTATTCGCATGGTTTTGCATGGTATTTGCATGGTTCTGCATGGTATTCGCATGGTTCTGCATGGTTTTGCATGGTTCTGCATGGTATTTGCATGGTATTTGCATGGTATTTGCATGGTTTTGCATGGTTTTTCATGGTATTTGCATGGTTTTGCATGGTATTTGCATGGTTCTGCATGGTATTCGCATGGTTCTGCATGGTATTCGCATTGTTCTGCATGGTATTCGCATGGTTCTGCATGGTATTCGCATGGTTTTGCATGGTATTTGCATGGTTTTGCATGGTATTCGCATCGTTTTGCATGGTATTCGCATGGTTCTGCATGGTATTCGCATGGTTTTGCATGGTATTCGCATGGTTTTGCATGGTATTTGCATGGTTTTGCATGGTATTTGCATGGTTCTCCATGGTATTCGCATTGTTCTGCATGGTATTTGCATGGTTCTGCATGGTATTCGCATGGTTCTGCATGGTTTTGCATGGTTCTGCATGGTATTTGCATGGTATTTGCATGGTATTTGCATGGTATTTGCATGGTTTTGCATGGTATTCGCATGGTTTTGCATGGTATTTGCATGGTTTTGCATGGTATTCGCATCGTTTTGCATGGTATTCGCATGGTTCTGCATGGTATTCGCATGGTTTGCATGGTATTTGCATGGTTCTCCATGGTATTCGCATGGTTCTGCATAGTATTTGCATGGTTCTGCATGGTATTCGCATGGTCCTGCATGGTATTCGCATTGTTCTGCATGGTATTCGCATGGTTCTGCATGGTATTTGCATGGTTCTGCATGGTATTCGCATGGTCCTGCATGGTATTCGCATTGTTCTGCATGGTATTCGCATGGTTCTGCATGGTATTCGCATGGTTCTGCATGGTATTTGCATGGTTCTGCATGGTATTTGCATGGTTCTGCATGGTATTTGCATGGTTCTGCATGGTATTCGCATGGTTCTTGCATGGTATTTGCATGGTTCTGCATGGTATTCGCATGGTTCTTGCATGGTATTCGCATGGTTCTGCATGGTTCTTGCATGGTACTGCATGGTATTTGCATGGTTCTTTATGGTATTCGCAATTCGCATGGTTCTGCATGGTATTCGCATGGTTCTGCATGGTATTCGCATGGTATTCGCATGGTTCTGCATGGTATTTGCACTGTTCTGCATGGTATTTGTATGGTTCTGCATGGTATTTGCATGTTTTTGCATGGTATTTGCATGGTTCTGCATGGTATTTGCATGGTTCTGCATGGTATTTGCATGGTTCTGCATGGTATTCGCATGGTTCTGCATGGTATTTGCATGGTTCTGCATGGTAATCGCATGGTTCTGCATGGTATTTGCATGGTTCTGCACGGTATTCGCATGGTTCTGCATGGTATTTGCATGGTTCTGCATGGTATTTGCATGGTTCTGCATGGTATTCGCATGGTTCTTGCATGTTATTTGCATGGTTCTGCATGGTATTCGCATGGTTCTGCATGGTATTCGCATGGTTCTGTATGGTATTCACAATTCGTATGGTGCTGCATGGTATTCGCACAGTTCTGCATGGTATTTGCATGGTTCTGTATGGTATTCGCAATTCGTATGGTTCTGCATGGTATTCGCATGGTTCTGCATGGTATTCGCATGGTATTCGCATGGTTCTGCATGGTATTTGCATGGTTCTGCACGGTATTCGCATGGTTCTGCATGGTATTTGCATGGTTCTGCATGGTATTCACAATTCGTATGGTTCTGCATGGTATTCGCATGGTTCTGCATGGTATTCGCATGGTATTCGCATGGTTCTGCATGGTATTTGCATGGTTCTGCACGGTATTCGCATGGTTCTGCATGGTATTTGCATGGTTCTGCATGGTATTTGCATGGTTCTGCATGGTATTCGCATGGTTCTTGCATGTTATTTGCATGGTTCTGCATGGTATTCGCATGGTTCTGCATGGTATTCGCATGGTTCTGTATGGTATTCACAATTCGTATGGTGCTGCATGGTATTCGCACAGTTCTGCATGGTATTTGCATGGTTCTGTATGGTATTCGCAATTCGTATGGTTCTGCATGGTATTCGCATGGTTCTGCATGGTATTCGCATGGTATTCGCATGGTTCTGCATGGTATTTGCATGGTTCTGGATGGTATTTGCATGGTTGTGCATGGTATTTGCATGGTTCTGTATGGTATTCACAATTCGTATGGTTCTGCATGGTATTCGCATGGTATTCGCATGGTATTCGCATGGTATTCGCATGTTTCTACATGGTATTTGCACAGTTCTGCATGGTATTCGCATGGTTCTTGCATGTTATTTGCATGGTTCTGCATGGTATTCGCATGGTATTCGCATGTTTCTGCATGGTGTTTGCACAGTTCTACATGGTATTTGCATGGTTTTGCATGGTATTTGCATGGTTTTGCATGGTTCTGCATGGTATTCGCATGGTTCTGCATGGTATTTGCATGGTTTTGCATGGTTTTTGCATTATTTTGCATGGTATTTGCATGGTTCTGCATGGTATTCGCATGGTTTTGCATGGTATTTGCATGGTTCTCCATGGTATTCAAATGGTTCTGCATGGTATTCGCATTGTTCTGCATGGTATTTGCATGGTTCTGCATGGTATTTGCATGGTTCTGCATGGTATTTGCATGGTTCTGCATGGTATTTGCATTGTTCTGCATGGTATTAGCATGGTATTCGCATGGTATTCGCATGGTTCTGCATGGTATTTGCATGGTTCTGGATGGTATTTGCATGGTTGTGCATGGTATTTGCATGGTTCTGCATGGTTCTGCATGGTATTCGCATGGTTCTGCATGGTATTCGCATGGTTCTGCATGGTATTTCAGTAGCGGAGCTGAGAAATCACCATGGTCTGTACCAGAAGCGTGTACCAAACTGAGTCAGATGCAACCTCCTTATTAGATGCTTTTATTCCACATGACCTGTTGGTAACACTTGTTTGAAAAAACATGACTAATTCATTCCGCCATTACTAGCCCAATATTGCCCCCATTCCAACTTTTTTTTCTTGAAAGTGTTGCTTGCCGGGGTGGTCGGTGGCCTAGTGGGTTAAGCAGCCGCCCCATGTACAGAGGCTACAGTCCTCGCTGCGGCTGGCCCCAGTTCGAAGTGTTGCTTGCCTTAAATGTAGAAAATAATATATTTTACCAAATTAAATCAAGATGATTCCTTAAAACATTAAATCCCATTCATACTGGTCTCGGATCTCCAGCGCGGCAACCCCTGACCCCTCCCCTCCCTTTTGTGGTTGTCGTATGTTGATGACGTCGAGGTAATGGCCGCTCTCGCTGCGCCGTGCGGGGTCTTTTATTTTCTCCGCCACAGCAGCTGAAAGTAAACCGTGTAACGTTTTCTGTAGACCGTAAAACCCACTATCAGCGGGGAGGGGGTTGTTGTTAACGCAGCAGCGCCGTCATTAAAGAGGTCCGGGTCCGAAAGGTGAATGAGAATGTGTGCTAGTTAGCGGTTAGCCGAGTGTAGCTGCGCTGTTAGCCTAGCTTCAGGGAGGCTACATTGTTAACGGAAAGATGGCGAGTGTGCCGCCGCGTCGGCTCGCCGCCAAAGCCACAGGGTGTTTGCGGTATTTACGTCGCTAAGCTCACCGGGTTGCGCGTTTATTAAGCGTCGGAAGAAGTTTGCGGTTCGTTGCGGACAGTTCGCGGTAGGTTAGCCCAAGTTCGGGGCCTAGTTGCCAACTCGCGGCTAACAACCGGCTATTGTAAGTGTTACAGCCGCCTTACGCTGCAGGTTAACTTGTGTAGCATTGACTAAACTGTTGTGTGCTTCAGAACTCTGAAGTAAGTGAGTAAGTGCACCAGGGAAATCATTGGAGACATGTGGTGGGGCTGAAGTTTTTAAGCTAGTTTCTCTGTGCTGGTGCACTGAGGACGCTGGAAGTTGTCCTTCATAATGGAAATCATGCTGTCAGTCATCAGCTAGAAACAAACATTTTTTTCCTGATTGCTGTCATATATATATATATATATATATGATCTGATTAAATTCAATATATGCTGCACTGTTTTATGTTGAGTCTGCAACAACCCTGCATAGATGACTAATCTGGAGAGAGATCTTAAATCAGTCGGCTTTTTGATTTGGCATGATGCACACCCCCCCCCCTGACATGGGATAGACCCATATATTTACCATTACTATATTTACTATTATAATTTACTACTATACCCACATTTACTCCCAAAGTGAGCACTTGTTGAGTTGTTCTTACATGGCGTTTCCTTTTCAAATCAGAATATTCTCCAATGGATACTCCAGAAAGCCCAACGCAGTCCCCTCAGTCTCCGGATGAGGAGGAGAGGGGTCTGTCCGACAGCGAGCTGCTGCAGTCGCCCGACGACGAGGCAGACCAGGGCATCTCGGACAGCGAGCTGCTCCAGGAAGAGAACGGGGGCCTGCTGGAGGAGGACGAGGAGGAGGAAGTGGTGCAAAGCCGAGGAAGAGGTTTGGAATTCGAGGATGAGGTTGTCCCCGACTTTGTCTCCGATCCAGAGGACGACGAGCCTGTTGGATACGCAGCAGGAATGGGCCGAGAAGATGAGACCATTGTGCTGATGGAGAGGGACGATGACGGTCCGAGGGGGGGGCAGTTGGACGAGGAAGAGGACGGAATTTTGGACACTCCTCAGTCTCCTGACTCAGAACCAGAGCGGGTCCAGAGCCTCGACGAGCCTGGAGAGGACGGGGAGGACGGGGAGGAAGGATACGATGACCACAGGAAAGACGTCTCAGCGGGTCAGGGGGCAACCGAGGGGGACGAGGATGACGAAGAGGAGGAGGAAGACAAAAACAAGTCTGAGGAGGAGGATCGGAGGAGGAGAGCCGTTGCCAGGGAGATGAAGGACGACTCTGCGTCCGTTTCTCGCGAGCTGGACGAGCACGAACTAGATTACGACGAGGAGGTCCCGGAAGAGCCCAGCATCCCTGCGCACGATGAAGACTACGATGAAGACGACGCAAAGGTGGAGGGAGAGGAGGAGGAGGAGGAGAGCGAGGAGAAGAGCAGTAAGAAAAGGGAAAAGAAACCAATCCTTCCACCATCTCCAAAAGATGGCGAGTCCAGAGGGCCGGACAGGATGCGCAGAGATTCCTTCAGAGACAAGAAGAAGGAGGAGGACGATGGAGAGATCGACGAAGGAGAGATTGATGTAAGTGAAGTTTTATCGGTGCGTTAAAAAGCTTTGCATGTTTGGAGTGAAACCTTTTAATGATAACGCTTTAAATTACAGTGTTTATTTGGTCAAACGGTGACTTTATGGTGGTTTTAATGTGAGTGAGATGAAGATCTCACATCACAACATCTGGAGAGACGCTGGTTAAAAATAACCAGAGTGAAGCTCTTATTTTATGCTCTGTGTGAGTATTTAAAACCCTTTACAGTAACAACTTTTAATGGGTTTAACAGCTTTATTTAACAACAAATAACTTTTCCTGCTCCAGATTACAGGCACTTCTCTTTCTTTCACTGGAAATCTAAAGATTAACTTCCCCAAAACCCAACAAATGCAACAGCGGCCCAGGAAAAAGACTGATCTGCTCTTAAATCTGTGGGGTCTTTGCATCATTTTAATCTTAATTTCTTCTAATATATGCACCATTTATTTGGCCGTTCGGCTCAAACTTCTGATCTAATTTCACTGTGGTGCCTGTGCGGTCGGTGCATTTCTTCGTTCTTGTTTTGTTTGAATGTTTCGAGCTCAAAGCCGACTCGGCTTTCAGGACGCGGTCGTTAAAGGAGAATTCCGGCCATTTAACAAACATATCCCATCTGTTGGAGACCCAGGGAAGTTTGCCAAAGGGAAAACCGCGAGAAATTTTCATGCCCGCTGCTCAAAGTTGTCCAATTGCGCTGATCCCCATGAAAGCGGGCTCTATCGGGCAAGCGTTTAACCTTTCCTGAGGCTCTTAACGTGTATCAAAATACTTTTGACCGAATTGGCCGTGGTGTCAGTAGCAATACAATTCAACCCAGGGGATAACCATACCATTACCACTCCGAGCCCCTCCCGGATGACCGAGCTTCTCCCCCTATCTCTAAGGGAGAGCCCAGACACCCTGCGGAGGAAACTCATTTCGGCCGCTTGTATTGGCGATCTCGTTCTTTCGGTCACTGCCCACAGCTCGTGACCATAGGTGAGGGTAGGAACATAGATTGACCGGTAAATGGAGAGCTTGGCCTTCTGGCTCAGCTCCTTTTTCAAGATACTTGAACTCCTCCACTAAGGATCTCATTCCCGACCCGGAATAAACAGTCATACATTTTTAATTCTGGCTAAATAAACCCTGCGATCCGACCGGGTCGAACCTCTTAACATCTACACGTTCAGCACAGCTGCTAACAGGCGCACAGATTGAGCTTTTTAGAATATGTTCAGAGATGATGTCCAACTCTATCCCACACACACACAGTCTGATCCAGACAGGACTGTGCCACCTTATTGTGTGTAGATCCGGTCGTACGTTCCAAGGAGAGGATCTGTGAACAGCTGCTGCGCCTCAGAGGCAGATGAACAGCCAGATTAGTGCTTACATGAGAGCTGGGGAGAGCTGGTGGACCACACCAGTGATGTGTTTCTGCAGCGCCGGCTGCCCTTTGGAAGCACCGAAGAGCACCTGCAGCATGATGGGGGGCTGCGGCCTGCAGACAGCCTCTGTGAAACATGGAAGTTTTGGAAATATCACTGTTTTTATTATGTTCGTGTCGTTATGAAATTGTTTCTGATTTAAATCAGGGCTGCACGATATATATTGAAAATGCATCGTTATCACAATATGAAAACACAAAGAAAATATGACTCGAAATGGGACGACAACGGGTGTTTTAATGAGGGTAGAGGAAATCCTGCGTCTGTGCATGTTCTGCAAGTAACAGGCATGTGCAGGTGCTACTAACACCTGAGATTATCAAAATCAAAGTCAAATCAAATTTATTTGTAGCACATTTCATTTACAAACAATTCAAAGTCAGTGTTTCCCATACATTGAGGAAACTATGGCGGCCCGCCATAGTTTCCTTTTGGCTGCCATAGTTTCCGAATCCTAATCGTTTGAAACACAGCGGTTTTTTTTTTTGTTTGTTTGTTTTGTTTTGTTTCGTTTTTTTTTTTTTTAGATTCTTTTTTTAAACACAGCGATTTCCTCAAACCAACCAATATGACTATACAACAGGTGAATTAGTAATTAAACATGTCCTAAAGTGTGCAATGTCAGAGTTTTAAAGTTTAGTGGCAAAAAGGTTTATGTGTTATTAGTCGCTGTCGGGGCGATTGACACACGTTATAGATCAGTGGGTGCGCGTGCATAAAGGTCAGCTGTAATCATCGTGATTTCGTTGACAAACATATTTTTTTGACCTATTTATATTATGAGAAATAATGTGAAATTTGAGCCATGACGAGTACACTAGTATGTTGTCCGGTATGTTGCTTAAAAAAATAGTAAGCTCAATAGTTTCTGTTTAAAATAAGGTGTTTCATCCGTCCCGCATGTGTGGTTCAACCGTCCCGACTAGGCGGAGCGGGGTGAAGTTGGTTTTATATTCGACATTCGCCTATTTTCCGGCTTTGTAATTGTAATAGCGTCACGAAAACCGCACCAATTAGCCTCAGGATGGTATTAATATTTACAGAAAACTAAGACTAACATACCACAGGCTTTATCAACTCACCAAAGTAAGCCTGAAAGATCAGAGTAACCGCGCCGAATATACTTCTAAGTGAACTATGGCAGCCGGAGCGCTTAGGGACCGTCGCAAAAGTGCAACGCCTTTTTTTGTTCTCACTGGATATTCAACCAATGAACACCAAACCACTTCGGATGGGTTTGTGAACTCACTATAAAGCTCTCACAGCCTTTTAGTTTCCAGAAAAATCATTTTAGGTAGAACATTTACTCAGTGTGCATAGTTAATTCCATTTTAGACTTTTATTTTGTAATAGCTCTCTTGTTTTTAAAGATATCAAAACCAAACCACTTCTGATGTGTTCCTGAACTCATTGTGTAGTTCCCACACCCTTTGTTATCAAGGAAAACCTTTTCAAGTTTCTCAAAAAGGCATAAGTCCTCACTGTATATGATCCATTCATATTTTTCATGAAGTTTAGTTTTAACCTGTAAATATTTTCTTTTACAATTGTTATCATTGGGTTTTAATGACAAGATGAGGTTTCCTTATAAGCCCACAAGGGTTTTCAGACATCTCCAGCACACATTCCATTTTTTTAATTTGTTGTGTTTTATTGTGTATTTTTTATATATATATTTGAATGAATGTGTGCAAATCAATCAAATAACATAAAATCTGCAGTCGCACAAATTTACGCCGCGTGAGTTTACCCCCCCCCCCCCCCCCCATAGTTTCCAAAAATTCTGTGGGAAACACTGAAAGTGCTTCACATAAAATAAAAGCATTGCAGCAGGCAGTGGAAGAAGCATTAAAAATACATAAAAGAATATAAAGAGAAACAAATAAAATCATTTGAATGAATTTAAAAACCAGCAACAGTCCAGATAAGTTCAAAGATATCGTGCAGATTTCATGCATAGACACATGAGAACAGAAATGTTTTTAACCTGGATTTAAAAATGTCTCCATTTGGGGAAAGTTTAATCTCCACTGGCAGTTTGATTAGCACCAGATGTTGGAGGATTTGTTGGTGTCACAAGTCCTCATCTCAACGTTCAACAATGATGTCACATTTTGCACGTCTTCCTAATATCGTGCAGCCCTGATTTAAATTATTAAATTTGAGTTCCTGGTGGATTGGATTCAGCATCATGCATTTATTCTGTGCCCTCATCCACGAGTCTCTGTGGTATTTAGTAATAGAATTGAAAGAATTGGGTATTATGGATCAAAAAGGAGAAAAACATCTTTCTTCATACTAGGGCTGTCCACGACCAAGGATTTTGTTGGTCGACCAGCGGCCGTCATTTACTCCGATTAATCGACTAATCGACCCCCCCCCCCCCCAACAACAACATTTACCTTTAATGCCCGGCTGCCACATCTATGCGCATTTACCAAAATGTTTCCTGGTTAATCTAAACACTAGGCCTATAGCCTACACAAAAATAAATTGACTGCTCAGTTCTTCTCTCAGTCGGAGAAAAAACCCGCCGTTAGTGACCATTGGCTGACAAGCAGAATTTTACAAGCTCACAATCCGGGTGCTTCAAGTCTGCCCTCTCTTTATTATTATTAAATTAAATTATTTCAGATTTTGACATTCTGAATGTGTCACAAAAAATAATCAGAAAGACAGGCGGAGTTTGAACATTCTGACCTGCGATTTGGATCTCACCACGGTCCAATGGAGGATAACAGAAGACATAGTGTCGGTGCTGAAGCCGATGGTCACACTTACCGAGTTGCTTTCACAAGATGTTAATGCATCTCTCTGCCACGCTGCCCATGCTCATAAACGTGAAAAGACACCTGTTGCTGCGCGAGGATGACAGCGCGGCCGTGATCTGTGTGTGGTAACGGGGTCGGAAAGGACAGCGGTGACCGGCCACCTCTGTTCCAGAAGGCGCTCCAACATGCAGTGAGTGGAGTTCCATCTCGTGGAGACATCCTGGATGAGTTTGTTCAACGAGGTTCTGTTGTATTTGTTTTTCAGTGAGACGCTGTAGCCTTGGCACTTTTCTTAAAATGTCCAACAAGACGTCTGGTAGCTCCTATGACACGGCAAATGGGATCTTTTTTATGAGCCGCATTGATGCACCGCTGCAAAGTGTGCCCTGCGCAACGAACTCCTTGGACGTTACCCCGGGACGGGTTACCGCTAACTGATCGTTCTGTCCTTGTGACACGAAATTACCGTTTTGATTTGTTTGACGTCTTCCTTTGTCAAGCCCTTCAAATTAAAAGTCCGGGGAGCCCTTTGACGAGACGCGGCTTTTTTTTTTCCTGCGACCAATCAACCAATGGAATTTGGTCGACTGGTAATTTTTTTGGTCGACCAACAACCAATCAATTATTTGCCGTCAGCCCTACTTCATACACCAAAGCTCCTCTGCTGCTCTGTTTTCATGCGTTTCATATCGTCCGTCCGTCTGTCTGAAAGCAGCAGGTGCGCCATTCTGCCTCCAGGGGGCGCCACAACCTTAGAAAAAACCTTTCCTCTGAAGGAAACCACACTCTATCTCACTTAATTTCTCATCTTTTTGCAGGTAAAGTCAGACTTTGTTTGGTTTGTGTGTGCAGGATGACGACCTGGAGGAGGGGGAGGTCAAAGATCCCTCCGACAGGAAGATCAGACCACGGCCCATCTGCAGGTTCTTCATCAAAGGTAGGTGGTGGCCTGCAGAGCTCCATGGATGCTTTATTCTGCCCGTTTACAACTCACAAATACAAGCCAAGGAAAGCACTGACGGTGTGTCGGTTACACGGTGCACAGATAGGTCAGTAGCTTGATTTGAATAAAGAACAGAGTGAAAGGATCCCAAAGTAAAACCAGAAACTAAACTCACAGGAGAGGAAACAAGGAGTCTGGTGTCATGGCCAATAAGTCAGATCTGAGGCCAGAGCTCCAGCAGAACGTCAGCAGGGCTGATATATATCAGCTGATTTACACTTTAAGCTGAACGTATGACTGAAAATAACAAGACATGACATGTTTTAAATTATCAAGAAGAACAGCTGTGGGGAACTCTTCATCATAATCATTTAAAAAATAGAGTTTCTGTTAGGGCTGGGCAACGATTAAAATGTTTAATCTAATTAATCACATGATTTCCCTGATTAATCACGATTAATCTCATTTGTACGCAGAATCCAAAAATTAATCCAAAAGTAGCGTATAGCTTTTAGCATTTAGTTTAATTTTAAATGTGCTGCCATATGAATGAAAGTGCCATAACATTTGTTGTGCAAACACACTTTTAACATCAGCATCTTTCTGTAGTTTTTATGTAGAAGCCTCGCTCCACTGTCTGTTTCCTTGAATGACTTGCTGCTATCAGTTGTGTGTTTTGCCTTTAAGTGATATTTTAGACTGGAACTACTACGCTGATAAGACAATTCAACTTGGCAGTGTTTACAGATGACTTTGGTTCTGTCGACTCCGCCGTCTGGAAGAACTTTAAAATGAAAATGGCCGAGTAAAAGTTCCGTACCCTTCTCCATGTTTGGTGGATCCGCCGATTACTTTCTTTTCCTGTTCCACAGCAGACAGCAGCAGACTTTTACAAAATAAAAGCCTGTGAGCAGCAGACTTTTACAGAATAAAAGCCTGTGAGCAACAGACTTTTACAAAATAAAAGCCTGTGAGCAGCAGACTTTTACAAAATAAAAGCCTGTGAGCAGCAGACTTTTACAAAATAAAAGCCTGTGAGCAGCAGACTTTTACAAAATAAAAGCCTGTGAGCAGCAGACTTTTACAAAATAAAAGCCTGTGAGCAGCAGACTTTTACAAAATAAAAGCCTGTGAGCAGCATACTTTTACAAAATGTCTATATACAATACAAAAAGAGGAGGCGTGGCCAGCTTCACAGAGAGGGGAGTCGAGTCGACGGGCCACTTTTCAGCTCGAGTTCTTTCCTCAAAGCCTTCAAATTGTTCTCGTCTATATTTGCATTTAAGTCTGTTACCTGAATGGCATTGATGTGTCGCGCCCCCTGAGATGTTGCATTAAAGGGTGTAGCTTTGCTGATAGCTCCTCCAGCTGCCTCCTCGAGATGAAACGAGGAGATGAAAAGTCTTAAATGAGTTCTTTGGCCCACGTCGGAGGTTGGTCACTCTGGGTAACTCTTACTGGTGGTGACCATGATTAATGGAAGAACCCTGTTGTGTTTTGTCTCTCTCAGGAAATTGTACATGGGGCATGAACTGCAGGTTCATCCACCCCGGAGTCAACGACAAAGGGAACTATTCCCTCATCAGTAAGCCGGACCCCTTCTCACCGAATGGAGCTCCTCCTGGGGGACCGCACCCACTCATACCCAACAACCCCTGGGTACGTAAACCTGTCTGAGAAGCACGAATGAATATCTGTTGGAACAGGGAAACACGAGTTAATGACCACAATAATGTCACATATACATAATGTCATTTGAGAAATTGAACAGGGGAAAAAGAGAGTAAAGTGAGGAAAGGTGTGACAGATGAGGCCCCCCAGCAGGCTGGGCCTATAGCAGCTTAACTATGGGATGTTTCAGGATCACCTGAGCCATCCCTAACTATAAGCTTTATCAGAAAGGAAAGTTTTAAGCCTGGTCTTAAAAGTGGAAAGGGTGTCTGCTTCCCGGATATTTACTGGCAGATTATTCCACAGAGAGGGGCCTGATAACTGAAGGCTCTGCCTCCCAAACTGGCAGCTGGTTCCTCAGAGAGGGGCCTGATAACTGAAGGCTCTGCCTCCCAAACTGGCAGCTGGTTCCTCAGAGAGGGGCCTGATAACTGAAGGCTCTGCCTCCCAAACTGGCAGCTGGTTCCACAGAGAGGGGCCTGATAACTGAAGGCTCTGCCTCCCAAACTGGCAGCTGGTTCCTCAGAGAGGGGCCTGATAACTGAAGGCTCTGCCTCCCAAACTGGCAGCTGGTTCCACAGAGAGGGGCCTGATAACTGAAGGCTCTGCCTCCCAAACTGGCAGCTGGTTCCACAGAGAGGGGCCTGATAACTGAAGGCAGTCCAATCCTGAAGTAACAGATGCATGGAGCAGTTTTTCTGCATCACTCTGAGACAGGATGTTCCTGATTTTAACAATATTACGAAGATGAAAGAAGGCAGTCCTAGAAACCTGTTTTATATGAGCGTCAAATGATAAATTCTGGTAAAAAATAACTCCAAGGTTCCTCACTGTAGAACTAGAAGCCAAGGAAATACCATCTAGAGTAACTATATAGCCAGACAATTTCTGCCTCGGTTCCAGAGATAACCACTTCAGTTTTGTCTGAATTTAGAAGCAGACAGTTGTGAGTCACCAGGATGCAGGTACTCAGAAACTGATGCATAATGTTTCCGTGCTGTAGGCCGGCCCTGCAGTGGAGGAGCTCCCCCCGCCGCCTCCTCCGGTGGAGCCTCCCGTGGAGAGCGCCTGGGAGCGAGGCCTGAGGCACGCCAAGGAGGTAAACAACCCCGCCGCTTCTCTAAAAGTTTAACCAGGCAGACGGTGTGTAAACTAACCGATCGTAGCGGTGTTTCTTCCTTTCTATGGTCATCTGTTTGGAAGCTGTTTTTATTTATGAAGACATCCTGTTTCCTTCCGACCAGCCAGACTTTCCTGTAACCTTTAAAGTGTCCTGATCAACAGTTCTGCAGCTTCCTGAAGCTCTTTGACAGTTTTCCTGCTTCTTCCCTCATCTTCAGTCCAGTCCTTGTACCTGAGCATCTTCAGAGGAATGTGTTTTTTCTTTGTTAAGCCACTTAACTCTGAGCTGTGAACCATTCAGGCAGGAAAAAGGCTCCTAACTCAAGGGATGAACCAGTGTTGTGTCCAACTGAGCAAAGAAGCCGTTTTAAACTGGATCTTTGGGCACTTTGTTCCCAGCAGCCTGTCACAGAGACACATCATTTGTTCCCATTTCTTTAGCTGCATCTGTGAAAAACAGCTTCATAGTTTAAATTTTTTTGTACATTTCGTTAAAACTGTTTTCAGTTACCAAAAGAGTCAAATTAATATATGAAATTGAGTTATAAAAATAATTCCTAATCCCCAAATAATGAATGTTATCACGTCGAAAAGTAGGAAAAAAACAGACAATAATAAGAATTATATTTTATTCAACATCAAAAAAAAGTAAAAAAAAGATTCATTTTAAAGCTTAAAAAAGGAAAATAAGATATAATCTAATGACTAATTATGGAACAATTAATATAAATGAAATGATTAAACTGTTTTATGCCACCAGAAATGAATAATCTAGAAGCTCTTTGTGGGTTTTAGACTGGAATTAAGATTTGTTCCCATTTCTTTAGCTGCATCTGTGAAAAACAGCTTCACAGTTTAAATTATTTTGTACATTTTCATTAAAACTCTTTTCAGTTACCAAAAAGTCAAATTAATATATGAAATTCAGTTTTAAAAAGTCCTAATCCCAAAATAATGAATGTTATCACGTCTAAAAGTAAGAAATGATAAGAATGATATGTTATTCAACATCAAGAAAAAGTAAATAAGATTCAATTTAAAGCTTAAAAAGGAATATAAGATATAATCTAACGACTAATTATGGAACAATTAATATAAATGAAATGATTAAACTGTTTTATGCCACCAGAAATGAATAATCTAGAAGCTCTTTGTGGGTTTTAGACTGGAATTAAGATTTGTTCCCATTTCTTTAGCTGCATGTGTGAAAAACAGCAAAGATAACACAGTGTGACAGACAGAAAACAGGATTTCTGCAGCAACAAGGTGATTCCCAAAGAGCTGTTAGCTGAAAACTTGGCATATTTCAGCATGGTGTGCAGTGTGTCCTTAAAACATTTGAGGAAACTGGACAAGTGGAGGACAGAAGAAGAAGTGTCAGGCCTAAAGAACTATCTCCAGCAGATGAACAGGATCTGAAAGTGATGTCCTTAAGGAGTGTCAAAAAATCTTTTGCACATTACTGTTTAGCAGCATGAAATTCTTATTTGGTTGTGTGTGCCCTAGGTGCTGAAGAAGGCCACCATCAGGAAGGAGCAGGAGCCCGACTTTGAGGAGAAGCGTTTCAACGTGACCATCGGGGAGGACGAGAGAGAGTTTGACAAAGAGAACGAGTTCTTCAGAGAACGCAGCTACCGCATCATCAGAGAGTACGATCTGCGCTCGTCTGTTTTCGGCCTGAAACGCACGCACCGCCACACCGTTGCTGCTCATCAGCTTCATGTGAAAACTCTGTTTTAGGTTTAAGAAACCAGAAACATTTAAAGCTTACAGAACACGTGCCGATTACCAGAGATGGGGACTCGAGTCACTGTGACTTGGATTCGAGTCGACTCCAGTTGCTGTTTTGATGACTTGTGACTTGACAAAAAACAAAAGACTTGAGACTCGACTCGGACTTGGAAGTTAAAGACTCGGCACTTGACTTGAGACACGATGACTTGAATGACTTGAGTGTTAAGCATCTTGCATAACTTTAAACTTTGTTTGAAGATCCATTCTGACCACTAAGTGCTCGTCAAATTAGCTAATATTATCCTGTTAGCCTAGTCGGTAGTTAGCTAACGTTAGCTTGATGTGATACGGGGTGGACAGGTTGGGCACATTGGCCAATGATGTTTACTGACAGTTACTTATATCTTTGTGTTTTGACTTTATTAAGATCAGATTCTGCAGGTTAAATTACAATTATAAGGTGACTCGACTTTGACTGACTTGCCCAAGAAAAAATTACTTGGGACTTGAAAGCTGAGACTTGAGACTTACTTGAGACTTGCACATGTGTGACTTGGTCCCATTACTGCCGAAGCTCCGTCATTTTAAGGGTATTTCATCATGACCTTGTTTGCAGGATGTCTTGAAGTAAACTCTCCAAAGCAAAAGAGAAAACCGCTTGAAACACGGCTTGTGTTTAAACAGAGTTTAACAGCAGATCGTCTCGCCCGGTCGTGGTTCTGCTCTGTTCTCCTCCTGACTTTGTGTCACAGGGAAGCTTTCCAGATACTCTGGTATCTAAAAGATACTCTGGTTATTCGCCGTATCCAGAAAACCAAAAAAAGAACAAATCTGACCCAAAGGTTAGAGATGCTATTGTGCATGTGCGACTCTCGGCAGAGATTGTAATTAAGTGAAATGCCTCACTCTGTTGGGAAAAACACGTCTGGCCAAAATAGTCAACAATGGAATTCATTATCGACTATTTCTATTCTCGATTTTTGTCGACGAATCGTTGCAGCCCTATTTTGATGTAATCTCGGTGTCGCTCATTCTCATCTCCACTCACTAAGTCATCCTCCCTAAATAAGCTTAATCTCATTGGGCCTCATGCAAGAACATTTTCCTATTTTTATTCTATATTTCTCTCACATTGAAGGTCTCGTACCAACACGCCACGTCAGATTCAACAAACGTTCTTAACTTCGGAAAAAGTGTGTGAACGACCTGCGTAAACATGATGAATGCCACCCCAGCGTATTTAAGTGCACGTGGATACGAGGATAGTAAATCTGAATACTCCACTAATTAACAGATTGACTCCCAAGTCACGTAAAACTACGTTTTTACTGCCCATGCGTTGGCTCCCAAACCGTAAAAATACGTTTTTCCGTGATAACGCTGCATTGATTGTTGTGCATTTCCGCATTTTGTCCAATCGCACGTGTCGGTTTCCAGAGGGTGGCGGTAAAGTAACATAAACAAACAACAAGAAGGAGAAGAAGACACACCACAAGTCAGGAGGCGGTCTTATGAACAGGTTAGCTTAGCTTTGCAACGTGCTGCGATCACGCTTGGAGGGAAAGGGAAGCCGATATCTCAGTTTGTTGTTGATTTTGGTGGATAACCGCCTTGGTTTAGCTAAGGATAGCTCGCTAATGGCGGCACCTAGAGACACGCAGTTTTGACCCACAAAGAGTTTAAAGTCTCAGCTTTCAAACGAGCCATAACATGTTTCAGTGGCCCTATCACATAATATGCTGTGACTGTACAAAAAACGTCAAAAAATGGTTTAGAACGCTGGGATTCTTCGACATAATTCTGTAAAAACCGCTGGTAGTCAATGTGTTAATACCATATAAGGCAAGGCAATTTTATTTATAGAGCACAATTCGTACACAAGGTAATTCAAAGTGCTTCACAGCTACATGAAATCACAAGAAGGCAATAAAATCATTAAAAAGAAAAAAAAAATTAAAACATTTAAAAAAATCGATTAAAAATAATCATTAATTCATTCATTTAAAAGTGAAGAGTGCATATACGGCTACGTGTCCTGTCTCCTGTGGGAAGTTATTACGAGTGCTGTTAATTCTGTGTCACCTGTAGTTCGTAATGTCCCCGAAATAAAAAAAGAAATAGTTTGATATGAAAATGGCTTAAAAAAAAATTAAAATCTCGCCATGGCCAGGCGCTCGATAACTGCAACTAAACCCGTGCAATCAGTTGTTGCCTCATCATGATGGCTCTTTGATGGGGGGTCCATGAGGGGGGTCTTCTGGCACCTTCTGGTCTGCCTGGGCTGGTTCAGGTAGTAGGAGACCCTCGTTCATGGCAATATTGTGTAAATCTGGCATGCCTTCTCTGGGCTATAGAGCAGTTTGCCCCCCCGCTGTATGGAGACACACCCACCAGGCCTTCAGCTCACGGGTGCTTTGATGCGTATATGTGTGCAGTCTGTTGCTCCGATTATGTTTGGCAGTCCAGCCAAGGCATGAGAGTCCCTCTTAATTTGTACTTGTTGGACAGCGGTGTATGGGAATTTGATGTACCATGGGTGATAAACTGATGAGAGCTTTGATGACCAAGGGGAGCGCACGACTCACAGAGGACTGGGACACCCCCTATCTGTCTCCAATCTCCCTCTGAAAGGTTCCAGTGGCCAAAAATCCAAGGCTGGTGAGGACCTGGATGTGTGGTGGAATTGGGTTTGATCGGCGTGTTTCTCTCTGGAGTTGTGGCTCCAGCGAGCTGCATATTTGCAGCAGCACAGTCCTTGGCAATCTAAATCGGGATGTCTACACGGTCTCGGAACACACGCTCTCTTCCAAGAGCCCATCTAATTATAGCACATCGAGTTTCCCCTGACCTGCACACAGCATCGGTAAATAAACAAAGGTTCGGCAGTGTATTATTTTTATGTTGATCGAATCTTTTTCTGTTTCAGGGAGATGGACTTCAGAGATCCTATTTATGGGTAAGAGAGAACAAAGCAGCGTAACGATTCATGGTTTTTGTTATTCTTTCCTACATCATCCATCAGGTTCATATAGAAACCTTTTCATCATTCTTTCTTGATAAAATAGGCCGTTCTTTTGAGGTTGGTCATCGAGTTATTTTGACAGGGATCATTGAGCACATTGTTAACTTCGGTATTATTTAAGTGGTCTGGTTTTGTGGGATTAGATGCAGTGCAGCACATAAACAACAGGAAAGTCTTTAGAAACTCTTAGAAGTGTCTCACAGTTTCTTCCCCTCTGCAGCGATCCCTATGCTGACCCATACTATGACTACGAAATGGAGGCTCTGTGGCGCGGTGGCCAGTATGAAAACTTCAGAGTCCAGTACACGGAGGCTCCTCTTCCCTACCACTACACCGTGAGTATCCACACTCAGCATTTCTCTGCGACATTCAGGCCCCGCTTCACCACAGCAGAAGTGTCGGAGCGTTTGAATGTTACGCCGGTCGGCACCGTGATGTTTAAGCATCGCTCGTCTCATGAAGGGTTAGCTTTCCGTTCGCTGCTGCTTAACAGTTTCTACAGTTGCACATGATCCGGTGAAGAATCGTGCAGTGATTAAAACGTCTTATTGACGAGTGAGACGAATGGCCAGACTTGTAGGCTCTACAAGCCAACAAGTTGTAGGTATCGCAGATGGTCCGTGAGGTCCCTAAATCCCTAAAGTTTTTAATTAAAAAAGGGCAAAAACCAAACGAAAATCAGCATGAAGACGCCAGAGAGGGGACGAGCAGGCAAACGTAGGGTGTACTGCGAGATGCAGGCACAATGGATAGTTTTTTTAATTAAAAAAGCCCAAAAACCATGCTCATCTTACTGTGATTACAACAATAAACTATAAATACAACATGAAGAAAGTCAAGGACATGCATGCCAGCTTTAATTGAAAATGTATTAGCTGTGTTTTCTTTTTTTGTGGGATGTTTTATACGTAGAAATGCATATTTGCAAAAGAGGACTTTAGTATGTTGTCCTAAAAGTGTCCCTTCCCTTGATTTTGCTCGGCCAATGTGGCTCTTGAAAAAAAATAGTGAGTATCACTGCATTAGCTTAACTATTTATCATGATGGTAGGAACAGAAACTCTTTCCTAGTATGGTTAAGACCTTCCTCACTGATCTGATTCACCAACACGGGATGAAACTACGGTTGTGTCAAAGCTGCAGAGATCTGAAGCATGAATTGTTTCGGGTTGTTGAGACTCGTTCTTTTTACGTCCTTACGGTGACACCAACTGTCAATGTTTAGGACGAGAGAAAAGACACGTTTTCAGTGTTTATGGGTAAACGGCATGTTTTTGTTTTTCCTTAGGAGCGCGAACGAGAACGCGACCCTCGAGAGCGCAACCGAGACCGAGACCGGGAGAGAGACCACCGCGAGAGGGAGCGGCGGCAGCGGGAGAGGGAGCGCGAGAGAGAGCGGGAGCGCGAGAAGGAGAGGATGCGTCGGAAAGAGGAGTGGGAGCGGGACCGGATGAAGCGCGACGAGAAGGAGAGGCCGAGGATGCGTCCTCCTCGAGACCCTCGAGACCCCCGAGAGAAGAAAGAGGAGGACAAACTGAAGCCGCGCTCCCCCCTCAGCATGCCACCAAAGTAAGGCGAATCCTGTTTTATTCTAAAAGAGAGGAAAGGGGGGGTAAGATGTTTTTGTTTGACTGGGTTTGTCATTTCTGGGTTTGGGTGATCCAGACGCACACCGATACTGCAGACAGATGTTGTATTAAAGGGACAGTTCGCCTCTTCTGACATGAAGCTGTGTAACATCCCATATCAGCAACATCATTTCTGAACATCTTCTTACCCCCTGCTGCGTCCTGTGAGCAGAGTTCCAGCCTCGTTTTGGTGTTGATGAAGGTAGTCCGGCTAGTTGGCTGGGGTTTAAAAAATAAAGCGTTTTGCTTCTCAGAACAATATGCGTTCAGCAGAGTAATACATTTGCATCTTTGAAAAAGGCAGACCTCACAATCGCTTGGCCCTATTTTCTCTCCCTTATTTAGATGATTTAAAGCTCCGCCCACAGTGTGAACTTCATTTTAGAAACGCGTGTTTTCGCTTTTAACGACATTTTTAACAGAATGATTGTTATTTTCTTTACCAGCAGCGTTTAAATCGGCTTCAGGTTTCAGTGAGGAAGTGATCAGCTGTTTGTCAAGTCAGATTTATTTCTAAGCACCTTTTAAGAACAACATGTTGACCAAAGTGCTGCACAATTAGAAACGCAGGAAAACGGCACCAACGAAGCTCAGTCTGAATCAAAAGCCAAGGAGTGAAAATGAGCTTTAAAAGTGAGTTTGTGTTGGATTCCTTTGCTTTTGCACGTGGTGAAACAGGAATTATTTCCACCTCCAGCTGTGAGACATTCACATGAACGACGCAGTCATTAAAAGAAAAGGAACCAGCTGAGTATCTATTAGGGATGCAAATGATTAATCGATTTTAGATTAATTGTCGATCAAGAGGTTGCTCGAACAAAATTTATTAATCACGATTAATCGCTAGAGGGCGTTCATGTCTGTAGTAACTTGAACAGAGCGTGAGAACGAGAGGTGAACAGTGATCCCTTGAAGACAAAATGAAGCGGGCGAAAAGAAGTGCTGTGTGGGACCATTTCAACATTATTAATGCAGGCAAAGAAGTCAAATGTTCGCTGTGTCATGCGGTATTAAAATACAACAGTTCCACTAACTCACTCAGTTATCATTTGAACACCGTGCATGGAGCTGTCCTGCATGGCACCCGTGCACCTGGTCAACCTACAATCAAAGCTACACTGGGAAGGCGAGCGTGTGATGAGAGAAGGGCGGAGGGCATTACAGAGAGCATATGCAGCATGATCGAGAGAGATTTGATGCCAATCAACACAGTTGACGGTGCAGGATCTCATTGCGATCCTAGAGCCAGGCTACAATATCCCTTCGAGGCCATCAATAACCTCCCGCCTCGAGGCTCGCTACGAAAAAAGGTAGAGTGAGCTTAAAACAACGCTAGCTACTGCTACTGCTGTAGCTCTGACAACAGACTGTTGGACGGCTCTAACAACAGAAAGCTACATTACCGTGACGTGCCACTACAACGACGAGAACTGGCAGCTAAAATAGCCTTAATTAATAGCCTAGATGCAGTTTCTTCATAATCTATAGGCTCAATAATATTCTGTTTGGCTCTCTATTTAATTTCTTTTATTGTTTTTTTGTTTTAAATGTCTGTTTCAAATGCACGAACTGAGCCATTCCTTAATTTATTTCTTTTTTTAAAAACATTTTTTATTAAAGAATGTATTTTGTTATACCATAAAAAAACATGTCTGCTTTCTTTTCCTAATGCATAATTACTTGAGGAATATGTAATATAATATAATACAATATAATTATCATAATATAATATATACTTTTTGAATTCAGTGTTTTAACTAGCTGATATTTTTAAAGGCCCTATTGAAACACTGAAATTCAGGTGAAAAACGCCGCTTATCAATTAACTGTAAGTCGATCGATAAGATCAGTCAGCTAATGATTAATGAATTAATCGATAATTTGCATCCCTAGTATCTATGAAGAGTTTGAGTTTAAATTTTCAGTTTATAACCCAAATATTTGTCTGTAATGTAATTGTGGGACAGATGAAGCTCTTTCTTTACAACATGCTGGGATGATCTGATTTTTATTGACGATGTGATAAAATAGAATAATTTATATAATTTTATCTTAAATGTAGCAACAGTTCAAAGCCTTTGAGTTTGGCTCAGAGCATGAAACTGAGGCGGCTTATAGACCGGATACGGGAGCCTGTACAGCCTTCTCCCTGCAAGCTGTGACGACATGTTTAAATAAACTCTCTTTGTTCTGTTGCGCAGTCACACCTGCTGGTTCTTTCTGGTGTTTCATAAGATCTAAGATGACGATATATAAATGTGAAAAAACGTCAGTAATTGTAAGTAAACAAAGGATAATTAAACTGATGGAGAAGCTGCTGCTTTTTGAGCGTTTATGGGAATCGCTGCTCAAACTTTAATTAATTATCAGGTCAACTCTGGCTCAAAGGGTCATTTTCTATGTAATTATCATATAATCCTGTATTCACAGCTTCAACATTTGACTCCTGACCCACAGCCCATCCTGGTACATTTCAGCTGACACTTTATCCTGTTCAAGTGGAAAATTTAAGTCCATTTTACCTTAAGCAATACGTAGCTTTAGTCAAGCCTGAATCATAAAAACCTAATCTAAATGCATTCCACGGTTAGTGACTTATAATGCGAGTGGTTGCACATTTCTCCTGCTTTCACATGCAGTCACACTCTGGTTATGAAACGTTGGAACTTTCCATCCTCAGCCTTTTAGAGCTCAAACAATCACGGTGACGTTTCAGGCCCACGTTGTTTTCTAATAGCGGCCGACGCCCATGTTTTGTCCAGCGGTGAGTCTTTCAGGTGGATTGTGTTTCAGTTCAGCTGGCTGTTACTCCCCCGCCAGATCACTGAGATCCTAATCGTATTGAAGTAGACTCCTGGCTGATAACCTTGATTTGTTTTACATCTTTATTTTATTTATTTTAATGTATTTTATTTGAACTTATTTTATTCTATTTTATTGCACTGTGTTTTAGTATTTATTGATTTTAACTGCTTGGAACGGTTGCATTATCTGAGTCACTTTTACCTTTAATGCAGCTTTTATCCTGTACAGCACTTTGGTCAACCTCGTTTTTTTTGTTTTAAATGTGCTCTATGAATAAAGTTTGAGTTGAGTTCTGTCTCACCTCGGCACACTTACAGACGAAGATACAGAAACGTGAGGTTAAGATTGTTTGCTTCTGCGTTGCAGCACAGCTTGATGCAGAGCGGTTACACCTTTTCTTTTCTACACCTTTACACCTAAGAACGGTCCTCCTGGAACGCCGTTCTGATAGCCGCCCTTCTCCAGGCGAACTGTTTCAGTTTGCATTCCCACATGAGTCGGGACCTTGATAAGCCGCATCCCCACTGTAGGAACCTTCTGTAGTTCCTAGAAGCTTTTCAGGAACGGGGCCGTTTTTTCCCCTCATTCGGACATACAGGAACTAGGGACCGCGGCCCTCGGGAACTAGGGGCCGCGGCCCTCGGGAACTCGGGACAAGGGCCCTCGGGAACTAGGGACCGCGGCCCTCGGGAACTAGGGACCGCGGCCCTCGGGAACTAGGGACAAGGGCCCTCGGGAACTAGGGACCACGACCCTCAGTTCCTGGAACCATTTCAGCTCCTTCTCCTGAGCTGGGTCTGTTCTGGTTTCCATAGGAACACATCTGACGGAGGTGTTTGGTGGTCGGTAGCTCCGCCCCTTGGTGGTTGGTAGCTCCACCCCTTGGTGGTCGGTAGCCCCGCCCCTTGTCATGCTGTCAGGCTGAAATGTTTCCTCATACGACACGGACACAACCTTGGCGTGTTTAATAAGTTAAACCTCCACGTGGTCTCCTTTGTCTGCGGCGCTCTGCTCTCCTTCCTTCATGAAACCAAGAAGTACGGCCTGCGCTCCATCCTGCGTCTCCTGACTCTCTGTGAGCTCTGCCAGCCTCCATGTTAGACGCCCCATGTGATCGTCCATGATTAATATCACCATCATGCAGACCATGAACACGGTGGCCTCCCCGCTCTCCATGTTAGCTTCTTGGTGCTGTTTTTTCTTCTCTCCTTACTTTTCGCAGGTTTTGTTTTGTTCTGTTTTGTTGTTGAATGTGGCGTTAAAGTAACACGTCGCTGTCGCAGACGGCTGCGTCGCATCAGTCCCTATCAGGTCCGACTCATGGTGCTGGGCGGTATGACCAAAAATACATATCACGGTATTTTTTTTTTCATGCATGATTAGGTGTTCACAGCATTTTCTACAGATTGAGAACAGAATTAAAAATAAAAATTCTTCAAAATAATTCCTTGGTTAATAATTGGTCACACAGAACTTTATTGTATTAATATTCACATCTTCATTGTAAACAAATGAATAACAGCTAATTACACTGGTGGGGCTGTTCAGCTGTTTCAGACTGATACCTCCGGTTCAGGCTGCTCCTCATCCTCAACACGCACGTCTCTTTTTCAATCGCGGAAAATATTTTTCAATACTCATCTGGATTGAAGCAGCAAACATTCAGTGTAAGAGTTTAAAAAACTACTTTATTTGATTCACAGCTGCTAGTGTTTAGACCTCGACAACCCAACTACTTTTTTTTTTTTTTTTTTTTTTTTTTTTTTTTTACGGCAAACTTTTGACTAGTTAACTTTATAAAGAAGGCGTAATCGCTTGTTTGCTATGGGTCGGGTCGGGACGGGACAACATTGTATTCAAAATATAAAATATTTTTATAGGACTTTTTAATGTGTGATTTTATAAAGGTGCACGTGATACCAACCTTTCGTGAATTTCGCCAGCCGTCTTCTTTCGGTTGAGCTAATCTAACGCGACGCTGAAGCTAGCAAGCTTCCACGCTTCCAGGGATGATCTCGCTGATGGAGACAGACGCGGTGTGCACGGAGGGGAGGGGCTGTGTGTGTGTGTGTGTGTGTGTGTGTGTGTGTGTGTGTGTGTGAGTGAGTAGGCTATGTGAGAGAGACGCATGACTGACAGAGAGATGGAGGGAGAGCAGGAAAAGGAAATGCAGCTTAACGAACACGAGTATTTTTTAAATGGCGTTTAAAAAAAAAAAAAAATAACGAAACGCAATATGTGGCGGCCGATGTTTAATCTGTGGCGCACCGCCACGAATTAGTCTATGTGTGGGAAACACTGCTATCCACCTTCGCGTAACGCAAGTGCTTATTACCACCTCGCACCCATAGACAGTAAACATGCATGTTTAGAAGCGCAACACTGAAAAGGGTCCCGTCTCAAACAATCTCAAGCAGCGTTCCCCCGTTATGTAATCAAATACACCGGTATGGCGGTATATTAAAAATTCATATCATAATGAAATTGCGAACCGGTATTTGGTGTGAACCGGTATACCGCCCAGCACTACCGACTCATGTGGGAATGCAAACTGAAACAGTTCCCCTGGAGAAGGACAGTTATTACAAATTCCAGGGGGACCGTTCTTAGAACTGGTCTGTCCGGAAAAAACGTCCCCGTTGCTGAAAAGGTTAAAGGAACTGTACGGTTTATTAGACCATCTACTTTAGCCTAATAACTCCCACCGTAAAGGGTGTTGTGACTGAGACAGTGTCACACTCAAGCTCAACCCTCCGATCACTGTATTTTCTTTGGTTTATTTTGTATAAGCAGTTATGCTTTACATGCTAGCACCATACAGTTGACCGTGCCGTTCGCCAGGTAATCAACAGCTCAGCTTCACCAGTCAAAAAACGACATTCATAAAAAAGAAGATCCGGCAAGTCACTACATCCGCCCCAAATAAAAACGGGAGTAAATTCTAACACCATGAAATCACCACAAATATAACAAATGGTAGAAAATAAACCAACATGTTTGACAAAACGGGAGAACTTCACACAGGAACAGTTAATGAATATCACTGGGGTCATTCTGAGTCCAGCTTGTCACCCGAGCAGCCTGTGCTTTCCAACTTGGTTCATTATAACTTGCTTTGTTTACTCTCCATTCCTTCCTGAAACGGAGCACCGGTTGATGAGACGGAGACAAAAATAGCTCCTGTGGTTCTATTTTTAACTGGTGAGGTAACGTGTTTGGTGTTGCATCACACCTGTGGAATTATTCGCTGGAGGACGTGTCTTTACTGGCACGTACGTAGGCTGTGCTCTTATTCAGTTTGCTCGAGTTCGGATGATGTGTTTGCTGTGTTGCGTTGCACAGTTTCCTTAAGTCTCCCCAACGCCTGACTTCAGTGGGAATATCCACTCCTACGGTTAATTTCCTCCAACAAATATTTGTTTCACACATTGAGATAAACGGTTGAATCTTGAGGTCATTTTCACCAAATTAAATACTGATATGACTGCTGGGGAAAATCCCCTCAATGTTGTTAGTAAACTCTGCTGAGATTAAGTGGAGCGCTCTGCTGATGACTTCCTAAATCTGATGTAGTAAAAGCTCGTCCAGGAGTGGGCGTGATGCTCACCTCGGCTGAAGATTTGCATTTGATGTCAGTCTGTTTCCTGATAGAATCCTTCATAAACAGACATTTCCACTAAAACTCTCATTTTTATAAACCTCCTTTCGTTCACTCTTCACCATCCTTCAACACTTGACAAAAATAACCTTGTTTCGTCTCTCAAAACTATAAAAGAATCGCCGTATCAGGATTATTTGAGTTGATTATCATAATTATCTGCATTCAGCTGTATAAAAACAACAGATCTTCAGTGTTTGATCAGTTAATTAACACATTATTATCCAAGAAGGGGGGTGATATTGCTAAAGTATGAATTAATGATAAAGATATGCAAAAAAAATCAGCTCAAACATTTAGAAAGTTGTAGCAGAGAGGTTTGGTGGCAACATGTCCAGGATTACAGCATCTGTTGTTAAGCAGCTCTGTGATCCTCCTCCTTTCCTGTTAGCGCTCTGTCTGCAGTCTCTGGTGTCCCTCGGGTCAAATTGACCCGGGACATATTTGGGCCTTTAAAAACAATTCTAACATAAAATTTTACTTCATAAAACATGAACATATATTGTCTTTATCTCAATTTCAAACAACTGAGATAACGTATATGTTTAATGAATACAATCGGTCTCCACTAGAACACAACAATGGAAGCGTGACGACTCTTTTTGTCATTAGGTTTTGCACAATCACCTTACTGCTGACTACTGCACAAAGACAGCTAATGTAGCGCACTACTGCACATTTATGTACACGGGCTATATTTCTATATTTTTATTTCTATATTTCTATTTTATTTAAGAATCCTGTTATAATATTGTTGTTGCATGCTTATTTTATCTTATCTTTTATTATATTTGGACGTCCAGTGCGGGCAACAAAGCAAAGAATTTCATTGTACAGGGAAACACGTTTCTAACTGCACATATGATAATAAACATTTGAATAAGGTTATAATTGATGTTAATAATCCACTATACTCAAGACTTGGGTGTCATAAATCATGCTCATCTTGGAGAATACATGGAAGCTCTCTCACTGGGGACGAAGACCGTTCAATTTGTCCATTCTTACACAAATATATCTGTGAGGCTCTTCCAGTTTCTGGCTCTCGGGCTGCTCCAGCAGCCACCTGTGGTGCTCCTTGTGGTGCAATATTCCGACTGAAGGCCATCTTCAAATTCACTTTCAGAACCAGAACACTCTGAATTGACATCTAAATTATCCCCATATTCGGAGACATCATCCTCTTCCACGTCGCTATGTGCCCGACTCTCTTCAAATATGAGCAAGGGTTAAAGAGAACAAATTATTATCAGTTTATCCTATTTTTAGTTTGGAATCTTGAATCTCTTTAAAAACATTTCAAACATTTTGATGATCAAGTTGTTGTTTTTTCTCGGGTGTGACCATCGCAGCGTTTAGATTCTTATCATCCTCTGACACCACATTGTTGTGAGGTCACGAAGGAGCTTTTTTTCCCTGTGATACATAATTATTATGAAGTAAATGAAACTGATGATTAACGAGTTAAAGAGAGTTCCTGCATACCTGTAGTTTCATCTTGATCAGGGACAGCCAGCACGGTGCCTGCAGGGTATCTTCTAAAGATATCATTTCTGCAGACATGGAAACGCCAGCATGTCACATCAGCATGTTGTAGTTTATACATGGAGGCATATTTTTTTTTTGGTATATTTTTTTATTCAAGAAAGCACAAAGTAAGATTCATTGAAATACAATATCTTGAATTGGATTTGTTTTCTTTTTAACAAACAGAACCCACCCACCCACAACACCCATATACTGCTGTAAAGGGGAAAAAAACAACTATATATAAGCATAGATAGCAAAGTTAAATAAATTAAATAAATAAATTAAATGAATGAACAATGCAATAAATTAAATAAATAAAGGGAAAAACCATAATAATGATAGTAGTAATGCTAGTAAGAATTAAAGTGTCCATACAGTGATGAGAAAATTGAGAAAAATAAATAAACAATAATAATAAAAATAATAATAATGGCAGACAATGGGGGCATTACATATTCAAGAACATGTCAATAATTAGGCAAAATCAAATATATATCTCAGGGCTCCATAGGCTTATGGAAGGGTCTTGAGATTTTTAAAGTACTCAATTAATGAAATTACATGGAGGCATATTAAAGACGATGTGTGCATGTGTGATACAGCTGTGTCACTGACACTGACATCTTGGTTTTATCCATATTTCCCCTCTATCTTTCTTACTGGTGGGAAAACACTCACATTTATTGTCAGTTTATGCTGAAATTCTCAGACCAGGTGTGTCCAAACGGTTAAAAAAAAACCACCTAAGCTCAGCACAGAATTGGCCTTCTCATCGACACGCATTCAAAAGATGAACGAATAAAAGGAGACGGATTTAATTTGACCGCACGTTGAACCTGATTAAGCAGAACGGTGGATGTTAAGGTGGCATTCAGGACACGTGCAGAATAGTTGTTCCAGAGATTGACCAACAGTCTCTGAACAAACACTAATTTAATGTAGTTTTTAGCTTAACGGAGGCTGCTTATCCAGGCTTAGCTTAAATACTGAATTAGCAGTGTTTCCCATACATTGAGGAAACTATGGCGGCCCGCCATAGTTTCCTTTTGGCCGCCATAGTTTCCGAATCCCAATCGTTTGAAACACAGCGATTTCCTCGAAAACCAACCAATATGACTATACAACAGGTGAATTAGTAATTAAACATGTCCTAAAGTGTGCAATGTCAGAGTTTTGAAGTTTAGTGGCAAAAAAGGTTTATGTGTTATTAGTCGCTGTCGGGGCGATTGACACACGTTATAGATTAGTGGGTGCGCGTGCATAAAGGTCAGCTGTAATCATCGTGATTTCGTTGACAAACATATTTTTTTGACCTATTTATATTATGAGAAATAATGTGAAATTTGAGCAATGACGAGTACACTAGTATGTTGTCCGGTATGTTGCTTAAAAAAATAGTAAGCTCAATAGTTTCTGTTTAAAATAAGGTGTTTCATCCGTCCCGCATGTGTGGTTCAACCGTCCCGACTACGCGGAGCGGGGTGAAGTTGGTTTTATATTCGACATTCGCCTATTTTCCAGCTTTGTAATTGTAATAGCGTCACGAAAACCGCACCAATTAGCCTCAGGATGGTATTAATATTTACAGAAAACTAAGACTAACATACCACAGGCTTTATCAACTCACCAAAGTAAGCCTGAAAGATCAGAGTAACCGCGCCGAATATACTTCTAAGTGAACTACGGCAGCCGGAGCGCTTAGGGACCGTCGCAAAAGTGCAACGCCTTTTTTTTGTTCTCACTGGCTATTCAACCAATGAACACCAAACCACTTCGGATGGGTTTGTGAACTCACTATAAAGCTTTCACAGCCTTTTAGTTTCCAGAAAAATCATTTTAGGTAGAACATTTACTCAGTGTGCATAGTTAATTCCATTTTAGATTTTTATTTTGTAATAGCTCTCTTGTTTTTAAAGATATCAACACCAAACCACTTCTGATGTGTTCCTGAACTCATTGTGTACTTCCCACACCCTTTATCAAGGAAAACCTTTTCAAGTTTCTCAAAAAGGCATAAGTCCTCACTGTTTATGATCCATTCATATTTTTCATGAAGTTTAGTTTTAACCTGTAAATATTTTCTATTACAATTGTTATCATTGGGTTTTAATGACAAGATGAGGTTTCCTTATAAGCCCACAAGGGTTTTCAGACATCTCCAGCACACATTCCATTTTTTTAATTTGTTGTGTTTTATTGTGTATTTTTTTGTTATATTTGAATGAATGTGTGCAAATCAATCAAATAAAATAAAATCTGCAGTCGCACAAATTCACGCCGCGTGAATTTACCCCCCCCCCCCCATAGTTTCCAAAAATTCTGTGGGAAACACTGATTAGACTGATTTTTAAAAGATAAAGACGATCTGAGCGTCTCAGATAAACGATCTGAACCCACAAAGAAAGCTGACCTGCTGATGTGACTTATGAGAGGAAACAGACGGTGTGAACAACAGGGTGTTGGTGACCTAATGCAGCCTTCAGGTGCAGCTTTAAAAAAAAAAAAAAACAAAAAAAAAATTTATAATATTTTTATTGATTCACAGTTGCAGTAAACAATACATCCAAAGAGTCACATTTTATTTTTTCTGCATAACCCAACACCAATAATCCCACCCATCCAAGAGACCCCTATTACTTTATATAAACAGGTTAGTGTACCCAGTTGAGCTGGATAACAGGGTGAGAAAAAAGAAAAAGAACAAAGACAAGACATAAATATGGTTACCTTCAGTTAAGTAAGTGAATAAAGTAGGCAGAAAAAAATAAATAAAAAAAGGGAAAACCGAGGATTGCAACATAACACTTTGTTTGCTGCCTGCGTCTCTGCGTATATTAAGGTGCAGCTTTCTGACTGAAGGAGGGAGTTTATTTACCTTTACTGACTGATCCTTGGTAATGAATTAACAGAAACTATGGGTGAAATGTGGATTCAGCTGAAACTTAACTGTTTCTGCTGAATTGTGTTCAGTGTTGATGAGAAATGTTTAAAAGAGGGCTCTCCGACACACTTTTAATGTTGGTCGGGATGATTAAAAAGGAGATGAACACGTGGGACGGCTGCGTTTCTGCACTGCGACCTTTCCTGTTGAGTTTCCAGTCGTCTCACTGAGGTTATGAGCTCTTATCCTGTTACAGGAATCCCAAACTACTGTTTCATCTTCTTTTTTTTTATACCTTCTTTTTATTGTTTTTCTTTAGAACATTATGCAAGGGGAAGGGGAGTGGGGGGAAACAAATAAAAACAAAAAAGTGAAAAAGAACATGTTGGATCACCATGTTTCTACAGTTTGTTCAATTTTCGATGTCATTGTGATGGTCCTTGTCCTGTCGTTTTTATGTATTCGGTCCATTTCTCCCACTTCCGGCAGTATTGATCTTCTTGAGTCCTTATTTTATAAGTCAGTTGTTCCATAATATGCATTTCGTCCATAACTTTCAACCAATCTTCCTGGGATGGTGGGTCTGTCTGTCTTGTACCATTTTCTTGTAATTGCCTTTTTACAGGCTACTAACATAATTTTCAATATGTATCTATCATCTTTCAACACAACATTTTCCGTAATAACACCAAGATATAATAATGTACAAGACTTGGATACAACATAACCCAAAATTCTGCACATAACCAAATGAACATCTTCCCAGAATTTTGTGATTTTAGGACCGAACACATGTGAATGGTTCACATTTACATCTCCACAGCTTCTCCAACATGGCTGTGGTAATGAAGTATGTTTATTCCTAATTTTGGGTGTTATAAAAAGTCGAATTAAATTTTTCCAGCAATGTAGTCTCCAAACACGTGATGATGTTGTTGACTGCTGTGTTTTACTGTTTTATCTTTGAGGACAGATTGATAATGAGGGATTATTTCACTCGCTGGCATTTTCCTTTTTAAATAGAACAAATTATTTAGACTATCAGTTTATCCTATTTTTAGTTTGGAATCTTGAATCTCTTTCAAAACATTTCAAACATTTGGTCGGGTGTGACCAACACAGCGTTTAGATTCTTATCATCCTCTGACACCACATTGTTGTGATGTCACGAAGGAGCTTTTTTTTTCCTGTGGTTCATAAGTATTATGAAGTAAAGGAAACTGTGATGATTAACGAGTTAAGGAGAGTTCCTGCAGACCTGTAGTTTGATCTGGATCAGGGCCAGCCTGCAGGGTATCTTCTAAAGATATCATTTATGTAGACATAAAGAAATCTTTACAATGATGACACATCCAGAACAAATGAGTAATGGACTCAGGGCAAAGGTCACAATGTTGTAGTTTATACATGGAGGCATGTTAAAACAGATGTGTGCATGTGTGATACAGCTGTGTCTCATGGCTCCTGACTAAGTGTTGCAGGCTCTTCCCTTTCGGCTCCTCCTGAATGTTTCTGAGATGCATGTGACGACAGTTTTTATGGGAGAAAATTAGTAACCGCGTCTGAATGTCTTGTTTTAAGGGTCCAGATTAACTGCAGCTTGTTGAGTCAAACCACAACAAACGTGTACATTCTCACGTACATTTTTACCTGGGGCTGCACCACTGGTTCAGAACAGTGAGTGTTCGCAACGCTGAACAGAGGCTGTGTTCGAAACCGCCTACTACATACTGCATACTTCCATACTACATACTACATACTTCCATACTACATACTACATACTACATACTTCCATACTGCATACTGATCGATCAGACAGTTTGCAGAGCGTTTACCCACAATGCATTTCGCTCCTGCCCGAGCCGAAATCAGCCGGCCTGAAGCTGATTTCTCTTAAGCTCTAAACTCTGTAAACTTTAGCAACATTTGAAACATTTTCAGACAGAAAGTAGTCGTTTAGATCCCCAACGTGTTGAAAACCTGACAAAATACCGGCTGTTTACAATATTGTTCCCACGAATTCGGTGCTACTAAAACTAGCCGCAGTGAGCAACGCACTTCCTGTTATTTTCACAAAATAAAATACCCGTTGCCTTTTATCATAGGGAAAGCCATTACCATACAATTGGTGCTTTTGTTTTGAAAACAGGAAGTGAACCTACCCTCGTTGTAGCTAGCTTGAAACTGCCGTTTTGACAGGAAATGACGATCGGCGACGTCACGTTACGTTGCATCTTGGGTAGTTTGAGTATGAGTAGTAACCTCATGATGCATACCCAACATTTAGAGAATCTAGTATGCATCCGGGAACTTAAAAAAAGTTAAAGTTAGTAGGAGTACTATGCGGTTTCGAACACAGCCAGTGAGTCCAGATGCCGAAAGATATTTATGTGCATCCCTCCAAACTGGAGCTGTTCACGGTACTATGAGAGGTCAGATGGTGACATCACAACACTGTTTCCAGTGTTTATAAATGTAGCTGAAATGGGATGAGAGTCGAAGCATTACTGGTTAAACAGAGAGAACTGGTGCCAACTGAGGCAGCAGCCATTATCCAGTCGTGGTTGCACCTTATCTGCGTAAAACGTTGAAGTTTTAGTTGAGCTTCTGCTGTTTCTTATACGCACGAACCAAAAAGATTAGATATCCTGTTCAGAGCCTGTGCCCGACTTAAAATTAGATCTATTCTGTTGGAAACGGCTCCGGTTACAGCTCCAAAAAGCTCCAGAGACGGAACAAAAGCTGCTTACGTCAGGGGCCTCTGCGGTCAAAGATCCAGAGACACTGTTGGTCTGCTTAATTCAAGAATTCATGTGCTCAGGTTTGCTGAAGCTGTTTTTCGCTCTGCGGGCATCTTGAACGCTGCTCCATGTGCCACATCAAGCCATTCACAAAGAGTATATAAGCAACCTTTTAAAGCTTTGTTCAAAAACGTTGTCAAGCGTTTTAATGTTGCCGTTCGGCCAACACTTTTAAGATGTTTGGAATCATAAACTCAAAGTTTAGCTTGTAAAAGAGTCCCAGCAGCCCCAGAGGATCCAGCTGGTTTGGATCCCTCCTGCATGGAAACACTCAGCTGGTCCGAGCTGCTCTGTTCAGGCTCCAAACTTCCATCTTTCTGCATCTTTCAGTAAAAACACTAAAGAGTTCATTAATCCAGCTGAACTCCCCATAAAGCTGCTCTCATTCACATGTTTTTCTGTTTCTTTGGTCAGAAACTGGGACTGAAAATCAGCCCTTTGAGACTACGAGTCGGCTCACTGAAAGCGTCTCCAGACTGTCGCTCTGCTCTAATAAAATCCAGATTTCAGAACCACAGAATCAGCAAATCTGTCTCGCTGCAATCTGCAGTTGGACCATGCAACCCTGCCCACTTCCAATTTGGTCGGCCATGTTGTACTGTTACATATGGGCTGATAATAACAAGCCTGTCCACGTCAACCATCTTATAATCAAATCAAATTTATTTGTATAGCACATTTCATGTACAAACAATTCAAAGTGCTTCAAATAAAATAAAAGTATTGTAGCAGGGAGTGGAAGAAGCATTCAAATATATAAAAGAATATAAAGAGAAACAAATAAAATCATTTAAATGAATTTAAAAACAAGCAACAGTCCAGATAAGTTCAGAGATATCGTGCAGATTTCATGCATAGACACATGAGAACAGAAATGTTTTTAACCTGAATTTAAAAATGTCTCCATTTGGTGAAAGTTTAATCTCCACTGGCAGTTTGTTCCACTTGTTTGCAGCATAACAGCTAAATGCTGCTTCTCCATTTATTCCTGCTTTGAGTAGCATAACAAAGTTGTTTTTTACTTTAAATAAGATAATAAAACCCTTTTTTCTACTTGTTTCTTATTGTTTTGTTAAGCTGGTTTTTAATTTGGATGATTAAAGCCTTACTCCTTCCAGGCAGCAACAGCATCGCATCACAACAGTTTCCATGTTTCACCTCTTGTGTCAGACTACAATCATGCTAAAAGAGTCTGGAACATTTTGTTCATCATCAACAGTGTGGATGACTGATTATTATCATCTTTCATTTTTAACCCTTTTCTTTCTTGTTATCTGTGTTTTTGATGAATGTGAAGGTCTTCAGATGTGTTATATAAACAGATATGTTGTATGGTGGCATGTTCCTTATAGATTGTGTAAGGAACCATATGGTACCAGGTATGGTCCATTGGTTGGTTGGGGCTCATGCAGTATAAGCAGCAGGTTCTGGTTCTGCACTTCCAGCTAATTTATTGCGATTGTGCATAAATTATTAAAACCTTTTGACTGAGACTGTCGATCACACCTTCCCAGCAGGCCGATGGAGCCCCCCTCAAAGAAGGAGCTGCTTCCAGTCATGAGGCGACCGGATGAGTGGAAGGACCCGTGGCGGCGGTCCAAGTCTCCCAGGAGACGCCCCCTGCTGGGCTCCCCACCACGAGGCCGGCGGCGACATCGCCCCTCAGGCTCCTCGGTCTCTCTGTCCAACTCCTCCAGGTAACAACTTTTTCTTGACACCACAAAAATGACACTTTTTATGTCATTTTTTATCAAGGTCCTGTTTAAAATACATCTTTTATGGCATTTTCAAAATGCATTTTGGGGCTCGTTACATGCTTTTCAATCGATTTTTCCCATTGAATTTTGGATACCATGAATTCTACACTGTTTGTTCTTATTTAAATTGGTTTAAAGTCGTTTTACTTGCAGAAAGAATATGTATAAGAAGCCCAACTACGTGTGCTGATGTGAGATGTGAAAGAAATCTGAGTTTGTTGCACAACAGCGATGCGTAACAATAATTGAATTGAATTGAATTGAATGCCTTTATTGTCATTGAATTTAGTACAATGAGATTTCATAGAGCCACTCTAGTAAAGTGCGTCAACACATATACCCTTAAAAAGTCCATCTTTACAATCCATACATACACAGACACACACACATCCACATGCAAACATTGCAAATATCCCCCATTTTTGTCATATCAACAGCAGCATGTTTGATGAGAATAAAAGCATGTGATAAATGATAATAAATAGATGACTAGATAGATCTGATGAGCATAAAGTGCAAGGTGCTAAGTGACATATGTGCAATCTGCATCATTAAAAAGTTTAGCTTCATTTAAAAGTGTTGTTGCCTTAGGAAAGAAGCTATTCCTAAACCTGCTAGTTCTTGCTTTTAGACATCTATAACGGCTCCTTGAGGGCACGAGTTCAAACAGTGTGTGACCTGGGTGAGAACAGTCCTTTGTGATTTTTTTTTTTGGGCTTTTGAGATCAGTCTTGAGTTGGCAGTTTCCTCTAGTGAGGGTAGAGGACAACCAATGATCTTCTGTGCTGTGTTGATTACTCGCTGTATACGTTTTCTGTCTGCTGCAGAGCATCCAGCGTACCATACAGACACACAGTACATCAGGACGCTCTCTATAGTGGAGCGGTAGAAGAGCACCATCAGCTTCTTAGACAAGTTGTTTTTTTTAAGAAGTCTGAGAAAGAGCAGGCGCTGTTGTGCCTTCTTTACCAGTGCTGTGGTGTTGTCCGTCCAAGTGAGTTGGTCCGAGATCAGTGTTCCCAAGAATTTAAAACTGTGTACCCTCTCCACAGGGTCCCCCTTGATAAAAAAAGAGGGAGGGGATCGGCTCTGCACTTTCTGAAGTCTATGATCAGTTCTTTGGTTTTCCCAGCATTGAGAGACAAGTTGTTTTCTGTGCACCATGTAACTAGTCTTTGGACCTCAGATCTGTAGGCCGCTTCATCTCCTCCTGTAATAAGTCCAACCAGTGTGGTGTCGTCTGCGAACTTTATGATGGTGTTGCTGGGGTAGGATGGCTTACAGTCATGGGTGTACAATGAGTACAGCAGGGGACTCAACACACAGCCCTGAGGGGTGCTAAGAGTGAGGGTGGAGGAGTTGTGGGGGCCGAGCTTCACATGTTGGGGCCCGTTGGTTAAAAAGTCCATAATCCAGCGGCAGATATGAGAGGAGAGGCCTAGGTCAGACAGCTTCCTGATGAGGATGTCAGGGATAATTGTGTTAAATGCTGAGCTATAATCTACAAAGAGCATCCTCACATATGTACCACTGTGCTCTAGATGGTTTAGGGCTGTATGAAGAGCTATGGAGATGGCATCGTCCGTCGACCTGTTCGCTCGGTAGGCAAACTGATGCGGATCCAGGGTCAATGGGAGACTGGTTTTGATGTGCTTTAATACCAGCCTCTCAAAGCACTTTATAGACCAGTTGCACTCACACCTAGCCTAGAAATCTAGACGCCCCTAGCGACCGCAAATGGAATTTGCTCCGGGGCTAGTCTAGTCACTTGTGGTCGTTTTGCAACGTTCCAAATCAAAACTTGATCGAGGCAATCAAATCGTGAGGAGCGGGGTCGAAGGCCGGGCTACATAGTGACGACAGAGGTGCGACGTTTCAGTGTGTAGTTCCAGAGAGAGGTAAAAAAAAAAGGAAAAAAAAGTTCCATTAGCTACCTCTCTTTAGCTTTATAGGGAAACGAAGTAAACTTACAGCAATCCCCAGTCAATTGCGAGCATGATGTACCGAAGACAGCGGGCCGATCTTCGTCTCAGAGCTGACAAAACTCTCCGGTAAGGAATTTGAATGGTCAAATTCCGTTAACGGGACGAGAGTAGTCAAAACGGCAAAACCGGAAGTGCGTTGCTCACTGCGGCTAGCTTTAGCAGCGCCGAATTCGTGGGAACAAAATTGTAAATAGCCGGTATTTTGTCAGATTTTCAACACCTTGGGGATCTAAACGACTACTTTCTCACCTGAAAATGTTTCAAATGTTGCTAAAGTTTACAGAGTTTAGAGCTTAAGGGAAATCAGCTTTTCAGGCCATAGACTACAAACCACAATGTAAATTCCGTCGCGTTGACTACGTAAAACTTCTTCATCGCTCTGATTGGTTGTTGCGCCATCCTATTGCGTGGCGTTGAACTTGACAGACAGCCGTTTATCCCGCCCACACTGCTATCCAGCGTCACTAGACCCCTGTACAGCTTTTTGCTGTACGGGTCTGGCTTGCTAGGCTAACTCACACCTGTTATTATGGTCATTCAGACCGGGATGATGGTGGATGTCTTCAGGCAAGATGGAATGGCGGCTTGGGCAAGGGACCGATTGAAGATGTTGGTGAAGTCAGCCGTATCTTCACTGGAAACATGGCTGGACGCCAACAAATTTAGAAATATTTCACGCTCAAGGAAGTTTGTAGTATGGTTCTCAGTGTACACACGACTGATCATCAATCATTGCTAACTGCTGTCTTGCCAAACTTGCAGCAGATAATCTCTGTTTCCTGAATACAATCACGCACACATTATGGTCTATTTTTAACTTGTCAATAGGATTTCTTTCCTCGTCTGACAACGGCACCGTGTCATGTCAGGCGGCTGCACAGTGGAAGAGGAAAAAGTTAATACCGTGCATACAGAAAAGCATCGTACCAGTCTTAAAGGTTAATTATTTATAAGTCGAGCTTAATAGTAAGTAGTGTTGTCACGATACCAATATGTTGGTACCGATACTAACATGTATTTCGATACTTTCGGTACTTTTCGGTACTTTTTTAAATAAAAAGAGAACACAAAATGTCATTCATTACAGATTTTAATAATAGAAAATCGTAACATAAACAATAATGCATAACAATAATGTTACTGTTCAGCAATTTTACAATAATCAAATAAAAGGAATTAAACGGGAGCAGACTTATAATTGTGTTTTTACACCAGTGTCTTTTAAATAAATCCCTCAATGCTTCTCGAACTCCAGTTGTGTCGTTATGTCCAGTAAAAAAACAAAAGAAAAGAAATCACTGAGTGACGGATTACCATTTCGCGCCTTTCCTCTCGGCTGCGATGCTAGCTCAGAGAGACGCCTGCTCGCTCCGCTGGGGATGGATATAGAGGCAGCCTTTCATGTTGTCAGCGAGTTTGGACCCTATCAGAAGCGAGCCGTGGCTGTCCTTGTCCTGGCACAGGTTGTTAAATTTAAAAGTGAATGTTTTATAAGAGGGGAAACTAGTTTGTCAACCAGGGGAGTGACAGGTGGTGCAGCAGCCATTCTTCTCTCCTGCTCCTCTCAGTTGTATCCTAGTTACAACGCAACGTTACGTGATGAGTTTCTCACAGGCCGCCAGAACTATGAATTATGAACTAAGAATCCAGCTCCACAGCTTTTTCAGGAGTTTCACTCCCAACAGTCTCTATCTGGGAAGCACATAAAGTTTCAGTTACGTCATGACCTCACAAAAAAATCGGAATTGAGCATCAAGGCCTGCAGTCTGAACGTAGCCCAAGTGGTGATGCCGGGGGCTTCAGACCTTCACCTCTATGGACTGAATTAAAAAATTAAAATTATCCAGATACTGCAGCAGCATCATTGATGACAGTGTTCCTGCTCTTCATTGTTTTCTTCTCCACTTTCCTGGTTGTAGAGTAGCGGTAACCTTCAGGTAGCAGCGACACCTCTGTGACGGAGAAAACTGCAACTACTGACGCATCGACTCGCGCCACCGTATATAGCCGGCACGAAATCGTGACGTCATCAACACCGCTCGCGCTAGCAGACGCGGCAACCATGCTAGAGCCTTAATGCTGCTTGTGGAAGAAAAGATGGTTGTTGGTGTGAGGAGCAGTGATGGCTGCCATCAGGTGATCGACTCTGGGACGCCAGTGATCACTGAAAAAAGCCTCCTGGGTATTAATGCGTTCACCGAGCAGATCCACCCCTCGTTAGGCGTGGAGCTACTGTTGCAAATGATCCGCGTAACTTAAATGCAGATTTGAGGCAGGTCTCAGGTTATCGGCCTGTTTGAAATGAGCCGTGCAGCATTCTGGCTTCGACTCTCCTGGCTGTCCGGATGTTGGTTAAATTATTTTATTTGCTTCTCTTTATATTCTTTTATGTATTTTTAATGCTTCTTACACTCCCTGCTGCAATGCTTTTATTTTATGTGAAGCACTTTGAATTGTTTGTACATGAAATGTGCTACAAATAAATTTGATTTGATTTGGTGGTTTGAGCTCATCGTTGGGCTCAGTTACACCTCGGGTCAGAGGGTGGTTGTGATAGTTAAAAGGAATCAGGCTGCAACCTCTACTTAATATCCTTATTCGGCATGAAATGGCATGTTACGGCATGTTATGTTATGTTAGCTCAGTGTTTCCCACAGATGTGAAGGCAATGTGTGTCGGTGGGCCACGGGGGGGTTTAGAATTTAAAAATTCTTCAAAATAATTCCTTGGTTAATAATTGGTCACACAGAACTTTATTGTATTAATATTCACATCTTCATTGTAAACAAATGAATAACATTAATTACCCTGGTGGGGCTGTTCAGCTGTTTCAGACTGATACCTCCGGTTCAGGCTGCTCCTCATCCTCAACACGCACGTCTCTTTTTCAATCGCGGAAAATAGTTTTCAATACTCATCTGGATTGAAGCAGCAAACATTCAGTGTAAGAGTTTAAAAAAACTACTTTATTTGATTCACAGCTGCTAGTGTTTAGACCTCAACAACCCAACTCCATTTTTTTATTTTTTTTTTTTTTACGGCAAACTTGCGACTAGTTAACTTTATAAAGAAGGCGTAATCGCTTGTTTGCTATGGGACGGGACGGGACGGGACAACATTGTATTAAAAATATAAAATATTTTTATAGGACTTTTTAATGTGTGATTTTATAAAGGTGCACGTGATACCAACCTTTCGTGAATTTCGCCTGCAGTCTTCTTTCGGTTGAGCTAATCTAACGCGACGCTAAAGCTAGCAAGCTTCCACGCTTCCAGGGATGATCTCGCTGATGGAGACAGACGCGGTGTGCACGGAGGGGAGGGGCTGTGTGTGTGTGTGTGTGTGTGTGTGTGTGTGTGTGTGTGTGTGTGCTATGTGCTATGTGAGAGAGACGCGTGACTGACAGAGAGACGGAGGGAGAGCAGGGAAAGGAAATGCAGCTTAACGAATACGAGTAATTTTTAAATGGCGTTTAAAAAAAAAATAATAATAACGAAACACAATATGTGGCGGCCGGTGTTTAATCTGTGGCGCACCGCCACGAATTAGTCTATGTGTGGGAAACACTGTAGCTGCTGCACGGTGTCCAGTCCGACTCTGTTGTTCTGTGTATCTGACAATAAAAGACTCGACTTATTCAGCTTTTTATGCTCTCCTTTTCACAAAGACGTTTCAGAAATGCGTTTCCTTTAAATCTTTTTGATCGACAGCTCGATGCAGAGCCGAGTGAAACCGAAGGAAACCAACAGAGATGCTGTGTAACGGTTGCTTTGTGTCCTTTGGGACACGTTCACTTCTTAAGAAGGTTTTAAAGATTTATGTGACTCTGAAAGACGTGACTGTGAAAGTCTGAATGTGTTTTTGTGATTATATAGAATATAACTAAATTCCAGTTTGATTTAAAGTATTTTAAGTATTTTATTTTTTTTCTAATTATTTATTCTGAGTGTTAAGGTTGAAATGCTTCACTGCAATTCTCTGACGTACGTTTGTCCACCACAGTGTAATGGCATATACCATGTAGTGGCTTGTTTTGTTTAGTGTAAAATAAAATGGTATTTTAAATGTGTAAGTCGTTCATTAACCCTAATCCCTGATAGGGGACATTTTTGTCCACTTGGGGTGTACTTTCTCCTCTAATTTCACACTGTAGATAGTGATGTCTATGGGAGCCGTTTCTGTAATCTGCCATTGCAGAAAAACTAAAAAGCTGTAAAAACTGATGTTGTAGCTCATCAATGACATATCCCAGACCTAATAATCCCCCATAGAATATTTCACTTTGCACTGCATACATTGAAAATACAGCAGTTTTTGTGTGTTTTTTAACAGAAATTGGTATTTACCTCATATACACTGGTATTTAAAGGTTTAATTTTTTTTTAAAAATTGAAAACTTTGTGGTTATGATCAGAACTGAAGTGGAAGAAAAGATTTCTGAAAAAACAAGTGGAAAAAAATATTAATATATGATGTTTTTAGGTCGTTTTAAAAGGAGACAAAAATGTACCTTTTCAGAAATTAAGGAGTTTTTTTTTTTTTTAAATCAGGCATAACAAAAAAATGAAAAATCCCTAAAAATCAATGTTGTTGCTAATCAATTGACATATCCCAGACCATAATTATCCCTACTCAATAATTCCACTTTGCATTCCATATTTTGAAAATATAGCAGTTTTTGTGTTTTGTTTTGTTTTTTTTTTACCAGAAATTGGCGTTTACATCCTATAAACCAGTATTTAAAGGGTTAAATTTTTTTTAAATAATTGAAAACTTGGTAGTTATGATCAGAACTGAAGTGGAATAAAAGATCTCCGGAAAAAAAAAGTGGAAAAAAATATTAACATATGTTTTTAGGTTGTTTTAAAAGGGGACAAAAATGTCCCTTTTCAGAAATGAAGTATCAGGTATGAGGGTTAATGTGTTCACTGTTCAAACGCTGATGTTGGACAAAAGCCAACATGCTAACAGAAGAGATTGTGCTCATACTCGCTCTGCAGTAATTTGCTCAAACTGCAGGAAAGGAGCAAGCTGCTGAAAATTAAACCATAGTGAGACAGAGTTCGACCATTATTTATCTCTTTTCCAGATTATTTTTTTAGATTTTCGCCATGGTATCGGTTCAGTATCGAGGTATTTATGGCAGGTGTATCGAAACTAAAATTTTGGTATCGGAACGACACTAGTGTCACGGTTGCTTTGTGTCCTTTGGGACATGTTCACTTCTTAAGGTTTTAAAGACTATTTAAAGGCTGCTATATGACTCTGAAAGACGTGAATGTGTTTTTGTGATTATATAGATTTGATTGAAGCATTTTGAAACTGTTCTGTTGGTATTTAAATGCTGATCAGTGGTACCAACGCTGTTTCGCTCTCATAAATCTCTGTGTGTTGCAGGTCTTCGTCTCGCTCCTCGTCCTACACGGGCTCGGGCTCGTCTCGTTCCCGCAGCCGCTCCTCGTCCTTCTCCTCGTACTCCAGCCACTCGTCCCAGCACAGCTCCTTCAGTGGCAGCCGCTCCAGGTAAGCCGGGAGTTCACCTTAAACGCAGGCATGCGGTTCACTTGACAGCCCGAAGGCGTCGGCTTAGATTTGAGATTGCCCGTCACCTGTTGAATGAATCAATGTTCAACCTCTGGTGGGTGATCTCATCGCGGTTATCTTCCTCAGTGTTTGGGCAAAGATAACGGAGAGTAAGGTTTAGTAACCGAGCAGTTTTAGTACAGATTCTGTCCTGTTGCCACGTCGTCCGCAGACGAGACGAATGGCAAACAAGCTGACATGTCAAAGCCTGAAACCCCCCGCTGCCCCGTCACCATGACAACTCTGTGACCAGAGATGTTCAAATACCTCGACTGGCCGGAGTTTTTCCAACTACGTGTATGTGGTGCATCATCTGTGGGAAACTTTAAGTCTTTTTGTTCACTTCTTGTTTTAATTCTAAGGCTGGGCAACGATTAACATGTTTAATCTAATTAATCACATGATTTCCCTGATTAATCGCGATTAATCTCATTTGTACGCAGAATCCAAAAATGAATCCAAAAGTAGTGCATAGCTTTTAGCATTTAGCTTTATTTTAAATGTGCTGCCATATGAATGAAAGTGCCATAACATTTGTTGTGCAAACACACTTTTAACATCAGCATCTTTCTGTAGTTTTTATGTAGAAGCCTCGCTCCACTGTCTGTTTCCTTGAATGACTTGCTGCTATCAGTTGTGTGTTTTGCCTTTAAAGGCCTACAGAAAGGTGATTTTTTTTTTTTGCACAAAACTGAAATAGTAAAAATAATTTTAGGCCCCTGGATAGTCCTGATTAGGCCCAATAAACTATCACCACATTTGACTCGAATTTGGCAAACCGGAAGTAGCAGACGACAGGTGCGTGACGTCTCGAGTGCCAGCTGCTGGAACAACCCCCAGTAGTTCTAGTAGCGAAGCCAGCAGTTTGCCAGACCTGGACAGCTTCTTCACGGCAAATTTCGATCCGAATATTGTTGATGACAATGAAGAAGACAATGAAGAGCCTGAAGAAAAAACCGAGGAGGGATTGGGGCTAGAACCATACAGGTTCGAGCCAGCCATTGCCAGTGACAGTGGGTCGGAGTCCGAGAGCAGTGGGGACGATGATGGTGATCATGGTGATTTTAGTCGTCTTCAGAATGCCGATTGGTGAGCATACACTGTGTTTGGTCTAGGCCACGAGTCACAAAAGCAGCGTGTAATTGTGCAGCTATTTCCACCGCTGTATACACAGCTGGACTGTTTGGCACCAAAGCAGGAGGAACAAAAAAAGGTCATCGGTAATAAAACATAACAGTCCATTAGGCTGCAACAAAGAGACAGAATCCCATAACGCCCTCCTCTCCATCTCTGATAGATAACACCACTGTTGCTACATTTGCGGCACTGAAACCTTGTCCAAACACAAGTATACTCCCACTCACTTTGGTGCTTGGAAGTTCCCCATGTGTGCCGCGGGACGTCGGGGCTCTTGATGATCGCTCTGCCGGCTGATTTCAGGGCATCCATCCCGCGGTGTGTTCGCTCTCCGCCAGGTGGATTCCCCCTGAGTGTCCGCACCGCAGGGAGCTGAACACGGTGGGATGGCTCCGGCTGATTTCACCAGAGAGGAGGCAGGCGGACAGGGAGACACAGACACAAGTTCCGACCGCAGGTCTCTCTGCTTCCTCTGTCCCCGGTGGTGTGAGCTGCTGCTGCTGCTGAGGGCAACACACGCACCCACAGCACTTCGTACATCTACTCGCAATAAAAACTGCACTGAACCCAACGTTTTATTGCCTTCACCACTCAACAAGCATACTACAATAGCGGCAGCCAGGAAAAACCATGGCACATGTGACGTCGCACGGAAGCCCCGCCCCCAGTCTGGAATTCCAGGAAGGATTTCCAAGCGGCAAATTCAAAATCGCAAATTTCATGCGTTTATGAAATGTTTTGGTGTAGAGTCCAATGATCATTATTGTTCCTCTGTGTATGTATTATCATTATGTATTGGGTGTAGTGTCAGCTTTCTGTAGGCCTTTAAGTGATATTTTAGACTGGAACTACTACGCTGAGAAGACAATTCAACTTGGCAGTGTTTACAGATGACTTTGGTTCTGTCGACTCCGCCGTCTGGAAGAACTTTAAAATGAAAATGGCCGAGTAAAAGTTCCGTACCCTTCTCCATGTTTGGTGGATCCGCCGATTACTTTCTTTTCCTGTTCCACAGCAGACAGCAGCAGACTTTTACAATAATAAAATGAATAATAAAACCTGCGTTAATGTGCGATAAAATATTTATTGGCGTTAAATAATTAACGAGTTAACTTGCCCAGCCCTATTTAATTAGCTCTTTTCTTTTTTCGGTGTGATTTTAACCCTTCTGTTTTCATCTTTTTCCTTTCTTTGCTGCTCGCGTTAACACTTCACCGCTTTATGAAGCCTTTTTTAAAGTTTAATCTACATGAAGTTGAGCCAGGAGGCGCTTGTTAAGCCATAGAGACGACGCGCCCTGCCCAACAGAACCTCTCGGTTCAGGAGCAGGAGTGGCTTGAAATGAGTTAAAATAATTGACAAAACTCTGAATATATTCGTTATTGGGTAAAACAGCATTGTGTGATGCGATTTAACCCCAAAGCTGGATTTCATTATGAAACAACAGTGACTCCTTCTACTCTCTCGTAGATCGAGATCATTTTCCAGCTCTCCCTCACCGAGTCCGGCAGTGCCGAGGAACTCCAGGAACAAACCGGACCTTCCACCAGTGTCGGCTAAAGGGTAAATCTGCAGATTCAGAGTCAGCTGGCCTTATTTTCTCCACTCCGTTTCATATTTCTCCTTCTTGGGGTTTTACTGGCACCATAATGCACGTTTGCAGATTATCATTTATTTCTGAATAGCTGAAATATCGCATGTGTTCTGCTGGCATGCTAGCTCCTAGCATCACATCTGCACGTGTGAAAAAGTTGCCTTTTCCCTCCCCAAGCATGCCGCCGAAGCCGGGTGCCATGCCGCCTCCTCGCAGGGAAAAGCCGCCTTTGAAGAAAGCTCCCAGTCCGCCTCCACCCGGTGCACCACAGGGTCGACCCCCCAAACCTGCGATGGAGGGAGGCAAGCCTCCGACCAACCCCAGGGAGGGCGGAGGAGCAGGTGGAGGAGCAGCAGCCGGCGGAGCGGGCCGACCACCGCCGCCACGGGAACCCGGGAGACCCCCGAACCCGCGGGAGGGCCGGCAGAGAGAGCGGCAGCAGCATCCCCCCCGCAGGTAAGAGCTCTGTGCACAGGTGGAGCTGTCGGATTACATCACAGGTGGAGTTCAAGAGAGGATTTAAAAACAGACAGAGAGGAAGCCTGCCTGACTTCCTCTCTGTCTGTTTTTGATCGATTGATAATAGTTCCCTTTTGAATGTCTCCATTAAATGTCAGTAAGTAAAGCAGTTTATAAAGCAGGACTGCCAGAAATCCAGCACTTATTCCTGAAACCGGTGAGCTCTGGTGTGCATCAAACAATCGGACCAAAGCTGGTTTACATTTCAAGCTCACATCCAGCTTCTAATCAAAGGATCTGTCGTAGTAAGCTGGTGCACGCTGCATGGGGGGAGGGTTTGATAAGCAGGAAGAGTCTGTTTATCAAGTGTCTGTACGGACCATCAGAAGGTTTAAAGATGTTGAAGCTGTAGTTTTCTTCTGCTCAATGCTGAGAGAACACTCCCAGCTTAATGCCTCTTTATGATCTAATCAAATCGAATTTATTTGTAGCACATTTCACGTACAGAACAGTTCAAAGTGCTTCATATAAAATAAAAGCATTGCAGCAGGGAGTGTAAGAAGCATTAAAAATACATAAAAGAATATAAAGAGAAACAAATAAAATAATTTAAATTAATTTAAAAACAAGCAACAGTCCAGATAAATTCAAAGATATCGTGCAGATTTCATGCATAGACACATGAGAACAGAAATGTTTTTAACCTGGATTTAAAAATGTCTCCATTTGGTGAAAGTTTAATCTCCACTGGCAGTTTGTTCCACTTGTTTGCAGCATAACAGCTAAATGCTGCTTCTCCATGTTTAGTCTGGACTCTGGACTGGACCAGCTGACCTGAGTCCTTGGATCTAAGAGCTCTGCTGGCTTTATATTCTCTGAACACATCACAGATGTAAACCATCAGCAGGCTTTTAAAATCTATTCTGTGACTGACTGGAAGCCAGAGTAAAGATTTTAAAGCTGCTGTGATGTGTTCAGATCTCTTAGTCCGGGTTAAAACTCCAGCAGCAGCGTTCTGGATGAGCTGCAGATGTTTAATGCTCTTTGTGGGAAGTCCAGTTAAAAGAGCGTTACAGTGATGGAGTCTGCTGGAGATGAATGCATGGATGAGTTTCTCCTGGGCTGTTTGGGAGAGGAAACCTTTAATCCTGTTGATGTTTCTGAGGTGTTAAAAAGCTGCCTTGGTGACAGCTGAAAGTGATGATCTAATCTCACAGACTCCAGTCTGACTCCACCAGCTGCATGTACACATGCACCATGTTGGGATTTTGCCCAGTGGGGGGTCACTAAGGGACACTATCCTGAGGACGGTGTGTTCAGACTGCCGATCACATGTGGATAAGTGAGTCCTGGAGCATCTCTGACTGCCTCTGAACACCCGAATTTGTCTGTTTGGGATTTTGACACGCTGAGTAAAAAAGTAAAAGTCATCCTTTGGCGCTTCTTACAACCTCTGGCAAAAATGATGGAATCACCGGCCTTGGAGGATGTTCATTCAGTTGTTTCATTTTGTTTCATTTTTTTCCCTCTGCTTGGTCTAAAAAAGTAACCGTTACTGACTGCCACAATTTTTTTTTCTTGATTTCTTTTAGTGTTTCTTAAAGCCAGAAAGTTGCCATTTGAAATGACTTTAGTTTTGTGTCATGTCTGTGATCTGCTTTTTTTCTACAAAATGAAACGACTGAATGAACATCCTCCGAGGCCGGTGATTCCATCATTTTTTCCAGGGGTTGTACTTTCTTTGTAACATCTGTTTTTGTTCTGTGGTGAAAAAGCGTGGCCGTGTCGGAGGTCTTATCTCTCTGAATCCTTGTTTCCTTAGAGCAGAAACGCTGGATGTCGGGTGTAGTTTCAGGTGTAGTTTATGAAGTATTCTGACAAAAATCAACCCGACCTGAGCTGGAACCCTGAGCTGAGATTTGCCTGCTCGTGTGTGTGTGTGTGTGTGTGGTGTGCAGTGAAGCTGTAGGTGTGCTCCGTGCCTGCAGTCTGGGGGAAGACCACGGAGATAACGTGGGCGTCGGTGGATGTCTGGGGAAAAACTGGCATTCATGGCGTTGCACACACTGTTGGTGTGGGAGAGGAAGAGAAGTCAAAGGGCAGGGAATAACAGAGTGTGAGCGAGTTTGTTCTCCTTTTCGTGTGGGAGTGTGTGTGGGTAGCACCTGGAAACTATCCTGGAAAACCACTCGCCGTACCGGTTTGTTGTTCTTTTTGTGCAGCACTTCCCTGCGCTGGGCAGACGGTTGACATAACGCAGGGTGGTGTATCTGGTGTTTTCTTAACATTTTCCACGCTCGTGTTGATGGATGAGGAAGAAGTTCCCACCAAAGAGGGGAAAAGCTCTCGGCCCGTTTTATCTCTGCTAATATCTCTTAAAGTTGTCAGTGAGCCAGAGCGGCGATGACGCCACCGTCAATATGTAAACACCTTTGCACGGGTGGCAGTAAATCAACAATCAGCTTGCTGGCGCTGTCCCAAAGACACGAGTAATAAGCCGAGCGAGCGGCACCTCCGCTGTGGGCGTGAAGCCTGAATATTCAAATCGGTTTGTTTGTGAAACAGGAGCGAACATTCAGTAATGTTCCTGTTGGAAAGCATTTCAATAAGCTGTGTGGGCGTGCACGTGTGGGCGTGCACGTGTGGGCGTGCACGTGTGCGTGTGTTGGAACCATGTTAACGATGACTCCAGAACAAATATCAGGAGAGTCTTTGCTGTCACTTGTGATTCATCTGCTGATGATTTGATGATCCTGAAGTCGCTCTGTAACCAAATAAAGCTGCTTTTTGAGTCAGTTTCCTCTTAATGTTTTCAGATAAATCAAAATCAAATTTATTTGTATAGCACATTTCCTGCACAAAACAATTCAAAGTGCTTTACATGAAATAAAAGCATTGCAGCAGGGAGTGGAAGAAGCATTAAAAAATACATTTAAAAACAAGCAACAGTCCAGATAAGTTCAAAGATATCGTGCAGATTTCATGCATAGACACATGAGAACAGAAATGTTTTTAACCTGGATTTAAAAATGTCTCCATTTGGTGAAAGTTTAATCTCCACTGGCAGTTTGTTCCACTTGTTTGCAGCATAACAGCTAAATGCTGCTTCTCCATGTTTAGTCTGGACTCTGGACTGGACCAGCTGACCTGAGTCCTTGGATCTAAGAGCTCTGCTGGCTTTATATTCTCTGAACAGATCACAGATTGTAAACCATCAGCAGGCTTTTAAAATCTATTCTGTGACCGACTGGAAGCCAGAGTAAAGATTTTAAAGCTGCTGGGAAAATTGTGTTTTGTGTGTTTCAGGCGAACTGTGAGTGGGAGTGTGAGTGGAAGTGGCAGCAGTTATACCGGTTCCAGCTCCAGATCCAGATCCTCGTCCAACTCCCTGTCACGCTCACGCACTGGATCCAGAAAGTCCAGGTACACACCTTTTTACCCCTTCATTTAGAAGACTGGGGCTGTGTTTGAAACCGTCTACTACAAACTCATCGATCAGACAGTATGCAGAGCGTTTACCCACAATGCATTTCGCTCCTGCCCGAGCCGAAATCAGCCGGCCTGAAGCTGATTTCCCTTAAGCTGTAAACTCTGTAAACTTTAGCAACATTTGAAACATTTTCAGGAGAGAAAGTAGTCGTTTAGATCCCCAACGTGTTGAAAACCTGACAAAATACCGGCTGTTTACAATTTTGTTCCCACGAATTCGGCGCTACTAAAGCTAGCCGCAGTGAGCAACGCACTTCCGGTTATTTTCACAAAATAAAATACCCGTTGCCTTTTATCATAGGGAAAGCCATTACCATACAATTGGTGCTTTTGTTTTGAAAACAGGAAGTGAACCTACCCTCGTTGCAGCTAGCTTGAAACTGCCGTTTTGACAGGAAATGACGATCGCCGACGTCACGTTACGTTGCATCTTGGGTAGTTTGAGTATGAGTAGTAACCTCATGATGCATACCCAACATTTAGGAGGATCTAGTATGCATCCGGGAACTTAAAAAAAAGTTAAAGTTAGTAGGAGTAGTGGGAGTAGTAGGCGGTTTCGAACACAGCCTTTATGTTGAATTTAGTTTATTTAAATCCAGCACATCCACTTCCTGCATCCTGAGTGTTAATGAGCTTTAATTTGAGTTTTACAGTTTAGTTAAGGACAACTTTAATTCCTCTGACGTCACTCTCTGTTTTTTCTTCTTTCACGCGCCTCCGTCCCTTCGACCCTGCAGGAAATCCAGGTTTGATGATTGCTCTTTGATCTCTGTTTGTTGGCGCTGTCTTGCGTTGTCACTCACCACTTTGGGCTTGTCGTCACAGGTCGCTGAGCGTGAGCAGCGTGTCGTCCGTATCGTCGGCGTCTTCCAGCAGCAGCTCCGTGCGCAGCGCCGACTCGGACGACATGTACGCCGACCTGGCCAGCCCGGTGTCGTCGGCCAGCTCCCACTCACCGACGCCGAATCAGCCCCGCAAGGAGCGGCCGCCGCCGCGGGACCGGTCACCGCCGGGGAGGGAGAAAAACCGGGGGTCGTTCCATTTATCTGCCGCCAGACGTGGAGCAGAGGGGACGTTTCCCAGTCGTCCAGATGTTGACACCAGCAGTAAAAGATTTAACGCTTGTTCTTCAGAATTATTTTTAAGAAATTGTTTTAAAAAGATCCAAAGTCTTGTGGAAACGTCCATCAAAGAGACGAATATTTTATTTTTCCTGTTTTTTCTACCCGCAGAGAGACCATCAAAGAAGGACGAACCTTTCAGGGACGAGCGCAGGAAAATGGACCAATCCGGTGCCCCCCCCAGAGGAGGCAACCCCACGCCCAGATCGGGGCCCGGGAACAGGGGTGGGCATCCTGTGCACCCTCCGCCCGGCGCCATGGGCCCCCCTGGAAATTACGGAGGCTCAGGTTCCCACAAAGACATCAAGCTCACCCTCCTCAACAAGGTAGCTGTGACAGATGAGTTCAGTTTGTCCGTACAGCACCGACTCACAACAGAGGAAACTTTGCAGAGTCCAGAATTAAATACAGTGCAATTCTAAAGAGATGGGCTGTGTTCCAAACTGCATACTTCTCATACTTCTCCTACTAACTTTTTGAGTTAGTATGCGAGTTTGAGTAAGCGAGAAGTTCCCGGATGCATACTAGATTCTCTGAAATGTTGGGTATGCATCATGAGGTTACTACTCATACTCAAACTACCCAAGATGCAACGTAACGTGACGTCGCCGATCGTCATTTCCTGTCAAAACGGCAGTTTCAAGCTAGCTACAACGAGGGTAGGTTCACTTCCTGTTTTCAAAACAAAAGCACCAATTGTATGGTAATGGCTTTCCCTATGATAAAAGGCAACGGGTATTTTATTTTGTGAAAATAACAGGAAGTGCGTTGCTCACTGCGGCTAGCTTTAGTAGCGCCGAATTCGTGGGAACAAAATTGTAAACAGCCGGTATTTTGTCAGGTTTTCAACACGTTGGGGATCTAAACGACTACTTTCTCACCTGAAAATGTTTCAAATGTTGCTAAAGTTTACAGAGTTTAGAGCTTAAGAGAAATCAGCTTCAGGCCGGCTGATTTCGGCTCGGGCAGGAGCGAAATGCATTGTGGGTAAACGCTCTGCATACTGTCTGATCGATGAGTATGTAGTATGTAGGATGTAGTATGCGGTTTCGAACACAGCCATAGTGTCTCTTGCACTTCGTTAACCTGCCGCTCTTCTTCTTCTGTGGTTATTCACACGAGCCCAAACGGGCAGAACTGGGACATCTGAAACAAATAAAACTGAAATCAAATCTAAATGAATCTCCCACTAATTCAGTGATTATTGTTGAGTTGCGACGGTTTGAATAATGCAAGTTGAATATTTTCTGTGTACGTGTTATTGGTAACATTTGGGGAAATAGCTTTGGGAAAACTGAGGTAGTACCTCAGTTTGTCAGAAACTTGAGATCCTAACGTCCCATTCAGGATGTAGCTCACATCCATCCCTTTTATTCCTCTTATCTGAGGTTGGGTGGTGGAGACGACGGGTCCAAAAACCCAGAAATCCCCCAGGAATCCTCGGTGCCTGACCCCACCGGGGAAGCTTTTTAACTTAGTTCTCCAGCCTGGGACAGATGCTGGTTTCCCTCTGTGTGTCAACAATGACTCAAACCTTTGAGTGTAACGTTAGTCTGTCTGAACACTGTTGGGTGAATCTGTTCCCGGGTGCCACTCGGTTGTGTAATAACTCAGTTTGACATCTTTACCTTTGGCCCAGTTTCATTGATGCGTTTTAAACTCTTTTCTTAGCAACAGGCGGACCGGGGCAACAGAAAGAGGTACCTGCCCTCGGACAAAGACCGGCCCGGCTCCCCCGCCAGCAAGAGGATGGCCCTGTCTCCTGACCGAGGTGAGGCACGCCGTGTGCAAGCACGCCGTGTGCAAGCACGCCGTCTGCAGGCACGCCGTCTGCAGGCACGCTGTCTGCAGGCACGCCGTCTGCAGGCACGCCGTCTGCAGGCACGCCGTCTGCAGGCACGCCGTCTGCAGGCACGGCCTGTCACAGAGACACATCATTTGTTCCCGTTTCTTTAGCTGCATCTGTGAAAAACAGCAAAATGTACAGATAAGTGGGAAATTAGCAACAAATAGATTATTTTTACAAGAAAAAAAGGTTAAAATAAAAATGATAATAAAATAAATTGACAGATTAGTGAAAAAAAAAGCCAAAAATTAGCAACAAATAGATTATTTTTACAAGGAAAAAAGGTTAAATTTGTACATTTGGAAGGAAAAAAGAACAAATTTATGTGAATTTTTACATTATTACAGGAAAAACGAGGATATTAATTGAGATTAAAAAGTGAAAAGAAAGATTTTCACGTTAAGACTGATGGTGAAACTTGTTTTTCTCCAGTTCTTCCTCATTTGCTCACGACTCTGTTATGAACACATGAACGAGGCTTTGTGCTGATTCTCTGTGAGATGACATGGATGACGTGTCGCTGAGGTCACCGTCTCAGTCACTTACTGCAGGAAAATGTGCTGTTACCATGGAAACATCTGCAGATATTCACTTTAAAGCTGCTCAGAACTGAACTAACTCTGCTTCTGCCTCAGATTCTGGGTTTATGTTCATGTTGGAACATGTTTCAGTGAATCTCTGCAGCTGTTACCATGGAAACATCTGCAGATATTCACTTTAAAGCGGCTCAGAACTGAACTAACTCTGGTTCTGCCTCAGATTCTGGGTTTATGTTCATGTTGGAACATGTTTCAGTGAATCTCTGCAGCTGTTACCATGGAAACATCTGCAGATATTCACTTTAAAGCTGCTCAGAACTGAACTAACTCTGGTTCTGCCTCAGACTCTGGGTTTATGTTCATGTTGGAACATGTTTCAGTGAATCTCTGCAGCTGTTACCATGGAAACATCTGCAGAGATTCACTTTAAAGCTGCTCAGAACTGAACTAACTCTGGTTCTGCCTCAGATTCTGGGTTTATGTTCATGTTGGAACATGTTTCAGTGAATCTCTGCAGCTGTTACCATGGAAACATCTGCAGATATTCACTTTAAAGCTGCTCAGAACTGAACTGACTCTGGTTCTGCCTCAGATTCTGGGTTTATGTTCATGTTGGAACATGTTTCAGTGAATCTCTGCAGCTGTTACCATGGAAACATCTGCAGATATTCACTTTAAAGCTGCTCAGAACTGAACTAACTCATCTCACAGACGTCCTTCCCTCCTTCTTCATGGCAGTACATAAAGAAACTGAGGGTTGTGCTTAAGGCTTTTCCACATAACTGCAGCTGAAACACAAGATGCACGGCTGTGGGTTTAAGCTCTTTCTAACTTCATTTTCTCTCTGTTGAAAATTTTTGTTTTTTTTCCCTTTAGCCTGAGATGCAAATACTCTGGTCGCTGGGTTCTGTTTGCCAGTTTCACTAATTCCAATGCACAGCGTGGGTGATAAAACGTTAAGTTGAGGCACGGTGTTCCACGATAAAAGGAGAGATGTAAATCAGAAGTTTATTTACCGTCTCCACATGAATACAGCTGGAAAAAGCCTGAAGGAGTAAGTTTTTTTTTCCCTCGTCTGCAGCTCCAGGGCTGGTTTCTGTTCCCTCTGGTGACGCTTTGCAGAAAAGAACGCTGCTTCTGCACAGTTTTAGGTTCAGACACGTCACCCAAGTCTTCACTCTTTGAATACTTCTGGTTCTCTTTACGATCTGGAAGTTCGCCGTCGGTCACGAATAGAATGTCTCTTTATTTGATCTCTAATTAAGCCCCGCCCACATCCTAATTTACACGACCCGAAGAGGAAGTTGAGACTTTTCATAAAAACTTTTCACATTCTGCCCTTTAACGCTCCAGCAGCTTCGGTATCGTCGGGCTCTCGGCGCTTTATTAACCACCGAACTGGTGTTTTTCAGGTCGGGATAAGAGGATGCTCGGTAGACCCCCGCTGTCCCCCCGAATGGAACGGCCCAGAGGCCAGGGGACTCGGCCCATGCCCCCCCAGGGAGACAGGTTGGTGCACCCTTCTGCATTTTCTTGTGGTATTTTTCCCCCCTCACACAGCAGATATCAGTCAGCTGGAAGTGTGGAATTTCTCAGCCACCTTCTTTTATCTGATGCCTTCTTGTTGCTTTTTCTGACCGAACCCATCAGGGTTTTCAGAGAAAGAAGTCTGCTTCACCACAAGAGTTTAACCAAAAGGAGGAACATGCCACAAAAAGGGGAAGTGTGCAAATAATAAAAGCATCTCTGCACAGGATCCTGCACAGAAACCCCAGAATCAAAGCCGTCCTTTGTAGTGAAACAGTTTCTGTTCAGAGCTTTGAGGCACGGCCTTCTCTGTTCAGAACTATTCAATTACAAATTCAGTTGGGCCAGATTTTAAAACCGAGACCTTAAGACACAAATATAATGAAATAACATGTGATGTTTATTCATCATTTCCCCTCTTCGTATTTTTGTCAAACACAATTCAAAACTTTTAAATGAACTGAGGTCGTCGCAGTACTCTGACTCCTGGAATAACCCGGGCATTAAAACAAAAAGTGCACATCCGTGGTGATGAAATAAACACATCTGACATAAGAACATCAACAAGTGCATAAGAAACTTCTCTAAATAAACAGAACTGAGGTAACAGCAATGCTGTTTTTCACTTTAAAATACTAAAAAGAATATTTTGGTCACAAAATGTCGTCTCCCTTTAGAAATGAAATCTAAGTCGGTGTTTTTCCAGGTGGTTCCAGGACATTATGCTCCTGAAGTACCGCAGCAGAGTCGCTGCAAAATAAACACAGGTTTGGCGTTTGGAGTTGGCGGTAAAATAAAACGGGATCTTTCCAGCCGGTTTCCACCTGGTTTCCTGCTGGTTTCCTGCTGGTTTCCTGCTGGTTTCCTGCTGGTTTCCTGCTGGTTTCCACCTGGTTTCCTGCTGGTTTCCTGCTGGTTTCCACCTGGTTTCCTGCTGGTTTCCTGCTGGTTTCCTGCTGGTTTCCTGCTGGTTTCCTGCTGGTTTCCACCTGGTTTCCTGCTGGTTTCCACCTGGTTTCCTGCTGGTTTCCTGCTGGTTTCCACCTGGTTTCCACCTGGTTTCCTGCTGGTTTCCTGCTGGTTTCCACCTGGTTTCCTGCTGGTTTCCTGCTGGTTTCCTGCTGGTTTCCTGCTGGTTTCCACCTGGTTTCCACCTGGTTTCCACCTGGTTTCCTGCTGGTTTCCACCTGGTTTCCACCTGGTTTCCTGCTGGTTTCCACCTGGTTTCCACCTGGTTTCCACCTGGTTTCCTGCTGGTTTCCTGCTGGTTTCCACCTGGTTTCCACCTGGTTTCCACCTGGTTTCCACCTGGTTTCCTGCTGGTTTCCTGCTGGTTTCCACCTGGTTTCCACCTGGTTTCCACCTGGTTTCCACCTGGTTTCCACCTGGTTTCCAGCCGGTTTCCACCTGGTTTCCACCTGGTTTCCTGCTGGTTTCCACCTGGTTTCCACCTGGTTTCCTGCCTGCTGCCGCCTGCCGACAGCCGCACCTGTTACGGTGTTTGCTGCTTGGAAGCAGGGGACTGCTCGCTCTGCACGGCAGGCAGCAACAAAAGGAAAAGGAAAGGAAAGAGAAGGAAACAAAAGGAAACGAAAGAGAAGTTAAGGAAACAAGAGAAAAGGAAAGGAAGGAAAGGAAACAAAAAGGAAAGGAAAGGAAACAAAAAAGGAAAGGAAAGACGCCTGCAGACAGCTGCGCCTGTTACGGTGTTTGCTGCTTGGAAGCAGGGGACTGCTCGCTCTGCACAGCAGGCAGAAAAAATAACTCCCCTTATCATACATCCTGACCAGACGGGTTTTTCTAAAGGGTAGACTCTCATCCACTAACACACGCAGACTAATTAATCTCATAGATTATTTTACCATCAACAACTTGGAAACCACAATTGTTTCTCTAGATCTCATGTGTCAAACTCAAGGTCCGCGGGCCAAACGTGGCCCGCCACGTCATTTTATGTGGCCCGCAAGAGCTTAAAAGAAAAACTACATTTCCCACAATGCATGCCGATTATGTTATGGCATCCCGCCACTGGACTGCAATGTTTCCAAATCGATGCGATTTTCCCACCAAGTGGAATTGAGAAACACAAATAATGATCCCAAAATGTCCAGGAAGAGAAAAACTGATGCAGATGGAAGGGCATCTGCATCAGTTTTTCTGTTTCAAGAAAGATTGGAAGGCGAATACGTGTTTGTGCTTCAAGGAGAAAAAACGGGATGTGTTGGTATGTGTTCGCTAAAAGCCACAACCGAAAACAATGCGGCAGTAAAAGCTAGCTTTGTATTTCAAGTTTTTAACAAAGTAAATGTCATCACTTGTGTCTGATGTTATTTTTCTTTATTCACTTGGACAGTTTGATCGTTGATTGAATGAGTGATGAGGGTTTCATAACCTGACAAATTAAAAGGATTTATGATATAATAACAGAGCAACAAGCTAACATGTTTGTTTTTTTATATCTATGCAAATATATATGTAATATTTGTAACTTGAATAAGTGATAAATTAAGAGTTATTTAAGATTAAGGAGTAGTTACATTTATTTTACATTGCATTTAGTTACATCTGGCCCTTTCAGGATTATGCTGATGTGGCCCTCGGTGGAAATGAGTTTGACACCCCTGCTCTAGATGCTGAAAAAGCATATGATAAAGTTAACTGGAAATTCTTATTTGCAGCATTAAACAAATTTGGATTTCGGTCGTACTTCATTAACTGGATTATATAGCTCCCCAAATTTGTCATTTTGTCATTTATTTAAAACAGGGACAATGCACAAAAGCATTAATCGTGAGAGAAGAGATGCCTTGTGCCAGGTTGTAGCATCATTTGCTCATTTCCAGCTGTAGTCCCTGGGCTCGTAAGGTAAAAACAGATTAAGATGGTAAAATATGACAGATAAAAGTAATATGCAGACCATAATATTCTAAAATAGACACAATACACTTGCAAAAAAAGAGAAAGGAAAACGGGAAACAAGGGCGCCAAAATCATGAAGTGCACAATAGGGATCAATGCATGAGTCAGGACAAATGATCTAATTTCTCCAACCTTCAGTTTGCAGAGGCACCACTTTTTACCGTCTTCATCGAACCTTTAGCAGCTGCTATCAGACCAAGATGGAAATATTAAAGGCATCCATCCCAAAAATATTGAACATAAATAAGTCTTTATGCTGATGATGTAATACTTTTCCTCCAGAACTCAGAGACATCTCACTCACAGGATCACACTCATAACAAAAAAATTAAAAATCCCTAAAAATCAATGTTGTTGCTAATCATTGACATGTCCCAGACCATAATTATCCCTACTCAATAATTCCACTTTGCATTCTATATAGTGAAAATACAGCAGTTTTTTTTTTTTGTTGTTGTTGTTTTTTACAGAAATTGGCCTTTACATCCTATAAACCAGTATTTAAAGGGTTAAATCTATGAAAATAATTGAAAACTTGGTAGTTATGATCAGAACTGAAGTGGAGAAAAAAAAGTGGGAAAAAATATTTATATGTTTTTAGGTAGTTATAAAATGAGACAAAAATGTCCCTTTTCAGAAATTAAGGAGTTTTTTTTTTTTAAATCAGACCGCAAAAAGTTTTTTTAAATCTCTAAAAATCAACGTTGTTGCTGATCATTGACATATCCCAGACCATAATTATCCCTACTCAATAATTCCACTTTGCATTCCATATAGTGAAAATATAGCAGTTTTTGTGTTCGTTTGTTTTTTTTTGTTTTTTACAGAAATTGGCGTTTACATCCTATAAACCAGTATTTAAAGGGTTAAATTTTTGAAAATAATTGAAAACTTGGTAGTTATGATCAGAACTGAAGTGGAATAAAAGATCTACGGAAAAAAATATTAACATATGTTTTTAGGTTGTTTTAAAAGGGGACAGAAATGTCCCTTTTCAGAAATTAAGTTGTGTTTTAAATCAGGTATGAGGGTTAATGTGTTCACTGTTCAAACGCTGATGTTGGACAAAAGCCAACATGCTAACAGAAGAGATTGTGCTCATACTCGCTCTGCAGTAATTTGCTCAAACAGCAGGAAAGGAGCAAGCTGCTGAAAATTAAACCGTAGTGAGACCGAGCTGGACCATTATTTATCTCTTTTTTTAGATTTTCGCCATGGTATCGGTTCAGTATCGAGGTATTTATGCCAGGTGTCGTATCGAAACTAAAATTTTGGTATCGGAGCGACACTAGTGTAACGGTTGCTTTGTGTCCTTTGGGACATGTTCACTTCTTAAGGTTTTAAAGACTATTTTAAGGCTGCTATATGACTCTGAAAGACGTGAATGTGTTTTTCTACACAATGAAAAATTGCATTGTGTATGATGTTTGTTTGAAATTCGAAAAAAAAGTCAAAACTGCACAACTGGACCAAATATGATGAGTATCACTATCTACAGTGTGGAATTAGGGGAGAAAGTACACCCCAAGTGGAGAAAAATGTCCCCTATCAGGGATTAGGGTTAAAAAAGAATAAAATTTAATTTAGTTTTTAAAACAACAAAAGAAAAAACGCACTTTTCTCACCTGCACCCACAGATTATTTTATTTTATTTATTTATTTATTATTCATTCATTTATTTCTGTAACTTCTCCTCTCGCCCTTTCTCAGAAAACGCCCTCTATCTCCTCCCGCCAAGTCATCGGGGAAAGGCCCGACCGCGCCGTCGAGCAAGCCGCCGCCCCCGGCCGCCGGCTCCGGCTCGGCGTCCGGCTCGGGCAAACCCAGCAACACGCTGTCCCGCCGCGAGGAGCTGCTGAAGCAGCTGAAGGCCGTGGAGGACGCCATCGCCCGGAAGCGAGCCAAGATCCCCGCCAAGTAAACGGAAGGGTCGCCTGCTCTTCTGCCCGCCTGCACGGCCTCGCCGGGGGCGGCCGCGAGGGCCCGGGGGGGGGGCGGAGCCTTTATTTCCCCCGCCCTCCGGCGGACCTGTAAAAATGTTGTATGGTTCATGTATAAAGGCTGTTGTGTGAGGGAAGAGGGAGGACGGCCATCTTTAGGGCACCGCCGCTCCCCAACAGCAGGGCTCCGAGGCCCGTGGCGAGGGGGGGGCGGGGCCTGTCGGGAACAGAGTGAAGAAGAACAGCTTTATATACACGGAACCCGCCCATTCTGTGTCTCCGCCCCCTTTCATCGTCCTGTTCTTTTATTCTGCGTCCTGTGGGGGGGGGCTGCGTCCTGTGGGGGGTCCGCCCCCTCTGTAGAAAGCTCACGAGCGCCCGGGTTTTGGCGCCGTTTCAATCACGAGCCCGGGCTCCGGCGCCGCCCTTCACACCTTGTACCATAAACCATCAGATTCTCTCACGTGTGTGATTATAGACGACAGTGATGTGAAGTATTGCTTCTTCTTCTTCTTTTTTTTTTAAACATTTTGTTTTCTTCTTAGCTCTTAAGTGATGAACCGGCGTTTTTCTGTCACACTTTTAGTTGGAGTTGGAGGAAACGGGACATTTAGAGACGAGCGTTGTCTTGCTTTGTGACAAAAGCCTTCGAAATAAATTCGAAATAAACTATTTTGATAAAGAGCAGCTTCATGTGTGTTTTCTGTGAAACTAAGTGAACCCCTGATCCAGCAGCAGTGAGTGAGAAACTAAGTGAACCCCTGATCCAGCAGCAGTGAGTGAGAAACTAAGTGAACCCCTGATCCAGCAGCAGTGAGTGAGAAACTAAGTGAACCCCTGATCCAACAGCTGGTAGCAGCAGTGAGTGAGAAACTAAGTGAACCCCTGATCCAGCAGCTGGTAGCAGCAGTGAGTGAGAAACTAAGTGAACCCCTGATCCAGCAGCTGGTAGCAGCAGTGTGTGAGAAACTAAGTGAACCCCTGATCCAGCAGCTGGTAGCAGCAGTGAGTGAGAAACTAAGTGAACCCCTGATCCAGCAGCTGGTAGCAGCAGAGTGTGAGAAACTAAGTGAACCCCTGATCCAGCAGCTGGTAGCAGCAGTGAGTGAGAAACTAAGTGAACCCCTGATCCAACAGCTGGTAGCAGCAGTGAGTGAGAAACTAAGTGAACCCCTGATCCAGCAGCTGGTAGCAGCAGTGAGTGAGAAACTAAGTGAACCCCTGATCCAGCAGCTGGTAGCAGCAGTGTGTGAGAAACTAAGTGAACCCCTGATCCAGCAGCTGGTAGCAGCAGTGAGTGAGAAACTAAGTGAACCCCTGATCCAGCAGCTGGTAGCAGCAGAGTGTGAGAAACTAAGTGAACCCCTGATCCAGCAGTTGGTAGCAGCAGTGAGTGAGAAACTAAGTGAACCCCTGATCCAGCAGCTTCAGCAGCAGAGTGTGAGAAACTAAGTGAACCCCTGATCCAGCAGCTGGTAGCAGCAGTGAGAAACTAAGTGAACCCCTGATCCAGCAGCTGGTAGCAGCAGTGAGTGAGAAACTAAGTGAACCCCTGATCCAGCAGCTGGTAGCAGCAGTGTGTGAGAAACTAAGTGAACCCCTGATCCAGCAGCTGGTAGCAGCAGTGAGTGAGAAACTAAGTGAACCCCTGATCCAGCAGCTGGTAGCAGCAGTGTGTGAGAAACCAAGTGAACCCCTGATCCAGCAGCTGGTAGCAGCAGTGTGTGAGAAACTAAGTGAACCCCTGATCCAGCAGCTGGTAGCAGCAGTGAGTGAGAAACTAAGTGAACCCCTGATCCAGCAGTTGGTAGCAGCAGTGAGTGAGAAACTAAGTGAACCCCTGATCCAGCAGCTTCAGCAGCAGTGAGTGAGAAACTAAGTGAACCCCTGATCCAGCAGCTGGTAGCAGCAGTGAGTGAGAAACTAAGTGAACCCCTGATCCAGCAGCTGGTAGCAGCAGAGTGTGAGAAACTAAGTGAACCCCTGATCCAGCAGCTGGTAGCAGCAGTGAGAAACTAAGTGAACCCCTGATCCAGCAGCTGGTAGCAACAGTGAGAAACTAAGTGAACCCCTGATCCAGCAGCTGGTAGCAGCAGTGAGAAACTAAGTGAACCCCTGATCCAGCAGCTTCAGCAGCAGAGTGTGAGAAACTAAGTGAACCCCTGATCCAGCAGCTTCAGCAGCAGAGTGTGAGAAACTAAGTGAACCCCTGATCCAGCAGCTGGTAGCAGCAGTGAGAAACTAAGTGAACCCCTGATCCAGCAGCTGGTAGCAGCAGTGAGTGAGAAACTAAGTGAACCCCTGATCCAGCAGCTGGTAGCAGCAGTGAGTGAGAAACTAAGTGAACCCCTGATCCAGCAGCTGGTAGCAGCAGTGAGTGAGAAACTAAGTGAACCCCTGATCCAGCAGTTGGTAGCAGCAGTGAGTGAGAAACTAAGTGAACCCCTGATCCAGCAGCTTCAGCAGCAGTGAGTGAGAAACTAAGTGAACCCCTGATCCAGCAGCTGGTAGCAGCAGTGAGTGAGAAACTAAGTGAACCCCTGATCCAGCAGCTGGTAGCAGCAGAGTGTGAGAAACTAAGTGAACCCCTGATCCAGCAGCTGGTAGCAGCAGTGAGAAACTAAGTGAACCCCTGATCCAGCAGCTGGTAGCAGCAGAGTGTGAGAAACTAAGTGAACCCCTGATCCAGCAGCTGGTAGCAGCAGTGAGAAACTAAGTGAACCCCTGATCCAGCAGCTGGTAGCAACAGTGAGAAACTAAGTGAACCCCTGATCCAGCAGCTGGTAGCAACAGTGAGAAACTAAGTGAACCCCTGATCCAGCAGCTGGTAGCAGCAGTGAGAAACTAAGTGAACCCCTGATCCAGCAGCTGGTAGCAGCAGAGTGTTAAGGATGCGTCGGAGCTCCTTTCTCTCCTAAAGGACGGTCCGGTGTTAATGTTTTGGGCCGGGTTGAGGAACTGGATGCAAAGTGTTTGGAGACGCATCGATGCGCTGGAAGGATTTCTGTAAAAGTCCCCGATGGATTCTGCGGCGCTCACATCTGAGTCAGAGTTCCTCTTCTTCCCCCCGATAACATCTAGATTTCTAAAGTTAGAGGATTGTTGAAAGAGCAGAATAGTTTTTTTTAGCAGATCTACATAGCATCCAGATCTTTGCGTCAGCGTGACATTTAACTGAACCGGAAAGCAGTTTAGTTCTCCACAACTTGGACAAGACGGAGTAAACAGCCCCGAACAATGCAGCCATCTCTGGCTGTGTGTCCACGTGTGCTTAACATAAGCAGCTTTGGCCACCGTGAAGACCATAAATTGACTTGATAAGATGTATCCGAATGATTCTGGTTGTTCCACTGACATACTGTGGCACGACTTGTAGAAATAAGATTGAAAATAGTAGTTTTGGTTACTTTAGAAGAGGCCTGCAGACAGATGTGTGATTTAAATAAGTCAAAGGTTCATAACTGCAACGGATTTATGAGAAAAGGAATAACGACTCGAAGGCAAAGAGTGAAACAGGAACGCTAAATATAGGTATATATACGCTTTTATATAGCTAATGTTTATTCACTATTTTTATTTTATTTTATTCTATTCTATTTTATTTTATTTTATTCTATTTGCTTGTTCTTACTTTAATGGTTTACATATCTTTTACTGTACGCTGCTGCAACTAAACAATTTCCCAAATTAGGATGAATAAAGTGTCTATCGAGCAACACTTTATTATTCCCACCATGGAGCCAGGGTTTGGGAGAACCTCTGGACTTCAGGCTGAGCCGGATAAACCATAACGAGGGGAGAAAAAGGTTCACACTGGAAAATATCTAAATCTCACCAAGTATATTTGTCTCATTGAGTATCTCATTACACTTAATATCAGACACAACTGCCTAACAAGCACCATTTCAGCCAGATATAGGGACTTGTTTGAAGACAATACATCTGGAATATCTTGTTAAATGAAAAAGTCTTGAAAACAAATTGTTTTGAGTCACATATCATATGAAACAAGCTTTTTTTTTTTACATTTGAAGAGGTTTTTAAGCTAATTTCAAGATCACTTTTATCTCAAAAGTCCTAAATATCACATTTTATTTCAAGAAATCTGGACAAGCTGATTTTCACTAGTTCCATTGGCAGATTTTTTTGCTTATTTCAAGCAAAAACGTCTTTTATTTGTTGTTTCTTTACTTATTTTTGGAGGGGCATTTTTTCCAGTGTACCACTTGACAGCATGACTCGGGACTTCTGGGTCCTGACTTCGACCTTTTTGGATGCGACTTGAGACTTACAAGTCGTGAGTTTTAGGTTTAATTCCTGGTCCAAATGCAAAGTGCACTTAGGGAAGACCCTGAACCCCCCTATGGTCTCTGATGTGAGTGGCTGATCCAGAAAAACTCTGCACAGGCTTAAAAAACTGCGCTTTAAGCAGATCAAAAGTAAGAGCAGCGTAGTGTTATATAAATGCAATACATGAACTATTCCACTGACTTGTAAGCAGAAGGTTCTGACTGCTGATTTTGGTTGAAAAGATGAAGAATCACAGTTACAAGTTAAAAAAAAAAACGCTTCGTCACCTGCTGCTGCTGACCAACAATAAAACAAAGAACTTTTTTTTTTTTAGGGGGAGAAGTCGGGATTTTTCTCACTAGGTTTCACTTTTCTTGGAGAAAGTCTGTATTTAGACTTCAGATTTAGAATTATTATTTATTTAGACTTAGAATTCAGGCTTAAATATCAGCAGCTGTTTAAAGCAGAACATTTTTTTTTAAACATATTTTTATTATGATTTTTCATTGATTTAAACATTGACATTTAAACATGAACATTATATCCCCATCTAGCAATAATAATAATAATAATAATAATAATAATATAAATAAATAAATAAATAAATAAAAGAGAATAAAAAATAAATAAACAGATAAACATAGAATAAAAGAAACAAAATGATACTAATGTAGATAAATAATGTCCAGGGGTGTGGCACTGCCCCCCCCCCCCCCAGGAACAAGTCCTGCCCCCCTGAGAAATGTCCCGACCATCCAAAGAAAACTTATTTAAATTTATTATCTCTGTTTGTGTCTTGTATTGTTAGAATAAATGCAGGTGGTGATTTAAAAAAAGCATATATCTGCAAAGTTTATAGCTTTATTTATTTTTTTGTTATCGTGTCTCCCCCCCCCCCCCCCCCCCCCCCCCCCCCCCCCCCCCCCCGTTACCTTAACCCCTTACTGCTTAAAAAAAAAGGCGATTTTCAAATTTTCGGATGTTTTTGTTGTATATAATGATCTGAAATGTAGACTTAATGAAGGTAATAATAAAAATAAAAACAAAAAATTCATAAAAAAATTCCACACTGTTAACAAAATTGACGGTCATGATTTATGCTAGTGTGACCATATTTTCATTACCAAATTGAATTATTACTATTATTATTATTATTATTATTATTATTATTGTTATGCTTGAAGTTGTAGTAGAAGTTTTCCACCGATTTTTTTCAGGTATTGTTTTCTGCCCCCCCAGATGAGCTAACTGCCCCCCCACACATGCCATTCTGGTCACACCTCTGGTTTTGTCAAATCTTCGTCACTAATGACTCAGTTGAGTCATTTTTCTTTCCTCTGTGGCCTTTTTGCTGCGATTTCCATGACAAAGTTTCCTACTTCTACAGGTTTTACAGCAGTTTCTGCGTGTTGTAGTATAAAAAAATCAGGGATGGTCGCCGAGCCGATGTGGAGATGACGAGTGATGAAGAACTCTGCTGACACGGACTTATTCGAACATAGAAACCTTTGTTGCATTCTTCAGGTCCGTCTCGAATTTACAGAAAAGATGCATCAAGTCTGGAGAAAGTGGCTCAATTGTTCGAATGGAATCTCTCTCTTTCAGAGGGGTGAAACTTCTTTTTATGGGAGATGCTCCAGGTCTCTTCTTCTCCAGGCATCTAGCCAAGAGTCAATGTACATGGACTTCACGCCTTTGGAATGTATTTTTTCCTCCGATTCTCCTTATTTGACTATGTGCTATCTCTGGTTGGAACACATGCACTCAGTGGCCTCCTTCAGTAGGGATGGGAATTGATAAGATTTTTACGATGCCAGTTCCATTTTCGATTCTGCTTAACGATTCGGTTCTTTGTCGGTTCCCTTATCGATTCTCATTTGGAGAAAAAGGACAACAAACCGGTCGATTAGCATCAACTTTGTTTAGTTTAGAAGTAACACGAGTCATGACCTCACAAACCCAACAACGGTGAGGTCCACATTGGTCTATCCTGGCCTGGGTAATTTAACTCTTCCTGCTCTGGTGAAAGGAGAAGCTGGAGGTAGAGGTGAACTGGGGGTAGTACCACCAGCCTCTGGCTCTGAGCCAGTCGGGCTCTGTCTCTCATGATTTCATCTAAATGTAATGCCTGAGAAGGCATTCATTTAACCTTAACCGTTACTAACAGCAGCTTTTACAATCAGGCAAATGGTGCTAACATGATAGGCAGTGTTTGTTAGTTAGTTAGTTACCTGCAGTGTTAGCTGAGGACATGCTAACGTTGCTAACGTTGCTGGGTTCAGATTCACCGACGTTAATCATTCATTCATAGTTATTGCATGTTGGTAGTATTTCCTTCCTTTGGTGAAATATTCACTTTGCAAGTTGCCCTGTTGTCGTCTTTTTTAGGGATGTGGAACCAAACCTTCGAGCGTTTGTACCGCTTGGGCGCCATGTTTACTGTTGGCTGCTGGCTGCGCTGGACTCGCCACGCAACGCTGCGTGGTGACGTCATTCGCGCCCACTGGAATCGATAAGGGAATCGTTTGCAAAATCGGAAAATGATTCCAAGGAACTGAAACACTGGGAACCGGTTCCTGATTCCCATCCCTACTTCTGACTCATTTTTGCTACAATTTCCATGACAAAGTTTCCTACTTTAACAGATTTTACAGCAGTTTCTGCGTGTTTTTTCTTTACTTTTCAGTCTGTCATTAGCAGAACTCATCATGAGCACCTGTACGTATCCATATATGTTAATACAGGTAATCAGGTGCTGGCAGAATGCTGCGTTTTTCTTTCCTGGAACCGATCAGCTCAACATATTTCTCTCCAGGAGCAGGAATACTGTCCAGCTGCCATTCGGGATGGAGGTGCTGACGTGAAACTGGAAGATCTCGTTTCTCTGCTCAGTGAAATCTTATTTCCTCTCCGGATCAACACGATGATGATTCATCAGTTTCATCATCGTCGACTGTCCGCAGTTTAGACTGAGCGCCGTAATTACTCCTGGAACTGGAACATGTTAAACATTACCTCATATGTTTTCATGCTTTCATTGAATTCTGCTCTGAGTTTCTCCCTGAAAACGGACTTGATTGGTCATTTGGACTCATTAAAACACGTGTTTACGGCCACAAATTATCTTCACGTGAAGCAACACACACACACACACACACACACTTGTTGTTTCAGGGCACTTCCAGACTTCCTTGGAAGCAAACCTGTTGTCATTATTTGTCTCTTTTAGTGCTGCAATGCAGACGATTTAAGAGGGAAGGACCGTCGTGCATCAACAAATCTAAAGCCAGAGCAGGGTTGCATAAGCAGGCGAGTGTGTGTCATCATTCCAGCAAGTAAAGAAAGTTTAATCCCATTCAGTCAGAATGGAAACGTTCTGCTTTAAACAGCAGATGGTGGATTTAAGATGTGGTTTGACTAAAGTTCCTGCAAAAATTTTGGATTTATATGCAGAAGGTAGCTTGTTATCATATAACAAGATTTTATTCCGCATGGGGGCCAGAGGACAATCTTCACTGTTCTATGATTTACTGTGACAACATTCAAAAGAGTCGTCTTCTAAACAGCGGGAGGCATGGATAACTGATTTAAAGGAGGATATCCAGGAAGTAGACTGGGACAGGGCTTGTTTTAAGGCTCACTGACTTTGGACTCTTACAGGCCAGGAGGATAATTGCATTATTGTGGAAAAGTATGGACGCACCTTGTATTGGAATGTGGACAAAAGAACTGATGTCCCGTCTCGCTTTGGAGAGACTAACATATATTGTAAAAAGAAAAAGAATTTTGCCCACTTATGGAGACCTAATATGGACTTTAAGAAAACTCACAACCCTGAATTGTGATTAAACTGTACAAGTTGTGCAATGTGTGCACTGCTGTTGGAATGTAATTTTGTTTTATTAATGATTATTTATCTGCATTAGTATCATTTTGTTTGTTTTATTCTATGTTTATCTGTTTATTTATTTTTATTCTATTTTATTTATTTCACTTGAAATAAAATGTGATATTAAGAACTTTTGAGATAAAAGTGATCTTGAAATTAGCTTAAAAACCTCTTCTGAGAAACTAAGTGAACCCCTGATCCAGCAGCAGTGAGTAAGAAACTAAGTGAACCCCTGATCCAGCAGCAGTGAGTAAGAAACTAAGTGAACCCCTGATCCAGCAGCTGGTAGCAGCAGTGAGTGAGAAACTAAGTGAACCCCTGATCCAGCAGCTGGTAGCAGCAGTGTGTGAGAAACTAAGTGAACCCCTGATCCAGCAGCTGGTAGCAGCAGTGAGTGAGAAACTAAGTGAACCCCTGATCCAGCAGCTGGTAGCAGCAGTGTGTGAGAAACTAAGTGAACCCCTGATCCAGCAGCTGGTAGCAGCAGTGAGTGAGAAACTAAGTGAACCCCTGATCCAGCAGCTGGTAGCAGCAGCAGTGTGAGAAACTAAGTGAACCCCTGATCCAGCAGCTGGTAGCAGCAGTGAGTGAGAAACTAAGTGAACCCCTGATCCAGCAGCTGGTAGCAGCAGTGAGTGAGAAACTAAGTGAACCCCTGATCAAGCAGCTGGTAGCAGCAGAGTGTGAGAAACTAAGTGAACCCCTGATCCAGCAGCTGGTAGCAGCAGTGAGTGAGAAACTAAGTGAACCCCTGATCCAGCAGCAGTGAGTAAGAAACTAAGTGAACCCCTGATCCAGCCAGCAGCTGGTAGCAGCAGTGTGTGAGAAACTAAGTGAACCCCTGATCCAGCAGCTGGTAGCAGCAGTGAGAAACTAAGTGAACCCCTGATCCAGCAGCTGGTAGCAGCAGTGAGTGAGAAACTAAGTGAACCCCTGATCCAGCAGCTGGTAGCAGCAGCAGTGTGAGAAACTAAGTGAACCCCTGATCCAGCAGCTGGTAGCAGCAGTGAGTGAGAAACTAAGTGAACCCCTGATCCAGCAGCTGGTAGCAGCAGTGAGTGAGAAACTAAGTGAACCCCTGATCCAGCAGCTGGTAGCAGCAGTGTGTGAGAAACTAAGTGAACCCCTGATCCAGCAGCTGGTAGCAGCAGTGAGAAACTAAGTGAACCCCTGATCCAGCAGCTGTTAGCAGCAGTGAGTGAGAAACTAAGTGAAACCCTGATCCTGCAGCTGGTAGCAGCAGTGAGTGAGAAACTAAGTGAACCCCTGATCCAGCCAGCAGCTGGTAGCAGCAGTGAGTGAGAAACTAAGTGAACCCCTGATCCAGCAGCTGGTAGCAGCAGTGTGTGAGAAACTAAGTGAACCCCTGATCCAGCAGCTGGTAGCAGCAGTGAGTGAGAAACTAAGTGAACCCCTGATCCAGCAGCTGGTAGCAGCAGTGAGTGAGAAACTAAGTGAACCCCTGATCCAGCAGCTGGTAGCAGCAGCAGTGTGAGAAACTAAGTGAACCCCTGATCCAGCAGCTGGTAGCAGCAGTGAGTGAGAAACTAAGTGAACCCCTGATCCAGCAGCTGGTAGCAGCAGTGAGTGAGAAACTAAGTGAACCCCTGATCAAGCAGCTGGTAGCAGCAGAGTGTGAGAAACTAAGTGAACCCCTGATCCAGCAGCTGGTAGCAGCAGCGAGTGAGAAACTAAGTGAACCCCTGATCCAGCAGCAGTGAGTAAGAAACTAAGTGAACCCCTGATCCAGCAGCTGTTAGCAGCAGTGAGTGAGAAACTAAGTGAACCCCTGATCCAGCAGCTGGTAGCAGCAGTGAGTGAGAAACTAAGTGAACCCCTGATCCAGCAGCTGTTAGCAGCAGTGAGTGAGAAACTAAGTGAACCCCTGATCCTGCAGCTGGTAGCAGCAGTGAGTGAGAAACTAAGTGAACCCCTGATCCAGCCAGCAGCTGGTAGCAGCAGTGAGTGAGAAACTAAGTGAACCCCTGATCCAGCAGCTGGTAGCAGCAGCAGTGTGAGAAACTAAGTGAACCCCTGATCCAGCAGCTGGTAGCAGCAGTGAGTGAGAAACTAAGTGAACCCCTGATCCAGCAGCTGGTAGCAGCAGTGAGTGAGAAACTAAGTGAACCCCTGATCAAGCAGCTGGTAGCAGCAGAGTGTGAGAAACTAAGTGAACCCCTGATCCAGCAGCTGGTAGCAGCAGCGAGTGAGAAACTAAGTGAACCCCTGATCCAGCAGCAGTGAGTAAGAAACTAAGTGAACCCCTGATCCAGCCAGCAGCTGGTAGCAGCAGTGTGTGAGAAACTAAGTGAACCCCTGATCCAGCAGTTGGTAGCAGCAGTCAGTGAGAAACTAAGTGAACCCCTGATCCAGCAGCTGGTAGCAGCAGTGAGTGAGAAACTAAGTGAACCCCTGATCCAGCAGCTGGTAGCAGCAGTCAGTGAGAAACTAAGTGAACCCCTGATCCAGCAGCTGGTAGCAGCAGTGTGTGAGAAACTAAGTGAACCCCTGATCCAGCAGCTGGTAGCAGCAGTGAGTGAGAAACTAAGTGAACCCCTGATCCAGCAGCTGGTAGCAGCAGCAGTGTGAGAAACTAAGTGAACCCCTGATCCAGCAGCTGGTAGCAGCAGTGAGTGAGAAACTAAGTGAACCCCTGATCCAGCAGCTGGTAGCAGCAGTGAGTGAGAAACTAAGTGAACCCCTGATCAAGCAGCTGGTAGCAGCAGAGTGTGAGAAACTAAGTGAACCCCTGATCCAGCAGCTGGTAGCAGCAGTGAGTGAGAAACTAAGTGAACCCCTGATCCAGCAGCTGGTAGCAGCAGTGAGTGAGAAACTAAGTGAACCCCTGATCCAGCAGCTGGTAGCAGCAGTGAGTGAGAAACTAAGTGAACCCCTGATCCAGCAGCTGGTAGCAGCAGTGAGTGAGAAACTAAGTGAACCCCTGATCCAGCAGCTGGTAGCAGCAGTGAGTGAGAAACTAAGTGAACCCCTGATCCAGCAGCTGGTGGCAGCAGTGAGTGAGAAACTAAGTGAACCCCTGATCCAGCAGCTGGTAGCAGCAGAGTGTGAGAAACTAAGTGAACCCCTGATCCAGCAGCTGGTAGCAGCAGTGAGTGAGAAACTAAGTGAACCCCTGATCCAGCAGCTGGTAGCAGCAGAGTGTGAGAAACTAAGTGAACCCCTGATCAAGCAGCTGGTAGCAGCAGAGTGTGAGAAACTAAGTGAACCCCTGATCCAGCAGCTGGTAGCAGCAGTGAGTGAGAAACTAAGTGAACCCCTGATCCAGCAGCTGGTAGCAGCAGAGTGTGAGAAACTAAGTGAACCCCTGATCAAGCAGCTGGTAGCAGCAGAGTGTGAGAAACTAAGTGAACCCCTGATCCAGCTGCTGGTAGCAGCAGTGAGTGAGAAACTAAGTGAACCCCTGATCCAGCAGCTGGTAGCAGCAGAGTGTGAGAAACTAAGTGAACCCCTGATCAAGCAGCTGGTAGCAGCAGAGTGTGAGAAACTAAGTGAACCCCTGATCAAGCAGCTGGTAGCAGCAGTGAGTGAGAAACTAAGTGAACCCCTGATCCAGCAGCTGGTAGCAGCAGTGTGTGAGAAACTAAGTGAACCCCTGATCCAGCAGCTGGTAGCAGCAGTGAGTGAGAAACTAAGTGAACCCCTGATCAAGCAGCTGGTAGCAGCAGTGAGTGAGAAACTAAGTGAACCCCTGATCCAGCAGCTGGTAGCAGCAGTGTGTGAGAAACTAAGTGAACCCCTGATCCAGCAGCTGGTAGCAGCAGAGAGAAACTAAGTGAACCCCTGATCCAGCAGCTGGTAGCAGCAGAGTGTTAAGGAAGCGTCGGAGCTCCTCTCTCTCCTAAAGGACGGTCCGGTGTTAATGTTTTGGGCCGGGTTGAGGAACTGGATGCAAAGTGTTTGGAGACGCATCGATGCGCTGGAAGGATTTCTGTAAAAGTCCCCGATGGATTCTGCGGCGCTCACATCTGAGTCAGAGTTCCTCTTCTTCCCCCCGATAACATCTAGATTTCTAAAGTTAGAGGATTGTTGAAAGAGCAGAATAGTTTTTTTTAGCAGATCTACATAGCATCCAGATCTTTGCGTCAGCGTGACATTTAACTGAACCAGAAAACTTCTACTACAGCTTCAAGCATAACAATAATAATAATAATAATAATAATAATAATAATAATAGTAATAATTCAATTTGGTAATGAAAATATGGTCACACTAGCATAAATCATGACCGTCAATTTTGTTAACAGTGTGGAATTTTTATTTATTTATTTTTATTATTACCTTCATTAAGTCTACATTTCAGATCATTATATACAATGATCTGAAATCATTGTATATAATGATTTCAGATCATGGGGGGGGGGGACACGATAACAAAAAAATAAATAAAGCTATAAACTTTGCAGATATATGCTTTTTTTAAATCACCACCTGCATTTATTCTATCAATACAAGACACAAACAGAGATAATACATTTAAATAAGTTTTCTTTGGATGGTCGGGACATTTCTCAGGGGGGCAGGACTTGTTCCTGGGGGGGGGGGGGGGGGCAGTGCCACACCCCTGGACATTATTTATCTACATTAGTATCATTTTGTTTCTTTTATTATATGTTTATCTGTTTATTTATTTTTATTCTCTTTTATTTATTTATTTATATTATTATTATTATTATTATTATTATTATTATTGCTAGATGGGGATATAATGTTCATGTTTAAATGTCAATGTTTAAATCAATGAAAAATCATAATAAAAATATGTTTAAAAAAAAATGTTCTGCTTTAAACAGCTGCTGATATTTAAGCCTGAATTCTAAGTCTAAATAAATAATAATTCTAAATCTGAAGTCTAAATACAGACTTTCTCCAAGAAAAGTGAATCCCGACTTCTCCCCCTAAAAAAGTTCTTTGTTTTATTGTTGGTCAGCAGCAGCAGGTGACGAAGCGTTTTTTTTTTTAACTTGTAACTGTGATTCTTCATCTTTTCAACCAAAATCAGCAGTCAGAACCTTCTGCTTACAAGTCAGTGGAATAGTTCATGTATTGCATTTATATAACACTACGCTGCTCTTACTTTTTATCTGCTTAAAGTGCAGTTTTTTAAGCCTGTGCAGAGTTTTTCTGTATCAGCCACTCACATCAGAGACCATATGGGGGTTCAGGGTCTTGTCAAGATTTCTTGAAATAAGATGTGATATTTAGGACTTTTGAGATAAAAGTGATCTTGAAATTAGCTTAAAAACCTCTTCAAATGAAAAAAAAAGCTTGTTTCATATGATATGTGACTCAAAACAATTTGTTTTCAAGACTGTTTCATTTAACAAGATATTCCAGATGTTTTGTCTTCAAACAAGTCCCTATATCTGGCTGAAATGCTGCTTGTTAGGCAGTTGTCTCTGATATTAAGTGTAATGACAAAAATATACTTGGTAAGATTTAGATTTTTTCCAGTGTACAAACCTGCAGCTCGTTCCACGTCACAAGGAAGCACTCAGTTAAGGACCGGGACTCTCAAGTTGTACTTCTTCCAAGTGAAAACTCAAGACCTAAAACTCGAGTCTAAAATCAAACCCGACCTGTTCTATGTCAAAACCAACAGGTCTAAAGGCAAGACCAGGAAGTAGTCACGTCCCATGTAAGGTTCAGCGAGTTCCAAGTTCAATACTTACCAGTTCAAGCCTCAAGTAAAGTTCAAAGTACAGACAAATGCATAATATTTGGCCTGAAGTACCACGACTCGAGGGAAGCCCCACCGGTCTTAACTAAAACCACAAGTTTGGATGAGTCCCGACTCGAGTAAAGACCAACAACTGTGAAGTCCAAAGTCACGAGCAATGAGTTCCACTTCGTAAATGTGAGAGTCTGGTGGAAGAACAGCGAGGTCCAACATCAAGTCCCAAGTTACTTCCAGTCGTAATTCTTTACTGTGAAAGCTGTGAAAAGCAAGATTAAAGCAAGATTAAATCAAGATTAAATCAAGATTAAATCAAGATTAAATCAAGATTAAATCAGGTCCCAAACCAAGACCTACAAGTATTTAACCCTCCTGTTGTCTTGCAGGTCAAAGTGAGCCACCACCATGTTTAGCTGTAGAAAAAATACCTTAAACTATCTTTTTCCAACTTGACTTTTCCTAAAGGGACCCCATCATTAGAAAAAGTCACACTTTATTTTTGTTCATGTTTCCATGTGGGCTGTACACCACTAGGGTACAAAGATTGTCTTATGGCTCATTTTTGAGCCGTGAATTATAAAAACATTTAAACAGCAGAAAAATGTTCACTGTTTTTTTCCCTTTCAATATAATTAATTCAGAAGTAATTACTTCACATTTATATAATAGCAATAATAAACCTTTATGATGTAAAAGAAAACTGAGAAAACAAGAAAACTGTTGGTCCGACTGACAGTTGGTTTGTGGTAAAAAAAAAAAAGTGTAATCCTGAAAACTGGTGAGTGTCTTTTTGTATTGTGTAACAAAAATAAATGATAAAAAATGTATTGAATTGAGTTGAATAGATAAATAACAGGTGGTTTCATCACACAAAATAGATTTTGGATTTAAAATTCAATTAAGTTGCTTTATTTTGGGGCTTTGGTGGGACAAAGGGGAGTAAACACAATGTTAAGACCGCACAAAGGGTTAAGAAAGACCAAGACCTGACCTCCAAGTCCCAAGTACCAAGACCCCGGTCAAGACCTACCAGTTCCCAACTCAAGTCTCAAGGACTCCAGTCCGAGGTTGAGACCAGCAAGTCCCTTATAAAGAACAAAGTAAAAAAAATCCTACACCTGATCTCCAAGTCTAAATCAAATCATTTCAATCATTTTATTTGTTTCTCTTTATGTTCTTTTATGTATTTTTAATGCTTCTTGCACTCCCTGCCGCAATGCTTTTATTTTATGTAAAGCACTTTGAACTGTTCTGTACATGAAATGTTCTATTATTATTATTATTGAAATATTTTTTATTAATTTTCACATTATACACTCACACTAGTACTCAATACCCCAGACCAGAGGGGAAGAAATAGAAAATAAATAATGATAATAATAAATAAATACAAATCAGGAGAGGAAAACATATAAATAACTCGGTATATATAAAGTGGTTATACATACACATATACATATAAATGCATGTATACACATGACTGCATATACAGAGTTACATGAAATGTTCTATACAAATAAATTTTATTTTATTTTATTTGATAATCAATTTGAACAAATGCCAACTAGTCGTTATGGGCTCCTACTGAAATATCTGTCACTTTAGATCAGAAAACTGCTAAACGATTGTGTGACTCGGATGTTTGAAATACAATAAACGACTGACAACAATAGATGCTGCCAGCATCAGAACAGCAGAACAAAAGTTTAGGTGTTTACCTGGATGTTTAAATGTCACGGACAGGACAATACACCTCGTCATGAGCGCTGCCAGCCACACCTTTCCGCGTGTGACCGCTTAATAACGCAAACAGAAACTCTGTCAGGCAGGATGTCATGTGACGTCACCAATAACAGATACCCGGGGAGCCAAAGTCTCAACAGCTCAATAAAACGGGTTGAACCTGACACAGTCTGCCATACTTTTTATTTGCGTTTTTTATATTCACTTTGACCCTAAGAAGCACTAATCAGAGGGTCTGCTCTGCCGGAAACATCGCGGAAAAAAATGGTGGCCATTTTAGTGTCATTTTTTGATAGAAAATGTTGGAAAATTACAATTTTCCACAAATCCTCAGTGGGTTGAGTAAGCTGCCAATAAATGCATTCCAGATGCACAGAACACATGTGGAGACAACATCCAATGAAATTATAACTCTTAAAATACATTTCCACATGATTTTGGCTCAATTTAATGCAAAGAAATCAGGCGTTTTTTCACTTTTTCCCAATATTTTCATCTTTTCTTCATTGGCAATCAATTATTCCCCAAATTATGACATCAGTCAACATGCCATTCTGTTCACCAAACAGTATACTCATTCCACAGAAAAAATGAGAAAGATCCAACCAAAATCATTGGATCTGTGATGATTTCCCCTCTTCGGCCTCGTTGGCGATAGTTGTTGACTGATGTCATGATTTGGGGGAATAATTGATTGCCAATGAGGTAAAGATGAAAATATTGGGAAAAAGTGAAAAAACCTGATTTCTTTGCATTAAATTGAGCCAAAATCATGTGGAAATGTATTTTAGGAGTTATAATTTCATTGGATGTTGTCTCCACAGGTGTTCTGTGCATCTGGAATGCATATATTGACAGCTTACCCAACCCACTGAGGATTTGTGGAAAATTGTAATTTTCCAACATTTTCTATCAAAAAATGAAGGCTACATACACTAAAAATGCCACAATTTTTTTTCGTCATGTTTCCGGCAGAGCAGACCCTCTGATTATTGCTTCTTAGGGTCGAAGTGAACATAAAAAACACAAATAAAAAGTATGGCAGACCATGTCAGGTTCAACCCATTTTTGAGACTTTGGCTCCCCGATTAAAAGTCAAGTTTTATATCTGCCGCAAATCTGATGAGTTTAAATCTGATGAATTTAAATCTGATGAGTTTAAATCTGATCAGTTTAAATCTGATGAATTTAAATCTGATGAATTTAAATCTGATGAGTTTAAATCTGATGAGTTTAAATCTGATGAATTTAAATCTGATGAATTTAAATCTGATGAGTTTAAATCTGATGAATTTAAATCTGATGAGTTTAAATCTGATGAGTTTAAATCTGATGAGTTTAAATCTGATGAATTTAAATTCAACCTTTCCTGCCACCTGCGAGCAGGATGGAGACGGAGCTTCATGGTGGGAAGGTTGCGTTCCACTTGGTGCCTGGAGAGTAGAGGCTGGAAACAAGCTGCTGTGATCTTTTATTCTTCTGATGATTCTGCTCATATTTTCAGACTTCATGTTTGATAAGCATAAATTCATCTGCAGCGGACACACTCCACCGGTGGAAAGTTGACTGAATGTCCCTGAAAGTCTCCCTCTGATGAGAGGACTTTCCCCTCGTCTGTTAGCTGGATCGTCTTATTGACGCACCAGGAGAGCTGGAGTGCCAGCCAACAGTTTGGTGTTTTCTGGATGCTGCAAACAGTGACTTTGCAGACCCGTTTTGCTGTAGTTTTAAAGGGAAATGCCTGCTTTGTCATGTTTTGGGTTTCACCACGCTACAAACGTTTGGATGCAGCGATGCTGGGATGCAAGCTGCAGCAGATTAACAGGATATTATTGAACTGAAATGGATGGTTTTCTCATTGTTATGCACATTTTAAACAGTTCAGTTGAGATCAGGAACATTGCATCAAAATATCCTCTTTCTGGTTCACTGACTGCCAAGTTAGATACAATACTTTTACAGTTTAAACTAGGGCTGGGCGAGTTAACTCGTTATTATCGCGTTAACTCGATAATTATTTAACGCCGATAAATATTTTATCTCGCATTAACGCAGGTTTTATTATTTATTTTATTCTGTAAAAGTCTGTTGCTCACAGGCTTTTATTTTGTAAAAGTCTGTTGCTCACAGGCTTTTATTTTGTAAAAGTCTGTTGCTCACAGGCTTTTATTTTGTAAAAGTCTGCTGCTCACAGGCTTTTATTTTGTAAAAGTCTGTTGCTCGCAGGCTTTTATTTTGTAAAAGTCTGTTGCTCGCAGGCTTTTATTTTGTAAAAGTCTGTTGCTCACAGGCTTTTATTTTGTAAAAGTCTGTTGCTCACAGGCTTTTATTTTGTAAAAGTCTGTTGCTCACAGGCTTTTATTTTGTAAAAGTCTGCTGCTCACAGGCTTTTATTTTGTAAAAGTCTGTTGCTCTCAGGCTTTTATTTTGTAAAAGTCTGTTGCTCACAGGCTTTTATTTTGTAAAAGTCTGCTGCTCACAGGCTTTTATTTTGTAAAAGTCTGCTGCTGTCTGCTGTGGAACAGGAAAAGAAAGTAATCGGCGGATCCACCAAACATGGAGAAGGGTACGGAACTTTTACTCGGCCATTTTCATTTTAAAGTTCTTCCAGACGGCGGAGTCGACAGAACCAAAGTCATCTGTAAACACAGCCAAGTTGAATTGTCTTCTCAGCGTAGTAGTTCCAGTCTAAAATATCACTTAAAGGCAAAACACACAACTGATAGCAGCAAGTCATTCAAGGAAACAGACAGTGGAGCGAGGCTTCTACATAAAAACTACAGAAAGATGCTGATGTTAAAAGTGTGTTTGCACAACACATTTCATGTACAAACAATTCAAAGTGCTTCACATAAAATAAAAGCATTGCAGCAGGGAGTGGAAGAAGCATTAAAAATACATAAAAGAATATAAAGAGAAACAAATAGAATAATTTAAATTAATTAAAAACAAGCAACAGTCCAGATAAGTTCAAAGATATCGTGCATGCTAAATGCTAAAGGCTATACACTACTTTTGGATCCATTTTTGGATTCTTCGTACAAATGAGATTAATCGTGATTGATCAGGGAAATCATGTGATTAATTAGATTAAACATTTTAATCGTTGCCCAGCCCTAATTTAAACCACTTCCGTAGTTCTGCAGTGTTATGGGACCAAAGGTGATCAGCTGACTGACCAGGATTCACCAGGCTCGGCCCAAATGCATGACGGCTCCCGGAGGAAAGCCAAATCCTTTGATTCAGGCAGCAGTTTGATGTTTGATGGCTCATTTCCAGCTCACATGTTTGACCATTTAGATCACAGAGTGAGAGCACTAATGGTTGACTGATTGTAAAAAGAATTATGTCTCCTTTCACAGAACATTGATGGAGGAAAAACCCTGGGGCATGTTTCAGTCCAATTGCTGGTTCCTGCTCTCTTGTGTAGCTAATAAATAACAGTGTGTTGAAGTGCTGACACATTAAATACTTTATTGATTGCTGTTTAAAAGAAGGAATTCCAATGTGTCGGGTGAGAAAACGAAAGCCGTCGAACAGAAGTTTTTGAGGACAGAAAGAGGAAGTGTGGAATCCACGTGCACATGCACGTGCCAGCGTCTGCTCTCTGCACACGCCTGAAAAAAGTTGGTCATCATAACTGTAGCTGATGAACAAATTCATCACGAAACAGATGTGTAACCTGCAGCACGCCGGAGGCAGACGCAGGAAAGAGAGCCTGTTGGAATATGATCTGAGGCTGGTGTTGCAGACAGACTAACTGCACAAAGCTTAATCTGGTGCACAGCCACATTCAGTTCAGTTCAGATCAGTTGACTTTATTAGTACCTGTCAGTAGCTTTGTTCTGCAGAAAATAGGAGAAGGCATCTCCCACACCTTATGAACAGACATTAATGTTATGACTGCTATGACTGGAGTGACTGCGTGGTTTGTTTGTCTGGGTGTCTGGGGTGGGGCGGGTGGGTGCCTTCGGGTTGCCAAGTGGCTCCCTGAATACGCTGCGGGCCCCGGACCCGGTGAACATCGGGCCCTCCTGCTCTGTGGCGGATCCCAGGACACAGGGGTGCCTATTGCAGCCATTCCTTGGCTGCCCTCTCCGGGGGAGCCTCTCTCCCCCGGTCTTCTAGACCCCCACACCCCTCTCCCTTCTGGCTCCTGTACACAGCACACATTCACACACGTAGGGTTTGAGGGCGGGTGTGTTCTGTGGGGGGCGGCGGATGGGTCCACGTAGGTGGTCCCCTTTGCTGCAGTCTGCAGCCCCCCGCCCTTGTTTTAATTACACCTTAGACATTACTAATCATGAGACACACACACACATTAGGTTTTGGGGGGTGATAGCACTGAGTGGTGTCTGGTGGGCGGGGCTCTTTGGGTATGTAGGCTGCCCGGAGGGCCACGCTCCCAGTTCCACAAGGTTGCCTGCCCCTCAATTTTAAATGCTCACTATTAGGAAATATCAAAGAGCCAGAGGGGCGAGGGGAGGGGTCTTCCCACACCCCTGTTGCCTGGTTGCTGCCTGGGGCGGGGGGGGGGGCCAGGAGGAGGAGTTGTCCTGCTGGTTCGGGCTCTGTGGTGGCTGGGGGGCTGCTGGCCCCCTCACACATTCATTAGCCCAGTAGCATGCTCACTAAGCAGTTGTTGTGCTGTCCTGTGGTTTAAGGTCACCTGTGTATTATATGTGATTGCTGCTGCTTGTGTTTTTTGTTTGTTTGTGTGTTTGTTCTCTGCTTGTCTGCTTCCAGGTGCTCCTGGTGGCTCTAAGGCTGGATTCCCCACAGAGGCCGTGAATCGTCTTCAGTTTTGTTTTTACAGGTGTAGCAGCTGGTTGTCTGACTTTTTACAGTTTTCTATGTTTGTCTCCTCATACTTCTGTTCCTTTTTTTCTTTTTCCCTTCTTCGCTCTCTCTCTGTCCCCCGGTCCAGTTCAACACTATCACACTATCACATCATGTTAAGTTTTGTAACAAAAATAAATAAATAAAAATGAGGAGTTGATGGGCGTCAAGCGGAGCTTTACATTCATAAAGCTTCCCTTGGCAAAGCAAATGTGTTTGGCATAAACGGTATTCAGATTACAATTCTGCTGCCATAATGCTGGACAGGACAAGGGGTTAAAAAAAAAAAAAAAAACAGACATTAATTTGACAGAGGACAGGTCAAGACAATACAAAGACAGACATGGCAGGTACTCACTGAACAGGATAAAAGTAGATATTGCCCACAAGGCCAGGAACAATAAATAAAGTTTGAAACCAGGCTCAGGGTTTCTATAAATAGAATTAAAGGTAGGGTAGGAGATCCTGGATTTTGAGTCCAGCGAAGCTGCATTTTGAAAATACACCGGTAAAAAGTCCCAACCCTTTTCTTCACTTTCCCCCCGAAGGCACGCCTCTAGACTCTAGAGTACATGAACGTGCTTGAGCACGAAGGTGCACGAGCGCTGTTCTGACAGCAAGCATCGATCGTTGCCGTATTTAGTATTTAGTTTATGCTAACTATACGTTTAATAATGCTAGGTGCTAGCCAAGCTGGCTCTAGTTTAGCTTCCTGCCAAGCTTCTGGGCGCGTAATTCGTTCACGGAGCAGGGTACGCGCACAGGGGGAAGGAGGGGGAGGGAGGAGCAGATTGCAGTTTGATAGACGCATCAGAATCCAATCATTGTGAACGGTCCGTTCAGTATGATTGGATACTGTTTTTCCTAGATTGTACGTTCTAGAGGCCACTAAAACTTTTCATATTTGTGTCAAAACTTTTAATTAATTGGTTGCAATGGGGGTGTGAAGAGTATTTCAAGCAATATGTAAAAAAATGTTCCAGAAAAAGATCCCCTACCCCACCTTTAAGTAATAAATAAATGGTAAAATAGACCTCAGCAGTAAAGTGCGTTAGCTTTTATTTAAAAGAGCGACAGCAGCAGGGACAAAGCTGTGCTTTTTTTCCTGCAGTTCGGGCATTTCCCAGCCTTCACTGAGCTGGATTATGTTGGATGTTGTCATTTCTCTGGGCTGAAATCCAACAGAAAAGAGCCGAATCTGCAAAGATGTTCAAAGGTGTCGCTGAGGACTCGATGGAAGACTTGTTCATCACCTTTTTGTTGGGTGGACGAGATTCACCCCAAGATGCTAAAGGCTGCGAACATTGTGGGGCGTGTAGGTCTGGAGGATGTCTGGTTTGGAAACATCGGGGCTGCATCTCTACTCTGGTTTTCTCAGCAGCGTGCTGTGTAACTATCTAAAAGTCCAAAGCTGAAGCCATTTCTGTCCTCATGTTGTGTGAAGCTCATGTTTCTTTTGTCGGATTCATTCTTAGTTAGAAGTAAAACTATTTGAATTTATTTTCTTTATCACAATATTACAATAATCATTTTTAATCTATATTTTACGCACTGATATTTAGTCTTAATGATCTGGGTGACTGAAGCTTAGAGTCTGGAAACTGTTTTTTCTTTCTTATTTCCTTCCAGCATCCTCTGAGTGACTTTGATTTCCGTAAAGCAATTTGGAAATATTGGATGTTAATACAGGTGATTCTGTGGGATGTTGTTGTTGGAAGGGAGTTGAGCCTTATCTTCATGTGACGGCTCAATGAATGCAAAGAAAACAGTGACATCCTTCCCAGGCCTCATTACTGCTGACGACAGTCTCCTTTAAACTTCTGCAGCAGACTTGGCAGCGTTTCTGGGCCATCTCCACTAACTGCTGGAAATTCTGCTGCAGCTAAAAATAACAACTAATGGCGCTTTGGGGGCCACAGCAGTGTTTGACGTTCAGCAAGCCTATCAAACCAGTTTTACTGTTGCATAACACGTGCACAACGTGTGCATTGTTTGCACGGCGAGCTGCAGTTCAACACAAGGAGCTCAAAATTCTCTTCTACAACATTATTATCGGCCTCATAATGTGTTGAAAATGCATGTTTTAATTCTAAGACAGCAACAAGCTGTGTGTTTCCCTGCCAACAGACAACCGTCCACACGGGCACGGCAAGTTTATTTGTACAGCACAATTCAACTGAAAAAAACTCCTAAGATTTACTTAAAAAACCCTTTGTAAGTATTTGCACTCAAATGATTTAAGTAATATTTAATGCTGCAGTATCAAGTAAACTTTACTCACCATAAAACATAACAGTTTTGAAGATATTAAGTAACATTTACTTAATTACATCTAAGTTTTAAGTTATATTTATTTAAACAAATTAAGTAAAGTCTACTTGTTTTTCATAGGCAGGAATATCATTTTACTCAAAATTTTAAGTAAATGTTATATATCTGTAGTATTTGCTGTTATGAAGTAACTTAGTAGATTTTAACGATACACTTTCAGAGTAAAGTTTATGTAGTATTTCTAGGTTTATGCACATACAACTATTAAACATTCAAATTGTATGAGGAAACCTGAGTAAAACTTACTCTTCCCCCATAATTCATGTATTACGTTAATAAAATGTTTAATTTTACTTAAGAAGCTCGAGTTCTTACTGAATCTTAAAAATACAATGTAGAAATTATTACTCTAATAGTTTACTTCACCAAAAAGTCACTTTTTTCTGTGTACATGGTGATTCAAAGTGCTTTACAGAGACATTAAAACAGCAGAAATAAAAAGCATGATTTAAATTTTAAACAAAAAAGAAAGAAATAAGAACAATAGATCAAATCAGTAGTTAAAATGTGATTAATTTTTGAAACTCAAGCTGTTGAAACACAGGCTGTAAATATGAATAATACGAGCGCACACACCTTTGGAATATATGCTTGGAGGGCTGAAACGTTCCCCATCGTGTCACCCTGAGGCCACACGCTCAGAAAGTAGTAATGTGACCGTGGAAGAATGAATGAAGGTGTCAGTCAGTTTGTGTACGCTGAACTAAACTTTAGTGACCTCTGCACATGCTCAGAACTTTAATATTTTAGTCCAGCTGAATTCCCAATGAAGCTGCTCTCATTCACAGGTTTTTATGATTCTTTTGTCAGACTGAAAATCAGTGAGTCGACTCACTTAAAGCATTTCCAGACTGTCGCTCTGCTCTAATAAAATCCTGATTTTCAGCCCACTTCTTGTGTCCTTTGGCACAGCTCAGCCTTTTCTCCCTGTTTCCCTTCCTTAAGAACGGCTTCCTGACAGCCACCCTTCCATGGAGCCCATTTCTGATGAGGCTTGGGCCAACAGCAGATGGATCAGCTGAAGGTCCAGATGCATCTCTCAGCTCCTGTGTCAGGTCTTTGCTGGATGTTTTCCTCTTTCTTAAGGACATCACTTTCAGATCCTGTTCATCTGCTGGAGATAGTTCTTTAGGCCTGACACTTCTTCTTCTGTCCTCCACTTGTCCAGTTTCCTCAAATGTTTTAAGGACACACTGCACACCATGCTGAGATATGCCAAGTTTTCAGCTGACAGCTCTTTGGGAATCACCTTGTTGCTGCAGAAATCCTGTTTTCTGTCTGTCACACTGTGTTATCTTTGCTGTTTTTCACACATGCAGCTAAAGAAATGGGAACAAATCTTAATTCCAGTCTAAAACCCACAAAGAGCTTCTAGATTATTCATTTCTGGTGGCATAAAGCAGTTTAATCATTTCATTTATATTAATTGTTCCATAATTAGTCGTTAGATTATATCTTATATTCCTTTTTTAAGCTTTAAATTGAATCTTATTTACTTTTTCTTGATGTTTTTTAACATATAATTCTTATTATTGTCTGTTTTTTTCCTACTTTTCTACTTTTAGACGTGATAACGTTCATTATTTTGGGATTAGGATTTTTTTAAACTGAATTTCTTATATTAATTTGACTCTTTTGGTAACTGAAAGCAGTTTCAACGTAAATGTACAACAAAGTTGAAACTATGAAGCTGTTTTTCACAGATGCAGCTAAAGAAATGGGAACAAATGATGTGTCTCTGTGACAGGCTGCTGGGAACAAAGTGCCTAAAGATCCAGTTTAAAACGGCTTCTTTGCTAAGTTGGACACAACACTGGTTCATCCCTTGAGTTAGGAGCCTTTTTCCTGCCTGAATGGTTCATAGCTCAGAGTTAAGTGGCTTAACAAAGAAAAAACACATTCCTCTGAAGATGCTCAGGTACTAGGACTGGACTGAAGATGAGGGAAGAAGCAGAAAATGTCCAAAGAGAAACTCTGAGAGAGCTTCAGGAAGCTGCTGATCAGGACACTTTAAGGTCTGGCTGCTGGGAAAGAAAATGTTCAGGACTTTTAAACAGTGCTGTATTTCTTACATCTCAAGTTATTCCAAAGTTACAGTCCTGTATTTCACATTTTAACTTCTCTCTGCAGCGCCCCCTGCTGGGAGAACACCGGCATCTACATTCTGAAGCTGTTCTCAGATCGATCTGATCTCTCAGATTTAGGTGGAAACATGTCAAATCTGATGTGCTGCTGCTGTTCTGAAGTCAACAAACAGTTTTCTTACATGTGAGTGCACCATGAGGACATTAAATCCTGCGGAAAAGTATCTGAAATGCAGCTGATCTTGATGAATCAGCTGGTCAACGTCACATCAGATGAAGCGCTCAGAGAGGTTTTAGATCAGCTGCAGCGCGTGCGCAGAGAGACGACCTCCCTCCGCAAATAAAAACACCTTCTGAATGTGTCTATGACATCAGCACGTGAGCATCCCTCCCTCTTCTCACCTGTTTCCACACACTTTCACTACAGAAAGAGGACGTTCCGTTTCCTCATGCCGCCGGTACTTCCCCGGCCTGGCGCATAAAAGCGTTTGCTGCCAAAGAGGAGCATTCAGATTAAAAACGAGCCTGGACATAAACAGTTAAGAGTCAGAGTCAAGAGAGTCATATCAGCGACAGAGAATGGACATGAAGCAGGTGAGAAGCGGGCCAAATGCTGCGGGGGGCCACCTGCGGGCCACCTGCGGAGGGCCAGCTGGGCTCCAGCTGCGGCTCACGCACCGTCTGCTCACTGCTCTGTGTTTGTCTCCTCCGGCAGGTTTTCATCCTGGTGCTGCTCCTCGCGCCTGCGTGGACTTGCATGGTGAACTCGGATCGGTGCTGTGATGAGGACGCGCTGCTTAGGACGGCAAAGAGGAAGCTCGAGAGCCGCTACCCGCAGCCCCGGGAGGTCCCATCTGTGGCGGACGCCGGCGCACCCGCCACCTGTCCGCTGGAGCTTTACCAGAAGATGCCGCTGCTAGATGTCAAAGACAGGTCCATTTCGCCCTGGAGATACGTGTGAGTGAACCTAACTTTCATCTTATTGAACTAGCTGAAATAATCCTCATTTAAACTACTGGCAGAATAAATCTGAACATTTAAATTAAACTTTAACCGGCTCAGAAACTCTCAGTGAGCTCAGAAAAGTGAATTTCCCAGTTTAAGATTGACGGTGAAAAGATGGGAGGAGGAGTGCTGGAAGCTGTGAGGATGCTTAGTTTGAATTAAAGTCATTATTTAGATCTTCACAAACCAGGCGCGTGGTCAGGACCCGCACACACCCACTTTTACGCGCGGAAACAGAGTGTTTGCACGAGGCGCAACTGAAGAGTCACTGAGCTGCAGGTGAGATGCAGCCCGCGGGTGGTTAGTCCATCAGAGACACTCACTACGCTCAGTGCAGAATAACCAGCCAGGAGGAAGATAATCCGGAAATTAATATCATCGTGGCTGTGGCACGTGGCTGGAAGCCAATAAAAATGAAACATTTGTGACATTTTTATCAGCTAATAAATATAAATATTTTCCAACCAGAGTGAAAACTCATCCAAACCGGTTTTACGCTTTGTCTCAGCCAGCAGAAAGTCTGTTCAAACTAAAATGATCATTTCATTTACAGACATGATTTACTCTCGTTGTGGCTGTCTTCACATGGGAACAGTGTGTGAGAGTCATTCCTGGTTGTTACCCCGCGACACAACGTGAGGATCGGGTGGTTAAACCTGGTTAGATCTGCATGCTGATGGGTAGAAAGCTGTGAGGGTGAAGCTCATTGTTAGACACCACTGGGAGTTAAATAATGCCATGTTGCATTTTTGGCTTCAGGCAAAGTGAAAACCTGGTTCAGTCTTATTTATAACGCGCCAAATCCCAAACAAAAGTCATCTCAGGTGACTCCCGCGGCGCTTTTACGCGCCAGGTGACCGCGCTGCGCCTCCTTCTGCTGGCAGAGCCGCTGAATTATGAGCCTTTCTGACTGTTTTCCCTCCTTTTCGCTCCAGAACTGTAACCAATCCGGACCACTTCCCTCACACCTACGTGGAGGCGCAGTGCCTGTGCCAGGGATGCATCCTCGTTCATGAGAACGGCTCCGTGGTGGAAAGCCACGACTACAACTCCGCCGTCATAGAGCAGACGCGGGTGTTCCTGAAGCGCGTGCCGTGCCCAAACGGGGAGGGGTACCAGCTGATGCCGGTCTCCCAGCAGGTGGCTGTTGGGTGTACCTGCGCCCGATACACGTCCTAGGGGCGACCCCGCCCGCGCACCCGCGCACCCGCGCACCCGCTGCCCCACCACAGCTCGCGTTGCGCTTGCGCTGCTTCCAGCTCGGGTGGGTGACGTCAGACTGGACCCTCATCCAGGAATCCGAGCTGGACACGCGCCTCCGTGCACAACTTCCTTTTTATAGGCCTATTTATTGTGTATTTATTTATAATGTATGTTTGCTCTGTATCATGACTTGTTTACTTTTCTGTAAACTGTTTTCATATCGATGACATGTCATCTAAGAAATTAGCTATTATATAGGTTTCTTAAATCTGAATTGAACTGTTAATAATGAAATATTTATTTGGGTTGTTTGCATGCGAAATGTTTGAGCTGTTTAGACTCTTCATCGCGTGATAAGGAAGACTTTGGAGTTTTTTCTCTGGCTGGTTTCGTCCCAGTGGGACTGCAAAAGTTGAGCTTCTCTGAAGCAAAATAAAGAAAAATGTTTAAGTAAGTCTGTGTGTGTCTGTGTGTAAAGCGGACTGTAAACCTCCCTCTGATCTGTTTTTATTCATGAAAAAATGAGATGAAAAGCAGCACGTGACACATCACACTGACTGTGTCGTTACTTATGGAACAAAAACAGAAAACACAGAGAGTTAAAAACTGAGTGAACCTTAAGAGGGTCAGTATCAGCCAGGAGTTGCAGGTAAAATGAGTCCATTGTCCGGGCAAAAAAATTAGGTTTCTTTAGGTTTATTTCTCCAACCAAGCAAACGAACAAAGACCAATGGGCCTTTGGCCTGGTAAAAACCATCAGCCCTCCCAGGTGCCTGCTCACCTGTGACTGCCCGCCATCTCAGTAAACTCTCCCAGTGCGCCTCAGATAACCAGTGCCTTCAAAATAAAAGTATAATTAAATACCCAAATTAACTCCAACAATACTAAATATCATAAATAACCAAAAAAGGTGTATTCCCCAAACTAAATCCCCAAAAGATAACTAAATAATAAGTGAGCCAAATATTACAAAATAACAAATAGCTCCTACAGATCTCCTCCAACATTGTAAGCAGTACCAGCCCCCCCAGAAAAACTACACAATAAAACAGAACAATTACAAAATAAAACAAAAAACTACAAAATAAAAATAAAAACTACAAAATAAAACAAAAAACTACAAAATAAAAATAAAAATTACAAAATAAAACAAAAAACTACAAAATAAAAATAAAAACTACAAAATAAAACAAAAACTACATAATAAAACAGAAAAATGACAAAATAAAACAAAAACTACAAAATAAAAATAAAAACTACAAAATAAAACAAAAACTACATAATAAAACAGAAAAATGACAAAATAAAACAAAAACTACATAATAAAAAAGAAAATTTATAAAATTTATAAAATAAAACAAAAACAACAACAAAATAAAAACAAAAACTACATAATAACCCCCATTCCAGACCAACTTCACTTCATGTGACCAATGCGTGTAGTCAGGAAATTAAAAACATGGATTTGAGTCGGGGCTGCACGGTGGCTAACCGGCTTCCTGCCAGCATCCAAAAAAAATGCACGTTAAGTTAACCGGTGTCTCTAAATTGTCCTTCGGAGTGGGTCTGGTTTGTCTCTGTGATGGGCTGGCGGCCTGTTCAGGCTCCGCCCCCACGCAACCCGACCGACGGATTCAGCGGGTATACAAGATGGATTTGAGTCATTCCAAACTGAGTAAAACATAATGAGACATCAGGAGTAAAGGTTTGATGAAAATGACACGGAACATTAACACTGACTCAGTGGTTTCTCTTTCAGGAATTTATATAAAAAAATTAGGGCTGGGCAACGATTAAAATCTAATTAATCACATGATTTCCCTGATTAATCACGATTAATCGCATTTGTAGGCAGAATCCAAAAATGAATCCAAAAGTAGCGTATAGCTTTTAGCATTTAGCTTTATTTTAAATGTGCTGCCATATGAATGAAAGTGCCATAACATTTGTTGTGCAAACACACTTTTAACATCAGCATCTTTCTGTAGTTTTTATGTAGAAGCCTCGCTCCACTGTCTGTTTCCTTGAATGACTTGCTGCTATCAGTTGTGTGTTTTGCCTTTAAGTGATATTTTAGACTGGAACTACTACGCTGAGAAGACAATTCAACTTGGCAGTGTTTACAGATGACTTTGGTTCTGTCGACTCCGCCGTCTGGAAGAACTTTAACATGAAAACGGCCGAGTAAAAGTTCCGTACCCTTCTCCATGTTTGGTGGATCCGCCGATTACTTTCTTTTCCTGTTCCACAGCAGACAGCAACAGACTTTTACAAAATAAAAGCCTGTGAGCAACAGACTTTTACAAAATAAAAGCCTGTGAGCAACAGACTTTTACAAAATAAAAGCCTGTGAGCAACAGACTTTTACAAAATAAAAGCCTGTGAGCAGCAGACTTTTACAGAATAAAAGCCTGTGAGCAGCAGACTTTTACAAAATAAAAGCCTGTGAGCAACTGACTTTTACAAAATAAAAGCCTGTGAGCAGCAGACTTTTACAATAATAAAATAAATAATAAAGCAGGGGGGGTCCGTGGCGTAGTGGGCTGAGCAGGCGCCCCATGTACAGAGGCTATAGTCCTCGCTGCAGCTGGCCCTGGTTCGAGTCCCCCATCGGACGGCCCTGTCCCCCTCTCTCTGCCCCCTGCTTCCTGTCTCTCTTAACTTTCCATTAAAAGGCACAAAAGCCCTCAAAAATAATAATAATAAAAAAAACAAAATAAAAAAACCTGCGTTAATAAATAATTAATGAGTTAACTTGTCCAGCCTAATAAAAAAAAAAGTATTTGGGTGCTTTGGCAGAGAAAGAATCTTAGATCTTAAACTTTCAGTTTCCATCCAGATGCTGCAGAGCTGGAGTCCCCCAGGAATGCATTCATAAACCAGGTGTGTTTATCCAGGAGCCAGGCTTGGACCATGTTAAAGGCACTGAGAATAAAATACACCGAGGTTAAGGTCTGTGCTGTGGTCTTTAAAGCCAGACAGGCCACAGCGGTTCCTGCTGAAGCGTTCCAGCATGTCAAGCTTCCCAGTAAATCAGTCTGCTGGTTGATTAGTTTCAGAAGCCACATTTACCCTAAATCCTGGTGTTTGTGTGCGACTGGAGCCACACGAGCACATTTTTACTGTTTCGAAGCACTTCTGTACGATCAGAATAAGTGAAAAATCTGTAACCGAGTCGCTTCCAGTCAAAACTTAAATCACACAGATTACAGTAAATACTTAAATTTATTATCTTATCAAAACATCTCCTCCAAGTTGGAAACACATCAGCACAATGTGGCGACATCAGTCCAGCGAGCTCCACGTTTATGTGGCGAACTTCTTCTGCCGGACCGGCGCCGGCAGCTGAGACATGATGTCCAGCAGGGGGCGCTCCACCACGACCAGAGAGCGGTCCTCCAGCACGCTCACGCTCATCAGATGCTGAGGGAACAAACACCACGCGAGTCAGGAAGAACATTCAAACACATCTGATGAGCTGACCAAGCAAACCAAAGCACTGATAATTACACCGAGCTGAGCAGAAACATCTCCTGTTTTCTGATAATTATACCGAGCTGAGGAGAAACATCTCCTGGTTTCTGATTATTACACTGAGCTGAGGAGAAACATCTCCTGTTTTCTGATTATTACACTGAGCTGAGGAGAAACATCTCCTGTTTTCTGATTATTACAGCGAGCTGAGGAGAAACATCTCCTGTTTTCTGATTATTACAGCGAGCTGAGGAGAAACATCTCCTGTTTTCTGATTATTACACCGAGCTGAGGAGAAACATCTCCTGTTTTCTGATAATTACACTGAGCTGAGGAGAAACATCTCCCGTTTAGATACTAGAATTAAATCTACTTAGATTCTTTCAGCCGGCTTCTTCACAAAGGCTCCAAACTGTTTCAGGTGGGAGAAATTAGGACATTAGTTCTGGGTCAGAACCTAATAAATACCATATGACAGACCGTTCCTGTATTTCATCAAGTCTGGATACATCAATAGCGTATTTGTCCTTTTCCCAAACTGTCTCAGAGGGAAGATTTGCTGTCTGAGACTTTAAAAACCCGTTTTAAATCGCTGTGAGCGCCTCTGACTACAGAGACGAGAAGGCTCATCATCCTGGAGCCAAACCGGAGACGAGGAAGCTGAAACTGCAGGAAAGCGGAGCTCGGCACACAGGTCGTACCTGGAAGTTCTTGCAGATCTTGAAGGCGTGGCTCTGTCTGCTCCTGTCGGGGGGAGAAAGGGTCCTCAGGGTCATCTGGTTGTAGAGCTTGGTCTGTGCGTCAGGCAGCGGCTGCATGTGGAAACACATTTCAGTGAATCTCCTTCTAACAGAAGAAGCTGCTGAAGCTGGCGGAGGGATACAGGCTGACGTACCAGACTCTGGTCGATGATGCAGAACATGAAGGTGTCGTGCAGCAGCACGTGCGCTGGGTTTTGGGGGTTGAAGGCGATGTGGGTGACGGGCGTGTCCCTCTGCAGCCACAGCTTGTGCAGCCCCTGCTGCTGCAGCGTCCGGCTCCAGGCCGTGTACTCCTTCTGCTTCAGGGAGAACTCAAAGATCTGCAGCACAAACCCACACAGTCACATGACCTGCCACCAAACCCACTGGCTGTGTTCGAAACCGCCTACTTCTCATCCTAACTTTAACTTTTTTAAGTGCCCGGATGCATACTAGATCCTCCTAAATGTTGGGTATGCATCATGAGGTTACTACTCATACTCAAACTACCCAAGATGCAACGTAACGTGACGTCGCCGATCGTCATTTCCTGTCAAAACGGCAGTTTCAAGCTAGCTACAACGAGGGTAGGTTCACTTCCTGTTTTCAAAACAAAAGCACCAATTGTATGGTAATGGCTTTCCCTGTGATAAAAGGCAACGGGTATTTTATTTTGTGAAAATAACAGGAAGTGCGTTGCTCACTGCGGCTAGCTTTAGTAGCGCCGAATTCGTGGGAACAAAATTGTAAACAGCCGGTATTTTGTCAGGTTTTCAACACGTTGGGGATCTAAACGACTACTTTCTCTCCTGAAAATGTTTCAAATGTTGCTAAAGTTTACAGAGTTTAGAGCTTAAGAGAAATCAGCTTCAGGCCGGCTGATTTCGGCTCGGGCAGGAGCGAGATGCATTGTGGGTAAACGCTCTGCATACTGTCTGATCGATGAGTATGCAGTATGGAATAAGTAGTAGGCGGTTTCTAACACAGCCACAGTCACATGACCCACAGTCACATGACCCGCCGGCGGCGGGACGACGAGCTGAGGAAAACCTTCACCTGCTGGTCGGCGTGCGCAGAGACGAGGTTGCCGGTGGTCGGGTGGATGGCGATGGCGGTGGGACAGGAGCCGTACACTGGAACCGTGCAGTGGAGCTGCAAACCAAGAGGGAGCGTTTAACGTTGTTGCCACGGTAACCGTGCGACAGCAGAGAACAACGGGCGTAAAACTCTGAACTGACCTTCATCTTGTGGAGGTTGAACACGTGGATCTCACAGCCCGTGTTGGCTGTGGCGAGCCACTTCCCGTCTTCACTGGCAGACAGAAGGTGGACCGGCTGCCTGGAGCCTGGACATAAAAAATGTATTACAAGTTTTAGAAATGTGTATGTTTATTTATGCAAAATGTCATTAAATATGCGCACATTTGCATTTATTTCTGGAAGATAGATCTGAACATGTGATGAAGCCGGGTGCAAAATTCTTTTTTCATTTTGTTTACACACAAAATTTTTCAAATTGAAAATTTTGCGAGCGCCACGTGCTAGTCGACGACATGAAAGAATCTAAACATTATATCTTTGGGAGTTGCTCATTGACTCTGTAGCGCCCCCTACGATGCTTAAAAATGGCCCCCGCAATGGGATTAGTTTCACGTGGGACAACGAAATTCGGTACACTCATTCATCATGGCCAGACGCACAAAAAAGTCTCATTCCGCCATGGTCCCACGTCCACAGGAAGGCGGCCATTTTGGATGGAAAGTGATTTTCGTGCCATTTTGACCGATTCCACGCCTTGCATATGATCGAACTCGTCCTACAGATTTAATGCTACAGACTTCAAAGTTGGCCAGGTTACTCTTAAGACAAAAAATATGTTTCATGAGAATGAAGACAACAGTAAAGGCCATTCAACTTTACTCCAGCCTCTGAGTTTCTCTTGGATCTTGTTCACTGCTTCCATTTGACTTGGGCCCAAACCGACCCAAACCCGGGTCACGTTTGTTTCTGCTTCCTGTGAAACTTTACTGGACAGATGTGGAAAAGCCTCTCGCAGCATCTCACCTGACTTGTGCCTGAGGGTGTGAAGGTGTTTGCACTCCAGCGGGCTGAGGGCGACCACGACCACCGAAGACTGACGGGAGGAGGCGAAGAGTTTGGAGGAGTCGGGGGAGAAGCAGAGCTGGTGGGCCGAGTGAAGCTCTTTAGGCAGTTTGGACACCTGAAGGAAGGCAAAGCACCCAGACAAAACGATTCATGGTCTCATCTCATCTCAAGAAACAAAGTATCATTTACTGTTCCAAAGGCCAAAAAAGAAAAGAAAAGGAGAAAAACATATCTGTTGTTGGGGTTTCATTATGGAATGATGCTAATTTAAATGTAAGAAATTGTGGAACATTTTTGGTTTTAAAGGATGGTTTCTAAAGCAATGTTTGAGGGCTACAAGTATTTATCATTTGTGAAGGATTTATAATTAATGTTATAATTAATAATATATATAAACAATTGTAAAAATTATTAATTATATAAATAATTTATTATTATATAAATAAATAATTATAAATAATAAATATAATTAATGTATAATTAATTAATTTGAAATTAATGTTTATAATGTTTATAATTTTGTGGGTTTTTTATGACTTTTGCTTCATTATTCTTCAATTTTTTTTTACTTTATTGGATGCAATTCTGTTTTTTGTCTTTTTACTATTACTTTTCTTCTTATTTAATATTTGTAAAAAATATGGGTTGATGGGTAGCTTCATTTTGTCCAACAGGACAGGCTTAAATATAAGCATTACGCTTCAGCCTGCAGGCCTTTTCAGCCACTTAAAAAATGCTGTGATTGTACTGAACACATTTGTTGTTTACTGTGTGACATAGTGCTCTTTAGCACAGATTTCACAGTGGAAACCACATTTAGGTGCCGGATCCCAGCAGATTTAAGCTGAAATCTGTTGTGACACAAACCTAATGCAGTTTAACACGTCAGCTCAGGTTGGAGCCAGATGTTTGGGGCCCACCTTGTTGATGCCGACGTTGTTGCCCAGCTGCAGTTTGTAGAGACGCACACCGGAGACGGTGGAATAAGCCAACCAGCCGCCACACGGAGACAGGGCGCTGCAGCAGATGTTGTCCTCGCCCTGCAGACAGCAGCACACATTCAGCTGGATTATTTTCACTCTCTGAGCCGGTGAGGAACCAGAAAACATCTGATGATGTCATCACAGCAGCCTGGCTGCTGGGCCAGCACATGTGCAGCTCTTACTACACCCAGCTCCTTTAAAAAGGGGGGAAAAGCCTCCATCACCAGAATAAAAAAGAGACACACACCTTCCTCTTCAGCTGGATCAGCTTCTCTGGGTTCCTCTTCACAGGCAGATGGTCACCAGCTTTTCCTGTCAACACACAGATCAGTTCAGATATCACTCGTTTTGTACGACCCAAAAAGCACGAAAAGCTGGGACGATGTGGCATAAAAAGGCAGCAGCGGTTACTTTGACATTCATTCGGTTGCAGACAGCGTGAAGCCAAAATGTTTCATGTTTTGTCTCATTAGTTTCACCATCCAAAAGAGCGAGAGTTATTTTAATCCGGTCCTACAGCCTCCATGATGAGTCTGTGAGCAGCAGAGATGTTCAGAGGATCTCCAGTTTGTCCACAAATGTGTTTAAAACAATGTTCCTCAGAGAAAGACTGCAAGGGATCTGCATATTTCTGCCTCTGCAGAGCAGAATATCACGAAAGCATTCAGGGAATCTGGAGGAGTTTCAGTGAGCGAGCCTAAGCTGGACCCCCGTGACCTCTGACCCCTGCTGCATCAAGAACCCTCGTTCATCAGTAGCTGATCACACGGACGAGGGATTACTGTGGGAAACCTTAGTCCAGCACCACGTGTTTCTATGTGTTTTCATGTGTTTTTTCATGTGTTTTCATGTGTTTTTTCATGTGTTTTTATAGATGTTGCACATATGTTTCACATGTGCTGCCTTCAGGAACACATCTGTTCCAGGGACATCCGTGCACTGTTCAAGCAGACCATGGAAAAGCACATTCTGCACACGTTCCAAAGGCTGAGGAAGAAGAGGGGACGGGTGCGGGCCTGCTTGCAGTCCTGACCTGTCCCCACTCTAAAACTCTGAAACCCCCCCCCCCGTGCTGCTGCACACCTGAAGACGTGTCAGCAGGAAGAACGGGACTAAAATGAATTACCTCGAAGAGACAAAACATGAAATACCTCGAGTTTTTACTCTCTGCAACAAAATAAAAGTTAAAGTGAAAATGAGAATCTCTCCATTTAATCAGAATCGAAGCTGCTGAAACTTGATCTCACTTCCAAAGATGACAGATTTCAGATCAATCATGGAGTAGCTACGGCATGAAGGCGTGTTTTGCTCACCGTGTGCGTCGCTTTCTCCCAGCCTCCAAAGCTCCAAGTGATCGGGGAACTGAAAGAGCAGCAGCCCTGCTTTCTGTGAGCAGCCCACCAGGTTCCTCTGCATGGAAGACAGACAGATGTGATGGAGTTATTCCCACTTTGTATCCAGCATCATGTTTCTGACGGTCCCGCCGTGCTCGACAACACCTGAGAGGTCGCGTTGCACACGTTTCATACTCACATGTGGGAACGCTATGATGCGCAGCTCCGACTCCCGGGTGTTCTTCTCCACCTTATCCAGGAGGGGGCGCACCACCAGCTGCGTGTCCATACCTAACAGCAAATAGTTCAATGTTAGCAGTAAAAACTTGCTGAGGTATTGGTTGAAGGGATTGTGTGACTTTTTTTTTTGGTGTACTACCAAACTTAACATTGGAGTTCGTCAGAGAATTTGAGAGATTGTTTTAGCTTAACGGCTCATAGCTGAAATTCTGTAAATGTGAGCTCTTTAGTAGTTACATTGGCTGAAAGAGGACAAATTTTCCTACATTTTAATGTATAATTTGTTTCTCTAAGTTAAACTTTATGAAAGTTAGAGGAATTTGTTTGAATATACTGAAACATTTTAAACTTATCAGCACGCACTCAACTGTGTGCTCATTCATAAAAATCAAGAAGGAGCTAAATGTTCATGTTTTTGAAACTGTCATATTTCAAAATTGGCTGAAGATTTGAAAAAGCTGAAACAGTTGGTAATAGCTGAATGTCTTGTGACCTATTTAAAGTTTGAATGGTTACTCTAGCTGAAAGCATGCAGAAGTAGTTAGGTTGGAAAGAGGAAGACGATTTGGAAGAGCTGAAAGCAGTTCCCATTCATTTGAATGACGGGAAAATTTGAATAAAAGTTGAATATTTTAAAAAGTGTAAAGGTTAAAAACACCAAAAGTGAGAGCAGGAATCTGCTGAAGGAGCTGAACGTTTTGATGCCAAAATTGTCGAAATATCTGAAAGTACGCAGGAGTAGTTAGGTGCCGAAAACTGGCGGGATAATAATAATAAAGAGAAACAGGAACTTAATTGTGAGAATGCCTTAAAGCATTAAATATAAATACAGAAAAAGGCAGAAACATTTACTTTGATGTAAATGAAAGTCTGCAGCTTTAACACCAACCTCCAGAAACCACGGCGGTGTCGGTGTGAGCGAGCGCCCTCACGTCATGCGAATGGTTCTTAAAGGTCCTGGTTCGGACCCACTGCTTGTCCTGCCGCTCCACGGCGGAGGACATGAACTGGAACTGGACGATGGTGCCTTCAGACGTGCCGGCGATCACGCTGCTCTCGTCCTGTTTCACATTCACAAGCATGGGCGTCGGACCCGTGGGGGATGGGGGTGTTTTGACACCCCCACTTTTACAGCAATATGATTTAAACCCCCCCTCACATTTTCCAAAGGTAAACCCGTTTGCCCCTTGGATGGATTATTTTAACGGTTTGCCCACCCTCATAGTGCACCAACATACAATGTGTTTTAAAGACGCTGTGCCCTCTTTAGAATAATTCCATCCAGATTTGAGCAGTCTAACTATTGTAGTTTCCATACAGGACCCAGTTTAGGGCGATCAAAATGCAAAAAAATGCAGTGAAATGGCCCTTTATGCCTATCCATTTAATTCGCGAATCAGATGCCAACTTCAGCGTGGTGTCTATGGGCTTGATGTGGCGCTCATGTCCACGACACCTCGCCTCAGCGGAGAACCCGACTCACCTGTGAAGCGGACAGCGCCAGGACGTCCCACTTGGAGACCACGTGACTTCTGACCAGAGTTCCCGTGAACCCGTCCCAGATCTGGACCTTTCCGGCAGAGTCGCCGCTGATGATGGTGTGATCGGACAGGAAGACGACACTCCAGACCACCACCTCCCTGCTCTTGGACGCCCCCACGCCTCGCTCCACCAGCAGCCGGTGTGTGGCGTGGCCTGACGTCGGGAGAAATGAAATCGTTTAACTCCAAACCAAACTGATGTTACATTTGTTCTGCGCAGATCCCTCCAGGGGAGCATTACCCGTCTCTGCGTTAAAGACTCGGATCATGTCCATCATCCCAGCGGCTATCTGTGTCCCAGAGGGATGCCAGGACAGAGAGATGATACGGCCTGCGGGATCAGAACCAAAACAACAGCTGATCGGACTGTTCTGTCAACATTGGTCACATCACATAAAAGCACTTATTGGCTTCATTTACACTGCAAGTCTTGATGCCCAGATCTGATTTTCTGCCAAAATCCAATTTTTTTTAACGTGTGGTTACACGTACTTTAATAATGTGACTCATATCTGATTCACGCGATTACACTTGCTTATCACCTGAAACATCGCACATGCCTACTTAAGTGTTTACCAAACTCTGACGTTGACACAGGTGCGATGCTAGTGTTGCGGTACATGAGAAGTTCGCCCAACATTGGCAGGATTTTAAGGCAGAGAAGGAGGAAAAGGGCCGTTATTGCCTCCTCAGCTGTTCAGAGGAGTGTCTGGGTGCGAGACGATCCCAGATCCTCGCATATTTAATGACGTGTGGAACGCAATGTGTAAGAATATCCGATCTGCCCGTTTACACGGCGGTCGCATTGTCACATATCCGATTCGTATCTGATAAATTTCCACATATGAAGGAGGCCTGTATCCGATCTCAAAATATCCGAATGCATGCGTCTTTGTCCTATTTACATGGTCAAAAAACATATCCGATTTGTGTCACATGAGAGCAAAAAATCAGAATTGGGTAACATTTAACTGACAGTGTAGATGTAGCCTAAGTGAAAGTAAAGAGGCATCTTTCACCTTTCTGTCTGTCGAGGTTTCTCTGAAACTGAATCCTCTCCTCCAGTATTTCAAAGATCTTCACCGTCCCGTCCTCACATCCAACCTGTCATGGAAAACACTCATTAACCCCACACCGATTCCAGCCCAGCGAGCGTCTGAAGCGTAACCATGACCACGAGGTCTGGACTGACCGCCAGCAGCGTCCCCTGACTGTTGCAGCTGATGGTCCAGATGGGTCCTCCGTAGGCCTCCACCGTGTACCGCGGCCTCAGGTTCTCCAGGTCATACTCTGTGATCTCTCCGTTCAAACCGGCGCTGAACAGACGGCGGCCCACCCAACACAGAGCCTCGACCGCCCTGCCGTCCTGTCCGGGAATCACCTGAGCATCACAACCAAAAGCTGGGAGGTTAGCTCCTCCGGGGTCGGAAGGATCCAGGGAGAGTTCAGCTGCAGAAGAGAAAGCATTCATTCTCTCCTTCTCCGAGCCGTTACCTTCTCTTGAAAGTAGTTGTCGGCGAAGTTGAAGATCTCCACAGCTCCGTCGCCCCGGGCAACGGCCAGCCGCTCCGTGCCGCTGTTGAACGCCAGGGCCCGGATGGCGCTGGGCATGTAGTCGAAGAAGCGAACGCGGTGCACCTTGAACTCACCCATTTAACTCTAGGACGTAAAAACAGAGTCCGAACTAACGGTTATCTGCAGGAGCCACGAGGCTGGATGCAAAAAAAAAACAAACATTCTGCAATCACGAAGAGAAAGAATAAACTCTGAGGGGCAGTAGAAGAAGAAGTGGAAACCCAGAAATCATCGAACTGCGGCCGAGGGTGTCCTGGTGCAAAGTGCACATCTGGACCCCCTTATGCCTGAACATGGTGTTCGTTAGGACAGTCCAGGCCGAGCACAGAAGTCCAACAACAGAACACCTCTGATTCAGATCAGGGGCCGTTCCTCCCCATCACCCCCTTCCAGGTGAGCATTGAAGTTTAGTAAAATAAATTCTACTTACTTAGATTTTTAAAATAATTCTAGACTTTAATGGTAACTTACAAGCATACAAGTGTAAAAGTTGGACCTAATATTACGCTCAAATGTAATTTGAATTATACTATTCTATTGAAAATGTGAATTTCTATGAAACACAATGAAGTATATTTGTTTTTTCAATGGGAAGTGCACAATAATCAGATTAGATTAAGATTAAGATTAAGATCCGCTTTATTGGTCATGCATACACACGAAATTTGTCCTCCGCTTTTAACCCATCCAGGTTGGCACCTGTTGACACACACATGCACATGCACAGGGTCACACACTCAGAGACAGATGCCAGCCTGGAGCGGTGGGCAGCCATGAAGCGCCCGGGGAGCATAGGGGGTACGGTGCCTTGCTCAAGGGCACCTCGGCCGTGACAATCAAAGCGTAATCAAAGCTGCCTTTTAAATCCTTCAATGAGTGATGAACAGAACGTTTTCAGAACAGTTCAGTAAAAATAATCTGCTTCATCAACATGTGGTCAGACAGGTTTATTTCCCACATTTAGACATCAGTCGGTGTTTTTAACGGAGCAGTTAGCCGTGCGGCTGAATGTGTGCTAACACATGAGGGCACAAACCGGGTAAAAACAGTCCGCGTGAAGCAGTGAAACAGATTCTGGTTCAACAAGAACCTCAAAAAGGTTCAACAGAATCAAACTTAACGGAAAACATCGTTTACCTGCCGGCTGGAGCCAAACTCGCATCAATTTTTAACACCGCACGTTTCAAAACATGGGCAGCCACGTTGATAACCTTTGTACCGGAGGTAGAAGGAGAAAAAGGAAGTACGTCATGACGCCGGTTGCACGCACAGCTGGCGGGAAACGATACCGGAAGTGAACGTGTTTGTTTTCCCACTGAAGCCGCAGCTGAAGGAGGACGGGACGATGGTTCAGATAGTTATAAGGTGAGAAATAACTTCTGTTTAACCTGGAAAAATGATTATTATTTGTGATGTTTTATAAGCGCAGTATAATATAACAGTATTAGGGACAGGCATAAGAAAAAATATAAATATTTTTCTTATGCCTGGCCCTAATACGTAGAAAAAAAGATGTCTATAGAATGTAGATATTTTAAAAAGAGTTTTTTTGCAAGGATCTAACTGTAAATGAAGTGTTGAATTTAATCCACAATACACAATAAACAAAGCAAGTTTACAGTACTGAAAAAGCTCAAATTTCTTTCTATTTCCTTCAGCAGCCAGAGCTTCATGTTAGCAATAGTTTTTCATTAAGCCACTTAACTCTGAGCTGTGAAGCATCCAGGCAAAAAAAAAAAAAAAGGCTCCTAACTCAAGGGATGAACCAGTGTTGTGTCCAATTTAGCAAAGAAGCCGTTTTAAACTGGATCTTTAGGCACTTTGTTCCCAGCAGCCTGTCACAGAGACACATCATTTGTTCCCATTTCTTTAGCTGCATGTGTGAAAAACAGCTTCATAGTTTCAACTTTTTTTTTACATTTATGTTAAAACTGAAAAAAACAGACAATAATAAGAATTATATGTTAAACAACATCAAGAAAAAGTAAAAAATATTCAATTTAAAGCTTAAAAAAGGAATATAAGATATAATCTTATGATTAATTATGGAACAATTCATATAAATGAAATGATTAAACTGCTTTATGCCACCAGAAATGAATAATCTAGAAGCTCTTTGTGGGTTTTAAACTGGAATTAAGATTTGTTCCCATTTCTTTAGCTGCATGTGTGAAAAACAGCAAAGATAACACAGTGTGACAGACAGAAAACAGGATTTCTGCAGCAACAAGGTGATTCCCAAAGAGCTGTTAGCTGAAAACTTGGCATATCTCAGCATGGTGTGCAGTGTGTCCTTAAAACATTTGAGGAAACTGGACAAGTGGAGGACAGAAGAAGAAGTGTCAGGCCTAAAGAACTATCTCCAGCAGAGGAACAGGATCTGCTGTAGAAGCGCTGCGGCCTGTGATGTGAAACCCGCTGTATTTGATGCTGGTGTGTATCTGCTCCTGCAGGGGCAGCGTGGACGGCTGCAGTCCTCCAGAGTGGCTGCTGGTGGAGCTGCAGGGAGAGATCGTGTCCAGACACGACTCTGGTCTCACAGGGAACGTGATGGGAGACCTGCTCTACACCAAAGAGGTACACGGCACACGTTTGGGCCTGGAATCTGCAAACAATTACAGCTTAATTACCCAAAATCTGGAGCTTTCCATCATCTTACTCAGCAAGATCAAATCAAGTTATTTTAATTTCTTTAGAGCTGAAATGAACTTTCAGAGCTGAGCTGCAGCTGGACACCAGAACTGATACCAAACAAAGGTCTGGCCCTGATGGCAGAGTACACTCTGGGCTATCCCTGCTTTAAAAGACTTAAGTTCAAATTCAAAATGTATTTATACAGCACATTAAAACAACCTCAGCTGACCAGAGTGCTTCACAACAGCAACTGCATCACATATTAAGAGAGTCATCAATACAATAGCCATAAGAATAACTTCATCACAGATAAAAATAAAATTTGAGATAAGATTAGCATTAACAGTAACAATAAAAGTAGCAAGCCAAGGTAAACTCCATTTCAGCTGGTGGAAAGCCAAGAAAAAGAGATGTTTTCAGTCTGGATTTGAGTTGCTGCTGAACAACTTATTGTGTTAACAGGGACAGAATTAAGATGGCTGAGAAGTCGTGTAACTATAACCTTCATGTGAATATTATCAATATGTTCTGTGTTTACAACTATATATATATATATATATATATATATATATATTATACTACATAGATTTTGTATTGACACTTTATTCTAAACTTCTCTGCTTTCATACTGAAACATTTGTCCTTGTTTGGACCGAAAACAAAGTTTCAGTGCAATCTGTTGGTTTCCTTAGCTAGGAAATTGTTTTTGAATTGGCTTGAATTGGACTTTATTATCTAAGTGCTTTGAGATGACATTTGTTGTATTTGGCGCTATATAAATAAAAATGAATTGAATTGAATTGAATTAAAGTAGGAATAGGACAGACTGAACCCTGCATGTCAGTCGCTCGGCTGGTTTGACTTAATAAAAACAAAAGCGACGTCATTTTATTCAGATGAACGGGACACCCCGGCAGTGGAGCTGGGATTTTCAGCTCCGTTGTCTAACTTTTAGCAAAAGTACAAATGTGTTTGTGTAGATTTAAGGTAAAACTTAAGTTATGTAATAAATATCAGATTAAAATCCTTCAGGTACGCCATCACATCACCTAGTTTTATACGAGAAGGTTCGATGAAATCTGTTAAATGTCTATATGAGGGCCGATAAGGTGGATTCTGGGTCCAAAGTTAATTCGAGAGAATAAAAGATTCTTCAGTCTGACAGTTGCAGCTCGGAGGTTTTTAATTGCTCCAGTCCTGAAATCATCGCAGCTCAGGCGCCTCTACGTGCTCATTTCAATCATTTTCATTTGTTTTGGGCCGACGTCCCGGAGAGTCATTCACACAGAACTGTTCAGGATATTCAGGATTAAAAAAACAACAACTTTTAGGGTTACCAAACTCAACTTCTGCAAACAATTAAACTAAATATTCGTTTGGGGAATCGAGGATTGCAGCTTACACAGCGATTACGCAGAAGTGTCTCAAACCAGATGCTCCAGATTGGTGCAATTTAATTTATGATGTTTTCTTTGAAGCTTCAAGAAGCGAAAAATTTTGGGAAAAGTGTAAAATACGCCCTTCTTTTGCCTGATAAGGATCTCTGAGTGAATCACTGTTGTTTCAGCTCCGGCTCTGTTTTTTATGCTCGGTTTTATCTGGGGGTCCATGTGCAGCTGCAACTGCATCTTCCAACGTTTAACCTTGTAGCACCCACAGTTGCAGAAATGCAACAAGCTTTTTATTTATTTACATTATTTATTTACATTATATTTTTATTTACATTACATTATTTGATTTTTTTAAAATTTACATACATTATTTACATTCATGAGTAATATTTTTTACATTACATTTTATGTGCCGACAGTTGTCACAGCATCATTTTCTTGGCTCAGTGATTACACTCTGCTTTGCGGTGGTCTGTTCTAGTTGGTTCTGCTCTCGTTTGGTGTGCTCTGCTTTGTCCACCTTTCACATCCGTAATGGGAGCTCAGCTCTCCAAATTGTATTATTATGATTATTATTATTTTTTTTTATTAGCTTCATGTGCACATTTTTTATTTACATTACATGTTTTGCATTTTATATGTACTTCACTTTTTCACAACAAAGATCTGTGAAATCTGTTTGATTTGTTGTTGAATGGAAAGTTTATGATGGGTGCGTTCCGCACTTTGTATTAAGAATGTTCAATAAAGGTTTATTATATACATTTTACTGTGGTAGCAGCAGTTACTGCTGAACTTTCACTTTACCTTTTTTTGCCAAACGATCGGCAGAGAATGACTTGGTTTTGTGAACAAAATGAATCAGGAAAGCCCACAGCTGCAAATGTGCAACATTGCCTAAAATGATCAAAAATAGCCCAATTCCAAAAATATCGGTTTATTCCCACCCAAAAAGATGCAAGAAGAGCCAAAATGATTTTTTTCCAATGATTATTCATATGCTCACGTTCAACACGATTCCTGTGAAAGTCCTGAATGTGTCCCTTTCTCATGCTGTTCCTCTCCCCTCCACCAGGGGGTGCCGGTTCTCACCGTGGGACATCACATCCTTTATGGGAAGCAGGTCAAACTGGAGAAGCCCTTCGCCGTCCTCACCAAGCGCTCCGGCCATTCACAGGGCGGCCACGGCGGTGACGATGATGTCACGCAGGTAGCCATGGATACGGACCAGGAAGCCTCCACCTCTTACTCTGTCGCTGCGCTCATCAAACGGAAACTGATCTTTAAGACTCGCCCCAAACCCATCATCACCAACGTGCCCAAGAAGGTGTAGCAGGGCGGAGACTCGTCAGCTGATTCGGGCTCCGTTCACCTCCGTCTGTGCTGCTCCAGTAAAGTTTACTCACAGATGGTGTATTCTTGTCCCCTGATTGGTTGTTTTGTCTGACGCGAGGAGAACGGATTCACTCAGAACCCGATCCCAGACCTGGACCGACTCTTGTCACACAGAACTTCTGTTTTAGTTTATTTTTTAACCTGTGAAAACTGTCCGGCTGGTTAATAAAGTAAATGCAGGAAATGAATCTGCATTGACCTTTAAAGGGACAGTTCGCCTCTTTTGACATGAAGCTGTGTAACATCCCATATCAGCAACATCATTTATGAACATCTTCTTACCCCCTGCTGCGTCCTGTGAGCAGAGTTCCAGCCTCGTTTTGGTGTTGATGAAGGTAGTCCGGCTAGTTGGCTGGGGTTTAAAAAATAAAGCGTCTTGCTTCTCAGAACAATATGCGTTCAACAGAGTAATACATTTGCATCACAAAATGGTTCTCCAGGAAAAAGTCGGACCTCACAATCGCTTGGCGTTATTTTCTCTCCCTTCATATCACTGCGTTAAGCCACCTAGCGATAGCCGCGCCTGTTACGCTGTTTGCTGCTCGGTCTGCACAGCAGGCAGTGATACGAAGGGAGAGAAAATAGGGCCAAGAGATTGTGAGGTCTGATTTTTTCCTGGAGAACCATTTTGTGATGCAAATGTATTACTCTGTTGAACGCATATTGTTCTGAGAAGCAAAAGGCTTTATTTTTTAAACCCCAGCCAACTAGCCGGACTACCTTCATCAACACCAAAACGAGGCTGGAACTCTGCTCACAGGACGCAGCAGGGGGTAAGAAGATGTTCAGAAATGATGCTGCTGATATGGGATGTTACACAGCTTCATGTCAGAAGAGGCGAACTGTCCCTTTAAGAAATGGAAAGCTGTATGAAATCAGCCACTAGGCGGATCCGAGCGTGGACCGTGGACACGCCCCCCCCATCTGACTCAGAACTGACCACACGTGTTGAATAAATAAAACTTTGTGACCCTCAGATTTAGTGTGAGGCTGAAGAACATCTGAGATGTGAGCAACAACAAATGTTTACAGCACCGAGGTGTTTGTGTTTGTCCAAGGCGTCTCCCACCAGTAAAGAGTGGTTCTGTTAGCCGTGGCTGAATGGACCCGATTCATGGAGCTGCAGTAACCACATGCACACACACATGCACACGCACACACACACTCACACGCACACACACACACTCAGGCGCAGACATGCTGGCAGCCTGCTCTTAAAGCCATACCATGTGGTTGGAGTCATTCAGCTCGTTTTATCCGTGACCTCACAGTTCAGAACTGAAATGCATCGAAGTGGCTTCTTATTGAAGGAGACGGTTGTTTTCTGAAGGAAACTTAAAAACTTTACAACATTTAACTCCTTAACGCCTATTGTCGCATATATGCTGCAAACCGTTTGACTCAATCAACCAGCTGAGATCTTTATTCCCCCAATGCCGGTTAGTCCATATTCACTACGGACCTAGGAACCTTAATATAAATAAATATGTAAAAAAAGAAAGGGTGAATAAAAAAACATGTTTTTTCACTGTTATATTACTGTGTTGTTGTTATCTTATTATTGCCCATTATGCCTGGTGTTGCAAATAAGCAACATACCAAAATTTCTATTTATTTTTTGTGCAAAAGTGAAATTACAGCTATATAAATTCAGGCATTAAGGGGTTAAAGTTGATCCCTGAATGCTGGCACTGAGGTTAGGGATCCATAACCAATCAGAACGTCAGTGGCTGGATTCCTGGTTTCCTCGGTCCACTTTAGGGGTCCTTTAGGAAGATTAACCCTCACATTTCCCACCATGTCCTCAGTCCCAAGTCTTCCACTTGGTTTTTTTTAGTCCGTCAAGTTCAACTATATTTATATTTTCATTTTTCAAGCAAAAGTGCAACTCAAAGTGCTTCCCAGAGCAGCAGCAAGATGTCAAATATAACTGTTCATCGAGCCATCCAAATGTCCCCCGTTGCCCCAGATGACCACTGCTCTGCAAAATGGAGACGGAGGGCAAAAGATTGGAGCTAAATCCCCTGGAAATCCATCTATATAAAAGCCCGAGCAAATGAGAAATGTAGAAATCCTATTTCCACCCCTTTCTGCAGCAGAACAGAAAGCGCCACCAGCTGTTTACCTGCAGCTGTTCAACCTGAGCAACCGTCTTCTTGGCTTCATTGTTACAGAATTAGCTGCTGAAACCCTCCTGTGGGCATAAAATCTTTTATCCAAAGAAGCTTTAAGGTGGTAGTTAAAGGTCAGAAGGTGCAACTCTGTTCTGAGAGTTTAAACAGTGAGAAAAAGCTCAATAAAAGAAAATGAACTCATCTACAACTGGCCAAAGTAGCCGTTGGTGCGTTGAACAGAGAGTAAAACGTCTCTGGGGGCCAGTATAGGTGCTTAATTATAGCATCTCATCATAAACAACATTCAGTTTGGACTTTTTCACAGTTTCATTTCAATTAATCCCAACAAACCTTATGAAATATTCTGCTTTATCATCAATTTTACTCCAAACTAGACGATAATTCAACAAATGGGCATCAAGATCCTAAAATAGGACAAAAAAAACGAATAATTAAGATCATTAAAAAGCATTTTTTGTCCTTTGATTTGAAGAAAAGCGGACTTCTTCTCTGCTGGGGATGAGATGAAATGCATCCTGAAATGTTTCACTTTGCTGGGCAGGACTGAACTCTCACATGTGCTTCGCTTTTAAGTGAACGTACAACTCGGCAAACAAAAGATGTAATCGGAGCGTTGAAGCCGGCTGCAGGAGGGAAAGGGTTAAAAGATGGAAACCGTTTGGTATGAATGGGACGACTGTGTCTGAAACAGCATTTTTAATGACTTTGGAAAGTTCCAACAGCTCAACAAACAAGAGTGCCTGTAACATCTTTCTTTTAATGCAATGGGTCCTTTTTCAATGTTCAAATTTAAACTCGTACAACTCAAAATAGAACGATATAATTACAACTCAGAGAAGGAAACGTCCAGTGACGCCTGCTGGAACGGAACTGAAGGGAAACCTCTTTGGTGTTCAGCCTTGAAACTGCTGACAGAGTGAACAATCAAAGCAGAGATCTCATGTAAAAAGACTCAAATGTCCAGAGTTAAAAGAACCTTGTTCAGTAGGAAAACATCACTGTTACACAAATGTAATTTGGCACCATGACAGCTTATAAGAAACATCTCTGAATCGCTGAATGAAACCAGGAGACGCTGAGAATCGGACCTCCAGGAACAACAACGAGTTGGTCAAAGTAGAGCAGCTGCGGGGGAAGAAATGTTGGGACCGTCTGCCTGGAGCAGGATTGTGCTGTTGGTGTCTGAGGTGGAGACGAGCTGGGCTCAGAGCCGCTGAACGGGTGGTGCTCGGGCTCTGAACAGCAGTCCTGAACCTCTCTGATCAGATTCTCCAGTTCTGGATCCAGTTCTGGATCCAGTTCTCATCCAGCAACATGTCTGCTGAAGCAGCTCGGGTCGCTGAATCTGCCCTCCTCTGCATTCGGGATGCGTTTCTTAACTCGAGCGGGTCGTGAACCTGTTCGGTTCCATTTTATCTTATTCCATCTGATCTTTTTAAGTCCAGGCTGAAGACACACCTATTTTCAGCTGCGTTTGAATAAAGCTCAAAACTTAATCACATTTTAACTACTGATTTTATCTGATTTTATCTATTGTTCTTATTTCTTTCTTTTTTGTTTAAAATTTAAATCATGCTTTTTATTTCTGCTGTTTTAATGTCTCTGTAAAGCACTTTGAATCGCCCTGTAGTTGAATTGTGCCGTACAGATAAACCTGCCACAACTGTAAGCACTTTTAAATCCAGGTTAAAAACATTTCTCTTTCGGTGTGCGTATGATTGAGTTTATATCTTTCTTTTTCCCCTCTTCTTTGATTGCTTTTAACTGTGTTTTAAATTTTTATTCTATTTTTTTTTCTCTTTAAATTGCTGCTTTATGCTGTTCTTTTAAATGCCTTGTCTTTATGTAAAGCACATTGAGTTGCCTGTGGTATGAAATGCGCTACATAAATAAAGATGCCTTGCCTTAAACTTGCCTTTTTAACAGCTGAACTTTAGCTTTTGGCTGTCCAGCCTCTGCGTTACCGGGCAGGTTTTCATTAAGGTGTTTTTAGGGTCCAGGAAAGCATTTTTAATTTGAATTGACTTTTTTTGTCAAATCTTTTCACGTGTACAGTTGTACAGAGGTGGGTAGTAACGAGTCACATTAACTTGAGTAAGTTTTTGAAAACATTATACTTCTAGGAGTAGTTTTAAATCTCTATACTTTTTACTTTTCCTTGAGTAGATGTGTGCAGCAGAAACTGTCCTCTTACTCCGCTACATTAGGCTACAATGAGCTGGTTACTTTTCTTCTTACCTCTTTGGTATTCTACGCCTCATTATTTTTATCCCCCCGCGTACGCCTCATTTTAATGTTTTATTCTGACAGAGAGAGAGACTTCCGCCAAAGGCTCTACCACCTGACTGTGTTCCACCAATCAGACGCAGCCGTGCAGTCTGGTCACGTGACCGTACTCGATCTCAGCGGCGGGACGGGTTAGCTTTAGCATTAGCAGTCGTAGCAAACAAACAAAGAAACAGATGAAAAATGTCAGAACCAACGGTGGGAAATGAAGACGCAGACGAGGCCTCATACTGAAAGCATGTTTACCTTACAAAGAGTGAGAAACAGCAGCTACATTATGTGTCTTCTGTGGCAACCAAAACAAACGCACATTTCAGCAGAAACTCAACATCTAACTTGAGGAAACATGTAGCGCTAAGTTTCCTAAACTCGTTTTTCCCCCATGGATAGGTGAATGTTTGTTTTTTAGGTTACATATGGGTTACATATGTTTTAAACATTTCCTAAGTCTCTTATTTTTTATTGAAGTACTTGAATTCACCTGGATTATTTTAATTTAAGCTATTTTGTAATTAATTAATTCATTTTAATTTATTTTATCAATTGGATGAACTCTAATCTCCCTAAAGATGATTATTTAGTATTTTTGTCTGTCTGATTGAATGCTTGTGTTAACAAATAAATCAGACGTTACTCAACAGTTACTCAGTACTTGAGTAGTTTTTTCACCGAGCACTTTTTTACTCTTACTCAAGTAACTATTTGGATGACTACTTTTTACTTTTACTTGAGTCATATTATTCTGAAGTAACAGTACTTTTACTTGAGTACAATTTTTGGCTGCTCTACCCACCTCTGGAGCTGTGCAAGTGAGGCAAATATGTCCAAATTTAGCCTCTAACTGTGGACAAACCCCGGCTTTTCCAGCGTATAAATGTCCCACATATCTTTGCATGGAGACTGCATCTGTAATCTCTTTCCTCCGGGTCTCCTTCTGTCATACGGACACAATGAAAACGATCTGGTCTTTAGCATCTGGTGGTGAGCCACGTTTCTCCCCCAGAGGGAACTACAGAAGCCCAGAGGGGACTACAGAACCCCAGAGGGGACTACAGAAGGACTACAGAAGCCCAGAGGGAACAGCAGTGGTGGAAGTTAAAGAGAAAACCAATTTTTAACACCAAAAAGTTTAATTAGTCGATTAAAGTTTTTTTTTAAACCAGCCCTACAATAAAGACATTTTGATGACTCATCCTGCACTCAGGGGGGCGTGTACTTATTTTCTGTCCAATGAGATGCTGTGTTATATTTTGAATTTCTAAAGTTGATGCAAAAAAAAGCTGATTAATTTGTAATTTTCAAAGCTTTCTGACCGAGCCAGGAAACCACGCCCCTTCATTTGCATACATGAGATGGAAATTTAAAAAGATTAAAAATCATTTAAATAATCTCAAATCAACATGTTTGTACATTTAACTCGACTTCATTCTATATTAATTTCATTGTCATATATTGTTTTGCTAATATTTTTCTTTATTAGAGCAATAGATGGCGACTTTCATGTGAAAAGCATTTTTAATCATGATTTACTGCATTACTGTAGTTAAATCGCAAAAAGCACCAGAAATGTATTAATCTAAAATGTTTTCATCTGTTAATATTTAACCTAAATTAAAGATTTTTTAAATGCATATTCATACAAATATGTTAATACCGGCCAAACTTCCTCTTTCACGAAGGGAAATCTGTAACTCATTTTGTGTCACCTGGTTGGGAAGAAGCAGTTTTAGGGAGTAAATGTTCCTACTCGTACCAGGAGCTGCAGTTTCTGTTAAGGTTACATTATTTAAAAGCTCTTATACACCCAGACAGTTCTTCAGTTTGGTGTATGAGGGGAAAAACATCTTCAGATAACAGGAACGCTGCTGTTGATTCCTGAGTTTGTCACATTTTACCAACACTTCTAACAAGCTTCCCAATTTGTGTGACGACTGGCAAACAATAACTCTGCGGTACATAAACAGATTGAATTAACTTTTGATCAGGAATCCAATTTGACATTCGGTCGGGCTGAAGACGATCGTTTAACGTTCTATTCAGAATCCACCGCACTGTTACACCAAGAAGCATTTGGATTTAGTGACTGGTTGCTTCCAGTTTACACTCAGTATGCAGAGGAGGGATGAATAAAGCAACCAGTAACTCTTCACACACATGTTGTATTACGGTAGATGTTTTAAAGGTGACATATTATGGAAAAAAAAACTTTTTTTTTTCTGTTCTTGGAGCATATATTAGGGTGTTTGAAGCCCCGCCCACTCACATCCCCCCTGCTGGACGGATGAAACCAGCTTCTGGTGGAAATGTTCTGCTGTCAGGTGCACTGAGGAGCATGCATCTTCCATCCAGCAGCAGCCTCAGAGGATATCAGAGCCCAGTGGATAAACTCTATCTGAGGCTAATGTTCCAGCAGAGTTAGCTAAAGACTGTGGATGAACTCTATCTGAGGCTAATGTTCCAGCAGAGTTAGCTAAAGACTGTGGATGTGCAGCAGCCACTTTTCATCTCACTGTTTTAACAACTTGGTCCAGTTCAACGCTGGACTGAAGAAGCTGAGCCACAAAGAGGGCTCAGTTCCAACTCTCAGAGCCTGAACTTCAGAGCAGGGAAATGGAAGCATCTGAGAAACAACTCCTCCTGGTTTATTTATTGAGTTATTTTCTCCTTTAGCAGCAGCTAACGCTAACAGCTTAGCTAATGAAGATGACGTACACCAGCTTCTAAGGAGTTATTGCTGTTCCTTTAGCAGCAGCTAATGCTAACAGCTTAGCTAATGAAGATGACGTACACCAGCTTCAAAGGAGTTATTGCTGTTCGTTTACCAGCAGCTAACGCTAACAGCTTAGCTAATGAAGATGACGTACACCAGCTTCAAAGGAGTTATTGCTGTTCCTTTACCAGCAGCTAACGCTAACAGCTTAGCTAATGAAGATGACGTACACCAGCTTCAAAGGAGTTATTGCTGCTCCTTTCTGAAAGATGAACATCATTGTTCCCACATTACTTTGTTAGCTGAAGCTGTCTAGCTGAACGGTTCCGTTCTGTAACTCATCCACCTGCAACTGTGTGGATAAGGTGTGTTTCCAACACAACACCGGTCCTCTCCTCACTCTCGCTGGGCTAGCGTCACATTATCGGCATGTTTCTGGTCTCCAAATACAGTTGTTTGATGACATAATACAATATAAAACATATATTATTATATAATACAGTGATAAATGTTTAAATGCAGTAATTATTGGTGGGTGGACTAGCTGCTTGCCTCACCAGATGGGCGGAGTTTGGCACATATAAGCGCTGTCAGCAGAGCTGTTTCAGTGGGGGTCAGATAGGAGCCGCTGTGCTTAAACCAACAGGCATTCTGACCAAAGCCCGTCTCATACATCTCAATAAGACCTCAGAAAAAGTGGCAAATTACTAAAAAAGGGCATAATATGTCACCTTTAAGGCCTGCCAGACCGAACACAAATCAAAGTTTTATCGACTTTACTTGGAACAAACATACAAACGTTAGCTGCTGTTGGCTCAGAAGCCTTGCTCACAGAGGCCTCTGCTTCTTTCTGTTATCCAAATTCTTCCTCCTTCTCTTATCTCTGAACTTTCTAAAAAAAGATTCACGCAGTCCTGAGATCAGCGCACATTGTTACACACCGGCTGACACATTTTCCAGCCGTGACTAATGTGTGTTCGTTCCTGCGTGGCCAGGGTTTCTGTTGCAGTCAGCTTTGTGCCTGTCTGAACGCTTCATGAGGCTTTTCTCATCTGAAAATAGGTGCCTATAGCTTTGTTTGGCCACTTCTTGCTTCATACTGACTAAAATCAAAAGTCCTGCAGCTAACCAGAACCCACTTCTTTATAACTTGGATCTGTTTCTGCTTGGTTCAGTGTGAAGCACCAGTGAGCATGACGGAGAGCTGCAGGCATCTCTCAGAGTTCAGATTCACACCTTTGTAGCACCATGAAGAAGCTCCGGCTCTTTACCAGGTCAACAGAGACCTGGCCAGAGTCCTACTGCAGTGAAACTCGGCACAGATGTCCCAGCGGCCTCTCTGGCTCATGCCTCGGCGTATGGCAGGTGATACTGTTCCTCCCTCTTGTTGCACCGTTTGGCTACGATTGCCAAGTAAAGCACCAGCAGAATGACCCAGTAGCAGGCGTAGAGTATGGTCCCCGCGATCAGCAAAGCCTTCTCAGTCTCGCTGAACGGCTCCTGGGTTTCACAGTAGACCGTGTACGCCACGCCTCCGAGCAGCACCAGAGCCCACACTGTGACCGGCACAGCGCCGATCAGGTTGACCACGATCTTCCTGCGGCCTGAGGTGCCCCATCCGGCCTTGTTGATGGTGAGCAGGGCAAATATTTTGGCAGGAAGCAGGCTGGACATGTATAGCAGAGAGTAGAGCGACATGAAGATCATGACGAGGCTGCCACGCAGGAAGCAGGCGTAGGTGGCCTTCACCATGCCGACGAGCTGGACCGTCAGCAGGAAGAGCAGGATGTTCCACAGCCGCCCGCGATAGAAGAGGTGGATGACCGTGGCCACCAGGAAGAAGGGGAAGAAACCGGTGACCACAGACTCGTAGGTCATCCAGAGGCTGTGCTTGTGGAACCACAGGGCGTTGTAGAGCCACTCGCGGAAGTAGGACTTGCTCCATCGAGTCTGTTGGTTCAGCCAGCGCAGATACTGCGTGGGCGTCTCCGTCTGACACTTGGATCGCGCTGTGAATTTCGTCTTGTAGCCGAAGCTGAGCACCCGATTGGTGAGGTGGCGGTCGTCGCCGAAGCTGCACTTTGAGCCGAGGAAGGTCTGGTGGTACCAGGGCTCCAGGAAGCGCTGCAGCAGGCAGTTCCTGTACATGCCCAGCGGGCCGCTGATGCACTGGACGCAGCCGAAGTAGGACTGGCAGGCCCGCTCGATGTTGAAGGCCATCCAGTAACGCACGCTGCTGAGGAAGGAGATCCACGAGTCGTACTTGTTGAGGATCTGGAGGATAAAGAAAGGAAGAAGGGTCAGCAGAACATTTAAAGTATGCAAGTTGTAGAGTCCATGGCTGTGTTCGACTTCTCCTACTACTCCTACTACTCCTACTAACTTTCTGAGTTAGTATGCGAGAAGTTCCCGGATGCATTCTAGATTCTCCTAAATGTTGGGTATGCATCATGAGGTTACTACTCATACTCAAACTACCCAAGATGCAACGTAACGTGACGTCGCCGATCGTCATTTCCTGTCAAAACGGCAGTTTCAAGCTAGCTACAACGAGGGTAGGTTCACTTCCTGTTTTCAAAACAAAAGCACCAATTGTATGGTAATGGCTTTCCCTATGATAAAAGGCAACGGGTATTTTATTTTGTGAAAATAACCAGAAGTGCGTTGCTCACTGAGGCTAGCTTTAGTAGCGCCGAATTCGTGGGAACAAAATTGTAAATAGCCGGTATTTTGTCAGGTTTTCAACACGTTGGGGATCTAAACGACTACTTTCTCTCCTGAAAATGTTTCAAATGTTGCTAAAGTTTACAGAGTTTAGAGCTTAAGGGAAATCAGCTTCAGGCCGGCTGATTTCGGCTCGGGCAGGAGCGAAATGCATTGTGGGTAAACGCTATATGTAGTATGCAGTATGTAGTATGTAGTATACAGTATGCAGTATGTAGTATGTAGGATGCAGTATGTAGTATGTAGTATGTAGTATGTAGTATGTAGTATGTAGTATGCAGTATGTAGTATGTAGTATGTAGTATGTAGTATGCAGTATGTAGTATGTAGTATGCAGTATGTAGTATGTAGTATGTAGTATGCAGTATGTAGTATGTAGTATGCAGTATGTAGTATGTAGTATGCAGTATGTAGTATGTAGTATGTAGTATGTAGTATGTAGTATGTAGTATGTAGTATGTAGTATGTAGTATGCAGTATGTAGTATGTAGTATGCAGTATGTAGTATGTAGTATGTAGTTTTGAACACAGCCCATGTGTTCCTTACGGTCCGTTTGTCTGGATTTCTGAAACATGGTAGGCTGTCTGATTTTATTAGCATCGGTCCTCAGGGTTAAACTTGTTTCTATAAGAATCTGAACAAACCAAAGCTGCTGTGCTACATGCAGATGTTCTAAGCCTGATGAACTCTTTCTTCATTGTTCTGAAAACCCAGTTGATAAAAATACACCCACAGCAGGAGACTTTAAGTTTCACCACTGTTTGCACGGCTCCACTTTACCTGTACGTCCCCCCCGACCCCTCCCACCATCGCGTCTTCCTCAAAGATCTTCAGCATTTCGATGGTGCAGGCTGGGTCCAGGACGGTGTCGGAGTCACACACCTGTGAAAGCAGCACACACAGGGCTCAGTAATGGTCACATTTAGCTGCAGCTGCTGCAGGATGCTGATTAGAACCGATGCTAACATCCAGCAGAGAAATGAGAGGCCGCTGACAGAGACGCCAGCTGCTTCCATGTCGCCTCCCGGCACCGGGTCAGCTGTGGACACGACCTCTGACCCCCAGCAGGTCACAGCAGCTGGAGCCCCGGTGGACTCTGATACATAATTCAGGACCCATTATCCATGTATGAAGAACATTGTTCTCACAAATTCTCTCAGTGCCATCGGAAGTTACTTTTGTACTCAGAGGTAAATCACCATGTCAGTCACAGAATAGATTTTAAAAGCCTGCTGATGGTTTACAAATCCCAGAACGGTTTAGGCCCCAGAATGCATCTGTGATGTGTTCAGAGAATATAAAGCCAGCAGAGCTCTTAGATCCAAGGACTCAGGTCAGCTGGTCCAGTCCAGAGTCCAGACTAAACATGGAGAAGCAGCATTTAGCTGTTATGCTGCGAACAAGTGGAACAAACTGCCAGGAGGACTGGTGTGCAGTTGGTGAGAGGCTGAGGTAGCTTGTGGCTGTAAAAGATGGTTCTATATATGGATCTATATAGGGAGTATAGGGAATTACTCACTGAGTCTGGTCCTTTATTTATTTATTTATTTTCGTTAGCACAAGTTTCCTGTGTTTACCTTGAATAGGGGTGGCTCAGGTAATCCTGAAACATCCCATAGTTAAGCTGCTATAGGCCTAGACTGCTGGGGGGCCTCATCTGACACACCTTTCCTCACTTTACTCTCTTTATGTATATGTGATATTATTGTGGCCATTAACTCGTGTTTCTCTGTTCCAACAGATATCCTTTGAATGGTGTTACAGTGCCGCCGTGGCCCCCCCCCCCCTTCTGTCTTCTCAAACCCCAGCTGGTCGAGGCGGATGGCCACCCTTCCTGAGTCTGGTTCTGCCAGAGGTTTCTTCCTGTTAAAAGGGAGTCGTTTCTCTCCACAGTCGCCTCAGGCACGCTCAGGCCGGGAGATTGGACCGAAAAACAAAAAGTTTTCAGTGCAATCTGTTGGTTTTCTTAGCTAGGAAATTGTTTTTGAATTGGCTCTATATGAACGAATTGGATTATTTTATGAATTATGATTATTATTAATTAATTGAATTCCAATTGGCTTGAATTGGACTTACTATCTAAGTGCCTTGAGATGACATTTGTTGTATTTGGCGCTATATAAATAAAAATGAATTGAATTGAATTGAACAAACTGCCAGTGGAGATTAAACTTTCACCAAATCGAGACATTTTTAAATCCAGGTTAAAAACATTTCTTTTCTCATTATGTCTATGCATGAAATCTGCACGATATCTTTGAACTTATCTGGACTGTTGCTTGTTTTTAAATTCATTTAAACAATTTTATTTGTTTCTCTTTATATATTCCGTTATGTAATTTTTAATGCTTCTTCCACTCCCTGCTGCAATGCTTTTATTTTATGTAAAGCACTTTGAACATGAAATGTGCTACAAATAAATTTGATTCGATTTTATTTTATTTGATTTGATTTGATTTGATTTGATTTGATAAATGTGTTCTGGAGTCTGTTTTTTGTCAGACTAACACAGTAATCGTCAGTGGGCTCAAACCTTCTTCTTCACTCTCACCTGAACGTAATCCACGCTGTCTCCCAGGGCTTTGAAGGCGGTGTACATCACCTCCCTTTTGCCCCCCCACTCCTGCATGATGCAGGAGTAGCGGCATCCTCTGACCAGCCGCGCCACCCGCGCCGCCTCCTCCATGTGCACCGTGCTCCGGCCCCCTGCTCCGACGCCTCCTCCACCACTCCCATCGCTGTGGTAGTTGCCCTTCCACACCATGCTGCCGGCCTGGTCGGCCCCGCCCACCACCTCCTGGAAAATGTCCATCATGTAGCGGTCCTCGGGCCTGTTTCCGTCCACCACCAGCACCACCTTCAGGCCCGGGAAGGAAATGCGGCGCACGCTGCGCAGGCACTTCCTCAGGTAGTCCGGGTCCTCCTGGTACGCCGCGATGCAGAGGGCCACAGTGCGCCGGAGGTGCTGGGGCCGGGCGGGGCCCCTCATCCGCCGGTGCTCCAGGAAAGCGAAGAGGCTCTGGAGGAAGAGGTGGAGGGAGAGGAAGGCGCCATAGAGGCCGAAGGAGAGGTGGTGCTGCTCGGTGTGGATGAACTGGTAGCCTTCACAGGAGAGCAGAGACCCAACATGAACATCACGTTTAATCCTCATTTAACTTTGCTGTGTGTGTGTGTGTGTGTGTGTGTGTGTGTGTGTGTGTGTGTGTGTGTGTGTGTGTGAGGGTAACCTGTGACGTAGGCCAGCAGGATGGTGAAGAGCACCACCGCGGCAAAGAGGGTGGTGACCACGATGTTCAGCGCATTCCTGCAGCGAGAGGGCATCTGGAACAGAATTAGATCTGATGGTGAAGGACCCAAGAGTCAAATCTTTATCACAACTGCATCAAAGTAGTCAAATTAGAAGTAAAATAAGTAGTTAACTCGTTAATTATCTAACGCCGATAAATATTTTCTCACGCATTAACGCAGGTTTTATTATTTATTTTATTATTGTAAAAGTCTGCTGCTCACAGGCTTTTATTTTGTAAAAGTCTGTTGCTCACAGGCTTTTATTATTGTAAAAGTCTGCTGCTCACAGGCTTTTATTTTGTAAAAGTCTGTTGCTCACAGGCTTTTATTTTGTAAAAGTCTGTTGCTCACAGGCTTTTATTTTGTAAAAGTCTGTTGCTCACAGGCTTTTATTTTATAAAAGTCTGTTGCTCACAGGCTTTTATTTTGTAAAAGTCTGTTGCTCAAAGGCTTTTATTTTGTATAAGTCTGTTGCTCACAGGCTTTTATTTTGTAAAAGTCTGTTGCTCACAGGCTTTAATTTTGTAAAAGTCTGTTGCTCACAGGCTTTTATTTTGTAAAAGTCTGTTGCTCACAGGCTTTTATTCTGTAAAAGTCTGCTGCTCACAGGCTTTTATTTTGTAAAAGTCTGCTGCTCACAGGCTTTTATTTTGTAAAAGTCTGCTGCTCACAGGCTTTTATTTTGTAAAAGTCTGTTGCTCACAGGCTTTTATTTTGTAAAAGTCTGTTGCTCACAGGCTTTTATTTTGTATAAGTCTGTTGCTCACAGGCTTTTATTTTGTAAAAGTCTGTTGCTCACAGGCTTTAATTTTGTAAAAGTCTGTTGCTCACAGGCTTTTATTTTGTAAAAGTCTGTTGCTCACAGGCTTTTATTCTGTAAAAGTCTGCTGCTCACAGGCTTTTATTTTGTAAAAGTCTGCTGCTCACAGGCTTTTATTTTGTAAAAGTCTGCTGCTGTCTGCTGTGGAACAGGAAAAGAAAGTAATCGGCGGATCCACCAAACATGGAGAAGGGTACGGAACTTTTACTCGGCCATTTTCATGTTAAAGTTCTTCCAGACGGCGGAGTCGACAGAACCAAAGTCATCTGTAAACACTGCCAAGTTGAATTGTCTTCTCAGCGTAGTAGTTCCAGTCTAAAATATCACTTAAAGGCAAAACACACAACTGATAGCAGCAAGTCATTCAAGGAAACAGACAGTGGAGCGAGGCTTCTACATAAAAACTACAGAAAGATGCTGATGTTAAAAGTGTGTTTGCACAACAAATGTTATGGCACTTTCATTCATATGGCAGCACATTTAAAATAAAGCTAAATGCTAAAAGCTATACGCTACTTTTGGATTCATTTTTGGATTCTGCGTACAAATGCGATTAATCGTGATTAATCAGGGAAATCATGTGATTAATTAGATTAAACATTTTAATCGTTGCCCGGTCCTAAAGATAAGCAGTAAAAAGATTAGCGTTAGCGCCTTAGCGTTTGTTCACTATTCTGATCCAGAGCAGAGCAGAAATCTTACTGTTAGTCGTGGTTCACTCAGCCTCTGGCACGGTTTTCTACACCAAACAACCAGATGCCTAATAAAAGTCATATAGATGAGTTTATACACATCATTTGTTCCCATTTCTTTAGTTGCATCTATGAAAATCAGTGGCAGCAGGTCTGATGGAGGGATGAATCCTCCCCAGAGCCCGGAGCTCAACATTACTGAAGCAGTGTGGGATCATGTTGGCAGAGAACGGAATTATGTTCATGTTGGAACATGTTTCAGTGAATCTCTGCAGCTGTTACCATGGAAACATCTGCAGATATTCACTTTAAAGCTGCTCAGAACTGAACTAACTCTGGTTCTGCCTCAGATTCTGGGTTTATGTTCATGTTGGAACATGTTTCAGTGAATCTCTGCAGCTGTTACCATGGAAACATCTGCAGATATTCACTTTAAAGCTGCTCAGAACTGAACTAACTCTGGTTCTGCCTCAGATTCTGGGTTTATGTTCATGTTGGAACATGTTTCAGTGAATCTCTGCAGCTGTTACCATGGAAACATCTGCAGATATTCACTCTAAAGCTGCTCAGAACTGAACTAACTCTGGTTCTGACTCCGATTCTGGGTTTATGTTCATGTTGGAACATGTTTCAGTGAATCGCTGCAGCTGTTACCATGGAAACAGCTGCAGATATTCACTTTAAAGCTGCTCAGAACTGAACTAACTCTGGTTCTGCCTCAGATTCTGGGTTTATGTTCATGTTGGAACATGTTTCAGTGAATCTCTGCAGCTGTTACCATGGAAACATCTGCAGATATTCACTTTAAAGCTGCTCAGAACTGAACTAACTCTGGTTCTGACTCCGATTCTGGGTTTATGTTCATGTTGGAACATGTTTCAGTGAATCTCTGCAGCTGTTACCATGGAAACATCTGCAGATATTCACTTTAAAGCTGCTCAGAACTGAACTAACTCTGGTTCTGCCTCAGATTCTGGGTTTATGTTCATGTTGGAACATGTTTCAGTGAATCGCTGCAGCTGTTACCATGGAAACAGCTGCAGATATTCACTTTAAAGCTGCTCAGAACTGAACTAACTCTGGTTCTGCCTCAGATTCTGGGTTTATGTTCATGTTGGAACATGTTTCAGTGAATCTCTGCAGCTGTTACCATGGAAACATCTGCAGATATTCACTTTAAAGCTGCTCAGAACTGAACTAACTCTGGTTCTGACTCCGATTCTGGGTTTATGTTCATGTTGGAACATGTTTCAGTGAATCTCTGCAGCTGTTACCATGGAAACATCTGCAGATATTCACTTTAAAGCTGCTCAGAACTGAACTAACTCTGGTTCTGCCTCAGATTCTGGGTTTATGTTCATGTTGGAACATGTTTCAGTGAATCTCTGCAGCTGTTACCATGGAAACATCTGCAGATATTCACTTTAAAGCTGCTCAGAACTGAACTAACTCTGGTTCTGCCTCAGATTCTGGGTTTATGTTCATGTTGGAACATGTTTCAGTGAATCTCTGCAGCTGTTACCATGGAAACATCTGCAGATATTCACTTTAAAGCTGCTCAGAACTGAACTAACTCTGGTTCTGCCTCAGATTCTGGGTTTATGTTCATGTTGGAACATGTTTCAGTGAATCTCTGCAGCTGTTACCATGGAAACATCTGCAGATATTCACTTTAAAGCTGCTCAGAACTGAACTAACTCTGGTTCTGCCTCAGATTCTGGGTTTATGTTCAGGTGAATTTTTGGCAAACTCAAACTGAGTCTTTTTTATTTCAGAAAGTAGATAACTGAGTGAAATCCCCCTGAAGTATCTGACTGCCAGACATGAATCTATCAATGAAAGTTTCCTCTGCAAACGGAGATAATGGCACAATTCCTTTCTGAACACTAAATCATGTAAACCTGTTCTATAAAACCTCATAAAGATCAGATTTTAAGCTAACTACCAAGTTTATCGTACAGAGAAGTGCCACGAAAAGAAATATATCAATTAAATTATAAGAAAATTTCATTAGAAATACAGGACAAAAATTACTAAATGTATATTAACTTAAATGAATAATTAGAATATTCTTAATTCTTGCATTTATGTGTTAATTTACTTGTGTGTAAACATCTTTAGCTGCAGAAATAGATCCACTGAAGGCACATTGCATGGAGTAAAGTCCTGATTAATCCTGAGTGGGATGTGTGGCCTTTGACACTTTCTCCTCAGTTCTGCTCCAGCAGATTTCACAAACATCAGTCGCTTCCTGCGCTCATGTGAGGGGCGTGGGTGTGATGGTGGGGGGGTTATGGGATGCCTCTGGACTCTAACAGAGAGACCCTGTAAGTGTGTTTTAGCTGACTGAAATGTCACTTCCTGTTTTGTCCTCTTAAACCAACACGCAGTGACATCACGGCGATGCGGCGCCGCAGGATGAAGCGTGCAGCGAGCCTGGCTCACAGCCACCGTTACCCCTGCTGTAACACTACAACAACCCCCCCCCGCTGCTGCTGCACTCTTCCCTCTCTGGATTAATAGCTCTAATTAAAGGCCGGCACTCTGAACCAGTCCAAACAGGAACAATTCTCCCCTTTCATTCATGAAATCACCTTCCAGCCCCCACCTGGCCGGGCAGCGCCACACTGCAGAGCCGGAGCGATATTTCTATCATCACACTCAGCTCAGCAGATTTATCAGTGAGTCACTACAGATCTGCTCAGGAGAATCTGTCCATGTGAGACTCAAAGCTCTGACAAAGAGGGGAAACACACACACACACACACACACACACACACACACACACTCACACACACACACACACACACACACACACACACACACACACGCACACACACACACACGCACACACACACACACACACACACACACACACACACACACACACACACGCTCACACACAGAGGTTCTGTATGTGATCCGGAACATTTTTCCTCTCGAGCATCGATCTCCTGTTTCACCGCAGCCATTCAGAGGCACAATCATCTGAAAACCAGAACTTTCTCAAATCTTTACCCTCATTTTTCTGCTCTGACCAGGTGCTTATGGGTCTTTGTTGCTCCACCGGTGCAGAACCCAGAAAAAAACAACAAATAAAAGACGTTTTTGCTTGAAATAAGCAAAAAAATCTGCCAATGGAACTAGTGAAAATCGGCTTGTCAAGATTTCTTGAAATAAAATGTGATATTTAGGACTTTTGAGATAAAAGTGATCTTGAAATTAGCTTAAAAACCTCTTCAAATGTCAAAAAAAGCTTGTTTTATATGAATTACGACTCAAAACAATTTTTTTTCAAGACTTTTTCACTTAACAAGATATTCCAGATGTATTGTCTTCAAACAAGTCCCTATATCTGGCTGAAATGGTGCTTGTTAGGCAGTTGTCTCTTATATTAAGTGTAATGAGATATTTGGACTAGAATTGAGACAAATATACTTGGTAAGACTTTGATTTTTTCCAGTGTATGAACTACCGGCCATGATGCCCTGAACATTTGGAGCGATCATTTCATTTTGGTGAGTTTTGGGAGACCTTTCGTTTAAAACTGTGACAGAACTTCTTCTACCAGAGCCGAGGCATGGTCAGATAATCAGCTTCTGGTGGAGATCCAGATCTGGACTTTTTCTTATGACTCATTCAGCCTTCAGCCTGGTGTGCTTTTTCCTGATTATGATGCTACTGCAGCTGCAGTCTGTCTCATTCTGGACGAGAGTCGTGGCTTCAACGCACAAAAAGTGGCGCCTCAAACGTCCCAGAGGTTCAGTTCAGTCATAAAAACGGTTTGAAAATGAAGATAAGTGCAAAGAACAATGTGGAATAATGAAGAGGTGGAGGAAAGGGTCTGAGTGGAGGCTTTTTTTCTGGTGAAGATGGCAACAACGAGCTCCACTGGTCCCTCAGCTGTCCACCCATCTGTCCCTCCCTCCCACTTTAGGAGCAATGGATGGTTTAACACAGGGATGGGCAACTGGCGGCCCGAGGGCCGCACACGCCCCTCGTCCTCAGTCAGTACGGCCCGCAAATAGATCAATAATAATTTAATAAATAAAAATAAATAAATAATAAATAAATAAATAAAACCTTGTAATTATACTGTTGACCGATAGAGGGCGCGCCATACGCAAACAACAGCGGGGCCCGGGCCGCTTTCCGCAACAGCGAATAGGAAAGTCCAGAGCCATGGCAGCTAGCAGCGGCAAAAAGAGAAAACTTGCCCGAGAAAATCGCATTTTTCAGCCAAAATGGGAAGAATTCAAAGGAAAACCAATGTGTCTAGTTTGCTTGGAGACATTATCAGCCCTAAAAGATTACAACTTGAGTCGCCATTACAACACCTTGCATAAGGTTAAATATGCAATCAGTTTTGTTCTTTCGTATGAAGGAGTTCAAATTCCTTTTTGCACTTTTTTTAAGCAAATGTTTTGTCTTTGTTACTTATTAAGGACGTGTTAAAATCCATTTATATGCAGAAAATAGTTGTATGTTGGTGCAATAAACATACAGATATAAATTCATATAAAATGTGTTCTTATTGAGAATCATTTGTAGCATCTTTCATATCCAATTATTCGAAGTGCGCGGTCATGTGGCCCTCCAATGATAGTGCTGAAAAAATGCTGGCCCTCTTTATCATGGAAGTTGCCCCTCCCTGGTTTACTTTATGGTTTCCTGATACCACTTTTAAATACGGTTGGGAACTATTTGACTATTTTCATTCAGAACAAGGTGATTCCCAAAGAGCTGTTAGCTCAACTTGGCATATCTCAGCATGGTGTGCAGTGTGTCCTTAAAACATTTGAGGAAACTGCACTGTAAAGAATTTCCCTGTAAAATAACAGTAAAATATTGTTTAAAACACTTTTTTACTGTTATTTTACAGTGCAACGACTGTTGTTTATTTTAACGGTATATTACCGTTTTTTTGGATTACAGTATATGACGGTAGGATAACTGTGTTTTAGTCATTTTATAACGCATCAACCGAAATTTATTTAACGGTATAATAACGTATTTTGGATTTGGACATCAATTCAATACAAATACTGTTTTATGCTGTTCAATTACAGTTATCTACTGGTATTATTAAATGACGGATTTAACTGTTAATTTACATGTGAGGGATGAATATTCAACAGCATTTTACAATTATTGTCAAATACAGTCGGATACTGTTGTAAATCCACCGTAAATATACAGCAGTTCTTTACAGTGTGGACAAGTGGAGGACAGAAGAAGAAGTGTCAGGCCTAAAGAACTATCTACAGCAGATGAACAGGATCTGAAAGTGATGTCCTTAAGAAAGAGGAAAACATCCAGCAAAGACCTGACACAGGAGCTGAGAGATGCATCTGGTTCTGCCTCAGATTCTGGGTTTATGTTCATGTTGGAACATGTTTCAGTGAATCTCTGCAGCTGTTACCATGGAAACATCTGCAGATATTCACTTTAAAGCTGCTCAGAACTGAACTAACTCTGGTTCTGCCTCAGATTCTGGGTTTATGTTCATGTTGGAACATGTTTCAGTGAATCTCTGCAGCTGTTACCATGGAAACATCTGCAGATATTCACTTTAAAGCTGCTCAGAACTGAACTAACTCTGGTTCTGCCTCAGATTCTGGGTTTATGTTCATGTTGGAACATGTTTCAGTGAATCTCTGCTGCTGTTACCATGGAAACATCTGCAGATATTCACCTTAAAGCTGCTCAGAACTGAACTAACTCTGGTTCTGACTCAGATTCTGGGTTTATGTTCATGTTGGAACATGTTTCAGTGATTCTCTGCAGCTGTTACCATGGAAACATCTGCAGATATTCACTTTAAAGCTGCTCAGAACTGAACTAACTCTGGTTCTGCCTCAGATTCTGGGTTTATGTTCATGTTGGAACATGTTTCAGTGAATCTCTGCAGCTGTTACCATGGAAACATCTGCAGATATTCACTTTAAAGCTGCTCAGAACTGAACTAACTCTGGTTCTGACTCAGATTCTGGGTTTATGTTCATGTTGGAACATGTTTCAGTGAATCTCTGCAGCTGTTACCATGGAAACATCTGCAGATATTCACTTTAAAGCTGCTCAGAACTGAACTAACTCTGGTTCTGCCTCAGATTCTGGGTTTATGTTCATGTTGGAACATGTTTCAGTGAATCTCTGCAGCTGTTACCATGGAAACATCTGCAGATATTCACTTTAAAGCTGCTCAGAACTGAACTAACTCTGGTTCTGCCTCAGATTCTGGGTTTATGTTCATGTTGGAACATGTTTCAGTGAATCTCTGCAGCTGTTACCATGGAAACATCTGCAGATATTCACTTTAAAGCTGCTCAGAACTGAACTAACTCTGGTTCTGACTCAGATTCTGGGTTTATGTTTAAGAATTTTTAATATTTACTATTTTTTCTGACATTTCATGTTCAGAAATAATTTGTTGCCTGCTTTATTGCTAATTTGATAATCCTTTAAGTAAAAACCTGTTTTTTAATCGTTTATTCTGTTTTGGAAACTAATGCAGAGTTTCAGAGAGTTTGAGGCAATATTTGCATATAAGAACAAAATCCAACACTTTTAATTAAAAACAGCATAAACCTGCAGAAGTTCCACTCTCTTTCTTGTTTTCTGAAGTTTTTAATCTTTATGTATCTAATTTATTCAACCGAAGCCGCCTTTTCTCTAAAATGGTTCTACTTCCGGAAAAACAAAGATGGCGGTCTTTGGGCTAACGGAAGTAAAACAGCGGGATCGTTAACTGGTTTTTCGTGAACACAGGAGATATTTCTTTCTTTCAGTTTGTTTGTTGAGCCTTTAAAGGTTATAAAGTTCTGCCCTGAAGACAGTAAGTTGTGTTAAAACAGATCAAATCGATGTTATAACACGACTGTTACACGTTAACCATGATGTGGACAGATGTGGACAGATGTGACTGTGACTCTGTGCTGTGGTCAGACTGAGGCTCAGCCGACCTTTTACCTCCTCAGGTTGCACATTTTAGATTCTTTAATCAAATAATTAACCTTCTTTTGTTTGAGAGCAACTGTTTGGGATCCATTTCATGCCACTGAGGCACAAAGAAAACAGGGCTCCTGCTCAGGCCGGGGTCCCGTGGTCTGAATGCCCCAGGGGCCACAGGGCAGATCACAAGCACACAGACTGTGGAGGGTTTGATTAGAGGGCTGTGGCAGGTCAGAAGCTGGGATCAGGCGGGGAACTGGGGGGGTTGGAGGGGTGCAGGTGCAATCATTACATCTGCAGACGGCAGCAGGAACAGGGAGCGCCTTCATGCACCGGCAAAAATGAGCAAAACCACAGCGAGCAACCTTTCAAGTTGACATTAAGAGAAAAGAAATGCAGTGAAATGACACATTATTCAAGGAAGAGAAACAAGACTTTTAGTAGAAAGTGTGTATAACCTTAAAGAAAGATTCAGCAGTCTTCAGAATGGGTCGACTCCTCTGAGAAAGAGTCACATTTCTCAGTGTGAATGTGGATAAAAACTCCTCTCAGAGCCTGAAGCTGTGGCCTTATGCTTCACCCGCATATCCAACAGTTCCATCAGGATTCACCGAATATTCTGCAAACAGGAGGTCCGAGTCTACATCCAGAGCCAGGACGGGAAAAAACCTCCAAAACAAGCCGAAATGCTGCCGAAAACTCCATCAAAGATGAGTGCAAAGTCCTCCGAGTTGCATGAAGGATTCCTTTCATTCAGGCCTGTGAGTCAGCTCAGGTGGAGGAGGCATCTCTGAATGACGGCTCTGGCCTCAGAACAGGGACTTTCACACAGCTGAGGGGGGAGATTTTTAGGAAAAGAGGGTGGAGCAGGGACGGGGGAGGTGGGGGAGCCGCATCCACCACAGGAATGACATCAGCTTGGGATCAGAACTGATCAACAATGAACCGAACAGGTGATTATGTCTGGGAGGAAGGAGTTCTGGCCACGTTTTACTCGTTTTACGTCACACTTTTTATCCCCTCGCTGTGTTCAGGGGAGGAAGTCAGACTTCAGGGTTCGTTTCACCTGCAGGAATAACCTTGATCATGTGTTGAGTAAGAGTTCCTCCCATCCGATTTCCAGTGAATGTGACTCATAAAGTTATCACTAAGATGAGTAAGAGCCAGAGGGCCCGGCAGGCCTGCCAGCGTGGCCGCTGCTCCCCACAAACATCTCACTGATGTCTCACTGATTATCAAGAAATGTGATAAGTGAAGGTGGTGAGAAACAGCAGAGTGGAGGGCAGCATTCAGGCAAGATGAAACGGGTCCAAAGCTTTAAATGTGCAGAAGAACTCTGTCGCCTTTCCTGGAAACGGATGAAGTGTGAGGAAACGTTCTACAGGGATCTCTGAAGCTGGTGGATGTCTCACAGAGTAAAGCTGAGATGAAGCAATCCTTCAGACGGCTGAGCCAGAAACGCTCGTTTCAGCCTGTTGCTGCCATTAAAGGGATAGTTCGCCTCTTCTGACATGAAGCTGTGTAACATCCCATATCAGCAGCATCATTTCTGAACATCTTCTTACCCCCTGCTGCGTCCTGTGAGCAGAGTTCCAGCCTCGTTTTGGTGCTGATGAAGGTAGTCCGGCTAGTTGGCTGGGGTTTAAAAAATAAAGCGTTTTGCTTCTCAGAACAATATGCGTTCAACAGAGTAATACATTTGCATCACAAAATGGTTCTCCAGGAAAAAGTCAGACCTCACAATCTCTTGGCCCTATTTTCTCTCCCTTCGTATCACTGCCTGCTGCCGACAGCCGCGCCTGTTACGCTGTTTGCTGCTCGGAAGCAGGGGACTGCTCGGTCTGCACTTCGGTCTGCACAGCAGGCGGCAACAAAAGAGAAGGAAACAAAAGGAAAGGAAAGACGCATGCCGACAGCCGCGCTTGTTACAGTGTTTGCTGCTCTGTCTGCACAGCAGGCAGTGATACGAAGGGAGAGAAAATAGGGCCAAGAGATTGTGAGGTAAACCCCAGCCAACTAGCCGGATTACCTTCATCAGCACCAAAACGAGGCTGGAACTCTGCTCACAGGACGCAGCAGGGGGTAAGAAGATGTTCAGAAATGATGCTGCTGATATGGGATGTTACACAGCTTCATGTCAAAAGAGGCGAACTGTCCCTTTAAGTGGTTCGATCCAACAGATCATATCTCAAAGCAGGCCAGAAGAATCCATTCTGGAGTGGATCTGGATCACTTCCATCAGAACTTTCTCAGGACCACATGGCTGTTTGCACTCTGAGCAGAGGGATCAGATCAGTGCAGGAAAACTCTTATTTCTACCGTTTAAACCGGAACGATCCCAGTTCCTTTCAGCCTAATCTGATCACCAGCACCATATCTGAACAGCTACCAGACAAAAGCTGCATTATGAATCTGTTCTCATTCCCAGGACATTAAACGCTGCCGCCCCGAGCTCACGCCTTTCATCAGATAATCAGATGTCTCATTTTTAACATTTTCTATGTTTTCTATCTTCCATCGTGATCATTCAATTCTGTTTTTATTCACAAAGTGTTTAAACTCTTTTGGAAATGGGGTTGTATTTATCATTATTATCATACAGTAAAACATGTGTCCTATGGACAAAATGATCCTGTTTAACATTTTGCTGTGAAACTGCTCTGAACCAACACACTCAGGGGAAATAAATCCTTTAAAATCAATAAGCAATCTGTCTTTTTTAGCTTGATTTCAGACTCCAGAGGGAAATTAGTGTTCCAGTTGGTTTTGTTTGCAGAGGAGACGGAAACTAACGAGAGTTTAAACTACAGTGAAATCATCTGGCTTTTAAACCAAAGGGACAGTTTGATTCAAACAGGTTTTAAAGTCAACAGAACAGAGAGGAAGACGGGTTTGCTGCACTGACAGTCAAATCAAATCAAATCAAATCAAATTAATTTGTAGCACATTTCATGTACAAACAGTTCAAAGTGCTTTACATAAAATAAAAGCATTGCAGCAGGGAGTGGAAGAAGCATTAAAAATACATAAAAGAATATAAAGAGAAACAAATAAAATCATTTAAATGAATTTAAAAACAAGCAACAGTCCAGATAAGTTCAAAGATATTTCATGCATAGACATATGAGAACAGAAATGTTTTTAACCTGGATTTAAAAATGTCTACAGTGGGACAGTATGAGCACTGAAATCTACCTAAATGCATGAGATGTGTCCCAAAAACCAAAATACCCAAAGAGGAAACACAGAGATCATGAAAAGGCAGAAAAAAAGCAAAAAGAAGGAAAATGTCAGGATGAATAAACTGCTGCAGAAAGCAGTGAGTCAGTCACAGTGAAGCTGAAACAAACGGCAGAGGAGCCACACGGAGCAGAGCTGCTTCACCTGGTTAACCCGGAGGGTGAACAGCAGCGAGCTTTGTGTGTGAGGCCACCAGAGCCGGCAGGTCCAGCTCCACTCTGATGCCATGGAAAATAAAACCTAACGGTCGCCTGCCTCCACACAGGCAGCGAGTGTAGCGTCTGCCAGCGGGAGGGACAAAGGTAACACTCACTGAGCCCTCAGACCAGCCACCACTTTCTGACTCCGTCTGTAACACTCACTGAGCCTCAGCTTCTGTCTGTAACACTCACTGAGCCTCAGCTTCTGTCTGTAACACTCACTGAGCCTCAGCTTCTGTCTGTAACACTCACTGAGCCTCAGCTTCTGACTGTAACACTCACTGAGCCTCAGCTTCTGTCTGTAACACTCACTGAGCCTCAGCTTCTGTCTGTAACACTCACTGAGCCTCAGCTTCTGACTGTAACACTCACTGAGCCTCAGCTTCTGTCTGTAACACTCACTGAGCCTCAGCTTCTGACTGTAACACTCACTGAGCCTCAGCTTCTGTCTGTAACACTCACTGAGCCTCAGCTTCTGTCTGTAACACTCACTGAGCCTCAGCTTCTGACTGTAACACTCACTGAGCCTCAGCTTCTGTCTGTAACACTCACTGAGCCTCAGCTTCTGTCTGTAACACTCACTGAGCCTCAGCTTCTGTCTGTAACACTCACTGAGCCTCAGCTTCTGACTGTAACACTCACTGAGCCTCAGCTTCTGTCTGTAACACTCACTGAGCCTCAGCTTCTGTCTGTAACACTCACTGAGCCTCAGCTTCTGACTGTAACACTCACTGAGCCTCAGCTTCTGTCTGTCTGTAACACTCACTGAGCCTCAGCTTCTGTCTGTAACACTCACTGAGCCTCAGCTTCTGTCTGTCTGTAACACTCACTGAGCCTCAGCTTCTGTCTGTAACACTCACTGAGCCTCAGCTTCTGTCTGTAACACTCACTGAGCCTCAGCTTCTGTCTGTAACACTCACTGAGCCTCAGCTTCTGTCTGTAACACTCACTGAGCCTCAGCTTCTGTCTGTAACACTCACTGAGCCTCAGCTTCTGACTGTAACACTCACTGAGCCTCAGCTTCTGTCTGTAACACTCACTGAGCCTCAGCTTCTGTCTGTAACACTCACTGAGCCTCAGCTTCTGACTGTAACACTCACTGAGCCTCAGCTTCTGTCTTTAACACTCACTGAGCCTCAGCTTCTGTCTGTAACACTCACTGAGCCTCAGCTTCTGTCTGTAACACTCACTGAGCCTCAGCTTCTGTCTGTAACACTCACTGAGCCTCAGCTTCTGACTGTAACACTCACTGAGCCTCAGCTTCTGACTGTAACACTCACTGAGCCTCAGCTTCTGTCTGTAACACTCACTGAGCCTCAGCTTCTGTCTGTAACACTCACTGAGCCTCAGCTTCTGTCTGTAACACTCACTGAGCCTCAGCTTCTGTCTGTAACACTCACTGAGCCTCAGCTTCTGTCTGTAACACTCACTGAGCCTCAGCTTCTGTCTGTAACACTCACTGAGCCTCAGCTTCTGTCTGTAACACTCACTGAGCCTCAGCTTCTGTCTGTCTGTAACACTCACTGAGCCTCAGCTTCTGACTGTAACACTCACTGAGCCTCAGCTTCTGTCTGTAACACTCACTGAGCCTCAGCTTCTGACTGACTGTAACACTCACTGAGCCTCAGCTTCTGACTGACTGTAACACTCACTGAGCCTCAGCTTCTGTCTGTCTGTAACACTCACTGAGCCTCAGCTTCTGTCTGTCTGTAACACTCACTGAGCCTCAGCTTCTGTCTGTAACACTCACTGAGCCTCAGCTTCTGTCTGTAACACTCACTGAGCCTCAGCTTCTGACTGTAACACTCACTGAGCCTCAGCTTCTGTCTGTCTGTAACACTCACTGAGCCTCAGCTTCTGACTGTAACACTCACTGAGCCTCAGCTTCTGTCTGTAACACTCACTGAGCCTCAGCTTCTGTCTGTAACACTCACTGAGCCTCAGCTTCTGTCTGTAACACTCACTGAGCCTCAGCTTCTGTCTGTAACACTCACTGAGCCTCAGCTTCTGTCTGTAACACTCACTGAGCCTCAGCTTCTGTCTGTAACACTCACTGAGCCTCAGCTTCTGTCTGTAACACTCACTGAGCCTCAGCTTCTGACTGTAACACTCACTGAGCCTCAGCTTCTGTCTGTAACACTCACTGAGCCTCAGCTTCTGACTGTAACACTCACTGAGCCTCAGCTTCTGTCTGTAACACTCACTGAGCCTCAGCTTCTGTCTGTAACACTCACTGAGCCTCAGCTTCTGTCTGTAACACTCACTGAGCCTCAGCTTCTGTCTGTAACACTCACTGAGCCTCAGCTTCTGACTGTAACACTCACTGAGCCTCAGCTTCTGTCTGTAACACTCACTGAGCCTCAGCTTCTGTCTGTAACACTCACTGAGCCTCAGCTTCTGACTGTAACACTCACTGAGCCTCAGCTTCTGTCTTTAACACTCACTGAGCCTCAGCTTCTGTCTGTAACACTCACTGAGCCTCAGCTTCTGTCTGTAACACTCACTGAGCCTCAGCTTCTGTCTGTAACACTCACTGAGCCTCAGCTTCTGACTGTAACACTCACTGAGCCTCAGCTTCTGACTGTAACACTCACTGAGCCTCAGCTTCTGTCTGTAACACTCACTGAGCCTCAGCTTCTGTCTGTAACACTCACTGAGCCTCAGCTTCTGTCTGTAACACTCACTGAGCCTCAGCTTCTGTCTGTAACACTCACTGAGCCTCAGCTTCTGTCTGTCTGTAACACTCACTGAGCCTCAGCTTCTGTCTGTAACACTCACTGAGCCTCAGCTTCTGTCTGTAACACTCACTGAGCCTCAGCTTCTGTCTGTAACACTCACTGAGCCTCAGCTTCTGTCTGTAACACTCACTGAGCCTCAGCTTCTGTCTGTAACACTCACTGAGCCTCAGCTTCTGTCTGTAACACTCACTGAGCCTCAGCTTCTGACTGTAACACTCACTGAGCCTCAGCTTCTGTCTGTCTGTAACACTCACTGAGCCTCAGCTTCTGACTGACTGTAACACTCACTGAGCCTCAGCTTCTGACTGACTGTAACACTCACTGAGCCTCAGCTTCTGTCTGTCTGTAACACTCACTGAGCCTCAGCTTCTGTCTGTCTGTAACACTCACTGAGCCTCAGCTTCTGTCTGTAACACTCACTGAGCCTCAGCTTCTGTCTGTAACACTCACTGAGCCTCAGCTTCTGACTGTAACACTCACTGAGCCTCAGCTTCTGTCTGTCTGTAACACTCACTGAGCCTCAGCTTCTGACTGTAACACTCACTGAGCCTCAGCTTCTGTCTGTAACACTCACTGAGCCTCAGCTTCTGTCTGTAACACTCACTGAGCCTCAGCTTCTGTCTGTAACACTCACTGAGCCTCAGCTTCTGTCTGTAACACTCACTGAGCCTCAGCTTCTGTCTGTAACACTCACTGAGCCTCAGCTTCTGACTGTAACACTCACTGAGCCTCAGCTTCTGTCTGTCTGTAACACTCACTGAGCCTCAGCTTCTGACTGTAACACTCACTGAGCCTCAGCTTCTGACTGTAACACTCACTGAGCCTCAGCTTCTGTCTGTAACACTCACTGAGCCTCAGCTTCTGTCTGTAACACTCACTGAGCCTCAGCTTCTGTCTGTAACACTCACTGAGCCTCAGCTTCTGCCTGTAACACTCACTGAGCCTCAGCTTCTGTCTGTAACACTCACTGAGCCTCAGCTTCTGACTGTAACACTCACTGAGCCTCAGCTTCTGTCTGTCTGTAACACTCACTGAGCCTCAGCTTCTGACTGTAACACTCACTGAGCCTCAGCTTCTGTCTGTCTGTAACACTCACTGAGCCTCAGCTTCTGACTGTAACACTCACTGAGCCTCAGCTTCTGTCTGTAACACTCACTGAGCCTCAGCTTCTGTCTTTAACACTCACTGAGCCTCAGCTTCTGACTGACTGTAACACTCACTGAGCCTCAGCTTCTGTCTGTAACACTCACTGAGCCTCAGCTTCTGTCTGTAACACTCACTGAGCCTCAGCTTCTGTCTGTAACACTCACTGAGCCTCAGCTTCTGACTGTAACACTCACTGAGCCTCAGCTTCTGTCTGTAACACTCACTGAGCCTCAGCTTCTGTCTGTAACACTCACTGAGCCTCAGCTTCTGTCTGTAACACTCACTGAGCCTCAGCTTCTGACTGTAACACTCACTGAGCCTCAGCTTCTGTCTGTAACACTCACTGAGCCTCAGCTTCTGTCTGTAACACTCACTGAGCCTCAGCTTCTGACTGTAACACTCACTGAGCCTCAGCTTCTGTCTGTCTGTAACACTCACTGAGCCTCAGCTTCTGACTGTAACACTCATTGAGCCTCAGCTTCTGTCTGTCTGTAACACTCACTGAGCCTCAGCTTCTGACTGTAACACTCACTGAGCCTCAGCTTCTGTCTGTAACACTCACTGAGCCTCAGCTTCTGTCTGTAACACTCACTGAGCCTCAGCTTCTGTCTGTCTGTAACACTCACTGAGCCTCAGCTTCTGACTGTAACACTCACTGAGCCTCAGCTTCTGTCTGTCTGTAACACTCACTGAGCCTCAGCTTCTGTCTGTAACACTCACTGAGCCTCAGCTTCTGACTGTAACACTCACTGAGCCTCAGCTTCTGTCTGTAACACTCACTGAGCCTCAGCTTCTGTCTGTAACACTCACTGAGCCTCAGCTTCTGTCTGTAACACTCACTGAGCCTCAGCTTCTGTCTGTAACACTCACTGAGCCTCAGCTTCTGTCTGTAACACTCACTGAGCCTCAGCTTCTGTCTGTAACACTCACTGAGCCTCAGCTTCTGTCTGTCTGTAACACTCACTGAGCCTCAGCTTCTGTCTGTAACACTCACTGAGCCTCAGCTTCTGACTGTAACACTCACTGAGCCTCAGCTTCTGTCTATAACACTCACTGAGCCTCAGCTTCTGTCTGTAACACTCACTGAGCCTCAGCTTCTGTCTGTAACACTCACTGAGCCTCAGCTTCTGACTGTAACACTCACTGAGCCTCAGCTTCTGTCTGTCTGTAACACTCACTGAGCCTCAGCTTCTGTCTGTAACACTCACTGAGCCTCAGCTTCTGTCTGTCTGTAACACTCACTGAGCCTCAGCTTCTGACTGTAACACTCACTGAGCCTCAGCTTCTGTCTGTAACACTCACTGAGCCTCAGCTTCTGTCTGTAACACTCACTGAGCCTCAGCTTCTGTCTGTAACACTCACTGAGCCTCAGCTTCTGTCTGTAACACTCACTGAGCCTCAGCTTCTGTCTGTAACACTCACTGAGCCTCAGCTTCTGTCTGTAACACTCACTGAGCCTCAGCTTCTGACTGTAACACTCACTGAGCCTCAGCTTCTGTCTGTAACACTCACTGAGCCTCAGCTTCTGTCTGTCTGTAACACTCACTGAGCCTCAGCTTCTGTCTGTCTGTAACACTCACTGAGCCTCAGCTTCTGTCTGTAACACTCACTGAGCCTCAGCTTCTGTCTGTAACACTCACTGAGCCTCAGCTTCTGACTGTAACACTCACTGAGCCTCAGCTTCTGTCTGTAACACTCACTGAGCCTCAGCTTCTGTCTGTAACACTCACTGAGCCTCAGCTTCTGTCTGTAACACTCACTGAGCCTCAGCTTCTGACTGTAACACTCACTGAGCCTCAGCTTCTGTCTGTAACACTCACTGAGCCTCAGCTTCTGTCTGTAACACTCACTGAGCCTCAGCTTCTGACTGTAACACTCACTGAGCCTCAGCTTCTGTCTGTAACACTCACTGAGCCTCAGCTTCTGTCTGTAACACTCACTGAGCCTCAGCTTCTGTCTGTAACACTCACTGAGCCTCAGCTTCTGTCTGTAACACTCACTGAGCCTCAGCTTCTGACTGTAACACTCACTGAGCCTCAGCTTCTGTCTGTAACACTCACTGAGCCTCAGCTTCTGTCTGTCTGTAACACTCACTGAGCCTCAGCTTCTGTCTGTAACACTCACTGAGCCTCAGCTTCTGTCTGTAACACTCACTGAGCCTCAGCTTCTGACTGTAACACTCACTGAGCCTCAGCTTCTGTCTGTAACACTCACTGAGCCTCAGCTTCTGTCTGTAACACTCACTGAGCCTCAGCTTCTGTCTGTAACACTCACTGAGCCTCAGCTTCTGTCTGTAACACTCACTGAGCCTCAGCTTCTGTCTGTAACACTCACTGAGCCTCAGCTTCTGTCTGTCTGTAACACTCACTGAGCCTCAGCTTCTGTCTGTCTGTAACACTCACTGAGCCTCAGCTTCTGTCTGTAACACTCACTGAGCCTCAGCTTCTGACTGTAACACTCACTGAGCCTCAGCTTCTGTCTGTAACACTCACTGAGCCTCAGCTTCTGTCTGTAACACTCACTGAGCCTCAGCTTCTGTCTGTAACACTCACTGAGCCTCAGCTTCTGTCTGTCTGTAACACTCACTGAGCCTCAGCTTCTGACTGTAACACTCACTGAGCCTCAGCTTCTGTCTGTAACACTCACTGAGCCTCAGCTTCTGACTGTAACACTCACTGAGCCTCAGCTTCTGTCTGTAACACTCACTGAGCCTCAGCTTCTGTCTGTAACACTCACTGAGCCTCAGCTTCTGTCTGTAACACTCACTGAGCCTCAGCTTCTGACTGTAACACTCACTGAGCCTCAGCTTCTGTCTGTAACACTCACTGAGCCTCAGCTTCTGTCTGTAACACTCACTGAGCCTCAGCTTCTGTCTGTCTGTAACACTCACTGAGCCTCAGCTTCTGTCTGTAACACTCACTGAGCCTCAGCTTCTGTCTGTCTGTAACACTCACTGAGCCTCAGCTTCTGTCTGTAACACTCACTGAGCCTCAGCTTCTGACTGTAACACTCACTGAGCCTCAGCTTCTGTCTGTCTGTAACACTCACTGAGCCTCAGCTTCTGACTGTAACACTCACTGAGCCTCAGCTTCTGTCTGTAACACTCACTGAGCCTCAGCTTCTGTCTGTCTGTAACACTCACTGAGCCTCAGCTTCTGTCTGTAACACTCACTGAGCCTCAGCTTCTGTCTGTCTGTAACACTCACTGAGCCTCAGCTTCTGACTGTAACACTCACTGAGCCTCAGCTTCTGTCTGTCTGTAACACTCACTGAGCCTCAGCTTCTGACTGTAACACTCACTGAGCCTCAGCTTCTGTCTGTAACACTCACTGAGCCTCAGCTTCTGTCTGTAACACTCACTGAGCCTCAGCTTCTGTCTGTAACACTCACTGAGCCTCAGCTTCTGTCTGTAACACTCACTGAGCCTCAGCTTCTGACTGTAACACTCACTGAGCCTCAGCTTCTGTCTGTAACACTCACTGAGCCTCAGCTTCTGTCTGTAACACTCACTGAGCCTCAGCTTCTGTCTGTAACACTCACTGAGCCTCAGCTTCTGTCTGTAACACTCACTGAGCCTCAGCTTCTGTCTGTCTGTAACACTCACTGAGCCTCAGCTTCTGTCTGTAACACTCACTGAGCCTCAGCTTCTGTCTGTCTGTAACACTCACTGAGCCTCAGCTTCTGTCTGTCTGTAACACTCACTGAGCCTCAGCTTCTGTCTGTCTGTAACACTCACTGAGCCTCAGCTTCTGTCTGTCTGTAACACTCACTGAGCCTCAGCTTCTGTCTGTCTGTAACACTCACTGAGCCTCAGCTTCTGTCTGTCTGTAACACTCACTGAGCCTCAGCTTCTGTCTGTCTGTAACACTCACTGAGCCTCAGCTTCTGTCTGTCTGTAACACTCACTGAGCCTCAGCTTCTGTCTGTCTGTAACACTCACTGAGCCTCAGCTTCTGTCTGTAACACTCACTGAGCCTCAGCTTCTGTCTGTCTGTAACACTCACTGAGCCTCAGCTTCTGTCTGTCTGTAACACTCACTGAGCCTCAGCTTCTGTCTGTCTGTAACACTCACTGAGCCTCAGCTTCTGTCTGTAACACTCACTGAGCCTCAGCTTCTGACTGTAACACTCACTGAGCCTCAGCTTCTGTCTATAACACTCACTGAGCCTCAGCTTCTGTCTGTAACACTCACTGAGCCTCAGCTTCTGTCTGTAACACTCACTGAGCCTCAGCTTCTGACTGTAACACTCACTGAGCCTCAGCTTCTGTCTGTAACACTCACTGAGCCTCAGCTTCTGTCTGTAACACTCACTGAGCCTCAGCTTCTGTCTGTAACACTCACTGAGCCTCAGCTTCTGTCTGTAACACTCACTGAGCCTCAGCTTCTGTCTGTAACACTCACTGAGCCTCAGCTTCTGTCTGTAACACTCACTGAGCCTCAGCTTCTGTCTGTAACACTCACTGAGCCTCAGCTTCTGTCTGTAACACTCACTGAGCCTCAGCTTCTGTCTGTAACACTCACTGAGCCTCAGCTTCTGACTGTAACACTCACTGAGCCTCAGCTTCTGTCTGTAACACTCACTGAGCCTCAGCTTCTGACTGTAACACTCACTGAGCCTCAGCTTCTGTCTGTCTGTAACACTCACTGAGCCTCAGCTTCTGACTGTAACACTCACTGAGCCTCAGCTTCTGTCTGTAACACTCACTGAGCCTCAGCTTCTGTCTGTCTGTAACACTCACTGAGCCTCAGCTTCTGTCTGTAACACTCACTGAGCCTCAGCTTCTGTCTGTAACACTCACTGAGCCTCAGCTTCTGTCTGTCTGTAACACTCACTGAGCCTCAGCTTCTGTCTGTCTGTAACACTCACTGAGCCTCAGCTTCTGTCTGTCTGTAACACTCACTGAGCCTCAGCTTCTGTCTGTAACACTCACTGAGCCTCAGCTTCTGTCTGTAACACTCACTGAGCCTCAGCTTCTGTCTGTAACACTCACTGAGCCTCAGCTTCTGTCTGTAACACTCACTGAGCCTCAGCTTCTGACTGTAACACTCACTGAGCCTCAGCTTCTGTCTGTCTGTAACACTCACTGAGCCTCAGCTTCTGACTGTAACACTCACTGAGCCTCAGCTTCTGTCTGTCTGTAACACTCACTGAGCCTCAGCTTCTGTCTGTAACACTCACTGAGCCTCAGCTTCTGTCTGTAACACTCACTGAGCCTCAGCTTCTGACTGTAACACTCACTGAGCCTCAGCTTCTGTCTGTAACACTCACTGAGCCTCAGCTTCTGTCTGTAACACTCACTGAGCCTCAGCTTCTGTCTGTAACACTCACTGAGCCTCAGCTTCTGACTGTAACACTCACTGAGCCTCAGCTTCTGTCTGTAACACTCACTGAGCCTCAGCTTCTGTCTGTAACACTCACTGAGCCTCAGCTTCTGTCTGTAACACTCACTGAGCCTCAGCTTCTGTCTGTAACACTCACTGAGCCTCAGCTTCTGACTGCAACACTCACTGAGCCTCAGCTTCTGTCTGTCTGTAACACTCACTGAGCCTCAGCTTCTGTCTGTAACACTCACTGAGCCTCAGCTTCTGTCTGTAACACTCACTGAGCCTCAGCTTCTGTCTGTAACACTCACTGAGCCTCAGCTTCTGTCTGTAACACTCACTGAGCCTCAGCTTCTGACTGTAACACTCACTGAGCCTCAGCTTCTGTCTGTAACACTCACTGAGCCTCAGCTTCTGTCTGTAACACTCACTGAGCCTCAGCTTCTGACTGTAACACTCACTGAGCCTCAGCTTCTGTCTGTAACACTCACTGAGCCTCAGCTTCTGTCTGTAACACTCACTGAGCCTCAGCTTCTGACTGTAACACTCACTGAGCCTCAGCTTCTGTCTGTAACACTCACTGAGCCTCAGCTTCTGTCTGTAACACTCACTGAGCCTCAGCTTCTGTCTGTAACACTCACTGAGCCTCAGCTTCTGTCTGTAACACTCACTGAGCCTCAGCTTCTGTCTGTAACACTCACTGAGCCTCAGCTTCTGTCTGTAACACTCACTGAGCCTCAGCTTCTGACTGTAACACTCACTGAGCCTCAGCTTCTGTCTGTAACACTCACTGAGCCTCAGCTTCTGTCTTTAACACTCACTGAGCCTCAGCTTCTGACTGTAACACTCACTGAGCCTCAGCTTCTGTCTGTAACACTCACTGAGCCTCAGCTTCTGTCTGTAACACTCACTGAGCCTCAGCTTCTGTCTGTCTGTAACACTCACTGAGCCTCAGCTTCTGTCTGTAACACTCACTGAGCCTCAGCTTCTGTCTGTAACACTCACTGAGCCTCAGCTTCTGACTGTAACACTCACTGAGCCTCAGCTTCTGTCTGTAACACTCACTGAGCCTCAGCTTCTGTCTGTAACACTCACTGAGCCTCAGCTTCTGTCTGTAACACTCACTGAGCCTCAGCTTCTGTCTGTAACACTCACTGAGCCTCAGCTTCTGTCTGTAACACTCACTGAGCCTCAGCTTCTGTCTGTAACACTCACTGAGCCTCAGCTTCTGTCTGTAACACTCACTGAGCCTCAGCTTCTGTCTGTCTGTAACACTCACTGAGCCTCAGCTTCTGTCTGTAACACTCACTGAGCCTCAGCTTCTGTCTGTAACACTCACTGAGCCTCAGCTTCTGACTGTAACACTCACTGAGCCTCAGCTTCTGTCTGTAACACTCACTGAGCCTCAGCTTCTGTCTGTAACACTCACTGAGCCTCAGCTTCTGTCTGTAACACTCACTGAGCCTCAGCTTCTGTCTGTAACACTCACTGAGCCTCAGCTTCTGTCTGTAACACTCACTGAGCCTCAGCTTCTGTCTGTAACACTCACTGAGCCTCAGCTTCTGTCTGTAACACTCACTGAGCCTCAGCTTCTGTCTGTAACACTCACTGAGCCTCAGCTTCTGACTGTAACACTCACTGAGCCTCAGCTTCTGTCTGTAACACTCACTGAGCCTCAGCTTCTGTCTGTAACACTCACTGAGCCTCAGCTTCTGTCTGCAACACTCACTGCACTTCCTCAAACTTCTCCTCCAGTTCGTGTGTCTGAATACTTACATTCATTCAGAGGTAAACCTCCAACCTGAAAACCTCAGATCTGATCCTAACTGATCTGATCCTAACTGATCTGATCCTAACTGATCTGATCCTAACTGATTTGATCCTAACTGAAGGAGGGATTCATCTCCTCTCTATCAGTTTTATCCGAGCAGAAACGGCATCATTGGAGCGCTTACCTTCCCGACCCGGTGGACCCTCTGTCTGCGTCTCCCCCCAGATCTGGGTCCGTGGAGCTGGGACGTCCAGCCCTCTCCTCTCCTCTCCTCTCCTCAGCACAGCGCTCTCCTTGTTCTGCCCCCCTCCCTCCTCCAGCTCACACTACATCTTTATTCCAGCTTGCTCGCTTAATTCAGGAGATCCCACATCCAAAAATACAGCTGGCAGCTCAAACCTCCGCCCTCCTCCACGTCCGTGAGCCTAGTCTCCGCCCTCCTCCCCTCCTCCCTGTGGCTCCCAGGACCGTCCCGGGGCATCCGGCCCCCCGGCCCCCCGGCTGGGCTGTGATCAGAGCAGCTGTGGGCTGCAGTCAGCCGTCTCTCTGCCTCTGCTCTCCATCCCGGCTGATTCCAGCCATGAGCCCGGGGCCGAGGTGAGGCTGGGGGTGAGGCTGGAGGTGAGGCTGGAGGTGAGGCTGGGGGTGAGGCTGGGGGTGAAGACTTCCCCCCCCAGGTTTGCTCAGCTCCTCCCTCGCTGCTCTGCTGCAGAATCAGCTCCTGTCTGCACCTCCTGCAGCAGCAGCAGAGCCTGAATCCTCGTCCTGCTCTGTGTCTCCGTCCCGTCCGGCCGGCTGGCAGCCCGGCTCTGCTGCTCCACTCCTCCAAAGCTCCTTCACTTCACCCCCCCCCCTGTGGATAACCTGCTCACTGTCTCTGCAATGCAGCCGGCAGCCTCCAAACTGCCAGAGGACTGTTTAACTGTTTTCTGCCTGCCTCAAAGCATCCTTTATGGGCTCATTTACCCCCCCCCCAGCCCCCCCCGTGAGGCTGAGCTGCTGGCATCCTGCAGGTTGTGCCGGGACAAACTGCAGCGTCCCCCCGACAATCAATACACGAAGCCGCTCAGTTACATTCCACAGCCTTTCTCCTGCTTGTGTCTGACTCTCAGTGGGAGGCAGTAATCAGAGTAATGGCCTCAGAGCTCCCTGCCTCCTCATTAAAGTCTGTGATGCAGAGCCGACGACAGAAGAGTTTTTCAGTCACCTTCTGGAGTCGCTCTGCTTCTCCTTTCTCTTTTCACTTCCTGCTTTGCTCTGCAGCTCATCCTCAGTCTGCTGCAGAAAAGCAGCAGAACGTAAAGCACCTTAGAACATCAGAGCTCTGACATTTAACACCGCGCATGCTGTAATAATGACATGAAAACAAGGCAGCACGTGCACTGATCAGTAATACTTTGTTACAGATGAATCTGCACATTTCTGCCTGTGATGATGACTCAGGGATAAGTGAGTTTAAACTTAAAGTCCTTCAGGATGTCCTTCTGCAGACCTCAGCAGCTGTGGACGTGCTTTCTAATCTTATTCCATGCAGGCGACACAATCCCCCAAATCCTGTTTGACACCATTAGCAACATCGTGTCTCCTGCAGGAGTGCAAACAGTTTCTCTGTCTGCAGATGTTGAACTTACTAGCCTGGACTTGTGTTTACTGCTGGCAAAAAGAGTCGCAGCAATCTCATGGAGGAGTACCAGTAAACCAAATCATCAACTGGGTTAAGGAAATATCCAAAACTTTCCCTGTGGAGAAGATAACTTACGTTATAAAAGGGAAAATATCACCATTTCAAAACATTTGGGGTCCTTTTATAGAATATATAGAGAGTGTAGATTTAAGTAATGTGGGTAACGAAGACGAAGAGTTGTTGGTAGTCCTTTTTGTGATCTGTTTTCTTTTGGTATTTGATTTTTTTTATTCTGTATGGATTGTACATCTGAATCTGTATTTTTGAACCATATAGGGACAATAGTGAAATAATATGAGCTTATTCCTGACAAGATAGAGAAACATTTATTGTTCTGATTGTTTCTTTAATTTTCTTGTTTTTTGTTTTGTTTATGTTTTTAAACTTGTACTAAGTGTTGCTCTATATTATCTCATAAATATCTGACTTGGAAAGAAGGACAATTTGAATGTTGGATAATAACTTTGCCCCTGATGTCTCCTTGGATATGAGAGCGCTCTTATTTCTGAATATATGTCTGTTTTGGAAACATGTTGAAAACTCAATAAAGATAATGTTGGGGAAAAAAGATGCAGAAATTGATTTTTGGGCTTTTAGTCACTTTGGTTCAGATGTTAAGTGAGATGGAAATGCAGGCTACAAATATGCAGGTTTATTTAGAAGAAAAGCAAATGAGGTCATGTTACTGTAGACGATTTATAGCAACTGAAGGCAATCTGAAGCTGTTTAAAGCTTTTTCTTCCAAACACACAGACTTCTGACTCTGCGGCCAGACTGGTAGTTAAAACTCAGATTCAACTCCATTTATAGAACCAAGCAGCACCTGGACCAAAATAACTGCATGCTGCCTCATTCTGAAAACATCTGAAGGCTTTGGACCGGTGAGAGTTTATGTTCACAGCCCAGAAAAACAACTGCACCCTGGATTAAAGGTTCGATTAAACGTCACAGAGCGGGAGAAGGAAACGTCACAGAGTGGGAGAAGGAAACGTTACAGAGTGGGAGAAGGAAACGTCACAGAGTGGGAGAAGGAAACGTTACAGAGTGGGAGAAGGAAACGTCACAGAGTGGGAGAAGGAAACGTCACAGAGTGGGAGAAGGAAACGTTACAGAGCGGGAGAAGGAAACGTCACAGAGCGGGAGAAGGAAACGTTACAGAGCGGGAGAAGGAAACGTCACAGAGTGGGAGAAGGAAACGTTACAGAGTGGGAGAAGGAAACGTTACAGAGTGGGAGAAGGAAACTTCACAGAGTGGGAGAAGGAAACGTTACAGAGTGGGAGAAGGAAACGTTACAGAGTGGGAGAAGGAAACGTTACAGAGTGGGAGAAGGAAACGTTACAGAGTGGGAGAAGGAAACGTTACAGAGTGGGAGAAGGAAACGTTACAGAGTGGGAGAAGGAAACGTTACAGAGTGGGAGAAGGAAACGTTACAGAGTGGGAGAAGGAAACGTCACAGAGTGGGAGAAGAAAAGTTACAGAGTGGGAGAAGGAAACGTTACAGAGTGGGAGAAGGAAACGTTACAGAGTGGGAGAAGGAAACGTTTCAGAGTGGGAGAAGGAAACGTTACAGAGTGGGAGAAGGAAACGTTACAGAGTGGGAGAAGGAAACGTTACAGAGTGGGAGAAGGAAACGTCACAAAGTGGGAGAAGGAAACGTTACAGAGTGGGAGAAGGAAACGTCACAGAGTGGGAGAAGGAAACGTCACAGAGTGGGAGAAGGAAACGTCACAGAGTGGGAGAAGGAAACGTTACAGAGTCGGAGAAGGAAACGTCACAGAGCGGGAGAAGGAAACGTTACAGAGTGGGAGAAGGAAACGTTACAGAGTGGGAGAAGGAAACGTTACAGAGTGGGAGAAGGAAACGTTACAGAGTGGGAGAAGGAAACGTTACAGAGCGGGAGAAGGAAACGTTACAGAGTGGGAGAAGGAAACGTTACAGAGTGGGAGAAGGAAACGTTACAGAGCGGGAGAAGGAAACGTGGGAGAAGGAAACGTTACAGAGTGGGAGAAGGAAACGTTACAGAGTGGGAGAAGGAAACGTTACAGAGTGGGAGAAGGAAACGTTACAGAGTGGGAGAAGGAAACGTTACAGAGCGGGAGAAGGAAACGTTACAGAGCGGGAGAAGGAAACGTGGGAGAAGGAAACATTACAGAGTGGGAGAAGGAAACGTTACAGAGCGGGAGAAGGAAACGTTACAGAGTGGGAGAAGGAAACGTTACAGAGTGGGAGAAGGAAACGTTACAGAGTGGGAGAAGGAAACGTCACAGAGGGGGAGAAGGAAACGTCACAGAGTGGGAGAAGGAAACGTTACAGAGCGGGAGAAGGAAACGTTACAGAGCGGGAGAAGGAAACGTCACAGAGCGGGAGAAGGAAACGTTACAGAGTGGGAGAAGGAAACGTGACAGAGTGGGAGAAGGAAACGTTACAGAGTGGGAGAAGGAAACGTTACAGAGTGGGAGAAGGAAACGTCACAGAGGGGGAGAAGGAAACGTCACAGAGTGGGAGAAGGAAACGTCACAGAGTGGGAGAAGGAAACGTTACAGAGCGGGAGAAGGAAACGTTACAGAGCGGGAGAAGGAAACGTCACAAAGTGGGAGAAGGAAACGTTACAGAGCGGGAGAAGGAAACGTTACAGAGTGGGAGAAGGAAACGTTACAGAGTGGGAGAAGGAAACGTCACAGAGTGGGAGAAGGAAACGTTACAGAGTGGGAGAAGGAAACGTCACAGAGCGGGAGAAGGAAACGTGGGAGAAGGAAACGTCACAGAGTGGGAGAAGGAAACGTCACAGAGTGGGAGAAGGAAACGTCACAGAGTGGGAGAAGGAAACGTTACAGAGTGGGAGAAGGAAACGTCACAGAGTGGGAGAAGGAAACGTCACAGAGTGGGAGAAGGAAACGTTACAGAGTGGGAGAAGGAAACGTCACAGAGTGGGAGAAGGAAACGTTACAGAGCGGGAGAAGGAAACGTCACAGAGCGGGAGAAGGAAACGTTACAGAGTGGGAGAAGGAAACGTGACAGAGTGGGAGAAGGAAACGTTACAGAGTGGGAGAAGGAAACGTCACAGAGGGGGAGAAGGAAACGTCACAGAGTGGGAGAAGGAAACGTCACAGAGTGGGAGAAGGAAACGTTACAGAGCGGGAGAAGGAAACGTTACAGAGTGGGAGAAGGAAACGTCACAAAGTGGGAGAAGGAAACGTTACAGAGCGGGAGAAGGAAACGTCACAGAGTGGGAGAAGGAAACGTTACAGAGTGGGAGAAGGAAACGTTACAGAGTGGGAGAAGGAAACGTCACAGAGTGGGAGAAGGAAACGTTACAGAGTGGGAGAAGGAAACGTCACAGAGCGGGAGAAGGAAACGTGGGAGAAGGAAACGTCACAGAGTGGGAGAAGGAAACGTTACAGAGTGGGAGAAGGAAACGTGACAGAGTGGGAGAAGGAAACGTCACAGAGCAGGAGAAGGAAACGTCACAGAGCGGGAGAAGGAAACGTCACAGAGCGGGAGAAGGAAACGTCACAGAATGGGAGAAGGAAACGTTACAGAGTGGGGGCTGAGGTTTTTGATGTTACCGACAGAAAAACAACCTTTTTGTCTCTCTTAGGACTCTGTGCTGGGGCAGCTCCACCTCCCCCAGTGACCCCACGCTGGGGGGATATATCCATGACAGCAAACAACGCCTCCAGACGTTGTGTTTGTCTGCTGTTTGTTCACACAGAGAGAGACGAGGAGGTCATGCCTCATAGCCTGTGGGCTAAACAGATGACACAAAAGAAGGAATGCCTCATCGCTCTCTGTCAGCCTGCAGTCTGGAGCTCATATTTACCCAAAGCAGGGCAGCTTTGTTCAGCCTGGTCTCCTCATTCTGTCCCCAAATACTTCATCTCAGCTGAGAGGAAAGACCAGAATGTTCTGATTATTTTAATTTAACTAGAACTCAAAACCTTATTGAACATTTCATTTCTCCCTAAATAAAAGACATGCAGACAGGGAGACTTTACTGAAGCTGACGGGCAAAAACTGAAAAATGTTCTTTGGTTTCTTTGCATTTTCCTTCCAAAAACAGAAGTGAAGGAGGGAAATAACCTGAGTTTGAGGAGCTGTTCAGACTCAGTTTCATCACATGTGATTTAAATCCATCCCCACATGCATCCTGATGGAGGACATGTGATCAGCTCCATATACCTTTAAAAACACACGGCCTCTGTCACAGTCAGTCAGCTGAGCAGCAAGCAGGACATCAGCAGGTTCTGATGTTTAAGATCAGGAAGACTTTCAGGAACCTGAACTGCATCGTTATCATGTTTCAGATGCTCCTGAGTCGCATTTAATGCCAACAGAAGTAGAGCTGGGCAACGATTAAAATGTTTAATCTAATTAATCACATGATTTCCCTGATTAATCGCATTTGTACGCAGAATCCAAAAATGAATCCAAAAGTAGCGTATAGCTTTTAGCATTTAGCTTTATTTTAAATGTGCTGCCATATGAATGAAAGTGCCATAACATTTGTTGTGCAAACACACTTTTAACATCAGCATCTTTCTGTAGTTTTTATGTAGAAGCCTCGCTCCACTGTCTGTTTCCTTGAATGACTTGCTGCTATCAGTTGTGTGTTTTGCCTTTAAGTGATATTTTAGACTGGAACTACTACGCTGAGAAGACAATTCAACTTGGCAGTGTTTACAGATGACTTTGGTTCGGTCGACTCCGCCGTCTGGAAGAACTTTAAAATGAAAATGGCCGAGTAAAAGTTCCGTACCCTTCTCCATGTTTGGTGGATCCGCCGATTACTTTCTTTTCCTGTTCCACAGCAGACAGCAGGAGACTTTTACAAAATAAAAGCCTGTGAGCAACAGACTTTTACAATAATAAAAGCCTGTGAGCAACAGACTTTTACAAAATAAAAGCATGTGAGCAACAGACTTTTACAAAATAAAAGCCTGTGAGCAACAGACTTTTACAATAATAAAACCTGCGTTAATGCGCAACATGTTATTTTACGCGATAAAATTAGTCGATGTTAATGACATAGGATGAACCTGAACATGTACGGCGTGCGTTCAATCCTGTAGTTGATCATTTCCCGTCACCATCAGGAGTTTCAGACGTCACAGAAACCTTTTCCGCCTGTAACCAACATGCTGGAGAGCCTCTAAAACCCTGAAAAATAACACGTTTCCATGGAGATAATCACCAACATCTTTCCCAGCGATGCCTCAGAGAGCACAGAAAGCACCCAGAGAACGACTTGTCTAAAGTTTTATTTCTGGAATGGGTCAGAGTGAGGGCTGAATGAGTCCTACGGCAGGACCACGATCTTCTTCTCCAGCTTCTGCGGCGGGAACATGAACCTCCTCATCACGTCGTCCAGCTCCTCCAGAGCCAGCTGCGCGTGGAGCACCGCAACCTCGTCCGGGTCCGAGCGAACCACCCACTTCAGGGCCCGGTACAGGTCCAGCAGGACGTCCCCGAGGACCTGCGGGGGGGCAGAGACACAGATTAGATACCCGGGGATGCGAGGGTGTGGACAGAGGGTTAGCATGTTAAAGGTTAAAGGTCACCCCAAGGTCAGACACCCAAGAGCTACATCTCAGACTGCAGGCCTCAGTTAGCATGTTAAAGGTTAAAGGTCACCCCAAGGTCAGAAACCCAAGAGCTACATCTCAGACTCTGCGGGCCTCAGTCAGCATGTTAAAGGTTAAAGGTCACCCCAAGGTCAGAAACCCAAGAGCTACATCTCAGACTCTGCAGGCCTCAGTCAGCATGTTAAAGGTTAAAGGTCAGCCCAAGGTCAGAAACCCAAGAGCTAACAACATAATTTCCTGAATCACTTTTCCGGTTTAGCTCCTTCCTCTCAGAACAACAACACCGCCATTTCTGAAAGAGTTTACTGTGTGCCGGTCAACATTTGGTCAGAATTATTTGCATTTCAACATCAACAAGCTCCAACTCCAACAACAGTCTTTCTCTCTCGGTCGCCATCGTTCACTGTGAGGAGTGGAACGGAGCCGGAAGGTGAACAACCAATCAACCACTTTCACCATAGACGTCACCAGATTGGGTCGTCTAACGTAGCACCGCCTGCTGATCGGGAGGTGAACTGCCTTGGGTATGCGACAGCCCGACGGAGAAGCATACTGAGGCCTTTAAGTTCATGACAGCACAATTAGAGAAAGACTAAACAAGTACGGCTTTTAATAGTTCTTTACTGCACGTGCAGCTTCCTTTTTAAACTATCACACACAGTAAGAACCATATGAAGGGTAGGGGGGAATCAAACTCCTGACATACGATTGGTGGACAACCGCCCAATAACCCGAGAACAGAGGCTGCTTCTAACATCTAATGTTTCTGTAACAGAAAAATAAGTAGAAGCTCTCAGTCTGCCAGCCAAATAACTCTGGCTGTGTTCGAAACCGCATACTTCCATACTGCATACTTCCATACTACATACTTCCATACTGCATACTACCATACTGCATACTTCCATACTACATACTTCCATACTGCATACTACCATACTGCATACTTCCATACTACCATACTGCATACTTCCATACTGCATACTTCCATACTACATACTCATCGATCAGACAACTTTAGCAACATTTGAAACATTTTCAGGAGAGAAAGTAGTCGTTTAGATCCCCAACGTGTTGAAAACCTGACAAAATACCGGCTATTTACCATTTTGTTCCCACGAATTCGGCGCTACTAAAGCTAGCCGCAGTGAGCAACGCACTTCTGGTTATTTTCACAAAATAAAATACCCGTTGCCTTTTATCATAGGGAAAGCCATTACCATACAATTGGTGCTTTTGTTTTGAAAACAGGAAGTGAACCTACCCTCGTTGTAGCTAGCTTGAAACTGCCGTTTTGACAGGAAATGACGATCGGCGACGTCACGTTACGTTGCATCTTGGGTAGTTTGAGTATGAGTAGTAACCTCATGATGCATACCCAACATTTAGGAGAATCTAGTATGCATCCGGGAACTTCTGCTGACTCAAACTCGCATACTAACTCAAAAAGTTAGTATGAGTAGTAGGAGTAGTAGGTGAAGTATGCGGTTTGGAACACAGCCCTTTTCTGCATCTCGGGGTTGTAACTGTGAGCAGCTCAGTCTGTCAGGGGGCAGCGTGGGACCTGAAGGCCACTCCACCCTAACCAAGCAGACCTCCTGGCCCCCTTTGACCTAACCTCGCTGCTCTGGTCTGCCTGGGTCCACCTCTTCCCCTGTTCCCACGTCTCTGTGTGTCATTAGCTGCTTCTAGCTGTGGCAGTAATGACAGGACCAGGTCAGGACAGCAGCTGGAGGGGAGGCAGCGTCTCAGGATCCACATCCCACCTGAGGCAGCCGCCCACAGACACATGCAGGTGGCAACAGATGCAGAGAAATGCTCAGATGTCATATTTGAGTTCATATTCCTCCTCATCGTACAAAGTTTCTCTCACAACCAAATGTAAAAAGCCAGGTCAATTTATAATCATCTGGGAAACATCTGGGCCCTTCAGGTCTGGGAAAAGTCAAAGTGGTGAAGATGATCCGATCTTCATGTTAAAGATGAAACTTTTCTTCAGTGTTTGAAACACCTTTTATTTCCAGATCTGCATGTTGTCCACAGACTGGAGGATATTTAGGTCGCGGGACCGTAATAAAACCTTGGACCGGCACCGAGGCTTTGTGGGGCGCTTAGGATCATTATCCTATGGCAACATCTTTCATCTTCCTTTGCAAACAGAGAAAGGTTTGCTTACATCACATTACGGTCATTCTGCAGACGCTTTTATCACAATAAGTGTGTTCCACATCGGTAGGCAAAAGAACTTCAGCTCACAAGAAATCATAAGTGCATTTCCTTCCAAAACCAAACAGCTAAGAGCAGAACTAGTGCTAGAGTAAGTGCAGTAAGTTAGGTGGAAAAAATACAATTTAGGGAACAAATAACAGACTTAAACGGACAGTTCGCCTCTTTAAAGGGACAGTTCGCCTCTTTTGACATGAAGCTGTGTAACATCCCATATCAGCAACATCATTTCTGAACATCTTCTTACCCCCTGCTGCGTCCTGTGAGCAGAGTTCCAGCCTCGTTTTGGTGTTGATGAAGGTAGTCCGGCTAGTTTCCTTTTGTTTCTGTCTCCTTTCCTTTCCTTTCCTTTCCTTTCCTTTCCTTTCCTTTCCTTTCCTTTCGTTTCCTTTCCTTTCCTTCTCTTTTCCTTTCCTTTCCTTTCCTTTCCTTTCGTTACCTTTCGTTTTGTCTCCTTTCCTTCTCTTTTCCATTCCTTTCCTTTCCTTTCCTTTCCTTTTGTTTCCTTTCCTTTCCTTTCCTTTCCTTTCCTTGTCTTTCCTTTCCTTTCGTTACCTTTCGTTTTGTCTCCTTTCCTTCTCTTTTCCATTCCTTTCCTTTCCTTTCCTTTCCTTTTGTTTCCTTTCCTTTCCTTTCCTTTCGTTTCCTTTCCTTGTCTTTCCTTTCCTTTCGTTACCTTTCGTTTTGTTTCCTTTCCTTCTCTTTTCCATTCCTTTCCTTTCCTTTCCTTTTGTTTCCTTTCCTTTCCTTTCCTTTCGTTTCCTTTCCTTGTTTTTCCTTTCGTTTTGTCTCCTTTCCTTCTCTTTTCCATTCCTTTCCTTTCCTTTCCTTTCCTTTTGTTTCCTTTCCTTTCCTTTCCTTTCCTTGTCTTTCCTTTCCTTTCGTTACCTTTCGTTTTATTTCCTTTCCTTCTCTTTTCCATTCCTTTCCTTTCCTTTCCTTTCCTTTCCTTTCCTTGTCTTTCCTTTCGTTACCTTTCGTTTTGTCTCCTTTCCTTCTCTTTTCCATTCCTTTCCTTTCCTTTCCTTTTGTTTCCTTTCCTTTCCTCTCCTTTCCTTTCCTTGTCTTTCCTTTCCTTTCGTTACCTTTCGTTTTGTTTCCTTTCCTTCTCTTTTCCATTCCTTTCCTTTCCTTTCCTTTCCTTTCCTTTCCTTTCCTTTCCTTTTCTTTCCTTTACCTGCTGTGCAGAGCGAGCAGTTCCCTGCTTCCGAGCAGCAAACAGCGTAACAGGCGCAGCTGTCGGCAGGCGGCAGCAGGCAGTGATACGAAGGGAGAGAAAATAGGGCCGAGAGATTGTGAGGTATGACTTTTTCCTGGAGAACCATTTTGTGATGCAAATGTATTACTCTTTATTTTTTAAACCCCAGCCAACTAGCCGGACTACCTTCATCCACACCAAAACGAGGCTGGAACTCTGCTCACAGGACGCAGCAGGGGGTAAGAAGATGTTCAGAAATGATGTTGCTGATATGGGATGTCACACAGCTTCATGTCAAAAGAGGCGAACTGTCCCTTTAAAGAGGCGAACTGTCCCTTTAATGCTGCAGATTGATGGGCTATGAAGGTTGTTGAGGACACAAGGTCAGACAGCAGGCCGGCGGCAGGTGGAAGACTAAACTGGGTTTGTATGAAGCTGCAGATTACAAAGACGCAGACTGTGGGAACAGAAGCTGCTGCGTCTCTCAGCACCACGTTCAGGACGAGCCTCCTGTGCTCAGGGACAAACTAACTTTTAGTCTTTGATCTGGGTGATGACAACAGGGGAGCTGGGGCCGGATTACAGGACCTGACCAGCTGCTCGCTCCAACAAACACACCTTCGACCGAATGCTTCAGCCCGAAGAAGCACCTGAGAAGCCCTGAGCCGCGGCGACACCCGTGTCAAACACACACCTGAGAGACCACCTGCGAGGAGCCCAGGTGGGAAATTACAAGCCGGCCAGGAACATCCATTAACAGGACAAACAAAGACTCGGTTTCACCTGCAGGTCAGAAGGTTCAAACTCCACAAGTTCAAATCTTCATGAAAAGATCTTAAAAGTTCACAAATACTGTGTTCGAAACCGCATACTACATACTACCATACTGCATACTACCATACTACATACTGCATACTACATACTGCATACTACATACTGCATACTGCATACTACATACTGCATACTACATACTGCATACTACATACTTCCATACTGCACACTGCATACTACATACTGCATACTACATACTTCCATACTACATACTTCCATACTACATACTTCCATACTACATACTGCATACTCCATACTACATACTTCCATACCGCATACTACATACTGCATACTACATACTGCATACTACATACTTCCATACTGCCATACTGCATACTTCCATACTGCATACTTCCATACAGCATACCGCATACTACATACTTCCATACTACATACTTCCATACTGCCATACTGCATACTTCCATACTACATACTTCCATACTGCATACTTCCATACTGCATACTTCCATACTGCATACTTCCATACAGCCATACTGCATACTTCCATACTTCCATACTGCATACTTCCATACTGCATACTACATACTTCCATACTACATACTTCCATACTACATACTTCCATACTACATACTGCATACTTCCATACAGCATACTGCATACTACATACTTCCATACTTCCATACTGCATACTTCCATACTGCATACTACATACTTCCATACTACATACTTCCATACTGCATACTTCCATACTGCATACTTCCATACTGCATACTTCCATACTACATACTTGCATACTACATACTTCCATACTGCATACTTCCATACTGCCTGTGAGCAACAGACTTTTACAATAATAAAATAAATAATAAAACATGCGTTAATGCGCGATTAAATATTAATCGGCGTTAAATAATTAACGAGTTAACGCGCCCAGCCCTACTTTAAGGCCACTGAGGAGGTTAATGCAGCACCTTGTAGGAGCTGCAGACGCCCTGTGAGGACAGGAATGGATCTGCTTCTGAATCACACCTTCACATAAGCGCGTAACATACCCGTCTGTACCATCCCCACCATGTTTTTCACAGAAGTTCCCAAAATGTTACAGATCTTTCACCTTATATTTGTCACTGTTCAGCGGCACAGATGCTTTGCAAAGATTCAGCTTTCTCTGCAGGCTTGTCTTTGAAACTTTGCACCACAGCAGACTCCCCGACCTGCCTGTTGTTGTGCAGCGTGCGCCTCCACGTGCACGGTCACAGTGTGTAAGTACAGTCTGATGTGAAGGCGTTTGTTTCCTGCACAGTGTGCACAGTACCTGTGTGGTTTTATCGCTGAGGCCTCGGAGCAGCAGAGCGATCACGTGGACGGCAGCTCTCCTCACCTCGGCCTCCTTCTCTGTCTTTATGAGAGCCGTCAGACAGGAGCTGATCTGCACAAACAGAGCACAGCAGCAAGAGCGCTTACAGTCATTCAGTAGAGCGGCAGCAACACGCCCAGCCGGAGTCTAAAGGAGGCTGAAAGCACAATCACAAACGGACACAAATCAGTTTCAGAGGAGCTCAGGAGAGCTGAATCACTCCCTGAAACTGCGTCGGTGGTCAAACAAACAGCCAACATACATTACAAACAAACACTTAGAAACAAAGTCGGCTTTATTTCTAATTTAAGCTGCTTACATTTAGGCAAGGCAAGTTTATCTGTACAGAAACTGTACACAAAGTGCTTTACAGATACATTAAAAAAGTAGAAATAAAAAGCATGATTTAAATTTTAAACAAAAAAGAAAGAAATAAGAACAATAGATAAAATCAGGAGTTAAAATGTGATTAAGTTTTGAAACTCAAGCTTCAGATTTGGAGCTTTATTCAGATGCAGCTGAAAATAGGTGTGTCTTCAGCCTGGACTTAAATACACTGAGTGTTCCAGCTGATCTGAGGCTTTCTGGGAGTTTGTTCCAGACATGTGGAGCATAGAAGCTGAACGCAGCTCCTCCATGTCTGGTTCTGACTCTGGGAACTGATAGAAGACCGGATCCAGATGACCTGAGGGGTCTGGAAGGTTCACACTGGGTCAGGAGGTCACATTTACAATCATTCACAGCAATCAGAGAGCTGGAAGGCTCGGCCTGGATTCAGTTTCCTCACCTCAAACTGACATATTTCAGGATGTTGCACAGCTGCAGAAAGTTTTCATTCTTTCTTTGGGTGGAGAAAATATGACCAAACCTGACATCTTGGTATTCTTTTTGTCAGAATGCAATGTGCTATTATTAGAGCAACGTTTAGGGTACTTTACTGTCTCTGTGGTGACAAAAATCTAAATTCACTGAAAGAGTGAAGCAACAGGAAATAAATAACATTTCACTGCTCTAAGCAGCTGTGACCATTTAAATGAACCCTCCTGCTGTTGAAAGTGACGCAGCTTCGCAGTCAGTTGGTGTAACTGCGTCTCTTCGGGATTCCTGCGGCGTCACATGCTGTTCCTGCTGGAAATGAGTTAGTTTACGTGGTCGGACTGATGCTGCTCTGCAGAGGTGAGGAAGGGAAGCGGGCGGGGTCTCCATCAACACGTCGCTGCGTTTAACACTCGCTGCTTTATTGAAAAAACATCTGGACAAATTCGCCAAGTTGCCAACGATGAGGACCAACAGGTGGACCAACAGGTGGACACATAATCCCTGGCACAGCTCTACAGGGGAAGCAGGTTAACTTGTGTTGAATCAAACTGTTTTATGTGACTTTATAACTCGTTTGAGGTAAATTTTACTCTAAATATTATTTGAGGTCCTCATACAGAGCCCTGGGGCACACCTCTCTATGTAAATGCAGAATGGACTGTACTTCTACCGTACTTTTCTGGTCTACTTGACCACTCAGAGCGCTTTTAACTCGATTATCCTCCTCGACAAGGATGCTGGTCCAGTTAGATGGCCGGGTCGAGCTGCAGCTGAACCCCAACTCAACTGTGCAATGAGAGTCTGGGTTTACGCACTGGAACAGTGAGACAACACTGCCACCACCAGGTCACAATATGCATAACAACATCGACTGATAATTCCTTATATCTTTAAATTAGTCAGACAAAAGAATCTTTTTTTCTCATTTCTGATATCTTGACCTCAGAACCTTTGATAAAAGGCAGTCGAATGGTTCAGAGATTATTTTGTCGCTGCAACTGTGTGAAAGCAGCAAATCTGATTTTCTTTAGATACCCAAAGGAGTCCCGCAGGGCTCCATTTTAGGACCCTTTTTTTTCTCATTTCTGATATCTTGACCTCATAACCTTTGATAAAAGGCAGTCGAATGGTTCAGAGATTATTTTGTTGATGCAACTCTGTGTGAAAGCAGCGAATCTGATTCTCTTTAGATACCCAAAGGAGTCCCGCAGGGCTCCATTTTAGGACCCTTTTTTTCTCATTTCTGATATCTTGACCTCAGAACCTTTGATAAAAGGCAGTCGAATGGTTCAGAGATTATTTTGTCGATGCAACTCTGTGTGAAAGCAGCGAATCTGATTCTCTTTAGATACCCAAAGGAGTCCCGCAGGGCTCCATTTTGGGACCCATTTTGTTTTCTAATTCTGGTTAAGTGTGGAGTTATTTTCATACAATAACAGAAGCTATTAAGGGCCCAGATTGGTAGAAGACTTTTTATAGGACTAAAACAGCAGCCACATTTAAAGAGGAATTCTTCTTACTCTGATGTTTACTTGTCAGACGAACGCTACAAGACAGATTTTTACCATGTTTGAAATTTTGAAACGAGAATATCAGACCAAGGGAAACGGCTTCAGGAAAGCCAGGAAGTGATTAACTTAGAAAGAAAGACTTTTACAATCTAAGGTATGGATCTGGGGGTCGATATAGTCGATGAGTTCGCCATGACATTCAGTCTGTTCTTCAGCCGCGGGCCGACACTGCTGAGGTCAGTGCCGGAGCTGAAATGGATCGATCGGTCAGACATCAAACCAACATGGGCTCCACGAACACACTCACAGCCTGCCAGAGGGAAAAAGTCAAAGTGTGCACGTTCATGAATAAGCATCCTGTTCCTGCAGCTGACAGGGCTGCTTATTCATAGCGGCCAACACAAACACGCACACGGCAGCATCTTCAGTCGAGCTGCCGGCCGCCGCCGCGGCAGCCCGGAAAGAGGCCGTGGGCGGCGATTCTGCGGCTGCAGGCGCTTCACGGTCAGCGTTCAAATCTGTCAGGACTTTTTTTTACTGCTTTATTTGATGGAAGTGAACACACCTGTCAGAAAGGAAAAGTTTGTTCCATCATAAGAAAACTATTTTTAACCCGTTGTGACAGAATCCCCGTCTGAGGAGGAAGTTAAATGAAAGAATTCTTCTGATTCCAGCCCGAATGTGGGATCATCTTTTGTTTTTTTGTGAATCCCACTTTTCTTTTTCATTCTGCATCTTATGTGTTTTATTTAGTGTCGTTATTATCTTACGTTCTGTTTTTAGGATGACTCTAACATGGGTTCAGGGACAGCAGATGATCTTATTTAAACAGGTTAAATCAAATAAAAGTGTTTTTCCTTAATAAAAACAAAGCTATTCATTTACTTTGGATGAAGCTGGAAGCGAAGCAGCTGTTTGTTTACTTTAGATTAAGAAGTAATTATTGGACAGATTTTAAATTCAGAATAATTAGTAAGTGATTTTGTCTTTATTCAAACTGTTATTGATTAAAGTTGCTTTTATAAATCATAAAACCCTGTCTCCATCCAACTTATTCTGAGGTGTGATACATTCTGAAGTTCTTTATGGCTCATCGTAAGTAAAGTTGACTTTGAGGAGAAGTTTAATTTCTTTTGGCCCAGGACGGCTCTCATCCTCACCTCTTGGGCCAACGGTCCCAGGGCGTAGTCCAGTCTCTGACAGAGCTCCCCCAGGTTGGACAAACTGCTGGCTCGAACACTCTGGTCCGGGTCCTTGGTTCCCCGGAGGAAGACGCTCACCAGAGGACGGCCCAGGTGTGGCGCCAGTTCACCTGGAGGAGGAAGATCAGGCAGACGGGTCACTGCAGGGACTGTTTAGACTTCATCAGCCGTCAGAAGGCGTCTCTGGTTCTCCAGCAGACGGGAAACATCCCCGTCTGTGGAAAGTGTTGCATGAGGACACATTTTTATTTTATTTATTTATTCATTTATTTTTATTTATTTATTATTATTATTATTAGTTAGTAGTTTTTATTAGAATTTGTATTATTATTGTTGTTGTTAATATACAATCATTGTAAATATTAATTATTTTTTAAGCTACTTGACTAATTTGAATTTCCCCCATTGGGGGATGAATAAAGTATTTTTCTATTCTATTTCTATTTAACAACATGTGGCTGTAAACGACTCCGTCGGGCTCAGTCCATCAGCAGGCAGGAGTTCATTTAAAGACAAAATTTAGATCTAACAAGCAGAAAAATGACAGAATATTTTCTGGCCAGTTTAGCTTCAAGCTCCACACAAACATCAGGTTATTTACAGGCTGTGTTTGCAGAGCTTTCACACTTTTTTGGTCCTAAAACATGTGAACAACTCCTGGATAGACAACCAGAGGATTCTGTGCTGATCTGCTTTTGCTCCACAGATGATGAAGCTTGACGACACCACCACACTCATCTTATGCGGACTGATGGTTCTGGCTTTCAGGGAGATGTTCGGATGACTACTGAATGCGTTGCGTTCCAGCTGCCTTTGGTACAAAGGGACCCTGAACGCAAAATGCAAAATGAGCTACTGAAAGACTCCGCATTTCATCCGGCCAACAGTCAAAAATCCTCAAATATTTACTTTACTACTCTGAAAAACACCACAGAAATGTCACATTTTTGTGTAACTGAGTTCCGAAACTCAGCTGAACATTTAACAGGTAACACTTGATCCTTTTTCGTCCTTTAACTATTCGAAGAAAAAGTCGGATTTGAACCAGGCAGGTGGATATTTTTTGGGAAATATATAAAAAAAAGTCAGGAGTTGTTTTTTCTACCCGAATATCCCTCATTAACCAGCGTATTTTAGCTGTAACTGATGGTCAGCGGCTCGTCTTTAACTTTGTTGTTTTACTTCTTCAGGCTCTCATTTAATGAATTCACAGAAAAGGAATTTTATAACACAGCTCAGGTTTTAGGATTTAGGTTATTAAAAAAAAAAAAAAAAAAAAAAGAAGCTCCTCGGAACACAGAACAAACATATGTCGGCATAATAGAGCGAACAATCTGAGCTATGGGCTGCTCTTGGTTGTGTTGGTGCAGTTGTTGGTCCTTGAAAAGACAGAAGTCACAGTTTTTATGTACTTTTAGAGTTTTGTCCTCTTTGTATATGATCGTTTGTTGCCAGATTAGCATCAAATCGGTATGAAGCGTATCTGGAGTCTATGGCTGTGTTCGAAACCACATACTACTCCTACTACTCCTCCTAACTTTTTGAGTTAGTATGCGAGTTTGAGTCAGCGAGAAGTTCCCGGATGCATCCTAGATTCTCTGAAATGTCGGGTATGCATCATGAGGTTACTACTCATACTCAAACTACCCAAGATGCAACGTAACGTGACGTCGCCGATCGTCATTTCCTGTCAAAACGGCAGTTTCAAGCTAGCTACAACGAGGGTAGGTTCACTTCCTGTTTTCAAAACAAAAGCACCAATTGTATGGTAATGGCTTTCCCTATGATAAAAGGCAACGGGTATTTTATTTTGTGAAAATAACCGGAAGTGCGTTGCTCACTGCGGCTAGCTTTAGTAGCGCCGAATTCGTGGGAACTAAATTGTAAACAGACGGTATTTTGTCAGGTTTTCAACACGTTGGGGATCTAAACGACTACTTTCTCACCTGAAAATGTTTCAAATGTTGCTAAAGTTTACAGAGTTTAGAGCTTAAGGGAAATCAGCTTCAGGCCGGCTGATTTCGGCTCGGGCAGGAGCCAAATGCATTGTGGGTAAACGCTCTGCATACCGTCTGATCGATGAGTATGCAGTATGTAGTATGCAGTATGCAGTTTCGAACACAGCCTTAGTGTTAGCTTTTTATGTCTCTGAAGGAATAAAACGTGATTTATATTTTTATTACACAGGAACATCTAAGATTAGCAGAAATCAGTAAATATTTTTATTGGCCCTGTGATGGTAACCTGTCCAGGTGTGTCCTGCTGCTCTGCTGGTGGCAGCTGGGAATAAGATGAAGCAGGTAAAAGGTTAAATGTAAATGTACTTTATTTCTACAGCCCTTTGGTACACCGTAAGGATTGTCTGTAAAGTGCTTTACAGCAGGTAATAAATAAAGAGAAGAATAAGTAAAAACAAATAAAAACAATGAAAGAACAGTGAAAGCAATAAAATACAACAAAATCGAATAAGATAAAATAAGATAAAAGTGTCATCATGCTACTGGGTATTAAAGCCATCCTAAATAAGCAGGTTTTTAGCCCAGATCTGCAGAGGCCCAGGTCAGAAATAAGACGCAGCTGGACGGGGGGCTTATTCCAGAGCCTGGGGGCAGCTTTGGGAAAAGGCTCGCTCACCCCAGGGTTTGTATTCTGACCTGGGCACTTCCAGCAGAAACTGATCTGCTGACCTCAGAGCTCTACCAGGACTGTTAAAAGCTCAGATAAATACGACGGGGCGAGGCCGTTAAGAGCTTTAAAAACCAACATTAAAAGTTTAAAATCAGTTCTATAAAGGACAGGAAGCCGATGGAGGGAGTTCAGAACAGGAGTGATGTGCACACGTCTGTTGGTGTTGGTTAAAGACGGGCAGCAGCGTTCTGCAGCAGCTGAAGGCGGCTGAGAGAAGACTGGGAGACGCCCACATAAAGAGCATTAAATAGTCTGACCTTCAACTTATCAGGGCACGGATGGCTTTCTCAAGGTCATGACGACTTAAAAACATTTTGACTTTGGCCAGTTAAAGGAGGGATGAATTTAGATTTTTAAAAGTGGAATGAGCAAATGATGAACAGGTTCAGGTGACTGGACGAGTCGGGTTTTAAACATTAAACAACATGGCGCCCAAGCGGTACAAACGCTCGAAGGTTTGGTTACACATCCCTAAAAAAAGACGACAACAGGGCAACTTGCAAAGTGAATATTTCACCAAAGGGAGGAAATACTACCAACATGCAATAACTATGAATGAATGATTAATGTTGGTGAATCTGAACCCAGCAACGTTAGCAACGTTAGCATGTCCTCGGCTAACACTGCAGGTAACTAACTAACTAACAAACACTGCCTATCATGTTAGCACCATTTGCCTGATTGTAAAAGCTGCTGTTAGTAACGGTTAAGGTTAAATGAATGCCTTCTCAGGCATTACATTTAGATGAAATCATGAGAGACAGAGCCTGACTGGCTCAGAGCCAGAGGCTGGTGGTACTACCCCCAGTTCACCTCTACCTCCAGCTTCTCCTTTCACCAGAGCAGGAAGAGTTCAATTACCCAGGCCATGATAGACCAATGTAAGGGTTTGTTAGGGTTTATAAGGTCATGACTCGTGTTACTTCTAAACTAAACAAAGTTGATGCTGATCGACCGGTTTGTTGTCCTTTTTCTCCAAATGAGAATCGATAAGGGAACCGATAAAGAACCGAATCGTTAAGCAGAATCGAAAACGGAACTGGACTCGTAAAAATCTTATCAATTCCCATCCCTAGTGAGGAGTCATTTCATAAAGACGCACAAAGAACAGAGCCTGCAGCTGCTCCTGGGCTTCCTAAGACCCACCCAGGCCATGTGTGTGTCACAGCTGGTCACATCTGTCTGAGCAGCAAACACACACAGCAGCCTGATTTAGAGCGGCTCATCCTGCCCTCCGTTTGTGTCTCAGCTCCAGCAGACCAAATGAAAGGGAGTCAGTGTGTCGCTGTGAGTCAGCAGCAGCTTCAGTCTGCGTCAGAGCCGCACACGCAGCTGGAAAACATGGACGCAACACGGATCCGGCCACATGTGCCCTTCCTGTGCCTGTACAGAACTCTGCATGCCGCTGAGTTCCGTCTCTGAGAGCATCATCTGGTAGAAAGCTCTCCCCTCTCGGCACATGAACCGTCTCTGCATCCCACAGCAGCTCACAGGACTCAGCAACCAGCCAGCACCTGGGAGCCAACCAGAAACCAAAACAGAGCCCCACATTCATTTACTGAGCCTTCACCCAGCCAGGCCAGTCTGTTAAGAAAACCTTTTTATTTACAAATCACAGCCTGGCAGAAGACTGGGTGGGGGGGGGTGTTCTGGTCAAACACAGCAGCCCTCTGAGTGTCTGCGAAGCAAACTGAAGCTCCCACCAATCTTTCAGCAGGGATATAAACCCTCCGATTGTCCCAGAGAAGTGGCACGATAGCCGTCTGGCACATTACACCAGAGCAGAAGGACAAAACAGGAGTGTTCATCAGGGGGCAGGTTGTGGTCCAGCAGGGATGTGTGCAGGAAACAGGCCCGCACTGTGGCTCATCATAGCCGTCCACCTCAGGAGCACATACATGCACATAAAAACATCTGTGCATCAAGAGGAATGAGAACATCTGCAGACTCATAGATGTGTATAGAATGGCTCGATGTGTTACGTCTGAGTTTAGAACGTCCGCACAAGTCGGCCATCTTACCACAGGGTGAGATGTCCGGGAGACAGTCAAACCTGAGGTAACCATAGTTACGCTAAGTGATCAGCTCTGAAGCCATTACTCTGATCTCGCAGAAATCTCAACAATTTTACACTATTTTACATACTAAAAGACCCTGTGCCATATTTTATTTATTCGGTCATCTGTGCAATAAGTACGTCACTACTGTGCAATATCTTATCTATTTATGGTCAGACTATGTGCATACAATGTGTAATTAACACAAGTGTAGTGCAATATGGGCAATAACTCAACCATAGTGCTATAACTTATTTGATTTAACTCTCTTTACTTTGTATATCTTGTATAGCCTATATTCTTTTTTACACTTTGTTTTAAATTTTCATATTAATTATATTTTAATTATATATTATATTAATTATTCTATATTACACTGTATTTTAGATTTATAGAGATCCTATGTGTGTGTTTGGAGCTACTGGGGACTTGAATTTCCCTGAGGGAGTCATCCCAAGGGGTAAATAAAGTTGAGTCATGGGGCAAATAAACGTGAAATATTTCCGTTTTTATTAAAAAAAAATACATATATGGACTTCGTCTGTAGTGTGATAATTAGCTTACTACTTTGATGTTTATAATAACCTAAACGTTTGAGAATTAAGCAAGTTATGTCTTGAATGTTTGAATGTTTCACCATCAACACAATGTTGTCGGGGAGAGAGCTGCCTGTGGTAAGATGGCGGCCATCTGCAGACGTTCCACTCCGTTGCCCAGCAACGCGGACGAGACATCGAGCCATTAAATACATATCTATGTGCAGACTGTGCAACACTGTGTGCAGCCGGGGGGCTTCGTGCACGCTTACCTGATTGGCTGGCTCCTGAATAAGTAGGAAATGAAAAGCGTGACACCGATTCACAGGTTTGGGTGAATTAAAGACACGTTTCCATTCTCCTTCAGGTGGGTAATGTGGCCTCAGTCAAAGCTGCATCATGTCATAATGATCCAACTCATGTGGACTTACAGGAGCATCTAACCTGCTCAGGACGAATGAAGTTGGGTACGTAAAGAGACGGGAGTCCAACCAAAAGCTGTGATGGAGCCGCATCTCTGTGGAGATGTGAGCCTTTGTGTTGCATGGTGTTTAAAGTTAGGGCCGGGCAACGATTAACATGTTTTATCTAATTAATCACATGATTTCCCTGATTAATCACGATTAATCGCATTTGTACGCAGAATCCAAAAATGAATCTAAAAGTAGCATATAGCTTTTAGCATTTAGCTTTATTTTAAATGTGCTGCCATATGAATGAAAGTGCCATAACATTTGTTGTGCAAACACACTTTTAACATCAGCATCTTTCTGTAGTTTTTATGTAGAAGCCTCGCTCCACTGTCTGTTTCCTTGAATGACTTGCTGCTATCAGTTGTGTGTTTTGCCTTTAAGTGATATTTTAGACTGGAACTACTACGCTGAGAAGACAATTCAACTTGGCAGTGTTTACAGATGACTTTGGTTCTGTCGACTCCGCCGTCTGGAAGAACTTTAAAATGAAAATGGCCGAGTAAAAGTTCCGTACCCTTCTCCATGTTTGGTGGATCCGCCGATTACTTTCTTTTCCTGTTCCACAGCAGACAGCAACAGACTTTTACAAAATAAAAGCCTGTGAGCAACAGACTTTTACAAAATAAAAGCCTGTGAGCAACAGACTTTTACAAAATAAAAGCCTGTGAGCAACAGACTTTTACAAAATAAAAGCCTGTGAGCAGCAGACTTTTACAAAATAAAAGCCTGTGAGCGACAGACTTTTACAAAATAAAAGCCTGTGAGCAGCAGACTTTTACAAAATAAAAGCCTGTGAGCTACAGACTTTTACAAAATAAAAGCCTGTGAGCAGCAGACTTTTACAAAATAAAAGCCTGTGAGCGACAGACTTTTACAAAATAAAAGCCTGTGAGCAGCAGACTTTTACAAAATAAAAGCCTGTGAGCTACAGACTTTTACAAAATAAAAGCCTGTGAGCAGCAGACTTTTACAAAATAAAAGCCTGTGAGCTACAGACTTTTACAAAATAAAAGCCTGTGAGCAGCAGACTTTTACAAAATAAAAGCCTGTGAGCAGCAGACTTTTACAAAATAAAAGCCTGTGAGCAACAGACTTTTACAAAATAAAAGCCTGTGAGCAGCAGACTTTTACAAAATAAAAGCCTGTGAGCAACAGACTTTTACAAAATAAAAGCCTATAAAACGGTGGTTTGTGGCGTAGTGGGCTGAGCAGGCGCCCCATGTACAGAGGCTATAGTCCTCGCTGCAGCTGGCCCTGGTTCGAGTCCCGCATCGGACCGCCCTGTGCTGCGTGTCGTTCCCCCTCTCTCTGCCCCCTGCTTCCTGTTTCTCTGAACTTTCCATTAAAGGCACAAAAGCCCCACCAAATTTTTTTTTAATTAATTTATTTTTTTTAAATAATAAAATAAAACAAAACATACATAAATTAAATAAATAAATAATAAGTAAAATATTTATCTGCGTTAAATAATTGACGCGTTAACGCGATAATAACGCGTTAACTCTCCCAGTCCTAGTTTAAAGGCTGAACTTCCCCTTTAAAATAAGCACATGCATCATTATCTGTGAACATGATGAACCAGCTCACCCAACGCCCTGCTCGCCCGCATCAACACCTCCCCCACTTTCAGTCGGGTCTCCAGCGAACGCTCCTGGCTGGATGAAGGGAGGGAGGGCCCGGTTTGGAAGTCTTTCAGAAGCCTCTCCAGGATCCGGTCCGGGTAAGAGTCAGCCAATGCAGCCAGACCTAAAGACAGTTTATACTCGTCAGCAAACACCATCATCTGCCGACATTACGGAGGTCATCGCCACACGCAGCCGAGCCGAAGCTCTTACCTTGAATGGCTGACAGGTAGACAAACGAGTCTTCATGCTCCAGGTTTTCTAAGAAGAGCTGGAGAGGACACACATCAGCGAGATTTATCACAGAACTCACAGCTGAAACCCACTGGGCTGCTCAGATAAAGTCTCAGCTCGTTGGACAGATACTGAGAAAGAACTTTATTATATGGAAGTTTTTCTGTGCCATCAGCTTGAATACAAATTTCTAATATTGAATTTTTACAGCATCGAAAAATATCAGACTTTGAATTTGAAAAACCAACGGTGTAAAAAAAAAAAAAAAAAAAAAAAAAAAAAAAAATCTGTGTAAAAAAAAATCCAACATCTAAAAAAAAAAATTCAACTTCAAAAAAATTCTATGGAAAAAAAATTAAATAAAAAGAATAAATCAATGGGAAAAGAAAAATCACCTTCAAAAACTTAAGTGGAAAAAAAAGTTGAATTTTTTTCAATTCAATTTTTTACACAGATTTTGGTTTTTAGAAATTGATTTTTTTTTTTAAACTGTTAGTTTTTCAAATTCAAACCCTGATTTTGATGCTGTAAAAATTCAATATTAGAAATTCGTATTCAAACTCTGATGGCACAGAAAAACTTCCATATTATTATCCTCCACTTTCTACCATTTATTAGTAATAAAGACGCAGAGCAGTCCGTATCAAGGTGCTTTTTTTCAATCCATGATTGTCTTCAGGTTTGATAGGATGTAGAAAATATCTGTCAGCCCCTTTATCCTTCAACCCAAACCCAGTTAAGTCCCTGCTCTCACGCTGGAAAAAGCTCGCCGTTTGTGGGTCGGGACGCTCGGTTAAACCATTTGCAGATCTGAGATCACATTTATTCTGGAACTGGCAGGACGACGGTGTCAAAGATAGAGGAGATTCTGGAGAGCGACACATCTGGAGGAACGTGTTGCAACTCATCAGGTAAACTTCTATAAAAGAGAGCACCTCAGAGAGGCAGAGTCCTCCCCTCGGCCTCCACAGTATGAATCCCAACACTTACGGTCGATGTGCTCGGTGTAAATTACCGGTTCTGGGTCACTGATCCACATGCAGGGGATCAAAACAATTCCACCAACCTTTTGTACTTATTACACGCAGAGCTGCACAGGAAGCTGGACCAGATGCCATAAGACTGGCATCATCATAACAAAGATCCTCCCTAACCGGAACCAGCAGAAACCTTTTAAAGACCTCTGATCGGTGACTTTAGATGCAGCCGGACTGCCAGCCAATCTGTGACCACGATTCAGCTCCCCGTGTTTTTATTTTCACCATCTAACACGGCCCGTCATTTCCCTTCATCTTAACCGTCTCTGCTGTAGTCTGGGAGAATAAAAATCAGCAGCAGAAGCAAAGAGGATCAAAGCTGCGTGCGTCTGGAGACGCACAAAGAGAATAAATCCAGTTAAAGATGGCGGGTCTGATGAGAGGTTTCAGGGAGGCTGGGAAGGGACGAGTGAACCTATGAAAGCTGGTCTGTGCAGAAGCCCAACGAAACTGAGAAATGGCAAAATCAATAGTGGGGGTTTGTGCCGTATCAGCAGGGGCTTCTGATTAAAGAGAATTGTAAATGAGGCGTTGCCCTGTGCTGACCATACCACCTTAACAAGCCCCGGGGGACCACCGGGTTCAACCGGCTCATTTATTAATCATGTCCCCGGAGACTCGGACAGAAGCGCATCCTGCTGATGCTCACATTCAGAGGTTCATGTTAAACCTTCAGACTCACATTCAGAGGTTCATGTTAAACCTTCAGACTCACATTCAGGGGTTCATGTTAAACCTTCAGACTCACATTCAGGGGTTCATGTTAAACCTTCAGACTCACATTCAGAGGTTCATGTTAAACCTTCAGACTCACATTCAGAGGTTCATGTTAAACCTTCAGACTCACATTCAGAGGTTCATGTTAAACCTTCAGACTCACATTCAGAGGTTCATGTTAAACCTTCAGACTCACATTCAGAGGTTCATGTTAAACCTTCAGACTCACATTCAGGGGTTCATGTTAAACCTTCAGACTCACATTCAGGGGTTCATGTTAAACCTTCAGACTCACATTCAGGGGTTCATGTTAAACCTTCAGACTCACATTCAGAGGTTCATGTTAAACCTTCAGACTCACATTCAGAGGTTCATATTAAACCTTCAGACTCACATTCAGGGGTTCATGTTAAACCTTCAGACTCACATTCAGAGGTTCATGTTAAACCTTCAGACTCACATTCAGAGGTTCATGTTAAACCTTCAGACTCACATTCAGAGGTTCATGTTAAACCTTCAGACTCACATTCAGAGGTTCATGTTAAACCTTCAGACTCACATTCAGAGGTTCATGTTAAACCTTCAGACACATTCAGGGGTTCATGTTAAACCTTCAGACACATTCAGAGGTTCATGTTAAACCTTCAGACTCACATTCAGGGGTTCATGTTAAACCTTCAGACTCACATTCAGGGGTTCATGTTAAACCTTCAGACTCACATTCAGAGGTTCATGTTAAACCTTCAGACACATTCAGAGGTTCATGTTAAACCTTCAGACTCACATTCAGGGGTTCATGTTAAACCTTCAGACACATTCAGAGGTTCATGTTAAACCTTCAGACTCACATTCAGAGGTTCATGTTAAACCTTCAGACTCACATTCAGAGGTTCATGTTAAACCTTCAGACACATTCAGAGGTTCATATTAAACCTTCAGACTCACATTCAGGGGTTCATGTTAAACCTTCAGACTCACATTCAGGGGTTCATGTTAAACCTTCAGACTCACATTCAGAGGTTCATGTTAAACCTTCAGACTCACATTCAGAGGTTCATGTTAAACCTTCAGACACATTCAGAGGTTCATGTTAAACCTTCAGACTCACATTCAGAGGTTCATGTTAAACCTTCAGACTCACATTCAGAGGTTCATGTTAAACCTTCAGACTCACATTCAGAGGTTCATGTTAAACCTTCAGACTCACATTCAGAGGTTCATGTTAAACCTTCAGACTCACATTCAGAGGTTCATGTTAAACCTTCAGACTCACATTCAGAGGTTCATGTTAAACCTTCAGACACATTCAGGGGTTCATGTTAAACCTTCAGACACATTCAGGGGTTCATGTTAAACCTTCAGACTCACATTCAGAGGTTCATGTTAAACCTTCAGACTCACATTCAGGGGTTCATGTTAAACCTTCAGACACATTCAGAGGTTCATGTTAAACCTTCAGACTCACATTCAGAGGATGGAGCACCACAGAGGTTCAGGTTCAGGTTCTGGTTCAGGTTCTGGTTCAGGTTCAGGTTCTGGTTCTGGTTCTGGTTCTGGTTCTGCCATCCCTACAAACAGGGCGGTCTGAGTCCCGACTGTTCTCCCTGGCGGTTCCATGATGCTGGAACCAGCTAGCAGACGCCATCAGAGCCCCTCCTCTCCCGACACACACCGACTTTGTTCTTCTGGACCCGTTCTGCTTAGATTCTGTCCTAATTACCGCCTCAAAGCGCCACTAATTCTTTTAGGTTTGAGTCGTTCTAAATGGTGAAAGGTTCCCTCCTGAGGTGGCCCTGCTCCGAGCGCCTTTAACTCACAGATCAGGAAACTTTCTTCTCACCCTTTAGCTGACTCTGCTGACTCTGGGCTCTGTTCCTGACTTCTACGTCTGTTAAATTATGGTTTCATCTCTAATTCCTGTAACATTAGATGTTGTTGGGTGCAGGGATGCTCGGCAGCTAAGTGGATGAATCATGAAAAGACAAAATAAAGATATTTCCATGCTAAATCCTTAAAGGTGATAGAATCAAAATCATCTTTTTCCTGTTTTTGGTGTTAGTTCTGAGTCTCCCCGCTGTGGGGAGTACACACCAAGTGCCAGCAAGTGTCAGAACCTCTGTTTTAAGTTCTCCCCTTTTTTGAATTGCCGCCAGAAAATGGGCAAATCCGTGTTTGAGCATAAAGTGACGTATCTTTTTCAGCAATCACCCCCCCGCACCCAAATCCACAGCCACCCCCTTTCAGACACGCCCCTTCGGCGAGAAACATAAACAGGTGAGCCTTCCAAGGCTGTGAAAACGGACTACGATCGTTACATATTCTTCCCCCGGAGAGCAATGTTCGCGATCAATGGCTTTTATTTATTTTTAACAGCATCCCCAACCGCCGACTTTTCCTTTGCACTGCGCATTTCACGGAGGACAGTTTCACCAACCTTGCACGATTCCGAGCAGGCTTCAGTCGGAATTTAACGCTCAGTAGAGGGTCAGTTCCGACTTTGCAACAAAATCAACCCCAGCAGTCAGTGCAGCCTGTAAGTATCACATTTTATTTTGTTTTAAATGTGTGTTGTGCCATATTCCTGTTGTAAGAATTGCACGTTAGCTCTGGCTTGTTCATCTAAAGGGAATGAGCTTTCTTTTCAGTGAGAGCAAGGGCAGCCAATCAAGCAACGGCAACCGAATAGCGCCAACACCTACCTGCATTTCATAATGAGGTTGCCAGATAAGCTCTGAAACGACGCCAATAAGGGAAAAAGACGCATTCTAAACCCAGCATAGTAACAGCTGTTTCAGAGAGCCTTTTAGGGAGGTTCTGAGCCATTACAGACCCAACCAATTTTTTTTGGGCTACATATCACATCACAGAACAAGGATTAATGCCCCATTCAACCTTTCTCTATCACCTTTAAATGTCCCACAGAGGAAAGGAGAAGATGTTACATACCGGGAGGACTTTCTCCTGGGCCTGAACGGCCTCTGGATCCCTGCGCTGCACCTTCTGGGTCAGCATCCTGAGGGCGAACGCTCTGGTCGGCACGTCCGGGTCACAGGCCTCCAGCAGCCACTCAGAGAGGGGCTTCCTGGGATGGCCCTTCTGCTCCTCTGCTGTGCTTTCAGTGGTCCTGGAGGCCCGGGCGGCAGCCGCTGAGAGGGGTCCAGGCACGAAGGCGCCGTGAGTGGCGATGACGGCTCCGAGGTTGGACGCCAGCTCCTGAACGACCACGTCACGGTGCTGCTGAGACAGAGTCTGCAGAGGTGGAAGCAGCCTGGACATGGACGCATGATCCTCCGCACTGAGCTGGGAAACAACAGGTTTTATCTTCTTTAGGCAAGGCAGGTTTATCTGTACGGCACAATTCAACTACAAGACGGTTCAAAGTGCTTTACAGAGACATTAAAACAGTAGAAATAAAAAGCATGATTTAAATTTTAAACAAAAAAGAAAGAAAGAAGAACAATAGATAGAATCAGGAGTTAAAATGTGATTAAGTTTTGAGCTTTATTCAAACGCAGCTGAAAATAGGTGTGTCTTCAGCCTGGACTTAAACACATTGGTCCTCATTTATCAAACTTGCGTAAGACGAAAAACGTGCGTAGGTCGTGTGTACGTTCTTTTCTGCGCAAAGGTTGGCATTTATCAAATCCATCGTGAGCGCAGGAAAGATGAAATCGCCACGACAGGTCTGAGGCCGTGTACGCACTTTTCCATTTTGACTTGCGGTGACTGCAACACAGCAGCGTCACTAGTGCGTGCCTCAGGAGTCGCAACAAATCCCTAGGTTAAAATTACAGACTTATCACTTTAAAGAAGGCCCATGTTTTATTTGACTTCAACATAAATATAAACATAAACACAAATTAAATAAATTAAACAAGTACAACTCCGTAATTGGGAGAGTGATGGCTCATTATTCAACCGTGCACCCTCACACCGAACAGAGGCGCTTTAACCCTGCGCATTCGCGCACGCGTGCCACTGTGGAGAGGTGTACAGGGCTCCTAAAGCTGGATCTGTCTCTCAGCTGCGGGGGGAACCCTATACGCCCGAAAAGGTATGCAATATTATTATTGCATGCGGGGATCTCCATAACATTGCCCAAAAAAATGGAGTGCCATTTCCAGATGAACATCCAGAGGACCCCGCACCCAGAGATCCACCAGCCTGCACAGCCAAGAGCGCTCAGGAGGAGAGAGGAACTTATTCAGCGATTCTGACTTTCGGTAAGCATTCTTTTATTCAAGGAAAAAAGAAAGGAGAACAACGATTTCTTTCAGCATTTATTCTGTGACTTCAGTGTTTCATTTATGTCTTTCAATGTACTGCCGATAGATTGCATGTGTGTTAAAGCCATCATCCACTTCACGATCTCTGTTTGTGTTTCTAGGACCTCTGTGGTCAACACGGCTGGCCGGTGTGACGCTGCAGACCGGGGGGGCAGAGGCAGAGGCAGACGCTTCGGATGTTGACGGGGCCGCGTATTCGTCGCGCGGGTCAGGTTGCCCGGATGCCACTTCGGATTCATCTGTGAATGAAAAATATTAGTTTGATTAGGAACCTCATTTATGTTGAAAATTAAAGCAACTGTTTTATTTAAACGTCTTGGGTGTGCAGTCATTCTTACCATTCTCGAGCTCTGACATGGGCGCATCAGTGTCAAGTTTCGTAGCTCCGATCAGGACAGCCACCCTCTCCTCCAAGGCACTCAAATCCAAACTTGGACCCCCCGACCCCCCCCCCCCCCTCCTCCCGTTTGTGACATGCTGCGTCGGAGAGCTGCGACCTTCTTTTTTGGCCAATTTCATATCGGACCACTTCTTCCTAATCTTACTGGAGAAAAAGTAAAACATCGCTCAATTTTAGATTTAATTTAATCTGGAGTTTATCACATTTTATTGACCATCACAGTAGGGGAAAATACATACCTCGTCCGGTCTGCGATTTACATCGCCAACGCTGTTGACAGCTGGGACGGCTGTCAACGCTGTTGACAGCGTTTCTTTGCCGCCTTTCGTCTTTCCATGTCGCAAACTCTAGAGGTGCGGCCTCTCAGCCCCGTTTTGTAGAAGGCGTGGTTAGGATCATTACGATGGATTTCAGCCGCTGGATTTATCAACAGCCGCTCGATCTTACGATGGGATTGGTGTGGTACGCATGTTCTGTAAATCTCACTTGAACCTCTGCGTACGACGAGTTCTCCGCTCATATCTACGATGCTTTCTACGACGGCTTGATAAATGAGGGCCACTGAGTGTTTCAGCTGATCTGAGGCTTTCTGAGAGTTTGTTCCAGACATGTGGAGCATAGAAGCTGAATGCAGCTCCTCCATGTCTGGTTCTGACTCTGGGAACTGATAGAAGACCGAATCCAGATGAGCTGAGGGGTCTGGAAGGTTCATCCTGGGTCAGGAGGTCCCTGATGCATTCTGGTCCTGGACCATTCAGAGCTTTATAGAGCAGCATCAGAACTTTAAAGTCTATCCTCTGATGGACAGGCAGCCGGTGTAAAGACCTCAGAGCTGGACTGATGGGGTCCAGTTCTTTGGTCTCAGTGAGGACTCGAGCAGCAGAGTTCTGAATGAGCTGCAGTTTTTAGGTAGACCTGTAAAGATGCTGTTACAGTAACCAAGCCGACTGAAGATGGATGCAGGGACTAGTTTTTCCACTTTAGTCTGTTTCTCTTTCGAACGCCTCGTTTTTAAAGCTTCACCAACGAACTGACCTCAGATCAGTGTCACATCCCCACAAGCAGCGGTCAGTTCTTACAAAAGGAAGAAGGAAACTGTGCGGCCTGAGATGCTGTTAAACATGAAGTTTTAAACATTGAACAGCATTAAAGCATTAAACATCCGTCCTAAACTGGATAAAGGGAACCGCCGTAGCAGCTCAAATCCATCAGCGTTTCAACTAAAAAGGCAAAAGCTGCTGGGAGCTCAGTTTCTAAAACAAGAACACTTTTGAGCTAAATAAGCTTTTAAAGTGGGGGATGGGGTTCCCAGTAAACTGGCACTGAATATAAATATGACACACATGTGCTGTTTTTGTTGGGATGCACAGATTGTGGAATGCTAACGTAAAACAGGATCACTTTAAAAGCCAATAATGATTGTGTTGTGAATTATTTTCCACTTTAAAACCAAGAAAACAATGAAATGTGCTTTAATAAAAGTATTTCATCACACTGTATTAATTAAAAGAAATGTTTCCAAAGACTTTTTTGCCTTTTAAACCAACTCAATGACTTTTGAGCCCAACTAACTTAAATCTAAATAAATCTGGTCTGGCTGCTGCCATCCACTGATCTTATCCTGAATATTTCTCTTCTTCAGTGCGATTTTAAAGCTTTTTGGTGTTTGATAACGCTTTGCCTCCACATTGATCATCCTCTGTCTGTCACACACCAACTACGCCCCCTGGTGTTCAATGTGAGGAGATCCATTTCTTTTCACGGGGACCTTAAAACTTAATTCCATCCAGTTTTACCGAGCTCGTGCCTGTAATTACTGATGTTACAGAAACAGCTGCGAGGCAACAGAAGAGATGCTGCAGGAATATCACACATGATAAAAAAATAAAATAAAATAAAATAAAATAAAGCCTCTGAAGCTCAAACAAGCACCTAAAAAACGGAAAGTTCTGATGAAGACATGTTGTGTGTGGGTTGCAGAGTTCACTTCGGGCATCATTCTGCAGGGAGCGCCACTGTAGGGCCACTTAAGCATCAGCGTGGCAACAAAAACCTCCTTTTCCTTCTTAATTAATGAGATTATAGCCCGTTTAATTCAGTTTGTTGAGAAAACGTGACAGAATTTAAACAGATTTGTCTGAAACTAACAATGATGTGACATCAGGAGGACCTACACGATCTAATGTTGCATTAAAACAGGACATAAATATCATATATATATGTATATATGTATATGTATATATATATATATATATATATATATATATATATATATATACACACACACACACAGTGAACCCTCGCTATAACGCGGTTCACCTTTCACGGTCTCGCTGCTTCACGGATTTGCATCGTGCATTGTGTTCTGCATTCTGATTGGCTAAACAGTCTCTCCGCTTCTTCTCTACCTGTGTGTCAATAACGTTGCGGTTTAATATGTACACGTACACGTTCATTACAGTTCTCAAACATAATCGATGGTGGCATGTCGGTATATAAAAATCTTTTTGCCCAGAAGAAAAAAAAAGAGCAACAACAACTACTGATAACTATGTTCTTCTCTCGAAAAAACACACCTGCACCGCGGGCTTTAGAAGAAAAAAACGCTACAGAGCGGAGTCAGGATGCAGCGGCTCAGTCAGAAGAGCAGTGAAATACACACGAGTCACTATTTGTCCCACTGTACTTTGTATTTCTTTTCATAATAATTTTTCATTTTCTCCCGTTCTAATCCAATGACTCGGGTCGCGGTGGGCGGCGCTGATCTCCGCAATTTGAAGCCTTCAGTTCGTATTGATGATTAAAATGATTATCTTACAGTACAGTAGTTATTTGTAAAAAGTACTTTTATTTGTTAAACAAATGCTTGGACCTGTAAAAAGGTTTTGTTCTTTGGTTTCAATGCATTATGCAGTATTTCATTGTATAATAATTGTAAAAAAAAATAAAGGTTACTACTTCACGGATTTCGCCTATCACGGGTTCTTTTTGGAACGTAACCCCCGCGAAAAACGAGGGTTCACTGTGTGTGTGTATGTATGTATATATATATATAGGAACGACGGCTCCGATATATATATATATATATCAATCATCAACAGAAGTACTATTGAGCTGAATGTGTCAATAAATGCCATCAGTATTAAGTTATTTTTCTTTTAAACAAGATCCAACCCAGGATGAGAGAATAAATTATTTGATCTATTAATTACATCACAAAAAGCTACTTATTTAAGGTCTTAAATTAGACGTCAGATTCAAAAATTTTGGAGCCAAGTCTTAAAGTATATCTCTCAGATATACCTTTATGTCCTCAGGTATGTATATTAGGCATTTACGCAGATGACTGTACTTTATCCTGTAAGGAAAGAAAAATGGTCGACCTTTGTTTACTGCAGACCAAACGCTGTGTTGCACTATGCTGGAAGAATGTTGGTTGCAAAACAACTAAACATCAAGTTTGGCTCTTGAGAAACTGACGTATATTGTTAAAAAGAGGGCTTCTGAATTTTATGACATTTGGAGGATGTTTCTGGAGCTGTTGAGGGAGAATGAGAAAATGAAAAGTATTTGGTTGGTTGTTGGGAGTGCAGGCTGCAGCCTACATTTTGAATACTTTTTTTATTTATTTATTCTTTATTTATCATTATTATTTTTATTTATATGTGTTTATTTACTTATTTATTTTTTATTCTTTTTATTGTTTCATATTCATTGCACAATGACTTGCTGTCTAATTACTGTAGTTTGTTGTATCTTTTTTGGTCATTCGACTATTATTTTCTTTTCTGCCATGTGTTTTGGATGTTTGAACTGTTGGTTGTTATATTGAACTGTTGAACTTTAAATAAATATCCAAAGCGCTGCAGATGCTCTGTGATCCTACACATGTGGGGCAGATTTAATAAGTCTGGGTGGTGGATGTGGGCAGTTTCCGGTCGTAGGTACCTGAGGTGCAGACAGCATTGTGGCCACCAGGCCCATCCCCATGCTGAGAGTCTGGCTCTCTATCGGGTTCCCAACGTTTGGCCCGGAGGCCGGATCCAGGCCCACACAGGCCCTCTGGAGCAGGGACACCATGAAGTCCACCACCTGCAGAGGGGACAAACACGTCCACCGCAAAGGTTAAAGGTCAGAGAGGAAAGGACAGAAAGACGAAATAAAAAATATCAGCTGGTATCCAGAGGAGTTCATGGTGGACTCAATGGCTGCAAGGTGCCCAGGTCCTGTGGCTGCAGAACCAGCCCAGATCATCAGCCCTCCACCGCCGTGCTTGACAGCTGGTGTGAGGTGTTTGTGCTGATATGCTGCGTTTGGTTTCCTCCAAACGTGCTGCTGTGCATCATGAGCAAACATCTCCACTTTGGTCTGGTCTGTCCAAAGGACATTGTTCCAGAAGTCTTGTGGTTTGTTCAGATGCAGCTTTGCAAACCTAAGCTGTGCTGCCATGTTCTTTTTAGAGAGAAGAGGCTTTCTCCTGCAGCCCTTCCACACAAGCCATACCTGTTCAGTCTGTTTCTAACTGTGCTGTGATGACCTTTAACCTTTAACATGCTGACTGAGGCCTGCAGAGTCTGAGATGTAGCTCTTGGGTTTCTGACCTCGGGGTGACCTTTAACCTTTAACATGCTAACTGAGGCCTGCAGAGTCTGAGATGTAGCTCTTGGGTTTCTGACCTCGGGGTGACCTTTAACCTTTAACATGCTGACTGAGGCCCGCAGAATCTGAGATGTAGCTCTTGGGTTTCTGACCTCGGGGTGACCTTTAACCTTTAACATGCTAACTGAGGCCTGCAGAGTCTGAGATGTAGCTCTTGGGTTTCTGACCTCGGGGTGACCTTTAACCTTTAACATGCTGACTGAAGCCTGCAGAGTCTGAGATGTAGCTCTTGCGTTTCTGACCTTGGGGTGACCTTTAACTTTTAACATGCTAACTGAGGCCTGCAGAGTCTGAGATGTAGCTCTTGGGTTTCTGACCTTGGGGTGACCTTTAACCTTTAACATGCTGACTGAGGCCTGCAGAGTCTGAGATGTAGCTCTTGGGTTTCTGACCTCGGGGTGACCTTTAACCTTTAACATGCTAACTGAGGCCTGCAGAGTCTGAGATGTAGCTCTTGGGTTTCTGACCTCGGGGTGACCTTTAACCTTTAACATGCTGACTGAAGCCTGCAGAGTCTGAGATGTAGCTCTTGCGTTTCTGACCTTGGGGTGACCTTTAACTTTTAACATGCTAACTGAGGCCTGCAGAGTCTGAGATGTAGCTCTTGGGTTTCTGACCTTGGGGTGACCTTTAACCTTTAACATGCTGACTGAGGCCTGCAGAGTCTGAGATGTAGCTCTTGGGTTTCTGACCTCGGGGTGACCTTTAACCTTTAACATGCTAACTGAGGCCTGCAGAGTCTGAGATGTAGCTCTTGGATTTCTGACCTCGGGGTGACCTTTAACCTTTAACATGCTGACTGAGGCCCGCAGAGTCTGAGATGTACAGAACAGATGATACTTTCTTTTTCACACACGTGTCTCTCTTACAACGAAAACATATAGTGAATATACAGACTAAAAATAAGACACGATCCAGTGAAGCGAGGCCCAGTTATCAGACTATACAAGAACGCAGACGAAGCAGACATGCTATATCTGGTGTGGCAGCATGACTCGATGCGGCCTGCTTCCATTATCAGAACTCCCACTGGGCTGCAGACTGATCTCCAGATATGTTGCACAAGCAGAGATGTGGAGGCGGGAGGCCGAGCCGCAGTCTCAGGACAAAGTGGCTCTTTACCAACGGTTTCAGACATTTTTTATTTGCTGCTACAGTTTGTTTTTAGGTTTCTGGACTAGTTTCTGAGGGAAAACCACATCAACCAAACGGATCCGCAGTTCAGTTCTTCGGTTCCAACATTCAGTTTTTGGTCTTGTAGAACACGTTTGCCTTGATAACGACTTTGCCGACTTTTGTCAGAATGCCAACCAGCTACATGCTAGATGCTAACTGGACCAGCTAACGGACGAGCCTCGTCTTGGTTGGGTCGTGTCTCTCTGAAATAGTTTTGTTTTGGGAAAATCGGATCTCTTTTGAGACGCTTTTTATTAGATACCGAGCAGTGAAACTGCAAGGACCCTGTAAGGTTTCTTCTTTCTTTCTTTCTTTCTCTTTCCAAAAGGTACTCCAAAACTCATGAAATTTTGCGAGCACCACCTGCCAGTCGACGACATGAAAGACTCTAAACTTGATACTTTACTCACCTGTGAGGTCTTCCTCAGCAGCTGTGTGTGCTGCAGACACTCCACCATCGCAGCCAGCACCTGGAGCAGGGCCAGCCTCCGGGCTCGTCTCTCAGCTCGGCCCAGCAGCCGCCGCTCCACCTCCAGCAGCGTCATGGCCGACACGTCCACCTCCTCCTCATCCTCGTCCCGTGGCTCTTCATCAGCTGCGGCGGCCCAGCTGGTCAGCTCCTGCAGGGGCAGCAAACAGAATATAACGCACACCGAAAAACCGGCTGAAACCTAAAAGGTCCGACAAACCTCCATATGAGTAAGGATTGAGAAGACAAAGCTCGACTAATTAAACATTATTAAAGTATTAAACATCCTATCTTCAACATGTTAGTTAGATAGATAGATAAGTACTTTATTCATTCCAATTTGGGAAATTATTGTGTTGCAACAGCATACATTTAACAAGCAAATAGAATAAATAGAATAGAAATAGAATAGAAATAGAATAACGTTATACATTTGGTTTCTAAGGAGCAGAAAAGAAACTTTCTCTTCTGATAAAGCTGCCTCAGTTGACCTTGAGTCGTGTTTATTCATGCTGCTGCAGACTGACCTCCCATGATGCTCTGCATACTGTCTGATCGATGAGTATGTAGTATGTAGTATGTAAGTATGTAGTATGCAGCATGGAAGTATGTAGTATGTAGTATTGAAGTATGGAAGTATGCAGTATGTAAGTATGTAGTATGGAAATATGGAAGTATGTAAGTATGTAGTATGTAGTATGGAAGTATGTAGTATGTAAGTATGTAAGTATGTAGTATGGAGGTATGCAGTATGCAGTATGCAGTATGTAGTATGGAAGTATGCAGTATGCAATTTGTAGTATGGAAGTATGTAGTATGCAGTATGTAGTATGTAGTATGGAAGTATGCAGTATGCAGTATGGAAGTATGCAGTATGTAGTATGGAAGTATGCAGTATGGAAGTATGCAGTATGCAATTTGTAGTATGGAAGTATGTAGTATGCAGTATGCAGTATGTAGTATGCAGTATGGAAGTATGCAGTATGCAGTATGTAGTATGGAAGTATGTAGTATGCAGTATGTAGTATGTAGTATGGAAGTATGCAGTATGGAAGTATGTAGTATGGATGTATGGAAGTATGGAAGTATGTAGTGTGTAGTATGGAAGTATGGAAGTATGTAGTATGGAAGTATGTAGTATGCAGTATGTAGTATGCAGTATGCAGTATGTAGTATGCGGTTTCGAACACAGCCTCTCACTGTAGTTTTCTACCTTTCTGCAGGTGTTTGGCTCCAAAGCTAAATGTTTTGGACTTTTTTTTTTTTTTAAACATACCTTTATATTGTTTTTAACACATAACAACTTACAAAACACTCCCATCCCACCCCCCACCCAATAGACAGCTTATAAGGGCGCAAACAGAAAATACAGGGTACATTAATTAGTAAACAAAATAATAAATAAAATAAACAACAACAGATAAATAGACATATCACAAATAATTTAAGAGAAAAATGTTTTGGACTTTTGAACCCGTAGGATCTCAGACTGGGGGTTCTGGTGGCAGACGGCTTTAAAAACACGCTCGTTTCCACGTCACCTTGGTCTGATCTGTTCGGCGCGCCCCCGTCTCACCTGCAGCAGCTCCAGGAAGAAGTCGCCGGGCAGGTCCGAGTCCCCGAGCTCAGCCAGCAGCTGCATCAGACACTCCAGCCTCCACTGCTCCCCCGACAGCTTCTCGTACATCTCATCGTCCTCGTCTCTGGGAGAGGAACACAGAGGTCAGAGGTCACCGACGGTCAGAGGACTTCTCAGAGGACGAGCCGGCCATGAGCGCCACCACCTGCTGCCGATCTGGCTGCAGCTGAGCGCGGCGCCTCCATCCCCGCCGGCGGTGAAGCAGAAGCCTGCCGCCACGTCGTTCCTCCGGCCCTGCAGGCCCGACAGCTGCCTCAGCGCAGACAGCGCCGCAGGCGTCTCAGCGTGGCTCAGGTACCACAGCAAAACCTCCCGACAGGGGGCGCTGTGGAGCACAGAAACACCGCGTGAGGATGCAGAGCTGCAGTAACTGGGAAACGTATTCAGCTGAATAACTTTGGACTCGTTGATCCAAATTTCACAAATGAGGCATCGTTGGAATCCTTGGATCATGACGAGGCCGATTTTTCATGAGTGAAGCAAGCAATTCTCAACTAAATACACATTAAAACAATTTTAATGGTCATTTTGACCTCAGAGACGTTTAAAACACTGTTTATCTGGTATGATGATGATGATGAAGTCAGTTTCAGCTGCAGTGAGAGGCTCATCTCTCTGCGCTGCAGGACTGAGAGGTTCAGAAGGTCCTTTGTTCCCACAGCCAGAAGGCTTTTTAACAGTGACTGCTGAGTTCTTCTCAAATTGATTGATTGATTTTTTTTAAATTATTATTTTAATTTAATTTAATATTCATTTGTTTATTTAGTCATTTATTATTATTATTAGTTAGTACTAGTAGTTTTTTTTTTACTAGAATTGGTATTATTATTTTTGTTGTTAATACAATCATTGTAAATATTTAAAAAAAATGTTGAGCTTCTTGACTAATTTGAATTTCCCCCATTGGGGGATGAATAAAGTATTTTTCTATTCTATTCTATTTTATTCTATTCTATGTTACCGACAGGAAATCAACTGTGGAGTTACTGCGTCACAGCAGAAAGGTTGAATACAAACATTCCATCACATTCCATCACATTATGGTCATTCTGCAGACGCTTTTATCCAAAGCGACTTACAATCAGTGTGTTCCACATCGGTAGGCAAAATAACTTCAGGTCACAAGAAATCATAAGTGCATTTCCTTCCTAAACCAAACAGCTAAGAGCAGAACTAGTGCTAGAGTAAGTGCAGTAAGTTAGGTACCGAGACAAATGGGAAAACAATTTAGAAAACAAATAAGTGCGTAGGAAGCTGGGATTCTTCTTGGTTGTAAGTAAATCAAGTGCTTCAGATAATACCATTCCACAAAAAACATGGAAAAACCTTTAAAGTTAAACAAGTAATTTATTGAGTTCACAACTATGTGTGAATTCTCTTATGCAGAATGCAACACTTTTTCTAAAAATCGGCGCATAAATGTGTAAAAATGTGTAAAAGCAAAAGATTTCCACATTTATGTGTGTAAAAGCTTCACGTGTTTTTTTGCACATATGACTTTAACATAAATAGAAAATACCTCCCAAGAATCAAGAAGCAAATGAGGCCAGCAGGAAACCCGGGAGGTTAACAGCTCCGCTTTAAGATTAAAGAAACAATAAAGCTTCAGGGAGCTCACAAAGCATGTGGAGCGGGTGGTCGCCATGAGCTGAAGTGGTTAAAGTGACACTAGAGAAGTTAGTGAACCTTAAAACTGTGTGCTTCTGACTAGGGATGGGAATTGATGAGATTTTTACGATGCCAGTTCCATTTTCGATTCTGCTTAACGATTCGGTTCTTTGTTGGTTCCCTTATCGGTTCTCATTTGGAGAAAAAGGACAACAAACCGGTCGATTAGCATCAACTTTGTTTAGTTTAGAAGCAACACGAGTCATGACCTCACAAACCCAACAACGGTGAGGTCCACATTGGTCTATCCTGGCCTGGGTAATTGAACTCTTCCTGCTCTGGTGAAAGGAGAAGCTGGAGGTAGAGGTGAACTGGGGGTAGTACCACCAGCCTCTGGCTCTGAGCCAGTCAGGCTCTGTCTCTCATGATTTCATCTAAATGTAATGCCTGAGAAGGCATTCATTTAACCTTAACCGTTACTAACAGCAGCTTTTACAATCAGGCAAATGGTGCTAACATGATAGACAGTGTTTGTGAGTTAGTTACCTGCAGTGTTAGCCGAGGACATGCTAACGTTGCTGGGTTCAGATTCACCAACGTTAATCATTCATTCATAGTTACTGCATGTTGGTAGTATTTCCTCCCTTTGGTGAAATAGTCACTTTGCAAGTTGCCCTGTTGTCGTCTTTTTTAGGGATGTGTAACCAAACTTTCGAGCGTTTGTACCGCTTGGGCGCCATGTTTACTGTTGGCTGCTGGCTGCGCTGGACTCGCCACGCAACGCTGCGTGGTGACGTCATTCGCGCCCACTGGGATTGATAAGGGAATCGTTTGCAAAATCGCCAAACAATTCCAAGGAATTGAAACACTGGGAACCGGTTCTCAACAAGAACCGGTTCTCGATTCCCATCCCTACTTCTGACTCATTTGGAAGTGCATCGACCTGGCTGAGATGCCACAGGTGGTTTCCTGCCCAAAAACAACACACTCGTGAGCGAAATATTTCATATCTGCAGCGTGAGTGTGGTTCATCTGCATCTCAGAGCAGGGCTGTGATCATGTTGAGTCTGAGGGGTTAATGAGCTATAAAACAGCAGTTTTATTTCCTCTCTGAGACATTAAATCAGAACCAAAGATGGTGAAGAAGAGGACACGTACCGGAGGTGGGAGACATTCTGTTTGGTGAAACAGGAGAGTGTGAAGATGACCGGGAGAACTTCTTCCAGCGCCGCCAGGAGAGTCGCTGACGGGCTGTTTCCAACCACCCAGATCTGAACGGGACACAACAAAAACAGCGTCACATCGCTGCACATCAGCAGTTTGTTTGCCTCGAGTCGGCTCGAAGGCTTCAAGGAAGGAGTTTGTCAGAAGTAGAAGCAATGACTCCATATGTCTGCGTAGATTCTCAGCCCCGTGGTGATGCTGGAGGACTGAATGAGGGCAACGGGACTTCTTCTGGGTCCTCAGCTAAGCTGGTTGGTGGGTTTCAGTCGAGAGTAAAGGAAGCAGGTACTTTGAATGCTTGAAACATGCAGATATAAATGTAAACGCAGAATATAAGTTTGTACACCTCTAAAAAGCTTGAAAGTCTGAGCAGCTTTATCCTTCAGCACAGCCTGAACCCCCTTGGAGAAGTTCTAATGTGTGCGTATCATTTATTACAGGTTAAAACATTAATCTTATGAAATAACTGCACTTACATTGACCTGCAGCTTTATCTGAAACATGCTGATTAGTAATGTTAACACACAGAGAGCGGGACACAGGTTGGGTTTAAATTGAAACTTTGGAAAGACCTTTTTATTTTAAACTTGCAGCACAAAAAAATAAGTTTATCACATAGTTATGTTGAGAAGACACGAAGTGAACCGTGTCTTTAAAGGCGATTCTTACAGTGTGTGTGTGAAAGCGTGAGCCTTGTATTTAGTGTGGTGCATGAACCCAATAACCCAAAGATTCGGTACTGTGTGACGACAGCCATTTATTCTTTATTAGAGGAACTTTTTACAAATAAAACCACGATACGGGACAAAGAATAAAATTATTCAGCTGAGTGATTAAACCATCTTTAGACATTTTAAGATAAATAAGAGCTCTATTTTTTTTTTTAAAGCGTAAAGTAATTTTATTTGGTCATTATAATATATAACAAAATATAAACATCAATCGATTTCTTTGATTATGTAATGACCAAAAGGGTCTAGGCTGAAGTAAAAAGAAACTTATTGTGCCTCGCCCTATTACACACGTTATATATGATTCCAAGAAAACAAGACGAGCAAACACAACTGCAGCCGATATTTTACAGCTTTACAGAAAACATCTGAACATGACAGAAGATTTAAAGCAAAACAATGTCCATCAATCATACTACAGCTTTATAATTTTAAATTAACAATGATTTATACCTTTTTTTTTTAATTTTCTACTGTTTTAGAACGTTTTAAGTTCTCATTTAGCTTATTCCACACACTAACACCTTGTATAGAAATACAAAACCTTTTTTTATTCGTTCTAGTTTTAATCTTTTTGAATATACCCGTTCCTCTGAGTTTATACCGACTCTCTCGCTGCTCAAAGAGCTCCTGGACTGGTGATGGGAGCATGTGATTATACGCCTTGTACATCACTACGGCAGTGTTCAATTTAACAAGATCAGGAAATTTTAGTGCGTTTTGGTTAATAAAAAGAGGATTTGTTGGTTGTTATATAATTAACTTTAGTAACAATTCGGATGGCCTTCTTTTGAAGTAAGTAGATATTATTTATATTTGTTTTATAAGTGTTTCCCCATATCTCCCCACAGTAGTTTAAGTATGGAAGGAATAAAGTGTTATAAAGAAAATAAAGTGATTTTAGATTTAATAAAGTTTTCATCTTGTTCATTATGGCTATAGTTTTAGCTAATTTTGTTTGAAACACACTAATTAGTTTTTTCCAATTTAATTTTTCATCAATATAAATACCCAGAAATTTGTAATCAGTCACTCTTTCAAGTTCTAAATTGTTTATTTTAATTTCAATTTGATTCTGAACTTTCCAGTTACCAAAGATAATATATTTTGTTTTGTTCAAATTAAGTGAAAGTTTGCTATCAAACCATGACTTTATTTTTGTTAGCCCTTTCTCTACACTTGTTTGTATCTGTTGTGGGTCTTTACCTGAACAATAGAGACTAGTATCATCAGCGAATAGAACACAGCCGAGTTCTTTCACTGTCTCACCAACATCATTAATGTACATAATAAATAATTTGGGCCCCAAGACAGAGCCTTGTGGAACACCATATGTGGAGACCTTACTCTCAGAGTTTACATTGTGCACCTGCACATACTGCTGTCTGTCCTCCAGCTAACTTTTCAGCCACGCTAATGCTGTTCCTCTGACACCATATTTTTCCATTTTCTGCAGAAGCAGCCCATGGTCAATGGTGTCGAAGGCTTTACTGAGATCTAAAAACACACCAGCTGTACATTGTTTCTTATCCATTGCTGTAGATATGTTTTCTACAAATTCCATGATAACCATCGAGGTAGACCTTTTTTGACCTGAAGCCATATTGATGGTCGCTGAGCAGATTATATTTATCAACAAAAGTATCTAGTCTGTTTACAAAGAGCTTTTCTAAAATTTTGGATTTAAAATAAAATAAAATGCAAAAAAAAAAACACAATAAATTAAAATACACAGTATTTAAAACAATTAAGATGACATTTCACATTTCCATGAAGTGAAACAACAATGATTCCCATCATGTTCTGTAAGCCCCGCCCACTTACTGTTGCTAAGTTACAGTCACAATTTTCACTATCCCATGAATAATTAAAAAACACACAAACAAGTAAACAAAAATATAGCTTCCTTTTGTTTGCCTGACATTTTATATCCACTTTTACACAGTGTGTTCTACCTTTGCTCAGATAATCAGTAATATTTATAAAGTGAACCTTTTTATTTATATTAAAAAATTAATATAAAGCAAACTGTTTTTGCTTTATATTAATGATATTTGTAATGTTACAGATCTGTTGAATTTAATTATTTTTGCAGATGATACAAACATGTACCGTTCTGGCAACAATTTACAGGAACTTTTGTCTTCTATAGAAAGAGAGCTAGAATTCCTAATTAGAATTGTCACTTAATATAAAAAAAAAACTAAATTTATGGTCTTTGGATATCGAAAAGAATTTGACAAGGACATGAAATTAAAAATGTGTGATGCTGAAATTGAAAGAGTGACAGACATAAATGGAAACCACATGTTAATTATATCAAAGGAAAGATTTCTAAGACAACAGCAATTCTGTACAAATCAAGACACATATTAAATTATATGGCCTTACATATTATTTATTGCTCATTTATACTTCCTTACACATCATACTGTGTGGAAGTCTGGGGCTCCACATATAAAACAACTGTTAACGCCATAGTTCTCCTACAGAAACGAGCCGTACGGATTATTAATAAGGTTGCTTACTGCGCACACACTCCCCCCCTATTTATGAAATCACACGTTATGAAATTCAATGATCTGTTATATTACAAAATAATGCAAATAATTTATCGAGCTAAATCAAAGTTACTCCCAGTCAGCATACAAAGGTTTTTCTCATCTCAAGAAACAAAGTACAATTTAAGAGACATATGCAAATTTACTGTACCAAAAAAAGGCCAAATAATTAATTAATTAATCTGAATAAACTGTTATCCTGTCTTCCTGTTTTTAGTTCAGAATGCACATTAATATTCCAGGTGAATTGTTCTGATTGAAGATGGCGAGCTGAGCTGACCTGCAGGCATAATGATGATAGAATGTCTCCGTTTCATAGAGCTTATTATGGGATGTAGTCTTTTCCCTTCCATGAAAACAACGCTTCTAAATTGAATCTGTACGGAGTGTTTGCTGTTTTTTTTCCACACACGGGCACCATCGCTGTACAGCTACATTCAGCCGGGCCTTACCTCTCCTGGAAGTTGTTCTTTTGGCTGTTTTGTTTAAAAAGAAATGAACCAGGAAGCCTCTCATTGAAATTAAAGATCTCTTTTTGCAAGAGTGTCCTGATGGCAGCAACAAACTGCATATGCAGAAGAATCATAAAAAGTTTCAATGGAAATGAAAGTGAATGTAAACTGCCTTATTACGGTAAGTTAAGGTAAAACCAACCAGCAAAACGTCACAAAAATGATCAGTCCTAAACGTTTACAACTGAAGGATTCTGAGTCGAGATTTACAACAGTAATATCGTCTCCTTTGACTTCCGGGTCACGACCCCGAGAAAACATCTGGAGCATACGCAGAACGCAAAGTCTGAGGCTAGCTTTACACAACAACGCTCTGAACACAATCCGCAAAAAGTGGCGTTGCGTTCCCACTTTTTATTTCGCGTTTAGACGAGCGTCTTTGGGTGAAAATCTGCATGCACACGGTGACGCAAAAGTGTGTGAAATTTGATGTAGTTTGCATGCCAGGTGGCTAGGTGGTACTGTGAAGCACTGCCATACAACAACACCAAGAGCGCGCGCATGCGTTGAAACTTCCTTCTACTTCTCTCCGTAGTAGTGCGAAATAGGAAATAGCCCACAGTCGAAAACCAAAACATGGCGAAGAAGCAAATAGCTATCAAGGCAGCTAAGACAACTTGAATGTCTGACTGATGGAAATAATCCGACATGTTTGTTATTGTTTGGCTGTACTGCACATGGTTATGACGTCAACACGTATGCGAGGATACCCAGCGTGAGCAGCTCAGAGCACACATTTGCGTTTTCAACCCTTTCGACGGGAACGCGGCGGTGGAGCGTCTTTAAGATTTCCACTCTGGAGGGTGGGTTCATTTTTTTTTGAAAACTTTGAATTGAAAAACGCTGTTGCCGTCTAAACGAAAGGCACATCTGATAAAATATTTTGTCGGTTTCACCCGGGAGCGTTGTCGTGTAAAGCCGGCCTGATTCACCACGTGCTTCAGCGTCTACAAGCAGGTTTAGAGTGACTTTCAACCCAGTTATCTCGGGGTCTGAATCCCATCCGATTCTTAGTCAGATTAAGGTGTCTACATGCACTTAATAACTCAGTCTGATTGTAATTTAGCCGATAATCTGAACCTTCACAGCTTCTGCGTGCTCACCTTGTAAACGTCCTCCACGCAGCGCGTCAGCTCCGACTCCTCAACAGCAACCTGAGAATCACCGTCTCCTGAGAAACGAGCACACGAGCCAAATTATCATCCAGCTGCAGATTAAAGAGAAGTAGAACAAACAAACAGCCTGAGAGGGAGGCAGAGCCTTCAGTTATCAGGCCCCTCTCTGAGGAACCAACTGCCAGTTTGGGAGGCAGAGCCTTCGGTTATCAGGTCGCTCTCTACCTTTAAGATAAGGCCTAAAACTTTCCTTCCTGATAAAGCTTATAGTTAGAGATGGCTCAGGGGACCCTGGAACATCCCATAATTAAGCTGCTGTAGGCCCTGACTGTTGGGGCAGCTCCCATGATGCACCTCTCCATGTACATGTGACATCATTGTTGTCATTAACTTGTTTCTCTCTCTCAGCAGGTGTCTCTGGCCTGGTGTTACGCTGCTTGTTGTCCCCTCTTTCCTGTCCTCTCAGCCCCCAGCTGGGCCAGGCAGATGGTTCCTGGTTCTGGTTCTGATGGAGGTTCCTTCCTGTTCAAAGGGAGTTTTTTCTCTCCACAGTAGCCTCGTGCAGCTCAGGACGGGAGATTGGATCAGGGAGAAGCTTCAGTGCAGTCTGCTTGGCTACTGTTTTAAATTGGCTCTGTATGAATTGGACTAATTTGGATGATGATTATTGATTAATGCTGATGGCAGGCAGATAAACAGCAGCTGTTCTCAAAGTTAAACATGTAACATGAGGAGATGGTGACGGCCGTGCTGCTGTTACTGACCGGCGGCGGCGGCGGTGCAACGGTGCAGCGGCGCCAGCAGTGGGCTGAGCAGGTACTGCTGAGCGAAGCTGGGCCTCTCCTGAACCATAGACAGCGCCGCCCTGGTGGCCACACGCTGGAACTGCAGGGCTGTCATCTTGTCTTTGAAGTGCAGCAGTTCGAAGATCTAAAGAAAAAAACGTGCCAAAGTTTTACCACAATTAATTTTTCACTTTTCTTGCAACAATGTTGGTGATTGTGTTGTCCATCTATATTATATTATAATAGAGTTGTTTTGGGTTCTGAATTGGTTTCAGGTTGAATCATCACAAAGATAAAAGGTCCTGTGTCTGTTTAACTTTGTATAACTCACACTGTGGGTTCATAAGTCTGTTTAAACCTTCTGGATTCATGACTTTTCGGAACAAAAAAAGTGTCCATAAGGCTTTATGTTAAACTAAGCTTTGTTCATTGTAGCTTTGTTTAACCCCTTCCAATTCCACTGAAACTGTCCTAAAACCTCCAGCGATGGCATACTCAAGAGAAGACTCAGTAGAGGAGTATGAATTTGTTCATGTTCTGGAGGATCACCTGCTGTATTCAACCCAAGGTGTGGGAACTTAGCTGCAGCTTCTCGTATAAACGAAGCCGTACTTCTCGTTGTCTTTTCTGATTTTTACTGATACAAAAAAAAGACTATCACAGGACAATAAAACAACGACAAAATTTCAACTCAAGATATAAACGTTTGTTTTCCTAACTGAACATTTTGTTCTTCTTCCATTCGAACCTTGACCCATTCTCAACTGACATGTAAACAAAGAGACGCCCCCTTGTGGTCTAAACATGTAACACCACATACAAGAATAAATCGAATCAGGTTTGGAAATAACTGTTCTTTTAATACCATCTATATAATATTTAAACTAAATCTGAATGTGAATAATAATGATTAAAGATACAACCTAAGCCTCATCAAAAAATGGCGGCAGGCTGGTGGAATTCAGAGTCACGTTACAGGTAGTAGAACAGCAAAGAGTGCGGGAAGCTGACCTGAGGGCAGACGAGTCTGAAGTAGCCGTCGGCTGATGTGGATTGCTGGGGGCAGGCCGCCAGGATCCTGGCCACCGCGTCGCATTTTCTCCAGTCCGACTCGCCTCCTGCAGGAAACAAACAGAACCGATCCGAGTCCCAAAAGAACCAGCACCAAACAGGTCTGCTGTTACCCATCTAAACAACTCTTTGAGAGTTGTTCAAACACTTTCTGCGTCTTCACCGATCAGACTTTAGTTTTGTTTTCGTTCTTTTGGCTTTTTCCTGACAGGACTCCCATGCGAGGAACACTTTCTGCCTGTAGATGCAGCACTATGACACCAGCAGCTGCAGGTTCTGGGACCACAACTTTGTGTGGAATTATCTATTTGTAGGGCTGGGCAACGATTAAAATGTTTAATCTAATTAATCACGATTAATCTCATTTGTACGCAGAATCCAAAAATGAATCCAAAAGTAGCGTATAGCCTTTAGCATTTAGCTTTATTTTAAATGTGCTGCCATATGAATGAAAGTGCCATAACATTTGTTGTGCAAACACACTTTTAACATCAGCATCTTTCTGTAGTTTTTATGTAGAAGCCTCGCTCCACTGTCTGTTTCCTTGAATGACTTGCTGCTATCAGTTGTGTGTTTTGCCTTTAAGTGATATTTTAGACTGGAACTACTACGCTGAGAAGACAATTCAACTTGGCAGAGTTTACAGATGACTTTGGTTCTGTCGACTCCGCCGTCTGGAAGAACTTTAACATGAAAATGGCCGAGTAAAAGTTCCGTACCCTTCTCCATGTTTGGTGGATCCGCCGATTACTTTCTTTTCCTGTTCCACAGCAGACAGCAGCAGACTTTTACAAAATAAAAGCCTGTGAGCAACAGACTTTTACAAAATAAAAGTCTGTGAGCTACAGACTTTTACAAAATAAAAGCCTGTGAGCAACAGACTTTTACAAAATAAAAGCCTGTGAGCAACAGACTTTTACAATAAAATAAATAATAAAACCTGCGTTAATGCGTGATAAAATATTTATCGGCGTTAAATAATCAACGAGTTAACTCGTTATTATCGAGTTAACTCGCCCAGCCCTATCTATTTGTAATACTTTTAAGATCTTGTAAAATCCGTAACCAAACATCCTGTTGACAGCCGTTTAGATCTTGGTACAATGACATCACACAATTTAAAAGCAGAAAAGATGAATTTATAAAAAATAAAGAAATGTGATTATTTTCGTGTGTGTTTTCTTCTCCAACAGGCATGCAAACTGGTCAGGGGTGAAAAAGGTGACAAGGGTACACGGACACACGGCACGCGCGGAAAAGCGGAAACATGAGACGCATTAAGTTGTAAATTATACAAAATATATATTATAAAATATACAGTATGTCCCATTTGCATTAAGTAGAGAACAGCTGTGCAGCATAAAAGATGAATTTATAGGTACAGTAGGCCTATCAATTGCATTTACTGTACTATTATGTGTTTGATGTATAACATCACAGGTCTTCAAAAGCATTTAACTGTAGTATCATACATTTAATTACATTAAATTTAACGAAAAAGTTAGTCCCATGGTCCTTAAAGGGATACTACAAGTATGTAGGATTAAACGTTTAATTAATTACTGCCCCAAGACAGCCTATGCTTAGTAATAGCCTGAACGATGACTCTCCCGACCACTTTCGCGGTCCGCTGTCATTAAACCACGAAAGTGAACGTTTGGCATGCCGAGCCAAACGAGCTCCACGGGAAAAACTTATATCAGCAATTCACTTGACGTACCGCCAGAGACAAATTTGTATCGACAGCTGGCACTCTAACATAAAAAACATTCTCGCGGCAAGCTTAGTTAAACGGCATTTTTTCATGACAGTGTAAGTTTTGAGACATGCATGCCACGAGCACTACGTAATCCTACACTGTGCCCGCTTTAACTTCGATTGATGGTGCATCATACTGGATGAACACGAGTGCACCTGTAGGCTGTCATCATCAACGGGGGTGTGGGCGAACAGCGAGGGGATGGGGGTCGCACTCTCAAATACGACCTGTGGCAGAGCTCTCCGGACTCTGCATTGATAAACTCACGACGAATGAAACGACCTCCTCAAATGGGCAAAATGTTCGCCCTCCTCACTTCTGATTGGTGATAGTGCTTCTCTCACACGCCACTCTTGTCAGTCATTTGTTGTCACATAGGTCTAGTGTAGTTTTGAGGTTCACAGTTCCACTCGCTAGTTGACATGCTCACCCCCCCCCCCCCCATTTTTTTTTTCTCCTCGGATCTACGCGATTCAGAAGAATGACCCATTTTGATTTCAAAACGGCGAATTTCGCCGAAAGGTAGCAAGTTTGCATGCCTGTCCAAATACAGTATGTCAGAAAAAAACCTGCAGCTGCATGTTTAACTTGTGTCGCCCCTCCTCCTCACCTGTTCCTCCCTCCAGGACGGCTCTGACCACCGCCTGCACACCGCGAGGCCGCATCAGACGCTCAGACAGCAGCTGGCCGCAGAGCCGCCGCAGCCAGGCCGGCGCCGATCCCAGACCTGCCCTGCTGCCAGGTCCACTGGAGGTCCCCGCAGAACCAGACTGAGGAAGGACGGCAGTCACAGCAAAGGGAAAACAATCAACATCCAAAGGAATTCTGAAACTTTTTAAAAGTTCAGAGCAGAAAAAAAACGTCTTTCAGGCAACAGATGAAAAACAGATCCGTTGGAACATTTAAGATGCAATTTCAGGGTTAGAGTTTATTCATGAATTCATCACCGAGTTTATCCTCAAACCAGGCCTGATATAGTCTTGTGGTCTAAGAGCAGAATGAGAGTCTGTTTCATAGAGCTGACTGTTCCTTGGGAGGAATTAGTAGCATATAAAAGGAAAAAGCTTAGGTATGTGGAGTTGGGGGCAGAAGCAGAGCAGCGAGGATGGAAGGTTAGAATCTGTCCAGTGGAAGTAGGATGTAGAGGATTTGTTGCAAAGTCTGTTGTCTCATTGTTGAGGGAGCTGGGTGTAAGTGGACAGAGTGTGAGGAAAATAGTGAAGGAAGTGTCAGATGAGGCAGTAAAGTCCAGTAATTCATCCAGTAACCCTAACCCAAAATAAAAATCAACTTTCTAAGATCTCAAGAGGAAAAAGGAGACAAATAATGAGCACTGACAATGAAAGGCAGAGCTATTAAAGCTCCGAGTCTGTTCCAACCTATTTTCTTTCCTAATCCACAGACACTCTTTGTTCTACGTCGAGCTTCTTTTATTGGTTTTTGCTTTGATCGTCATAATTTTCCTGAGTATCATCTCATGGTGTTTTAATTTTATTTTAAACGCATTTGTTGCGCTACTACAACGCCGACAATGAGGCAAAAATTTAATGCTTCTGTTTCCCTCTGATGACAATGAGCTCAAACTAAAACATAAAATCTACTTTTTGAGATAAAATGCATCACATCCAGGCATCTCTCAGTGAGAAATAAAAAGCAGATGGTTTTTTTTTTTATCTGGGACATTAAACTGAGGAGCAGCGGTGACGTGACATATAGGCTGTGTTCGAAACCGCATACTTCTCCCACTACTCCTACTAACTTTAACTTTTTATAAGTTCCCGGATGCATACTAGATTCTCCGAAATGTTGAGTATGCATCATGAGGTTACTACTCATACTCAAACTACCCAAGATGCAACGTAACGTGACGTCGCCGATCGTCATTTCCTGTCAAAACGGCAGTTTCAAGCTAGCTACAACGAGGGTAGGTTCACTTCCTGTTTTCAAAACAAAAGCACCAATTGTATGGTAATGGCTTTCCCTATGATAAAAGGCAACGGGTATTTTATTTTGTGAAAATAACCGGAAGTGCGTTGCTCACTGCGGCTAGCTTTAGTAGCGCCGAAATCGTGGGAACAAAATGGTAAACAGCCGGTATTTTGTCAGGTTTTCAACACATTGGGGATCTAAACGACTACTTTCTCACCTGAAAATGTTTCAAATGTTGCTAAAGTTTACAGAGTTTAGAGCTTAAGAGAAATTAGCTTCAGGCCGGCTGATTTTGGCTCGGACAGGAGCGAAATGCATTGTGGGTAAACGCTCTGCATACTGTCTGATCGATGAGTATGTAGTATGTAGTATGCAGTATGTAGTATGTAGTATGCAGTATGTAGTATGCAGTATGCAGTATGTAGTATGTAGTATGTAGTATGCAGTTTTGAACACAGCCTAAGTATTAATCCAAAAAGCAGCACCTGTTTGGGTCCACCTTGGAGGATCAGCAGCTCCTTGATGACGATCGGCTGGTAGACTTTGTTCAGGAGGTTCCTGAGGGCCTCCTTACACGTTCGACACTCGTCAGCACTGAGCGGCTTCATCAAATAAGAAACAAGAGAAATGAGAACACGTGACTTTTAGGACTATTGACTTCATGCATCTGAAGAATAAAATGCTGTTTGGCCTTTTTACAACAAGTACTCTGATTACAACTTAATAACTGTGAAAAAACACATAATCACACATAATAAGTCATGACTCATGCGGTCACCCAAATGGTCCCCAAGCCCAGTTTAAGGGCTAGATGACCATTACACCTAAAAAAGTGTCACCCTCACCCTATGCCTTCAAAAGGAAAGGGTAGAGCAAGGTCGGTAATATGTATCGGCCCTATATAAACTATAAAAGTTTCAAATCTCTCATGAGAAAGAAATCTTGGATTAAATCGAGACTTAAAAATCACATAACGGACAATTTTTACAATCTTGTGACCTTGTGTTTTCATCAGAATCCTGACTTTTGCGAGTGCTGAAGCTGTAATCACCCGGTCATCTTCTCTGTGCGGCTGGTAACCCAGCTGGCACAGAGCCGCCATCAGGTCTCCCAGGTGCTGCGTGAACACCAGCGTGGCCGGAGCCGACAGCTCGGCCAGCTGCAGCAAGACTTTGGTGGTGGTAAGAAGGCGGCGGCCCGCTGTGGGCGGGGCCTCCCTGCAGATGAGTTTTTCCACCACAGCTCCAAACGCAGACCTTCTGCCCAGCGGCACGCCCACTCCTGGGGCCAGGTAGGGGCAGAGCCCCAGAGAAACCACAAACTGCAGAGCAGCTCCGAGCGCTTTCTGCTGGGAGACGCTCAGGACGTCGGGCGGTAAAGACGGAGCCATCTCAGGGGTGCGATGTTTGGCCGCAGAGGGAGGCGGGGCCTGCTGAAAGGCCCTCAGCTCATCCGTCAGGTGTCGCTTCAGGCTGAGGAGCAGCAGGAGACACTCCTGAACAAAGCTCCACGTGTCGTCTCCCGTCTCACTGCAGAACCAGTCTGCTGCTACCAACACCTCCTCCCTCAGCCTCCTCACCGACTCAAAGCCGTCACCGCTCTGAAGCTGCTCCAGGAGAAGCGCCCTGTTGGCCCCCAGAGCAGCCTGCAGGGCCTCCTGATGCGAGGACTGCGCAGACGCCTCTGCAACACACAGAATATCACACTGACGGAGGTGTACACACATTATACTGTCGACAGTCAACAGATATTACAAACTTTAAAAAGCAGCTAAAAACACATCTATACACCCTCGCCTTCTACTAGTTTTATAAATTCTATTATTATTACTATTTATATATTACATTTATTGTTTCTCTATTTTATTGGTAAATTCATTTTACTTTATCTTTAATTTATATCTATTTCCTCCTCACTCTATGAGGAGAAAATAGATATATTTTCTATTGTAACATGTTCTATTGTACTCTATTTTGTTATTCTTGTAGTTATTTTACTTTATTTACTTTGTATATTGATCTTATTTGTAAAGCACTTTGAGCTACATTTTGTGTATGAAAGGTGCTATATAAATTTATTATTATTATTATTATACTGTAATTATACAGCATCTCAAAGTCCGTGGGAGAATTCTGCTGGATATATATATATATATATATATATATATATTACAAGTCCAAATGAGAAAATGTTGGGATAGTGTAGAAACACCCCAAAACTCAGTGATACTAATATTTACATTTATATAATTTACTTTTAATTGCAGACAGTATGGAGTCAGTATATTTCATGTTATGTGTCATCAAAATTATTTAACTTGTTAATAAACGTCAAATGTTTCTGGATTTCAGGTCTACAACCTAAAGAAATCTCAACTGAAATCCGGGTTTATAAAGTTCAGAATAAGAACTGATTTCAACAGGTTTCTCTTTAAACAATTCCTGCAAAACAGGTTATGTAGGAACTGTGTTTGATATCAAATCAAATTTATTTGTATAGCACATTTCATGTACAGTACAAACAATTCAAAGTGCTTCACATAAAATAAAAGCATTGCAGCAGGGAGTGTAAGAAGCATTAAAAATACAAAAAAGAATATAAAGAGAAACAAATAAAATAATTTAAATGAATTTAAAAACAAGCAATAGTCTAGATAAGTGCAAATATATGATACTATTTGAAAGAGTCAGGTTTTTCCTCACGGAATACACAACCAGCTCGGGCAAAATGCCCCATAAAGCACACATGTGATTCCCCTTCAAGACTCAGTTAGCTTCTTATCTTCGGTCTGTCGCACTTCCACTTACCGCCAACAGGTCTGGTGAGAATATTTATCGCCGAAAGGATCGCGGAAGTCATCTTAGACCGTAAACTTCATATCAGCAGCCTGAAAAATACTGAAATCCTCTCTTTTCTCATAAACGCTAGCTAAACTGCTACACGCTAAGCTAAAAACAACTCAAACTGACGCTCTCAATTTACGTCAGCACGCAGCCTCCTAGAGATGACGGGATTGGCTGACGCTACGCTGCATTCTTTGTACCGCTGAAAATGGAGTTTCATAGAGCAAAATCATGAATGATGAAGAGAAGTAAAAACTGTGACATTGCTGAGATGTAAGTATTAAGCTTAAAAAAATAAATATGGAATAGATATTACGTTGGTACAAAAAAACCCTGTTATATATCAACAATGTGATCAAGGTGGGTGATTGATCTCTGCAACGGCGTAAAATCCGAGTTTTTTTTATGCCATGCAGCCGGTCCTCAAATCAGACATTGTCACCAAGATTGTTAGGATCTCAATGTATGCGTTTACTTGAAGATTTTGTGAGGTCACCATATATAATATTATGAAATTCAGAAGCAATGAATGATAGATTTGATATAAACGGAGAGGGCCAAGTTATTATTAATCAGTTCCAGCCACTGAAGCTCATCTTGGCAATGGGGCTGTGATCCCCTTGGAATTTTGAAAAACTTCCATCTTTTCAGTCAATTGGTAAAGTTTAGCATCTTTGTCATTTGTCTTTAGAAGCTGGACTTTACCAAACAAACCAGGCCAAGTGTTGCTCCATGCAGCCTAGTTGCACCCCCCCGGTGACGAACTTGCCTAGAAATATATATAACCTACATATATTAGGGCTGGGCGATAGATGTTTAATCGCGCATTAGCGCAGGTTTTATTATTTATTTTATTCTGTAAAAGTCTGTTGCTCACAGGCTTTTATTTTGTAAAAGTCTGCTGCTGTGGAACAGGAAAAGAAAGTAATCGGCGGATCCACCAAACATGGAGAAGGGTACGGAACTTTTACTCGGCCATTTTCATGTTAAAGTTCTTCCAGACGGCGGAGTCGACAGAACCAAAGTCATCTGTAAACTCTGCCAAGTTGAATTGTCTTCTCAGCGTAGTAGTTCCAGTCTAAAATATCACTTAAAGGCAAAACACACAACTGATAGCAGCAAGTCATTCAAGGAAACAGACAGTGGAGCGAGGCTTCTACATAAAAACTACAGAAAGATGCTGATGTTAAAAGTGTGTTTGCACAACAAATGTTATGGCACTTTCATTCATATGGCAGCACATTTAAAATAAAGCTAAATGAAAGCTATACGCTACTTTTGGATTCTGCGTACAAATGTGATTAATCAGGGAAATCATGAGATTAAGGCTACAGTCCTCACTGCAGCTGGCCCCGGTTTGAGTCCCGCATCAAACGGCCCTGTGCTGCGTGTTGTTCCCCCTCTCTGCACTTTCCTATCCATTAAAAGCCCCCAAAAAAAAAAAAAAAAAAAATTTAAAAAGCGTGATAAAACATTTATCGGCGATAATGAGTTTACTCGCCCAGCCCTTATATACACACAGTAGTATTTTGGAGAATAGCCAAAGTGGGACCGTTCTGGCATCCCATACCTCTAATGTTAAGCATACTAACCATTAGAGGTGAAATAAATACAGCAGAGTCTAAAGGTCCAAAAGAGTAACTTGAAGCTCTTGATAATTCATTAATCAGAATAAAGTGGAGAACAGAAGTTGTTTGGCAGAGTTAGTCAATAAGAGCAACAAAGCACTACCAGTAAAACAGGTTGCGTTTCGATTGTATATTAAATAACCCTGAATAGTGTTTGACAGATCTAATAACTGAATTTTCAGAATCAGTCCAACATGCACAGGTCTGAGCACATGACTTTATTCACAGCATACTTCAGTTGTACAGTTTAACAGGTGTGGCTCCTCTTCAGCAGATTAATCTCCGTTGCAGAATGATGCCAAAGCAGCAGCGGTTTAAGCCGAGCTAAACAAGACCATTTACTCTCGGCGTCTCTGGTCACATGTCGAGTTTCTGATGGTCGGATCGGTGAAGTCTTCAGGTCATCAACAAAACCATCGAGACTCAAGTTGGGACGTTTGCACATGGGCAGTGATCTATGGGAGGAAAAAAAAAAATAAAAAATAAGTAAAGAAGAGGGCTGAAATACAGTCGGTGACATACGGAGCCCCTAAAGGGACATGGCGGAAGTAAAACAGCCACAGCGATGGAGGAGCCTACCCATCATCCGTGGGAGAAGGTTATCGATTTCTATTTTAGTATTGGCCTAACATATAAAGACATCAAATCCATTCTTGCACGTAGACATGGCTTTGACATAAGTGAGAGACATCTGAAATCGCTGTGTCTGTTTTACTTCCGGCTCACTGACGTGGGAAAAATAAATGAAGCCCTCCATTTCCCTTTAGGGGCTCCATAGTGACAGAATGTGGCGAGCCTCACCAGAAAACATCTTCAAAAGTCATGGCTGACCAGAGCTTCAGGATCACTGTGGCCAAAACTGTTGGAAAACTGGCGTCTCAGGGCGCCGCGAGGCGTGAACCGGGCCTGAGTGACCACTTTCCTCTGATGGTGGTAGTCTGAATGCGAGTCAAGAGTGTAGAGCGGCTCCCGATTGGACATGTCGGTGAAGAAGGGCTCGTTGTCATGGTCACTGGGAGCGGAGTTCCAGTTCTCCTCCAACCAGTAAGGGCGACTGCTCCACACCTGCCCAGCCGAGCCGGCTCCTGGGTCCCCATACCGACCCCCAGCCGAGCCGGCTCCTGGGTCCCCATACCGACCCCCAGCCGAGCCGGCTCCTGGGTCCCCATACCGACCCCCAGCCGAGCCGGCTCCTGGGTCCCCATACCGACCCCCAGCCGAGCCGGCTCCTGGGTCCCCATACCGACCCCCAGCCGAGCCGGCTCCTGGGTCCCCATACTGACCCTCCTCAGGGCTGAACTGTTCCACCAGGACGGGGGAACCTTGGCCATCAACAGCAGCCACATTCATGCCCTCTCTGTGGTACAGCGCAGGATGGTGGCTGAAACCATCGGACCGCCCAGTGGGATCCTCATAGTTCAGCCCGGGCGGACCGAGGTGAAAGGAAAACGGTGAAGTGAAATATGGCCACATGGGGTTTGTGGTCCAGCCGTTTCTTCGATCTGAAGATAAAGTTCAGAAGGAATGAAAGTTTATTTACACCTCGGCTTCAACTGGTCACTGGGAAAAAAAAAAAAAAAAAAAGTGACTTTTTGGTGAAGTAAACTCTATTAGAGGAATAATTTCTACCTTGTATTTTTAAGATTCAGTAAGAACTCGAGCTTCTTAAGTAAAATTAAACATTTTATTAACGTAAAACATGAATTATGGGGAAGAGTAAGTTTTACTTAGGTTTCCTCATACAATTTAAATGTTTAATAGTTGTATGTACATAAACCTAGAAATACTACATAAACTTTACTCTGAAAGTGTATCGGTAAAATCTACTAAGTTACTTCATAACAGCAAATACTACAGATATATAACATTTACTTAAAGGTTTGAGTAAAATGATGTTCCTGCTTATGAAAAACAAGTAGACTTTACTTCATTTGTTTAAATAAATATAACTTAAAACTTAGATGTAATTAAGTAAATGTTACTTAATATCTTCAAAACTGTTCTGTTTTATGGTCAGTAAAATTTACTTGATATTGCAGCATTAAATCTTACTTAAATCATTTGAATGCAAATACTTACAAAGGGTTTTTTAAGTAAATCTTATGAGTTGTTTTTTTTTTTTACTGTGGTTTGCCAGTGGAGATTAAACTTTCACCAAATGGAGACATTTTTAAATCCAGGTTAAAAACATTTGTTCTCATGTGTCTATGCATGAAATCTGCACGATATCTTTGAACTTATCTGGACTGTTGCTTGTTTTTAATTCATTTAAATTATTTTATTTGTTTCTCTTTATATTTTTTATGCATTTAAACGCTTCTTCCACTCCCTGCTGCAATGCTTTTATTTTATGTGAAGAACTTTGAATTGTTTTGGACATGAAATGTGCAACAAATAAATTTGATTCGAACCTTTACCAGCTTGTGAAGGAAAGCAGGCGATAGTTCCAATCAGCAGACAAGAAATCCACAACACCCTGAAGAGAAACATTCACAGTGTCAGTGCCAGAGTCAATTAATCATGTAATGCTTTACTTAAGTTTACTCACTTCATTCTGGAACAAATGGGTAGAACACAGATTTAACGTCTCCCCTACATAGAGCAAATTTAAACAAATACATCAACACACTCATCAGCAAAGATGCACAAAAACAGGCTAAAAACCACCGTTCTTACCTTTCACCAGCACAAAAGCTCACACAATACTCCTCTGTGGCATCAGCTCAGGAGATGTGCTTCCTTAAGATGCAGAGGCCGCTGATTACTCAGTGGTTGCAGCTGCTGCTGGAGCGGCGAGGCCACACTCCTCACTGTTAAAGGGACAGTTCGCCTCTTCTGACATGAAGCTGTGTAACATCCCATATCAGCAACATCATTTATGAACATCTTCTTACCTCCTGCTGCGTCCTGTGAGCAGAGTTCCAGCCTCGTTTTGGTGTTGATGAAGGTAGTCCGGCTAGTTGGCTGGGGTTTAAAAAATAAAGCGTTTTGCTTCTCAGAACAATATGCGTTCAACAGAGTAATACATTTGCATCACAAAATGGTTCTCCAGGAAAAAGTCAGACCTCACAATCTCTTGGCCCTATTTTCTCTCCCTTCATATCACTTGTATCACCATCCATCCATCCATCCATCCATCGTGCCTGCTTCATCCAACTCATGGTCACAGGGAGGTTAGAGGCAATCCCAGCTGTCATTGTTGCAGGGTATGTTCTGTACGGGTCAGTCGTTCATCACAGGGCGAATCAAATCAAATTTATTTGTATAGCACATTTCATGTACAAAACAATTCAATATATATATATATACACCCATATATCTACATATGCCTACACAATTACACGGACCTTACTCATATACACACATTTATATACTCTTATATATTTCCATAAACTAAATTCTATTATACAACTTGCACTGTTGCACTGCAACATCTCCAGTTAACGTATTTAAACTCTGTTCCCATTGTAAGGACATTATTAGCTATACGAGCTGCGAGTGGGCTGTCAAAACTAGCATCATCTATTTACATTGGCAAACGCTGCGCAAACTACTTCCGGCGGAAATTAAGTTCATTTGTGGAGGATAATGGCCCAGGGTTTGTTGCGTAAAAGGCCTATAGTCCTCGCTGCAGCTGGCCCCCAGTTTGAGTCCCGCATCGAAGGGCCCTGTGCTGCGTGTTGTTCCCCCTCTCTGCCCCCCGCTTCCTGAACTTTCCTATCCATTAAAAGCCCCAAAAAATAATAATAATAAAAAAAAAAAAAGCGTGATAAAATATTTATCACGATAACAACGAGTTAACTCGCCCAGCCCTTATATATATACACACGGTAGTATTTTGGAGAATAGCCAAAGTGGGACCTTTCTGGCATCCCATTCCTCCAATGTTAAAGCAATACAATGTAACTTCTCAAAAATCCCACTCTGGAGCTCCCCCTACAGGCTTGGATTGATAAGTTACAACATCAGTTTTTACAGCTTTTTAGTTTTTCCCACAATGGCAGATTACAGAAACGGCTCCCATAGACATCCATTATAATGAATACAGCATTAGACTATGGCACACACACAAGTAAAATAAAATAAATTTGAATGGAAAGGGACACTTATCGGCTCAAACTCTATTGAATCAATGATGTATTGTCACTTAAATTTAAATAATTATTTGTGGGACTCCTCTCTGTTTTTGCCATGTTTTATTCCCTGTTACAAACCAAAGGCCACATTTAGAAACTGTTAGATAATTAGATACTTTATTGATCCCGAAGGAAATTCAAGCATCCAGTAGCAGACATACAATAATACAATAATAATAATAATACAATAATAAACACTTTAAAAACAATCTAAGAATTAAAAAAAAAACTGTTTAAAGATACATTAAAAATACATTAAAAATAATTAGCATATTTCCTGGGTCTGAGATGAAGCCCTGCACCTGTTTGTACCTCCTCTGCACGCCTCTCACCTTCCGTCCTGCATCAGGTGAAACTGGCCCCAGAAATCATTCTTTATCAAATTCAATTTTGTTGATCTTGATCTGAAGTGTGCCTTTTGTGACACTCATACTGAGACCATTATTTATCTGTTTTGGAAATGTGAATATACCCGTAAGCTGTGGCAAGATATTTGTAGATTTATTTTAGATAATACATGCTGTGATTTTGAGCTCCTTTTGCAAAATGTCATTTTTGGTTTTATAAAGAGTGATGCTCCCACTGAAAAATAATATTTTTTAATTAATCTCATTTTAATTCTTGCAAAGTATTACATCCACAAATGTAAATTTGCCAAAGTGAAACACAATTTTTGTGCTTTCATGATAGAACTCCAGATGTATTTCAAGTCAATTTCCTCCTCTAATAACAAGAAAGCTATCAAAACTATAAATCTAGTCTCCCACTTTGAAATCTTTAACTCAGTATAATCCTCATTGTTCATGTCCCCTGGTATATTCTCTCTCTCTCTCTCTCTCTCTCTCTCTCTCTCTCTCCCTCTCTCTCCCTCTCTCTCTCTCTCTCTCTCTCTCTCTCTCTCTCTCTCCATTTATTATTTAAACTACTTATGTATGTATTTATTTTGGTATGCTTATTTGTTCTTCATTTATTATTAATGATACTTGTCATGTTTTTGCACTGTTTTTGTATCTTGTAAAGCTTGTAAGCTAAAGTTGTATTAAAAAAAAATAAAAATAAAAAACTGGCCCCAGACAGAAACGTGACACAGTTCGTTACGTCACCGTTGCCGCTTAGCAAATCAACCAATCACAGCTCTCCCGTTTTGTAATTCACGCTGACGTTTCTCTGATTGCCCAATCGGCTAAACGGACAGATTGATACTGAAGCTTAAACCCCGCTCATAATAAAACTAACCACGCCCACTAGTTGTTGGTTACCGTTTCACAGGAAAGTTTCTCCGACTACCGACGGCTGTCCCCGTTTCACCCCCGTTTTAAGTGAATTTTGGCTGCGCGTCGACTGGTCTCGTGGATTTTCTACTCGTATGGTGGGATAAATAAAGGAATTATGGTGGTGAATTCCGTGCACTGGTTCCGCAAAGGTCTGCGTCTGCACGATAATCCGGCGCTGCAGGAGGCCCTGAGCGGAGCTGACACGGTGCGCTGTGTTTATATCCTGGACCCCTGGTTCGCTGGCGCGGCCAACGTGGGAATCAACCGATGGAGGTTTGTGGCCTGTAACTCTCCCAGTGACGTCCTTCAAATGTACTATATTTAAGTGCTGAACAGGGTTTATAGCGTTAACGACATTTATCAGGGCGCCATTTGGGCCTCCGCTACGCGACAGTTGGCTAAAGCTAGCTGGTGATTTAGAGCGATCCACGACGAGCTTCGAAGGGAAAACGCATAATTTTAAAATATACTCCCATATTCCGTCTGTTTGTCCACCTATAATGACACCATCTTTTAAAAAATGGAAAATTCAATTTGCGGTCTTTACTTCGGCATACATATTATTCGATTATCAAACATTAAAAATGTTGAAAACAAGCAAAAGCATCGACAGAGATCAAGGTAATAAAGCCTGTTTGTGTGATTTTAAGTACCAACTAACTTACTTTACAGCAGTTCGGTGACACATTTTAAACATTTCTTCATTTTAACCACAATATTCCGGTCATGGAGCAGCAAATGCATATTTATATGGAAAAAGTAATCGTGGGAAAGTACACTTACTTTTTTATAGGACAGACCTTAGAGAAAGATGAAGCTTTTGTTGTCATACTGCATTGTTTTGAGTTGTAAACAGGGAAGCATGGAGGTGGGAGTATGATGATATGTGGCTGCCTGATCCACGAGGAGCTTCAAAGGGAAAACGCACAATTTTCAAATATACTCTCATATTCCGTCTGTACGTCCACTTATAATGAGACCATCTTTTAAAAAATGGAAAATTCAGTTTGCGGTCTTTACTTCGGCATACATATTATTCGATTATCAAACATTAAAGATGTTGAAAACAAGCAAAAGCATCGACAGAGATCAAGGTAATAAAGGCAAGGCGTCTTTATTTATATAGCGCATTTCATACCACAGGCAACTCAATGTGCTTTACATAAAGACATTTAAAGGCATTTAAAAGAACAGCATAAAGCAGCATAAAATATAAACTCAACCATACGCACACCGAAAGAGAAATGTTTGTAACCTGGATGTAAAAGTGCTTACAGTTGGGTCTGATTTCAGGTCTGCAGGTAGTTTGTTCCAGTTGTGTGCAGCAGAACAGCTAAAAGCTGCTTCACCGGGTCCAGTTTGAACTCTGGGCTCCACTATCTGACCTGAGTCAGCAGATCTCAGAGCTCTGCTGGGTTTATACTCTGCCAGCAGGTCATTCATGTATTCTGGACCCAAACCATTCTGTGATTTGTAGACGAGTAGCAGAACTTTAAAATCTATTCTGTATCTGACCGGGAGCCTGTTTAAAAAAAATAAAGCCTGTTTGTGTGATTTAAGTACCAACTAACTTACTTTACAGCAGTTCGGTGACACTCGGATCACACTTTGTCTTTACATTTTGAACATTTCTTCATTTTAACCACAATATTCCGGTCATGGAGCCGCAAACGCATATTTATATGGAAAAAGTAATCGTGGGAAAGTACACTTACTTTTTATAGGACAGACCTTAGACCTTAGAGAAAGATGAAGCTTTTTTTGTCATACTGCATTGTTTTGAGTTGTAAACAGGGAAGCATGGAGGTGGGAGTATGATGATATGTGGCTGCCTGAGCTTAAAACATGTTTATTATAAATTACTGTTTTGTGGCTAAGTAGCACACAGATGACATGTTGGCTTGAGTGTAGACAGAACATGGTGTGGTCTGCAAATACAGGTCTGTCAGTCTGAAGGTGCAGATTTGGACATAAAAACTGTTTTTATCCAGTCCTCATTTCTTCATATTTTGCTTCCAAGCAGCCAGACTTTTTCCAATTCATTTTTATTTATATAGCGCCAAATACAACAAATGTCATCTCAAGGAACTTAGATAATAAAGTCCAATTCAAGCCAATTGGAATTCAATTAATTGTAATCATAATTATTCATAAAACATTATTGTGACCTTTCAAAGTGGTCTTGAGCAATAGTTCTCCAGACTTTCTGAAGGTTTTCTTTGGACTCTAGCTGCTTAATCACTTATTTTCTCAGAAAATAGAATTTCTGCAGCAACAAGGTGATTCCCAAAGAGCTGTTAGCTGAAAACTTGGCATATCTCAGCATGGTGTGCAGTGTGTCCTTAAAAACATTTGAGGAAACTGGACAAGTGGAGGACAGAAGAAGAAGTGTCAGGCCTAAAGAACTATCTACAGCAGATGAACAGGATCTGAAAGTGATGCCTTTCAAAGAAGAAATACTGATAACATTCTTCCCTTCATTGTTCTCTGTGTGCAGGTTTCTTCTGGAAGCTCTGGAGGACCTGGACAGCAGTCTGAAGAAGCTCAACTCGAGGCTGTTTGTTGTCAGAGGGCAGCCTACTGATGTGTTTCCCAGGCTCTTTAAGGTCTGTACTGGTGCTTCTCTGCTGCTGTTCGTCACCAGGAAGGTTGGCAAACCTAAAGCATACTCTGAATGTGTAGAGCCCGGGCACGTTTCCACAAATTTCCTCATTCAAGAGACTACAGTCATCCTGTGCTCTGAGCGTCACTGTGAGGTCTGTCTCACAGCAGCAGGAAAGCTGCCGAGACCTCGTGCTTGGAGGCTCAAATTGGTGACTCTGTTGTACAGAATGTAGTTAAAGTTTGTTTCTTTTTTGGAAGAAGTAGCTTCAGGGGGGGTCTGAATGAGGGCTGAAACTATTCCTTTAGTAACCTAAGAAACGTAATTTCAAAACATCCTCAATTTCAAATGATTTACTTTGTTTAACTCCCACCATGAGGTTCTGCTCAGCGGTCGCCCTGTTTCTCACCAACAGTTATTACTGCCACACAACGTGCACACGCACGTGCTGCGTCTGCAGCAGCTGGATTTGATAGAGGAAACCTTAGAAAACGACGAGGAGCAAAATCGGAGAAAAAGAGGAAAAATGTGTCAAGTTTGGGATCATTTCAAAGAAAAGAAAAGAGAAAATACTGTACAGTGTGACCATTGTAAAAGCCAGTTAGCTTAGCACGATAGCACAACGTCAATGCTACAGCATCTCAGCAGAAAGCAGACAGTTCACATATCGAGTCCACTGAGCGGAACAAACACAAGGGACTATTTCACGTTAGCATTTTAATGGAAATCTGCCGGCTTGTTAGCTGAGAAGGAAGCTAGCGGAGAACAGAAGGAAGCTAGCGGAGAACAGAAGGAAGCTAGCGGAGAACAGAAGGAAGCTAGCGGAGAACAGAAGGAAGCTAGCGGAGAACAGAAGGAAGCTAGCGGAGAACAGAAGGAAGCTAGCGGAGAACAGAAGGAAGCTAGCGGAGAACAGAAGGAAGCTAGCAGAGAACAGAAGGAAGCTAGCAGAGAACAGAAGGAAGCTAGCAGAGAACAGAAGGAAGCTAGCAGAGAACAGAAGGAAGCTAGCAGAGAACAGAAGGAAGCTAACAGAGAACAGAAGGAAGCTAGAGGAGAGCATAAGGAAGCTAGCGAAGAACAGAAGGACGCTAGCAGAGAACAGAAGGAAGCTAAAGCCTGATTCTTACTCGGCGCAACCGCGCAACTGTTCTGGCTCGAGAACCATTAATGACGTCATCGAAAGCGCCAGCCCCTTCACAGTTCCTTCAGCTCATAAGCGCAGTTTGCGCCGAGAATGCGTCACATTTGCAGTTCTCTCCAGACCAGCAGGCGTCACTGTTGAGGAAACAAGCTGAAAAGCATACGAAGAAAGCATACACAATGCCACCTGTGGTGTCACGTCAGCAGAGGCTGGCACATCAGATGCGAAATGAATTTACTCTGGGTGTAGAACTGTATATGTATCTCAGAGCTAAGCGGCTGCGGCAAAAAGAGAAGAGAAGGTGGAATGTTCGTCCTTTGCAACAAGACGAACTTTGTCAAACGTTGTCAAACGTTGTCCTTTGGGACAACGTTGTCCCAGTGTAGCTTCATAGACGTGTCGTACAGATGTTTGTAGAGGCGCACCCTCTCGGTCACCGCGGTCTCTGCAGTGTTCATGTTTCCTTTCTCTTCGTCAGCTGTTTCCGGTTGAGCTCGCACGAAGTCAGAAAAAAAGTCGCCCTTGCGACGCGCGAGGATTTTTTAGCTTGCGACGGGGGGCGTGGCGGAATTTTGGGTCACGTGACCGTTTGCGCCATTTGCGACCAGCTAGTAAGAATGGGTCAAAGCGAGGCTTAACAGAGAACAGAAGGAAGCTAACAGAGAACAGAAGGAAGCTAACAGAGAACAGAAGGAAGCTAACAGAGAACAGAAGGAAGCTAACAGAGAACAGAAGGAAGCTAACAGAGAACAGAAGGAAGCTAACAGAGAACAGAAGGAAGCTAACAGAGAACAGAAGGAAGCTAACAGAGAACAGAAGGAAGCTAACAGAGAACAGAAGGAAGCTAACAGAGAACAGAAGGAAGCTAACAGAGAACAGAAGGAAGCTAACAGAGGACAGAAGGAAGCTAACAGAGGACAGAAGGAAGCTAACAGAGGACAGAAGGAAGCTAGCAGAGCACAGAAGGAAGCTAACAGAGAACAGAAGGAAGCTAACAGAGGACAGAAGGAAGCTAACAGAGAACAGAAGGAAGCTAACAGAGAACAGAAGGAAGCTAACAGAGGACAGAAGGAAGCTAACAGAGGACAGAAGGAAGCTAACAGAGGACAGAAGGAAGCTAACAGAGGACAGATGGAAGCAGAGGCTCATATTGTCCTTAATGTGACTCGGCCCATCAGAGCAGCTTCAGCCTGGAAGCTGTTAATGTGAACTAATATTCTGAGTCCCATCAAAGTCCAACCAGAATAAAAACGGCTAATTTTATTAGACCATGTTGTATCTGTAGCATCAGAGGCTGCTGGTTAAGGTGTCGCGTTAACTGCTGTTATTCTGAGTCACTGTGCTGTCTGATAACAGACAACAAAACAGGAAATAAGAGGCTTTATTAGGATTTCAGCTGCATTAAAATACAGTTTGTGAACGTGGAGACAGCAGGAGAGAAGCTAACAGATGTTAGCGCAGCTGGATGTTAGCTGGAAAGCTAATAGCTGCTGTTCTATAGTCTTTTTAGTTTTAGAAGTTTTTTGGTCATTTCACCCAGCCCTAAATGTGTCTGTATGTCAAAGCTGGTTCATAATGTAAAAAAGTTATGTTTTAGTGAAAGTATTTCCTTTCTAATTACTCGATTACCTAAATAACCATTTGCTCCCTGAAGTCCAGAAAGAAGTAACTGTGTCTGCTGGGAAAAGCAGCAGCAAACCTCCAGTGCGCGATCATGTTGTTATTCATTGTGTGTGTGGAAAGGAGAGGCTCCCATGGGTGGGACCTTAAACTGTGAGCTGTGCAGCCGGAGGCAACGCACCACAAACAGCTGTACAGTGAAGAAAGACCCATTTCAGCTGATTGAAATCAAAATGTGACCGGGTCACACATGTGTTTCTGTGTGGGAAACACGAGCAGCAGAGGTTCTGGAAAGATGTCACGAGAACCAAGGAAACATGTCAGTAATCGGACCCAAACAGACGGGTCTTTCTGAACTGTCGCAGCTCACAAACATGTGGAAATGTGGCCCAAACCTTGCATTCACTTGGTTTCTAAATGTCGTTATATCACAGTCATATAGGGTAAGAATCTGAGCCTAAACACAACAATGGACCTCAGAGATAGTAGTCCACACCCCTGCCTGAGAATTATGGGACAATAATAGCCTGTGCTGTTACTCCTTCACCCAAACTGTGTGAAGATTATTGAAAAAATTTCTGATAATAGGTCTTCCCTTTTGCCGTCTGCATCGGATCCTGCTGCCCCTCCTATATGCTCTGCTGTTTTTGATAATTTTGAGCAAGTCTCCCATTTTTAACTGATGTCTTACAGCACATCAGTCCCTCCTGTTGTCCTCTTGATAGCATCCCGCCTTTTTAAGGAGGTTTTCCATACCATTGGGCCTTGTGTTGTGGATCAGATGAATCCTTCTTTGATGACCGGCTGTGTTCCAGTTGCTTTAAAACATGCTGTGGTTCAGCCCCTCATCAAAAAGCAAACCCAAACAATCCTGTTAAACTTAAAGGGACAGTTCGCCTCTTTTGACATGAAGCTGTATAACATCCCATATCAGCAACATCATTTATGAACATCTTACGTTGCATCTTGGGTAGTTTGAGTATGAGTAGTAACCTCATGATGCATACCCAACATTTCAGAGAATCTAGTATGCATCCGGGAACTTCTGCTTACTCAAACTCGCATACTAACTCAGAAAGTTAGTAGGAGTAGTAGGAGAAGTATGCGGTTTGGAACACAGACAGTTTTTCCGGCCACATCATCATTAGATTGATGAGATGGTGACACAGAGTTGGTTGAACACTATCTGTCATGTTTTTGATCTCTTCAGTCCACATCTGTTCTAACTGACGGGTCAAAGCTTCCCTACAGGTCCACAGGTTCTGCTCACAGTTCTGAGCTGGTAACAGGCGTTTAAACGTCACCTCGTGGGGTTTTCTGATGTACGAAGGTGACTCGATGTTTGTCCGTGTGCCTCGCTGCAGGAGTGGAACGTGACCAGGCTGACGTTCGAGAACGACCCGGAGCCGTACGGGAAGGAGCGGGACGGCGCCATCATCAAGATGGCCCAGGAGTTCGGAGTGGAGACCGTCATCAAAAACTCGCACACGCTCTACAACCTGGACAGGTTGGTGGTTCCTCGCTCATTATTCAGGTCGCATTCAAGCGCTGCAGCTCAAGTTCAAAGACCTTTGTTCTGCGTGTCGAGTTAAAAATACCGAGGCTGCGTTGAGGCAAAGCCGTAATTCCATCAGATGATAACGTTAGATGGTGAAGAAGGGATGTTTTTTTTTAATGTGTTTATTCATTTTCCTTTTTCAACATAAACAAACACAACACTCAAGCAACACACAATGACTCAGTTACACACAATCAGTATCCATGTGGATAAAGACTGTAAAGAAAAAAGTACATAAATAAGTGAATAAAAGAAAAGAAGACTGGGTGCACAACGTGTCCCGTTATTATGACCTTCCAGGGAATCCCTGTAAAAGAATGGAAGATACATTGGGATCCAAGTCATTTAAATAAGGTTTCCAAACCTCGTAAGATTGTTTGGAGTTTGAATGTGATGAGCAAGTCAAGTATTCCAGAGGCACCAACTCAAACAGAACTTTAGCCGTCCCTTAACATTTGGTTCCTTATTGCTAATCCACTGCAATAAAATATTCTTCCTCGCTGCAAATGTAAGAAAACAAAACAGTCTTTGATTGGTAAACCTCACACCTTTAGCAGGAAGACCTGATATAAGAGACGGTGGGTCCATCCCCAGCTTTAATCCCAGCATCTTTTCAATTTCTGTCAAGACATCAGACCAATATTTCTGCAGCTTATGGCAGGACCAAAGACAGTGAGTTAAAGCCAATTTCTGTTTTACATTTCAGGCACATTGGAGACAAACTAGGGTTGAACTTGTGTCTGCGATTAGGGGAATATATGCATCCTGTGCAAAATCTTAATCTGTATTGTTTGGTCGCGGTTACAAACTGAGATTAATTTAGCACAGGTCCACATACTTTCCCAGTCAGCAGCATTGATTGTGACGGACAGTTCTCTCTCCCACTTTCTCTGAGTTCTCGTAAAGCCGTGAATGGAGCGAAGTGATGACTGTGAACAAAAATCTGAACTGATTTTAGGTAATCCATCCAACTTTGTTTGTTTTTCTATGTTTTTCCGGTTATTTTGGGAGACTTCCACTGAATCCTGAGACCTTCTCAGAAGGTTGTTGCATTTTTCACATCATTTGGTGACTAAATTTAAAAGTATGGGAGCGTTTGTAGCAGCTTGATTTGATGGAGGAAATGGGCTTCTTGAAGGACAGTCCTTCAGATCCGTAGCCTTTTATTTATTTATATATATATATATATATATATATATATATATATATATATATATATGTATGTATGTATATATATATATGTATGTGTATATATATATATATATATATATACACATACATATATATATATATATATATATATATATATATATATATATATATATGTATGTGTATATATATATATGTATATATACACATACATATATATATATATATACACATATAATGGCTTTTATATCATGTTAATTACCATCATATAAAGATTAATTAACACCTGAATATAACTGTGGGAACTCATGAGTTGTGGTGGCGCCCCCCGGTGGCCTCCTGCTGCTGCTGCAGGTCACACTCCCATTCATGTGCCGGTGTCAGCTGGTTGTATTGAGTCTGAGCGAAGGACCTTTTTTTCCCTGCGTCATGATGTGAATGTGATTGGCCCGTGTGTGCGTGCGCTGTCAGAGAGGCGGGGGCGGGGCAGAGCGAGGCTTTGTGCGCCGCAGGGGTTAAGCTGGACGTCGTGGACATGTGCCCGGCTTAGTGGACACGGCGAGGCGGCCAATCAGACGCTGTAAATCCACACATTGCAGACCCAGAACAGCCAATTTGTTTTACAGGAGACTATAAATACAGATGTGGAAATAAACCGTTCAGGTTCAAATATAGATTTATCACAGGCTGATGAGCCGTGTGAACACCTGAACTCTCCCACGGTGCCGTTAGGTCTGTTTCCTGAACCGAGAGGGTGAAAACTCCAGACTTAGGAGCTGTTGTGGGGTGGTGTTATAAAAACTGAGATTACAGTTGGGCCACATCTTGTTTATGGTCAGAATGAAGCTCTGATCAACAGGAATTTATTTTGATATTCACATTTTATCTTCTAAAACTGAATATATTTTGTTTTGGTGTTTGAGTTTTATAATTTCTGCTCAGCTATTTTTATCGTTATTATTATTATTATTATTATTATTATTATTACTACTGTATTATTATTATTACATCTTTGTTATAGTAATTATTTCAGAAGGTAATTTGTGTCTTTCAAAACCTTTTTGTTCTTTCAGATCAGCATATTTTATATCCTATATTCTGTATTCTGACATCGGTGTCTCTTGCATAAAGTGATAAAATGGCCAAAGCGGTAAAAAACGAGCTCTGATGAGCCTTCACAGAAGCTCAGCTCTCCGTTGATCCACTTTTTCATGAAACTTCCCTCTTGCGGTTGCAGGATAATAGAGATGAACAACAACAGCCCTCCTCTGACCTTTAAGCGCTTTCAGACCATCGTGAGCAGGCTGGAGTTGCCAAGGAGACCGCTGCCTCCCATCACCGCTCAGCACATGGACAGATGTTGCACTAAGATAGCCGACAACCACGACCAGCTCTACAGCATACCGTCCCTGGAGGAACTCGGTAAGCGTCGCGGTTCTTATTAGTTGTTTTCAGATTACGCACAGAAAGATTCCCGAGCTTCAGGCTCCTGTTCAAACCAGATTTTGGAAGACTTGCGTTCAGCGTTTACTGTATGATCAGTTCTGAAACTGCTCTGCTCAAAGAAGGGCTAAAACCATTCCTCGAGTATCCAGAGTCCCAACGCAAAGTGTCTTGTGTCGGCATGGGCCGGTATGAGATTCTGACGGTATGATAACCTTAGGCAAAAATATCACGGTTTCACGGCATTATGATTAAAGCTCTAAAATGTGTATTTTGAATGTCTGTATTTAAAAACAAGAAAAATAAAAAACTTTTCCATTGAACAGTCTTAGTAAATATGTATTTAAACTAAATAATTTAAAAAAATGACTGAACTCTTTCTAAATAAAAAGAAAAATAAATGCAGTCTGTCCTTTAACTAAAGCTAAACCCAGGGCCGGGGTGGGCCATTTTCTCAGTCCGGGAATTTAATTCAAATTCAGGCCACTCTGATATGGAGGAGGAATTTAATATATTTAATAGTGAGTTGATGACCACAGTGTGCGCGCCTCTGTGGAAATGCGCGATATGACGGCGAGACGAAATAGGTTACAGTTGCAGAGGAGATAAGCGTGACAGCACATTTGAAACTGTTTGTCAAAAAATGGAAAACTGGAATGTAAAGCAAATGTTCGGTTCGTTTACACACAGCAAGCACGGGCTTGCATCTGCATTCGTGTTCAGTCCAAAATGGATAGAAATCAACAAGACAACAGGTTCTTCCTTTCACATCAAAGCGTCGTGCCCGCGCGGTGTCCGGATAAGTGCTCAGTGCAACTTGAAAATAGAACAGTCTATTCCCTGCACGGGCGTGAGCGGGCTCAGCTCACATTATAATAAATGGGAGGGGAAGGCTTGAACATGAAACATGATGCTGATTCCCGCGGATAGAACGCGCGTGCAGACTCTCCAGTAATTAAAAAAGGCAACTAAACACCCCAACGTGCTCGCGCTGCCCCTGTCCCTGCGCACGCGAACCATGTACAATATTTGCATACAGCCCTTCTAAATAATTATATTTATTTTAATTGCATGTTTGAGGTGCATTTAATAACAAATATCAAACAACAAATGTGATCGCCCCTATTTAATATTGCGTTAGTAACCACATGTGCGCGCCTGTGGGAATGCAGGCTACAGTTGATGAGGAGATAAAGCGTTAAGCAATTGTTCATCAGAACTGGAATGTAAAGAAAGTGTTCGGTTCTTCTTTGAATATAGGAATACACTTCTAAATCATATAAATTGTGAGATTTTACATATTTAACAACAAAAGCTGTCAGATGACAGTTGACATTGCAAACGTTCACCACATTATAGCCTATTTGATCAAATTCACAACCAGGCCTATTATCCATATCTCTCAGTAACCTACCAGCTTGTCTTGAGAAGATATCTGTCAATTTGGCACATTTGGCTGCCACCTCCTGTCTTTTTTTGAGCTTAGCCCTCTCTGTTCCACCTGGCCTCTTTCTACCCTCCATCACTGACGCACGCGCTCTGTTCCGTGCCATAAAAGACGAGCCATGGGCCAAACCATCTGAAACATTTGGGAGGAGAGAATTCCCTTACATGGTAGAACCTATTTAATCTGCTGTGATGCAGCAGGCGGCTGCGCTGCAATGGTGAATTTATGCAGACTACAGTTGAATTGATATTAATGCAAGAATAAGATAAGTGACAAAAATTAGTTACAACTATTGTCCCCATGGGCCAAGCAGCCCAGGTCGATGGTTTGGGCCGGGATGGGTCCCGGATAATACCGTTGCCAAACCGGCATTGGCTGAACCTGCAACTCAAGTCACAAGTTTATGAATTATTTTTAGTGGAAAAAAAACAACAATAAATGCAGAGACTTAACCTGTGGCTCAAGATCAGAACATAAATAATTGAAAAAAGTAAAAACACTTCAGCTGACTACACTACAACGATGAAAGTGGAGAAGGAAACAATGCAGGAAGAGCAGCACCGTCCTCAATGATCAGCATTCTGACCCGTTACTTACTATTATTATTAGATAGATAGATAGATTTTATTAAAGACTCGTAGTCCAGATCACATAGAAAAACAATCAATAATAAAAGTACATAAAAAGAACATTCATAAAAAAAATAATAATAAAAACACTCCTAATCTTTTGGGAGGCAAACATACCAATGTTTCCAATATACGGAAGTATATCTTACTGCACTATATTTAATGTTAGTCAACAGTAGGATAATTCTATTATTAGACTCATTTAGCCGGTAAATAAATGTACACATAAGCTTCCTTAAAGCAGCCATCAAAGAGCTGACATTCACCGACACAAACAGTTCACCGGCTCTGCTCCATCTGGGCTTCTTTAACTAAAGTCTGAATGCATCATTATAAGCCACCTTCCATCTCTGAAGGCTGGCTTTTTTATAATGGCACCATAAGTGTGCCGTACACAGTGAGCTACAATATGATGTAAACAAGTTCAGTTTAACTTCAGCAGAGCGATATCCACATTTCAGAACCAGAACATCAGCTTGAGCGTATAACGTTGGAACCTGACGGTAACTGTCCTCATCATCTGATCTGCACATGACCGAGATATTTAACTTCATTAGAGATGTTCAGTCAGATCCCAGACAGCTTAAAATGAGAGGGAACCCTATATGTGTCTTCTTTAGTGCGACATATCAGAATGACACTGTTTGATGGGTTAAATTTAACATCATGAAGTTCACCGGATACCGAACACACATTAAGCAACTTCTGAAGACCGGCTGAACTTGGCCTAAACACCACTGAGTCATCAGCATACATCAAGTGCTTTATAACTGTGTGTCCAACCGTGCAGCCAGTTTTACACAGATTTAACTGCTTAGAAAGCTCATTCAGATAAAACAGTACAGGGGAGAGGACGGCTCCCTGTCTGACTCCATTACTGACCCGGAAGGGTGCAGACACACAGCTGTCCCACTGGACCTGCATGGTTTAAATGACATACCAATAAGACAGACATCTTGTGTTACCTTTTCTTTGTTTTTTATGAAACAGTGTGTTTCAGTGGACACACTTGGGAATTATGTTATTACTTTCAGGATGCAATGGTAATAGTAATAGATTGGTTTTATACACTTTCTCCACTTTCTCTCTGACGAGACGTCACATTAAAAAGATTTTAAAAAAACAAAACACGCTCATACCGCAGGGACTGTATGACAGAAAATGTTGTCATTTTGAAACCTTGACTTTTTCATACCGTGGTGTACCTTGACACCGGTAACCGGCTCATGCCTGCTCTTGTGACAGCTTGATGCCGCAGACTCTGTTTTTTTCTGGACCTTTGCTTGGCCTCTGACGCTGCACCTTGCTGTTGTTGAATGGATCATTTCTGTCCAACAGGACCTTCTGTGTTTATATAAATGAGATCGGGACGGACTACTGGCCTGTAATGTGGGGTCCCTCAGGGTTCTGTTCTAGGCCCAGTGCTGCGCTTGCTTTGTATGTTCCATCTGGGACAGATTCAAAATTTACTGACATCTTGTACCTGATTATGCTGATAATATTTAGCTGTACTTCCCATTTTAGGAATCTGAGCCCCACAAATTGTCAGAATTGGTTGGTTAACAGACAAAGAAATGTTATTTTATGGATTTTGGCCTCATATTTCCTTCATGCTGTTGACAACAGAAGGGGGTGGACTTTCTCATCTGCTTTTTATTTGAGCTCTCTTCATGTAAATTTGTCTCCAGGTTTCAGGATGGAGGGTTTACCTCCAACTGTGTGGCGGGGAGGAGAGTCGGAGGCCTTGGACCGACTGAGCAAACATCTGGACAAAAAGGTAAAGCACGAGCTGACAGTCCCATCAACGGTGTAACGCTCAGCAGTTTCAGTCTGTTTTGGTTCTTTAATGTCAAGTTGTAATGGCAGCCCACGCTGAGTTTGTTCTTGTGAGTTTGCAGGGACAAGAGGATATGCTGTAGGTTCTTAAACAAATTTGTGTTAAAGGAAATGTTTTAGGTGTCCATTGTTCCTACAGAAAATGCTAACAGACCGAGAGCAGTACACACAGCGTTCAGTGTAGCAGCGAGAGTGAGGAGAGGACCGGTGTTGTGTTGGAAACACACCTTATCCACACAGCTGCAGGTTGATGAGTTACAGAAGGGAACTGTTCAGCTAGAAAGCTTCAGCTAACAAAGTAATGTGGGAACAATAATGTTCATCTTTCAGAAAGGAACAGCAATAACTCCTTTGAAGCTGGTGTACGTCACCTTCATTAGCTAAGCTGTTAGCGTTAGCTGCTGCTAAAGGAGAAAATAACTCCTTAGAAGCTGGTGTACGTCACCTTCATTAGCTAAGCTGTTAACGTTAGCTGCTGCTAAAGGAATAGCAATAACTCCTTAGAAGCTGGTGTATGTCACCTTCATTAGCTAAGCTGTTAGCGTTAGCTGCTGCTAAAGGAGGAAATAACTCAATAAATAAACCAGGAGGAGTTGTTTCTCAGATGGTTCCATTTCCCTGCTCTGAAGTTCAGGCTCTGAGAGTTGGAACTGATCCCTCTTTGTGGCTCAGTTTCTTCAGTCCAGCGTTGAACTGGACCAAGTTGTTAAAACAGTGGGATGAAAAGTGGCTGCTGCACATCCACAGTCTGTAGCTAATTCTGCTGGAACATTAGCCTCAGATAGGGTTCATCCACAGTCTTTAGCTAACGCTGCTGGAACATTAGCCTCAGATAGAGTTCATCCACAGTCTTTAGCTAACGCTGCTGGAACATTAGCCTCAGATAGAGTTCATCCACAGTCTGTAGCTAACTCTGCTGGAACATTAGCCTCAGATAGAGTTTATCCACAGTCTTTAGCTAACTCTGCTGGAACATTAGCCTCAGATAGAGTTTATCCACAGTCTTTAGCTAACTCTGCTGGAACATTAGCCTCAGATAGAGTTTATCCACAGTCTTTAGCTAACTCTGCTGGAACATTAGCCTCAGATAGAGTTTATCCACAGTCTGTAGCTAACTCTGCTGGAACATTAGCCTCAGATAGAGTTCATCCACTGGGCTCTGGTATCCTCTGAGGCTGCTGCTGGATGGGAGATGCATGCTCCTCAGTGCAGCTGACAGCAGAACATTTCCACCAGAAGCTGGCTTCATCTGTCCAGCAGGGTGGATGTGAGTGGGCGGGCTTAGCAGAGGAGGCGGAGTCAACTTAAGGAACTTATCAGAACAGCTCATTAAATGAGGAACTGTCAGGGTTTTACACCTTTATATATGTTTTTACAGAATATGTCACCTTTAATGTGGAGTTGCAGTTGATTGGCTGAATCCAGCTGCAGAGCTTTTTGTACCTGAATATTTGGCAGACTCGGACACACCCTGATGTCTTCACTGCGTCTGTCTGTTCAGGTGTGGGTGGCCAGCGTGGAGCACACTCGGGTCAACATGTGCTCCCTGTATGCCAGTCCGACGGGCCTCAGCCCCTACCTGCGCTTCGGCTGCCTGTCCTGCAGAGTTCTGTACTACAACCTCAGAGAGTTCTACATGAAGGTACCAGTAGCTCATCTTCTCCTTCACCTGAGAAAAATCAGCCTGTATCCAACAACATCCGGTCTGTAGTGGGTTTAATGACTCTGCTGCCACCACTATAATCAGTCCTGTTGTTTAATGACTGCAATAATTACAGCTTTTTATCTGCTCCAGTAACAGTTTAGCAGAGATAGAAACACAACAGCCGGCTGGATATGAACACAAAGTGTCCAGAGGTGGGTAGAGCAGCCGAACAAACACTAAAATATGTCGTTCAGACCAAATGCAGCTGCTGTATTATGTGTCTGTGACCATCATAAAGGAAGGTTGGTGTTTATCTCTATAGATATCAGGAACCTTGGCTCTATCTAAGTTGAGTTGCATTGTACCTGTCACATTGTGTAGTTTTCAGTTCTTTTAGGCAAGTATATAATGCTCAAAACCTCAAATATGTGGTAGATGTACTAAGATGCGTCATTGCACTACTGTTGCTTGTAAGTATTAGTTCTTAGTTTATTATTTATTGACTGAGTTAATATTAATCTACTTAGTTTTTTCTTCATTGTTTTGTTCTTCATTATATTTTATGCTCGTGCATGAAGCTAAGCTAAACCGAGTCACATATCATGTATGTGTGAACCAGAGGTGGGTAGAGCAGCCGAAAAATTGTACTCAAGTAAAAGTACTGTTACTTCAGAATAATATGACTCAAGTAAAAGTAAAAAGTAGTCATCCAAATAATTCCTTGAGTAAGAGTAAAAAAGGTGAAAAAACTACTCAAGAACTGAGTAACTGTTGAGTAACGTCTGATTTATTTGTTAACACAAGCATTCAATCAGACAGACAAAAATACTAAATAATCATCTTTAGGCAAATTAGAGTTCATCCAGTTGATAAAATAAATTAAAATGAATGAATTAATTACAAAATAGCCTAAATTAAAATAATCCAGGTAAATTCAAGAACTTCAATAACTAACTAAAACATATGTAACCCATATGTAACCTAAAAAACAAACATTCACCTATCCATGGGGGAAAAACGAGTTTAGGAAACTTAGCGCTACATGTTTCCTCAAGTTAGATGTTGAGTTTCTGCTGAAATGTGCGTTTGTTTTGGTTGCCACAGAAGACACATAATGTAGCTGCTGTTTCTCACTCTTTGTAAGGTAAACATGCTTTCAGTATGAGGCCTCGTCTGCGTCTTCATTTCCCACCGTTGGTTCTGACATTTTTCATCTGTTTCTTTGTTTGTTTGCTACGACTGCTAATGCTAAAGCTAACCCGTCCCGCCGCTGAGATCGAGTACGGTCACGTGACCAGACTGCACGGCTGCGTCTGATTGGTGGAACACAGTCAGGTGGTAGAGCCTTTGGCGGAAGTCTCTCTCTCTGTCAGAATAAAACATTAAAATGAGGCGTACGCGGGGGGATAAAAATAATGAGGCGTAGAATACCAAAGAGGTAAGAACAAAAGCAACCAGCTCATTGTAGCCTAATGTAGCGGAGTAAGAGGACAGTTTCTGCTGCACACATCTACTCAAGGAAAAGTAAAAAGTATAGAGATTTAAAACTACCCACCTCTGAAAGTGTCTGACAAATAGGATTAAAAGTGATGAGTTTACCAACCTCTGATAAAAAGAGACGCAGTGGATCCTTTTTAAAGGCAGCTGTCCAATCAAGAGGAATGCAGTCTGGAACTGGTCTTGTTTACATCTGCAGAGTCGTCTTGTGATGCCATGTGATGATATCTACCCCGTACAAAAACAAGTCCAGCCTCGGAACGGGTTAAAAAACAGAAAGCTTGCACGTTGAAAGTTAACACAGTGCACGTCCAGCCGGCCAAGAATCAAACCGTGGAATCTGCAAGACGGATCAGCAGAAAGTCGGCTTAACTGAAAGCAACTTGTTCCGTTGGAGAACCTAATGAGCCGCTCAGAGAATAAACTGAAACATGGAGGAATAAGATCAAAGCAAAGCCCGTTACCGCCTGGTTTCTGTCGTTTCTCAGCTCCGGAAGCGCTGCAGTCCTCCTCTGTCCCTGTTCGGCCAGCTCTTATGGAGGGAGTTCTTCTACACGGCTGCCACCAGCAACCCCAACTTCGACCGCATGGAGGGAAACCCCATCTGCGTCCAGGTGAGCCTCTTTTATCTGCTGGGAAACGGCTGCCAGAGGCCGACAGAAATGTTGGGAACAAACTCTAAAATTAACTAAATCTTTGGAGATGAACCAGATTTGTCTCGTCCGTTTGTCTCCAGATCCCGTGGGACCAGAACCCGGAGGCGCTGGCCAAGTGGGCCGAGGGCCGGACCGGTTTCCCCTGGATCGACGCCATCATGACGCAGCTGAGACAGGAGGGCTGGATCCACCACCTGGCCCGGCACGCCGTGGCCTGCTTCCTCACCAGGGGAGACCTGTGGATCAGCTGGGAGAGCGGCATGAAGGTAGGTCTGCCTCCCCCTGCCTCCCCCTGCCTCGCCCTGCCTCCCTCGGCCTCCCTCGGCCTCCCTCTGCCTCCCCCTGCCTCCCTCTGCCTCCCTCTGCCTTCCCCCTGCCTCCCTCTGCCTCCCTCTGCCTCCCCCTGCCTCCCTCTGCCCTCCCTCTGCCCTCCCTCTGCCTCCCTCTGCCTCCCCCTGCCTCGCCCTGCCTCCCTCTGCCTCCCTCTGCCTCCCCCTGCCTCCCTCTGCCCTCCCTCTGCCTCCCTCTGCCTCCCCCTGCCTCCCTCTGCCCTCCCTCTGCCCTCCCTCTGCCTCCCTCTGCCTCCCCCTGCCTCCCTCTGCCCTCCCGCTGCCTCCCTCTGCCTCCCTCGGCCTCCCTCGGCCTCCCTCTGCCCTCCCCCTGCCTCCCGCTGCCTCCCTCTGCCTCCCTCTGCCCTCCCTCTGCCCTCCCTCTGCCTCCCTCTGCCTCCCTCTGCCTCCCCCTGCCCTCCCCCTGCCTCCCCCTGCCTCCCTCTGCCTCCCCCTGCCTCCCTCTGCCCTCCTGCCTCCCTCTGCCCTCCTGCCTCCCCCTGCCCTCCCCCTGCCTCCCCCTGCCCTCCTGCTGCCTCCCTCTGCCCTCCCTCTGCCCTCCCTCTGCCTCCCTCTGCCCTCCTGCTGCCTCCCTCTGCCTCCCTCGGCCTCCCTCTGCCCTCCCCCTGCCTCCCGCTGCCTCCCTCTGCCTCCCTCTGCCCTCCCTCTGCCTCCCTCTGCCTCCCTCTGCCTCCCCCTGCCCTCCCCCTGCCTCCCCCTGCCTCCCTCTGCCTCCCCCTGCCTCCCTCTGCCCTCCTGCTGCCTCCCTCTGCCCTCCTGCCTCCCTCTGCCCTCCTGCCTCCCCCTGCCCTCCCCCTGCCTCCCTCTGCCCTCCTGCTGCCTCCCTCTGCCTCCCTCTGCCCTCCCTCTGCCCTCCCTCTGCCTCCCTCTGCCTCCCCCTGCCTCCCTCTGCCTCCCTCTGCCTCCCCCTGCCTCCCTCTGCCCTCCCTCTGCCTCCCTCTGCCTCCCTCTGCCTCCCTCTGCCCTCCCTCTGCCCTCCCTCTGCCTCCCTCTGCCTCCCCCTGCCTCCCTCTGCCCTCCCTCTGCCCTCCCTCTGCCTCCCTATGCCTCCCCCTGCCTCGCCCTGCCTCCCTCTGCCTTCCTCTGCCTCCCCCTGCCTCCCTCTGCCCTCCCTCTGCCCTCCCTCTGCCTCCCTCTGCCTCCCCCTGCCTCCCTCTGCCCTCCCTCTGCCCTCCCTCTGCCTCCCTCTGCCCTCCTGCTGCCTCCCTCTGCCCTCCCCCTGCCTCCCTCTGCCCTCCCCCTGCCTCCCTCGGCCTCCCTCTGCCCTCCCCCTGCCTCCCGCTGCCTCCCTCTGCCTCCCTCTGCCCTCCCTCTGCCCTCCCTCTGCCTCCCTCTGCCTCCCTCTGCCTCCCCCTGCCCTCCCCCTGCCTCCCCCTGCCTCCCTCTGCCTCCCCCTGCCTCCCTCTGCCCTCCTGCCTCCCTCTGCCCTCCTGCCTCCCTCTGCCCTCCTGCCTCCCTCTGCCCTCCTGCCTCCCCCTGCCCTCCCCCTGCCTCCCCCTGCCCTCTCCCTGCCTCCCTCTGCCCTCCTGCTGCCTCCCTCTGCTTCCCCCTGCCCTCCTGCTGCCTCCCTCTGCCCTCCCCCTGCCCTCCCCCTGCCTCCCTCTGCCTCCCCCTGCTTCCCTCTACCCTCCCTCTGCTTCCCTCTGCCCTCCCTCTGCCTCCCCCTGCCTCCCTCTGCCTCCCCCTGCCTCCCTCTGCCTCCCCCTGCCCTCCCCCTGCCTCCCTCTGCCTCCCCCTGCCTCCCTCTGCCCTCCCTCTGCCCTCCCTCTGCCTCCCCCTGCCTCCCTCTGCCTCCCTCTGCCTCCCCCTGCCTCCCTCTGCCTCCCCCTGCCTCCCCCTGCCTCCCCCTGCCTCCCTCTGCCTCCCTCTGCCTCCCCGTGCCCTCCCCCTGCCTCCCTCTGCCTCCCCCTGCCTCCCTCTGCCCTCCTGCCTCCCTCTGCCCTCCTGCCTCCCTCTGCCCTCCTGCATCCCCCTGCCCTCCCCCTGCCTCCCCCTGCCCTCCCCCTGCCTCCCTCTGCCCTCCTGCTGCCTTCCCCCTGCCTCCCTCTGCCCTCCTGCTGCCTCCCTCTGCCCTCCCCCTGCCTCCCTCTGCCTCCCTCTGCCCTACCTCTGCCCTCCTGCTGCCTCCCTCTGCCCTCCCCCTGCCTCCCTCTGCCCTCCCCCTGCCTCCCTCTGCCTCCCTCTGCCTCCCCCTGCCTCCCTCTGCCCTCCCTCTGCCCTCCCTCTGCCCTCCTGCTGCCTCCCTCTGCCCTCCCTCTGCCCTCCCCCTGCCTCCCTCTGCCCTCCCTCTGCCCTCCTGCTGCCTCCCTCTGCCCTCCCTCTGCCTCCCCCTGCCTCCCTCTGCCCTCCTGCTGCCTCCCTCTGCCTCCCCCTGCCTCCCTCTGCCCTCCCTCTGCCCTCCCCCTGCCTCCCTCTGCCCTCCCTCTGCCCTCCCCCTGCCTCCCTCTGCCTCCCCCTGCTTCCCTCTACCCTCCCTCTGCCTCCCTCTGCCCTCCTGCTGCCTCCCTCAGCCTCCCTCAGCCTCCCTCTGCCTCCCCCTGCCTCCCTCTGCCCTCCTGCTGCCTCCCTCTGCCTCCCTCTGCCCTCCTGCTGCCTCCCTCTGCCTCCTGCTGCCTCCCCCTGCCTCCCCCTGCCTCCCTCTGCCTCCCCCTGCCTCCCCAGAAGGTGACAGAGCTCTAAGGAGTGTTTATGCTTGTGTGTTCCTGCAGGTGTTTGAGGAGCTGCTGCTGGACGCCGACTGGAGTGTGAACGCTGGCAGCTGGATGTGGTTGTCCTGCAGCGCCTTCTTCCAGCAGTTCTTCCACTGCTACTGTCCTGTGGGCTTTGGGAGGAGGACTGACCCGTCAGGAGACTTCATCAGGTGACCGCCAACCCCCCATAGCCTTCCTATGATCTTCATTTTTAATGAAAAACTGTGCACGTTCTGTCCGATCCGACTAAAGGAGGCAGAATCTGTGTCGTCTGACTGGATCTGCTTCTGGTCCCGCAGGCGTTACATCCCCATCCTCAAGGACTACCCCAACCGCTACATCTACGAGCCGTGGAACGCCCCCGAGTCCCTGCAGAAGGCCGCGAACTGTGTGGTGGGAGTGGATTACCCCAAACCGATGATCAACCACGCAGAGAGCAGCCGGCTGAACATCGAGCGCATGAAGCAAGTGTACCAGCAGCTGTCCCATTACAGAGGCCTCAGTAAGTTCCAGGGGCGGGGCGGCGCTGGGCTCACTGTGGGGGGGTTTCCGAGCGTTTTAAACACGACGTCTTCAGAAGAATTCTCAATGAAAGGAAGTTTATCAAAGAGAGAATCCGTCTCACACAGCTTCAGAAGTTCAGAACCAATCGGCTCCCTGTGCAGAACTGAAGCTGGCCGTGTTCACTTTTAATTACGCCATGCTCGTTTGCTTCTGACCTCAGAAAGATGCGTCCTGTATGCTAACATCAAAGGGCTAAAGGGCTCTGAACCCGTAACCAGAAGGTTCCACACCAGTGAGCTCCCACCGTGCACACCTGCAGGATTAAATCCTTCTGGGAGCTTTCCCGTAGTTCTGCTGTTTGTTTGCTGACTTCCAGCTTCTTTCCTTTCGTTCTCTGAATGTTTCAGAGATGAGGCTCTGGCTCATTTCAGGGGTTTCATTTTTAACCTTTACACGTTACTTTACATTTCCACAACCAGATTTCTAAAAGCTGCAGCTTAAAATGGTTTCACAACACATTTCCCCGTGTTTTTCTTTCCTTTTTTCTCCTTTTTGATCCTTTTCTGAGTCCATGAACACAACTATGAACAAAGCTGTTCCAACTTCTGACCTTTTTCATGTTTTTCTCTCATTTTATCCACATAAAAACAGCAGAAAATCAGTGAAATGAACGTCGGTGAGAATCAGTGAGACGTCTTTGCATCAGATCCTGATTCTTCAGTGTCTGAGTGGCTGAGAGCTGGTGTTCATCTCTGTTAGTTTCATCTGTTCTCAGAGATCATCAGTTAGGAGGGCCAGCAGCTCCGTGGGCTCAGCATCTGGCACATCTGTCTCCTCCACGGCCAACAGGCGCATCAGAGGGTCTGACCCCCCCTGGTTCTTCATCAGAATTCAGAGAAACCCATATGGAACTTTTTCTGTGCCATCAGAGTTTGAATATGAATTTCTAATATTGAATTTTTACAGCATCAAAATCAGACTTTGAATTTGAAAAACCAACCGTGTAAAACAAAAATCAATTTCTAAAAACAAAAATTCACCTTTAAAATATTCAGAGGAAAAAAATTCAACTTAAAAAGATTCAGTGGGAAAAGAAGCAGACTCAACATCCGGGTAAACGGGGAGAAGCAATCGATCCCTGTTCTCAATTCATCAACGGCAGCCAAACAGACTAATGGCCTGTTTATGGTCGGAAACCAGGTCGTCTGCGTGTGTGTCGCAGTTACCGCAGACATGCCCCCCCCCCCCCCCCTTAAGGCGGTAGCATGGTTGCCGCGTCTGTCACGGCGGTGTCGGACCGTGACGTCAAAATGACGTTTCTGGCCTGGCGCTTCCCTTGAAAAGACGGCGCAGCGCGTTGTCATGCACCAGTAGATTTTTGTAACTTGGCGGCGCCGAGCACAACGAACCGGATGGACCGATGTGAGACCAGGCTCAGTGAGGAGGTGCGTTTGTACAGGCAGCTGTATGAAACTGCAGTGAAACAGCACAGGGAGCACGTAAACTCCCCAAACTGGTGCACAGAGATGGGCAGAACTTTGGGGAAAGAGGGAGAGTTCTGTAAGAATGTGTGGAAGAAGCTACGGGACAGATAGGTGAAGGCAAAGAAGAGGGCAGAGACTCTGTTGATGCCGGGGGCTTCAAACCTTCACCTCTATTAACTGAATTAAAAAATTAAAATGATCCGAAAACTGCAGCAGTATCATTAATTACAGTATTCCTGCTCTTGACAGCGGCATTGTTTTCTTCTCCACTGTCGTGGTTGTAGAGTAGAGGTAACCTTAACGTAGCAGCGGCACCTCTGTGACGGAGAAAATTGCAACTACTGGCGCGCAACGACTTGCGCCACTATATAGGGTCCTATGGCGGGCACGAACTCGTGACGTCATCAACACCGCTCGCGCGAGCGGACGCGGCAACCATGCTAGAGCCTTTACGCAGACACTCTGATGCACCTCCCCAAAACTGTAACTCACCGCAGACAGTGCCGCAGACATCGCCGCAGGGAGGAGAGAAAGGAGGCCTCTGATTGGTCAACTCTACATCCGCTCTACTCTATGCGTATTTCCAGTTTGCTAACCGGCTAATGGTGACGCTAACCGTGCTAACCGTGAGGATTCTTTCCCTCTCTGCCAGCTCCAGTAGTAGCAATATTTCTTCGATTTCTAGATCGATCAGCTGCATCTCAATCAAAGTGCGCATTCGTCCAGTCGCCATTGTTGTTGAATGACCTCCGTAACCGGAAGAGAAACACGCCACCCACCACACCCACAATCCTAGCTTGTTCGTGATTGTCCCTCTTGCATTGTGGCGTGGAATTAACATAGCGCAGACCGCGCTTCAAAATTGGGCATAAATCAAAAATAACTGCGTCATGTCTGCGACACACTGCAGCGAGAGTATACACGGCCCTTTACACTCCATTGGTCAGATCAGCTCAATAGATATTAAGTCATATCTATCACTCAATTTTACTAACACAAATGGCAAATAAAGTAAACTCACTCACCGAAGCGGCATCACCTGTTGGTGGACATGGCTGATCTGTTTCTCCCTGTTTACCCGGATGTTGAGTCTGGTTCTTTTTCCACTGATTTTTTTTAGGTGTTGAATTTTTTTACACTGATTTTTGTTATTAGAAATGGATTTTTTTTTAATTCATATTCAAACTCTGATGGCACAGTTAAACTTCCATAAACCCAGTCCTCATCACTGCCGGTTTCCATTCAGACCCCCCTGTGCTCCATCTCCCTCCACCTTTTCTCCGTCACCTCTGCGGGGGGTTGAGATCGCCGCCCTGTTTGAAGAGAAAGACATAAACACAGATACGATGTATTTAAAGCATTTACTCCGGCCTTCTGAAGGAGAGGACGCCTTCATTTAACGGCTGACTCGCAGAGTAGTGGACTGAACAAAGATCGGATGTGTTGAAGCAGACTTTTGACTTGTTTTATTCGAGGTTAAACCATTATAACGGTGCACTTACAGGCTGTGTGTGTGTGTGTCAGGTCTGCTAGCATCGGTACCAACGATCCAGGAGGAGGCAGAACCACCGATGACGGACGAGTCTCAAACAAGCAGTGGTCCTGGTATGAGGCATATTGTGTCCTCTGAGGTGGAAAGTGTTTAAAGATGAGCTGTGAAGCGTGCTGACGGTCCTCTTCTTCTCAGATTCCCCTCACAGAGACGCCGCCGACTGTGAAGCGGCCGGCTGCTCGACGGCGCCCGATTCCTCCACCTCGGTGCCACACCCGCTGCAGGAGTACGAAGCCCCGAGTCCCTGCAGCTCCTCGTGTTCTCCCTCTGAGCCCAGCAATCCTCTTTCCCCGGCCTCGGCCGCGGGCCGCAGCGCTTCGTCCAGGTCCAAACCCAACTCTCCTTCCTCGCCCTGTTCCAGCTTCTCCCCGTCCCCCAGCCCGTCCGCCGGCCCCACTCAGGCCTTCTCTGCGGGGCCCAGGAGGAAAGGCTTCACGCGCAAAGTCCGGCGCAGCCACAGGCAGCGAGGGCGCCAGTGCTGCCCGCCGGCGGCCAGAAACGAGAGGGAGGAGGCCAAAGAGGAGGAGGAGAGGATGGAGGAGACGGTGGAGGAGGAGGAGCAGAGGATGGAGCAGAGGATGGAGCAGGAGACGGCTGGTCTGCAGCAGTGAAACCAGGTGAGAAACCAGGTGAGAATCCAGGGAAAACTTTCCTGGACAAAGAAACAGAGGATCCAGCTGGTTTGGATCCCTCCTGCATGGAAACACTCAGCTGCTCCGTTCAGGCTCCAAACCTCCATCTTTCAATAAAAACTAGGGCTGGGCAAGTTAACTCGTTAATTGTTTAACGCCGATAAATGTTTAATCGCGGATTAACGCAGGTTTTATTATTTTATTTTTGTAAAAGTCTTTCGCTCTCACAGGCTTTTATTTTGTAAAAGTCTGTTACTCACAGGCTTTTATTTTGTAAAAGTCTGTTACTCACAGGCTTTTATTCTGTAAAAGTCTGTTGCTCACAGGCTTTTATTCTGTAAAAGTCTGTTACTCACAGGCTTTTATTCTGTAAAAGTCTGTTACTCACAGGCTTTTATTTTGTAAAAGTCTGCTGCTGTGGAACAGGAAAAGAAAGTAATCGGCGGATCCACCAAACATGGAGAAGGGTACGGAACTTTTACTCGGCCATTTTCATTTTAAAGTTCTTCCAGACGGCGGAGTGGACAGAACCAAAGTCATCTGTAAACTCTGCCAAGTTGAATTGTCTTCTCAGCGTAGTAGTTCCAGTCTAAAATATCACTTAAAGGCAAAACACACAACTGATAGCAGCAAGTCATTCAAGGAAACAGACAGTGGAGCGAGGCTTCTACATAAAAACTACAGAAAGATGCTGATGTTAAAAGTGTGTTTGCACAACAAATGTTATGGCACTTTCATTCATATGGCAGCACATTTAAAATAAAGCTAAATGCTAAAAGCTATACGCTACTTTTGGATTCATTTTTGGATTCTGCGTACAAATGAGATTAATCGTGATTAATCAGGGAAATTATGTGATTAATTAGATTAAAAATGTTAATCGTTGCCCAGCACTAATAAAAACACCGAAGTGTTCATTAATCCTGCTGAACTCCCCATAAAGCTGCTGTCACATGTTTTTCTGGTTCTTCGGTCAGAAACTGGGACTGATAATCAGCCCATTAAGTCAGCTCACTGAAAGCGTTCGCAGACTGTGGCTCTGCTCTAATAAAATCCTGATTTCAGAACCACAGCTGATTATTACTTTGAGATGCCCCAGAGACCTCATCTGAATGTTTGCACACTAAATGTCTTTTTCACCGAGAATCCAACTCTCAAAGATGGTTTCTTCCACGCTGAAAAGGAACCGAACATTTATACCAGGTCACACAGGATTTCATGCACGCCATATAATCTCTGTATGAAATGTGATGAGAGGCAGCTCAGCTGTGCATTTATGAAGCTGGAGTGCTGCTTGGCTTCGAGTTCAGTGCACCAAAAACACCCTGAGCCATTTATTTAGGCTGTGTTCGAAACCGCATACTTCTCCTCCTACTCATACTAACTTTCTGAGTTAGTATGCGAGTTTGAATAAGCAGAAGTTCCCGGATGCACATTAGATTCTCCTAAATGTTGGGTATGCATCATGAGGTTACTACTCATACTCAAACTACCCAAGATGCAACGTAACGTGACGTCGCCGATCGTCATTTCCTGTCAAAACGGCAGTTTCAAGCTAGCTACAACGAGGGTAGGTTCACTTCCTGTTTTCAAAACAAAAGCACCAATTGTATGGTAATGGCTTTCCCTATGATAAAAGCCAACGGGTATTTTATTTTGTGAAAATAACAGGAAGTGCGTTGCTCACTGTGGCTAGCTTTAGTAGCGCCGAATTCGTGGGAACAAAATTGTAAATAGCCGGTATTTTGTCAGGTTTTCAACACGTTGGGGATCTAAACGACTACTTTCTCACCTGAAAATGTTTCAAAATCTTGCTAAAGTTTACAGAGTTTAGAGCTTAAAGGTAGGGTAGGAGATCCTGGATTTTGAGTCCAGCGAAGCTGCATTTTGAAAATACACAGGTAAAAAGTCCCAACCCCTTTCTTCACTTTCCCCCTCAAGACACGCCTCTAGAGTACATGAACATGCACGAAGGTGCACGAGCAAGCATCGATCGTTGCCGTATTTAGTATTTAGTATATGTTAACTATACGTTTAATAATGCTAGGTGCTAGCCAAGCTGGCTCTAGTTTAGCTTCCTGCCAAGCTTCTGGACGCGTAATTAGTTCACGGAGCAGGGTACGTGCACAGGGGGGGAGGGGTAGATTGCAGTTTGATTGACGGCATCAGTATCCAATCATCGTGAACGGTCCGTTCAGTATGATTGGATACTGTTTTTCCTAGATTGTACGTTCCAGAGGCCACTAAAACTTTTCATATTTGTGTCAAAACGTTTAATTAATTGGTTGCAATGGGGGTGTGAAGAGTATTTCAAGCAATATGTAAAAAAATGTTCCAGAAAAAGAACACCTACCCCGCCTTTAAGGGAAATCAGCTCCAGGCCGGCTGCTTTCGGCTCGGGCAGGAGCGAAATGCATTGTGGGTAAACGCTCTGCATACTGTCTGATCCATGAGTATGCAGTTTCGAACACAACCTTAGTGTTCATTTCACCCCAACCTGCAGCGTCTCCACCTGTTAACCACGTGACTCTGCTTCGTCCTCAGGTGGACCTTCAGGGAGCGGCCTGCACACATCAGCCGGACGCCCGGGCTCAGAGCAGTGTTCTGGATATGTGGACAACATCATCCCAAACAGAAGCATGCACACAACACAACAAGGGGAACCGGTGCGGCAGCGTCTTCAATAAGCGTTTAGATAAGTTCCTGCACCATGAAACATCTGGAGAAGAACTCTTCTCCTGCACCGTGAAACATCTGGAGAAGAACTCTTCTCCTGCACCGTGAAACATCTGGAGAAGAACTCTTCTCCTGCACCGTGAAACATCTGGAGAAGAACTCTTCTCCTGCACCGTGAAACATCTGGAGAAGAACTCTTCTCCTGCACCGTGAAACATCTGGAGAAGAACTCTTCTCCTGCACCGTGAAACATCTGGAGAAGAACTCTTCTCCTGCACTGTGAAACATCTGGAGAAGAACTCTTCTCCTGCACCGTGAAACATCTGGAGAAGAACTCTTCTCCTGCACCGTGAAACATCTGGAGAAGAACTCTTCTCCTGCACCGTGAAACATCTGGAGAAGAACTCTTCTCCTGCACCGTGAAACATCTGGAGAAGAACTCTTCTCCTGCACCGTGAAACATCTGGAGAAGAACTCTTCTCCTGCACCAGGAAACATCTGGAGAAGAACTCTTCTCCTGCACCAGGAAACATCTGGAGAAGAACTCTTCTCCTGCACCGTGAAACATCTGGAGAAGAACTCTTCTCCTGCACTGTGAAACATCTGGAGAAGAACTCTTCTCCTGCACCGTGAAACATCTGGAGAAGAACTCTTCTCCTGCACCAGGAAACATCTGGAGAAGAACTCTTCTCCTGCACCAGGAAACATCTGAAACCTCTGACACACATGAGCTGCAGCTCCTCACACTAAACTGTCCTGATTGTGACCCGCTCCGGTCATTTCTGTCCTGCCGACTCCGTTTGGAGGCTCTGACTCTTTGCTCCGGTCGTTCCTTCCTCATATTCACTCAGAACCAGTTAATTCTGGGTGCTTTCAGACCAAAAAAACGGACCTTTTCTTCTTCTGTGGCAGCCCTGGGAGTCGGTCCTGCGTCCCGGGGTCTCACGTTCCTCCAGCCTGCACTCCGCAGGCCTGCAGCTTCACACACTGTGGGACGTCGGGTTCAGACTTCTGTCCGTCGGTTAAAAGAATTCATCTCATCTTAAAAAATGTTAAAACGGGGAAAAAACCTCAGAAACGTCTTCAGATGAAGGAATTTGTTCTTTGCCCCCTAACCCCCCCAACAGCCCTGCACATGCACAGCCGTACGCATGAATTTGTCGTCACATTGAAGAGGCCACGAAAATGTCACGGGAAACGTTGTAAACTGCGCTATAAGACGGACTTTAATGATCCCACAGGGTGGAAATATAAGTGAACCGCGGGCAGAACGGCACAAAAGAAGCATTACACAGTTATAGAACCGGCACCTTCATTTATAAAAGACATGAATAACTGCAAATGTCTGGTATCTCAGCCTCCAGGTGCAAAAAGAAATGAGTCTTAGGGTTCACAAACTTCCCTAAAGTCACTTTTAAAACAGCTAAGGCTGCAGATTTTTTTATTTATTTTTTTTGCTCATTTCAGATATTATTTATCTTTAGTGACTGTTTTCAGCATCAGGCAGTCGGTGTACAGTCTTTTCTTCTTTGGCTCCTCCTTTGTGATGACATCACCTGGGTGTGAGCTGTGATTGGCCGGCGTTTATGGCTCGATAATCGGGACAGAAGCTTCCAGCAGTCTGAACCCGATGTTTTTGGAGGAGAAAGCTCCCGTTAGTTTGTTCCTTTCAGGTCTCCATGTTAAATAAAATCACACCAACGAAACGCCACACATTTATATTTAATGTGAATATTTTGAAGAAATATCCGATATTTTTACTAGCCGCAGTGTTTATTAGGGAACATAATGTTGTTTTTTTTAGTCCATCAATCCCCGTCCGGTGGCTGGGTCGTTTGTCTGTGCAGGTATAGCAAATTGCTAATTAAAAGAGTTTAAATCAACACGGTGACAGTAGATCCTGCAGCTGCGGAGCAGGGAGGACGGGAGGAAGTTCACTCTTTGCCATATTTGTTGTCTGACAACTGAAAATGCTGCTTGTTGTGACCTGAATGTAGAGAAAAAAAACATGCTTTGTTGTTCTCCCCACATATTTATCTGTTTGTACATAAAATGTTTAAAACCTTAACCTGTCTGAGTGTGATGAGACTTTAACAAAGAGCGATACCAGAAGTGTCCTCCAGGGGGCAGCAAACCCAGCCCGTACAGCACAGAATCTGAGTCAGAACCAGAGTTAGTTCAGTTCTGAGCAGCTTTAAAGTGAATATCTGCAGATGTTTCCATGGTAACAGCTGCAGAGATTCACTGAAACATGTTCCAACATGAACATAAACCCAGAATCTGAGTCAGAACCAGAGTTAGTTCAGTTCTGAGCAGCTTTAAAGTGAATATCTGCAGATGTTTCCATGGTAACAGCTGCAGAGATTTATTTGCTGCACAAATCAAATTTAATTGAATTAACTATATAAAAAGTATACTATATGTAACTATATATAGAATATATATAAAAATCTATAAACTATATGTAACTATTTATAATCTATATGTAACTATTAACTATATGTGACTATATGTAACAATATATAACTATAAATTATATGTAACTATCTATAATCATATGTAACTATATATAATCTATATGTAACTATATATAATTATCTATAAACTATATGTAACTATAAACTTTATGTAACTATTAACTATGCGACTACATATAATCTATATGTAACTATATATCACTATCTATAAACTATATGTAACTATCTATAAACTTTATGTAACTATTAACTATGCGACTACATATAATCTATATGTAACTATATATCACTATCTATAAACTATATGTAACTATCTATAAACTTTATGTAACTATATATAATCATATGTAACTATATATAAACTATATGTAACTATCTATAAACTTTATGTGACTATATAATCTATATGTAACTATATAATCTATATATAACTATAAACTATATGTAACTAGCTATAAACTATATGTAACTATATATATCTATAAACTATGTAACTATATATATCTATAAACTATATATAATCTATATGTAACTAGCTATAAACTATATGTAACTATCTATAAACTTTATGTAACTATATATATAGAATATATATAAAAAATCTATGAACTATATGTAACTATTAACTATATGTGACTATATATAACTATATTCAATCATCCAGAATTATTACCAGGGCAATTCCGTATGTTAGAAAACAAACAGTGTAAAATCATGGAGATTTCTGCGAGATAAGAGTAATAGCGTCAGAGCAGATCACTTACCGTAACTATGGTTACCTCAGGTTTGACTGTCTCCCGCCAGGCAGCTCGCCTGTGGTAAGATGGCCGACTTGTGCGGACGTTCTAAACTCAGACGTAACACATCTAGCCATTCTATACACATCTATGGAAACAACAACACAGAGGAGGAGAACATGTTTGAAGTTTGAGGAAGACTGGATGACTAAACAAATCTGGTCTGTTGGACACATAATGGATGATAATGGAAACATACTTGAATTGAATGATTTTAATGCTAAATATAGCATGAGTTGTTCCAGTGAGACTTATGGGAAAGTCATACAGAATATCCCACAAGTCCTTATCCAATCAGTAAAGAACAATATCTTGAACATTCCAACTCCAAATTTACATCAAATAAAGTTAGATGATTTGGACCTAGTAAGTGAAAAATGTAACAATAACTTTTTAAGACAGTCAGTAAACACCTTATAGTTATAGCAAGAAGCTCATTCATTCTTAGAGATTATAACAAATGTGAAAAATCAACTATTCGGACAAAATACTTAAAATTCCCAGTTCCCCCAAAATGTAAAGAAGTTCATTTAAAAACATATAAACAACATATATCCTTCAAATGAATTTTTAAAAATATTTCAATTTGTTGTAGAAAACTGTTATAATTGCAAAACAAATCTGGAAACAACATGTTTTATGAATGTGAGACCCATGAATCTCCCCATGAATAATTATGGTCCAGTTCCATAAACACTGATTTCTGCTCTTTTCTAAACATCCAAGTAGGCGTAATCCTCCAAGATTAAAAAAACCAGAGTTCTTGGTAAATAACCTCATCATCATCACTAAATATTATATTCACAAGTGTCGATATGCCAAATCCCCACCTTCATGGCTTACATTAAGTCCTTACCCCCCCCCCCCCCGTAACTGTTTAGAATGGATTTACCTTTTCTTTTCTCCTCGTTGTTTTATGATTTATTATCCCTTTTTTATCTTGTGCATCTAAGATCTTTCAATATTTATTTTTCTATAAGAGATAGCCCACACTACAATCATTTATTTTCTTTCAGTTTGTGCTATATGAGTCTGTGTGAATATGTGAAGTTAAGAAAACACAAACTGTTTACTGTCAGTGTGACATGTTTAAATAAAAACAATGTGAAAAATGTTTGAGGTTTGAGAAACCCAGGCTGCTTCCACACGTGGTCCTAAATCAGATTCATATCTGAGGTTTTGCACAGCGACCTCAGCCAACCTTTGCCTCATCTCAGTGAGACAGACGCCACAGCTCTGCACCGGAGGAGGCGGCGTGCACAGCTCTGCACCGGAGGAGGCGGCGTGCACAGCTCTGCACCGGAGGAGGCGGCGTGCACAGCTCTGCACCGGAGGAGGCGGCGTGCACAGCTCTGACGCCTTTTGCATTTTAGATTCTTGATTTTGTGGCTCCTAAATGAGTTGACACATGCTGACAGGTGTCCATGAGTCGGGACAGATGTGGGTTCTGATGGTTCTTTTCCTCAGAGACAGCCAGGATGGCCCCTTTTATCAAAACTTTGCTTTCTTCTCCTGAACCGCGTTGGTTCCTCTGGGTGCAGGCAGGCTTCAGAGCTCAGCGTTCACCGTAGAACTCGCATCATTGTTCTCACTCTGTAAGCAGACAACTGTTTGCACCTGGCTCAGCTTTGTAATGTCCCTTTAATCCTCTGATAAAAGCTGATCCTGAAGTTAGTTGTAGACTGGAGCAGAACTGATTGGGGTAAAGAACATGTTCTTGTCTACATAGATGGTGATCTTTATCAGAAGGCCAGCATCCATCTTTTAAGAAGCGGGTGGGTCTGCAGGACAGACGGATGAAGGATGGAGACGTGTCTCTGATTCTGAGGACAGAGGAACATATGAGTGTCCAGTCGTCCAGGAAGAAACGAATGATGGAAAGATATCTGATCCCAGCAGCACCATCCTGGCAGTTGTTGAACCAGCAGGTGAGTGTGAGTGTGTCTCTGGATCAGAGCTGAAGCAGCTTCCTGGTTGTTGATGTGAGAGGGAAACATCTCAGATCAGATGTTTCAGGTGTTTTCTAAAGAAATGTTGCTGATGAGACTCTGTAGAAAGCAGCTGGTCTGAGTGCAGGAGATGATGTGGGACAGCAGTTAGAAGAGGAAATGTTCTTCAGTCATCACCCACCTGACAGCTGGTAACCACATCTGTTTCTGACCTGCAGGGACGGAGGGTGGAGGAGAGAAGGAAGGAGGAGGAGAGGGTGGAGGAGAGAAGGAAGGAGGAGAGAAGGAAGGAGGAGAGAAGGGAGGAGGAGAGAAGGAAGGAGGAGAGGGTGGAGGAGAGAAGGAAGGAGGAGAGAAGGAAGGAGGACAGAAGGAAGGAGGAGAGAAGGAAGGAGGAGAGGGTGGAGGAGAGAAGGAAGGAGGAGAGAAGGAAGGAGGACAGAAGGAAGGAGGAGAGAAGGAAGGAGGAGAGGGTGGAGGAGAGAAGGAAGGAGGAGAGAAGGAAGGAGGACAGAAGGAAGGAGGAGAGAAGGAAGGAGGAGGAGAGGGTGGAGGAGAGAAGGAAGGAGGACAGAAGGAAGGAGGAGAGAAGGAAAAAGGAGGAGAGAAGGAAGGAGGAGAGGGTGGAGGAGAGAAGGAAGGAGGAGAGAAGGAAGGAGGAGGAGAGGGTGGAGGAGAGAAGGAAGGAGGACAGAAGGGAGGAGGAGAGAAGGAAAAAGGAGGAGAGAAGGAAGGAGGAGAGGGTGGAGGAGAGAAGGAAGGAGGAGAGAAGGAAGGAGGACAGAAGGAAGGAGGAGAGAAGGAAGGAGGAGAGGGTGGAGGAGAGAAGGAAGGAGGAGAGAAGGAAGGAGGACAGAAGGAAGGAGGAGAGAAGGAAGGAGGAGAGGGTGGAGGAGAGAAGGAAGGAGGAGAGAAGGAAGGAGGACAGAAGGAAGGAGGAGAGAAGGAAGGAGGAGGAGAGGGTGGAGGAGAGAAGGAAGGAGGACAGAAGGAAGGAGGAGAGAAGGAAGGAGGAGAGAAGGGAGGAGGAGAGAAGGAAGGAGGAGAGAAGGGAGGAGGAGAGAAGGAAGGAGGAGAGAAGGGAGGAGGAGAGAAGGAAGGAGGAGAGAAGGAAGGAGGAGAGAAGGGAGGGGGAGAGAAGGGAGGAGGAGAGAAGGAAGGAGGAGGAGAGGGAGGAGGAGAGAAGGAAGAAGGAGAAGAGGGTGGAGGAGAGAAGGGAGGAGGAGAGAAGGAAGGAGGAGAGAAGGAAGGAGGACAGAAGGAAGGAGGACAGAAGGAAGGAGGAGAGAAGGGAGGAGGACAGAAGGAAGGAGGACAGAAGGAAGGAGGAGAGAAGGAAGGAGGAGAGGGTGGAGGATCCCATCCACAATTTTCAAACTTTTTCCCATTTTGCCGGAATACCTTTCGACTAATGAGAGCCAAACGTGATTGCACACCGATCGAGGTCGTTGCGCACGCAGCGGTGTGCTTTCTATGCCGGTCGGACCATCGCTGCTAGACTAGTAGCGAACCGAAATTTTCGTTTTTACAGCTTCTTCTAAAGAATATGAAAGCAAACTGAAAACTTTGTTCATTTAATATTTCCCAGCCTGTTCTTTTCTTTTGAAGTTGAATCTGAAAGTTTTCTTCTTTTAGCCAAAGTATATGTGCCTCTACTTAAAAAGAGGTTCTGTGTACTTTAGCAGCCTCTGAAGGAGAGTCAGAAAGCATCAGTCATACCTGAACACACCTGTTCTAACGCACAGACAGCAGAGAAATGTTTTCAGATCAGTTTGTTGTTCATTAACATGGAGGTGTGTTCTAACATGAACTCCACCTTCCTGTCCCGCCTCCATCACAGCTGGACTCTGCTCTGACTGCTTCCAGGAAACAGCTCACCTGTGTCTCAGTCTGTGGAGCGGAGAGGCTTCTTCTTCTTCTTCTTCTTCAGCTCTGAACAAAGTGTAAGTTCAAACTTTCCTGTTTGTTTCTGCTCTGAAATGTTGGAGAACATGTTCACTTCTTATTTCAGAACAAACTTTGATCAGTTTGTCTTTGAAGACAAATCTACACGATGATCAGCTTATTGATTAACTGGTGTGGTGGAAATTTTAGTAAGGCACAGAGTCGGTTATTCTCTACTGAGGAGATTAGCGTTTAATAATATCTTGAAAGACAGAACAGTACAAGGTACAGAGCTGCTCTGACCACTGAGACAAAAACTATTCAGTTATAACGCACATTGCTGCGTCATCGCTCCTCGGGTGTAGGTGAGCGTTCTTATATATTAACTTACCTTGCCAACCTTTCATCCCTAACTAGAGTTAAGGTTGCCCAGACACGGCTGTAAAAACCAACTTCACCCCCCCTAAAGTACAGCTTCAAGACAAGTCTGCTGAAGACAGCATTTTCATTTTTATCAAGGTCCTGTTTAAAATACAGCGTTTATGGCATTTTCAAAATGGCCTCGGTAAGTGCTTTTCAATACATTCTCCCATTGCATTGTGGGTATTTTCAAACTTCCCCTCACTATCAGATTAAAGGAGAGAAAGAGGCGGCAGAAGCCAGCGGTGTAATTTTCATTCGGCTACTATTTTTATGGCAGTTTTAAAATCATTTTGCACCTGAATTTGATGACTTTAGGCCTTTATAAAGGAAATGGAGAGGCGACCTCTGGGCTCAGAGGCAATTTGTGATAAATCTGTGAGGCAGAGCTCAATAAGTGTGACTTTGTGTGAAAGAAGACAAAAATGCCTACGTTTTGAAGTAAAATTAGTCCAGATTGGGCAGATATTTCAGACACGAGAGACATTTGTTCAAGGAATTGGTGCAGTATCGAATTTAGAGTGAGAAGCAGAGTGGGAGAGACACCTCGGCCGAGATGTAGTCTCCCTAAAACATAAACTGCCGTTGTGTCAAAGCTGTATAATGTATCAACAAACCCTTTGGTTCAGTTAAAGCCGAGAGTCTCCTGTCACATAAAAACTTTGAATGAGGTCTGTGTTATGGTTTATAGCTGAGTAAAAAAGGCCTCTAAAATAGGCCATTTAAAATTGGCCCATAGGCCAAAATGGGCCATCCACAATTTTCCCACTTTTTCCCATTTTGCCGGAATCCCTTTTGACTAATGAGAGCCAAACATCATTGCACACTGATCGAGGTCGTTGCGCACGCAGCGGTGTGCTTTTTATGCCGGTCGGACCATCGCTGCTAGACTAGTAGCGAACCGAAATTCATGACAGAAACGGAAGAATAACAGTCCAGCACAGCAGTAATATGTGTGTCTAATGCCTTCGGCATCGGCACCCATAATAACCAGTAACACTTGGTTTTATTGATTGGTCTGAATATGTGAAAACCCTCATTCAAAGACCTCGATGGAGCGGCAGCAGAGTAACCGGGTCACCTGCAGGTCTCGGTTCCACCTCCAGATGCTGAAAACTAGTTCCCGACGTACTGCGCTCGTGCCACGGCGTTCCCCCGGGAAGTTTGAAGCCAAAACTTAGTTTCTACAGCTTCTTCTAAAGAATGAGAAAGCAAACTGAAAACTTTGTTCATTTAATATTTCCCAGCCTGTTCTTTTCTTGTGAAGTTGAATCTGAAAGTTTTCTTCTTGTAGCCAAAGTATATGTGCCTCTACTTAAAGAGAGGTTCTGTGTACTTTAGCAGCCTCTGAAGGAGAGTCAGAAACCATCAGTCATACCTGAACACACCTGTTCTAACGCACAGACAGCAGAGAAATGTTTTCAGATCAGTTTGTTGTTCATTAACATGGAGGTGTGTTCTAACATGAACTCCACCTTCCTGTCCCGCCTCCATCACAGCTGGACTCTGCTCTGACTGCTTCCAGGAAACAGCTCACCTGTGTCTCAGTCTGTGGAGCGGAGAGGCTTCTTCTTCTTCTTCTTCTTCTTCTTCTTCAGCTCTGAACAAAGTGTAAGTTCAAACTTTCCTGTTTGTTTCTGCTCTGAAATGTTGGAGAACACGTTCACTTCTTATTTCAGAACAAACTTTGATCAGTTTGTCTTTGAAGACAAATCTACACGATGATCAGCTTATTGATTAACTGGTGTGGTGGAAATTTTAGTAAGGCACAGAGTCGGTTATTCTCTACTGAGGAGATTAGCGTTTAATAATATCTTGAAAGGCAGAACAGTACAAGGTACAGAGCTGCTCTGACCACTGAGACAAAAACTATTCAGTTATAACGCACATTGCTGCGTCATCGCTCCTCGGGTGTAGGTGAGCGTTCTTATTTATTAACTTACCTTGCCAACCTTTCATCCCTAACTAGAGTTAAGGTTGCCCAGAGACGGCTGTAAAAACAGCTTCACCCCCCCCAGGGCTGGACTGGGGAAATTTTTCAGGCCGGGCATTTTTAACCAAGACCAGGCCATCACCAGGTATTGAAGGGGAAAAAAATTAAGTGCGCTGTGACAGCATGTTTTTTTTTTTGTCCCTTAACCACTGTTTCCACTCACTAATACAAAATTATTATGACTTGATCAGGTGCAGTGACAATGCATCCTCGTTCATATTTCACCAAAAATCATTCCCTTCCAAACATCAAAACCAATCAGATAAAATAGATATAAAGTATATAATATCACTGCAAATATTGAATATCATTTTTTTGGATGAATATTATTTTAAATCATTCAACAAAACTTGGATTTAAATTCTTCTTTTTGTTTGACAGTCCACAGGTCTGGCCAGTCACTACTGATGTCTCCAGAGAAACAGCTAAAATGATGCATGCATCACACATCTCACACCCACTCACACTATTGTGATGACAATATTCACCAGCAGGACATACGCATCCCCCCTCTTTACATTAACAATCTGGGCAAAGTGAGGCTCCACTTCTATAAAGTGGAGATGCATTTAGCTGCCTTTGAATACTGACCTGGTGGTGGTAGCCTGGCTCCTTGTGTCTGCCCACACTGACCTGCTTCAGGTTGGGAGCTGCCAGGGCTGCTGGTTTCATGGCTGGGGCCTGATCTGGGTCTGACTTGTGCTTCTTTACAAAGAAGTCTTTTCATTGTTATCTGTCCCTACACAAAATAAGACAGCCGGGTTAAACCTCAATATTGTGTTCATCTTAAACTCTTTGTCTCCATTCTTGTGCTTTAACTTACTTTAAAACCAACTCCAAGCCGAGCTGCTATAAAATTAAACTAGATCATGTAGGTCAGTCAGGTGAAGTAGCTTAGCTAAAGTTATACTTTTATACCTTTATAATAACAAAAAAGCTTTTCATCAGTTTCATCTAACGTTACAGTTATGAAATCCTTATGAACTGTGTTGATTATACACTTACTGAAAACCAACAATGATTAAAGTGCTACATAATAGCTTCATGCTAACGTGACATTAGCCTTTCATAACTTTAGCCTACTCGTTTAGCCTAACAATTGGCAACTAAATATCTTCTCTAAATGTGCAATCTTTAAAAACAATGATTCATTTGGAAATCATATTAAAACTTAACTCAAAATGATGTATTCCAGGTAAGTAGGTTCACTGACAGTACAACAGGACACTCTCTATGCCTGCTCCTCATTTCAAAGACGCCGCGTTTCTCACTCATCTTGCAACGAGACTTGCCTGTCAATCAACTGGAGTGACACCTGAGGTGTCCAATCAGGTTCCAGAGGTGGCCGTTCGGGAGCCGAGTCAAAAGAGCCGAGCTTCGCCCCTGGCCTGCCCCTCACCTCATTGGCCCAGGCTTAAATCAATCATGACTAAAGGGCCGCTCTACCAGTTTATGCACCAATAGGAGGGTTTATATACCGTTATCCACATATTGTTTTAAATCTTTATTATATTATATTTCGTAAAAAAAAAAAAAAAAAAAAAGCGCAGGCCAGTAAGTCATCAGGCCAGCGGGCAAATGCCCGGTATGCCTTACTATCAGTCCAGCGGTGACCCCCCCCCCCTAAACTACAGTTTTATCATTTTAACGAGGGGAACCAGAGCCAATCAGAGGAGGAGCAGCTGATCTTTTTAATAAATGATGGAGAGGAGGATGTGAGCTGCTGTGCAGATGAATGATGTGTGTTTCCTCTGCAGAAGAAGGTAGAAAGTGTGTGTGAGCTGCTGTGAGTTCAGCAGCATGCATCAGAGTGAGGACACTGAAACCTCTCTGTGTGGGGAACATGACAGCCAGAGCAAAGCTCAGAGGTGAGGTGACCATCTCTAACTGTCCATGACTCTCCTCCATGTCCCAGCTCAGCGCTCACAGCACCAAACCACCTTTATTCACAGGAAGGGACAGAGACCTGGACCCAGGAGGGGGTCCTCACAGAGCCACTTGCTAAAGGATCACCCACTTTTCAGCTTACAGGCCTCGAAAGCAGAGTAAGTTAGCATCAGGTCATTGATTTAGAGGTTATTAAGTATATCATGCATGCAGGCTGAAAAGTGTTTTTTTTCCATCAGGATCCACCAGGAACCTGAACCTGAACCTGAACCTGAACCTGAACCTGAACCTGAACCTGAACCAGAACCTGAACCTGAACCCAGCTGTGTGTCCTTTAAGAGCGACCGGTCGATGGATAATCCTATTGTCTTCAAATCAGCCCAACATCCGTCCCCTCAGAGGTGAGCTGAGTGTAAATGCTGTAACAGAGTAAAATGCAGCAGCTGAGGGTCGCTGGTGATTGGTCTGAATCTGAGGGTTAAAAGCCTCAGAGTGTGTGTGTTTATCAGCATTGAGCTCTGTAAGATCACAGAGCTGCCACCAGGGGGAGCTGTAACATTGTTCCACAGCAGCCACACTGACTCTCTGACCGGCCGTCTCACTGCAGACTCAAACACTATCACTGATACTTTAGTTTGACGAAAACAAGTGTTTTTCTGTCAGGATCCATCACAGTCTCGGACCTGGACCCAGCTGTGTGTCCATGAAGAGTGACTGGTCAATGGATAATCCTATTGTCTTCAAATCAGCCCAACATCCGTCCCCTCAGAGGTGAGCTGAGTGTAAATGCTGTAACAGAGTAAAATGAGTCAGTTTGAACAGTTTTTACTCCAACATGTGTTTAATGTGAGCTCAGCTCTGCTTCACATCCATTTCTCTGTTCATATGTGAAGCGGTGTGTGTTGGATGTTTTCCACCAACACTGATGCAGGTGGTACAAATCTAAGGCCTGATATAGTCTTGTGGTCTAGGAGTAGAATGAGAGTCTGTTTCATAGAGCTGACTGTTCCTTGGGAGGAATTAGTAGCAGAAGCATATGAAAGGAAAAAGCTTAGGTATGTGGAGTTGGGGGCAGAAGCAGAGCAGCGAGGATGGAAGGTTAGAATCTGTCCAGTGGAAGTAGGATGTAGAGGATTTGTTGCAAAGTCTGTTGTCTCATTGTTGAGGGAGCTGGGTGTAAGTGGACAGAGTGTGAGGAAAATAGTGAAGGAAGTGTCAGATGAGGCAGTAAAGCCCAGTCAGTGGATTTGGATTAGAAGAAGCAATAGCAGCTGGGGGCCCAGCAGGGGGGGCACTTAGGGTAAACAGACTTTTGGAAGAAGCAAAGAAGAAGTTCAAGATATTTAAGTGGAGGGTGCGGCCCATGTGAGCCTTTTGAAACCAGGCGGCCATTTTAGGTGAGTTGGCCTGTATGGCCTTGTTTTTGCTGGCATTTTTAGTGACTGTTAGGACTGTTTAGGTGAGTTTGTCTGCTGAATCTACTGGTGTGTCTTGTCCTTCCTCCACCTCTGGCACCCTCTATACTTTCATTACCCCCTACCCGAACCAGGGTTTGAATCCCATTACTTGAGACTTGGATCAGTTGTTGACGTCTCTGATGAGACTAATTAGCTGCATCATGTGTGTGATGTGATGTTTTAGTTCAGACCTGCAGCTCTTTGTGAAAACAAAGGGAGAATATTGCTGAATATCTGTCCACTGATGTGGCTTCTTCACAGGATGCTGATTATGCAGTGAACAGGGCGGCTGATGCAGAAATATTATGTTTGTACTGATCTGATGAAAAACACTCAGAGCCAGTTAACATTTGGCATCAATGGAGTGTGAAGAATCTCAGTTTTCCAACAGGACGTCACATGTGCAGCCACTTCTATACAGCAGGAAGCTGTGCAGGAAGCAGCTGAGGGTCGCTGGTGATTGGTCTGAATCTGAGGGTTAAAAGCCTCAGAGTGTGTGTGTTTATCAGCATTGAGCTCTGTAAGATCACAGAGCTGCCACCAGGGGGAGCTGTAACATTGTTCCACAGCAGCCACACTGACTCTCTGACCGGCCGTCTCACTGCTGACTCAAACACTATCACTGATACTTTAGTTTGAAGAAAACAAGTGTTTTTCTGTCAGGATCCATCAGAGACCCGGACCTGGACCTGGACCTGGACCCAGCTGTGTGTCCATGCAGAGCGACTGGTCGATGGGTCAGCGTAATGACTTCAAATCAGCCCAACATCTGTCCCCTCAGAGGTGAGCTGAGTGTAAATGCTGTAACAGAGTAAAATGCAGCAGCTGAGGGTCTCTGGTGATCGGTCTGAATCTGAGGGTTAAAAGCCTCAGAGTGTGTGTGTTTATCAGCATTGAGCTCTGTAAGATCCCAGAGCTGCCACCAGGGGGAGCTGTAACATTGTTCCACAGCAGCCACACTGACTCTCTGACCGGCCGTCTCACTGCTGACTCAAACACTATCACTGATACTTTAGTTTGAAGAAAACAAGTGTTTTTCTGTCAGGATCCATCAGAGACCTGGACCCGGACCCGGACCTGGACCTGGACCCAGCTGTGTGTCCTTTAAGAGCGACTGGTCAATGGATAATCCTATTGTCTTCAAATCAGCCCAACATCCGTCCCCTCAGAGGTGAGCTGAGTGTAAATGCTGTAACAGAGTAAAATGAGTCAGTTTGAACAGTTTTTACTCCAACATGTGTTTAATGTGAGCTCAGCTCTGTTTCACATCCATTTCTCTGTTCATATGTGAAGCGGTGTGTGTTGGATGTTTTCCACCAACACTGATGGAGGTGGTACAAATCTAAGGCCTGATATAGTCTTGTGGTCTAGGAGCAGGGGCGTAGCACCAAATTTGGGGCCCCAGGAACAACCACTACCATGCATATTTGAACCAACATCGACCCTATGTTAGGCTTTTGGGACACTTGTATAGGCTAATAATTATTATGAAAATAAATACATTTGAGACAAATATGGCTTCTATTTCACAATCATGTGGTAGCCACCAAAATGAGAGATTATTTTTTAATTATTTGACTTCGGCTGCTATCAGGGCCGTAGCCAGGATTTAGGAATAGGCGAGGTCCATGATGCGCGCGCTGAAATTTTTACTATATATATATATATATATATATATATTAAATTATATAGTTTTTCATATATAGCAGTGTTGCCCATTGAGGCTAGTAGCAAAATAAACCATTATAATGTAACAAGAACCCATAGCTAAAAAGAACCTGATTATTTCCCAATGCAAGCATACAAATGTTTGGTACAAGCAAAGGCCATTTGGCCAGGCATAGAGTAAGGCTAACTAACCAATATAAAAAATAGAGTTAAATATAGATCGATAGATGCATATTGTAGGCTATAGCTGTTGCTAAATAACCTATAAATATTTATGGGCTATATTGAATTCATTACTAAATTGGATGTGAAAAATTGTCTCCAGCCTACATAAATGTGCATTGCTATAACAAGGTGCTGTCTTCTTTATTCACGAACCATGCATGACATTGATATAACAATCATATCATTCTAAAGAGCTCGAGCTGAGCTTTCCGTCAGTATATAGCAATCGCCGCTGCACTGCAGAGTGGCCGAGGAAATCGTTCGTCAAATTCGTCTAATTTTTCTATACTGATTACTCGTATGCAGCTACTATGTTGACGGTACTTTTCTCACCGACAACGGAGCGCGCACACGTGTTATACACACTGTTGGAAAGGGCAGAAACAGACCTTTCAAATGGTACCACGCAGTCACACATTCACGAAAGTGATGTCAACACAAACGTCAATTGAAACGTGTATGCGAAAACCGAGATAAAAAAAAACTAAAAAATCCCTGAAAATTACCGAGGTCCAGACCTAACTTTCCTCATAGCTGGCTACAGCCATGGGTGGTATCACAGTGGTATGCAACGGAATGTGAATGGGATAATCAGTTACTGTAGGCTGTAATTTTGACATTTGGGCTCACCTTTCTTGGGAAAGAAATCAGTAAGCAGTTGCTTTCCTTCATTTTGTCTCTCTTGCCTTTCTTTTCTTTTCTGAAAGCCTAATTTTTTTTTGGATGACATCTTTCATGTGCCGGCTGCTGCGTTTAATGCCCAATAATGAAGTGAGTGAAACTTTTGGCGCATGTACAATCAAAAGTCGGCCAGAGGGCGGACTAAACCAATGGGTACTGATAATGGGGGTGTCTGATATAGATTATAGCCTATTTGCAGGCTGGGATATACATTTCAACACATGTATTTCCAGAGAACATTGGATTTTTTTAAATTACCAGCATATATTGATATTATTTAAAAAATGATTTTTTGAAAACGAAAGAAGAAGAAAATTTCCCTTAGGGCCCCCCCTGTAGGCTGGACCCTGTGAATCAGTCTGACTTTTCCCCCCTGTTCGACGCCGCTGTCTAGGAGTAGAATGAGAGTCTGTTTCATAGAGCTGACTGTTCCTTGGGAGGAATTAGTAGCAGAAGCATATGAAAGGAAAAAGCTTAGATATGTGGAGTTGGGGGCAGAAGCAGAGCAGCGAGGATGGAAGGTTAGAATTTGTCCAGTGGAAGTAGGATGTAGAGGATTTGTTGCAAAGTCTGTTGTCTCATTGCTGAGGGAGCTGGGTGTAAGTGAACAGAGTGTGAGGAAAATAGTGAAGGAAATGTCAGATGAGGCAGTAAAGTCCAGTCAGTGGATTTGGATTAGAAGAAGCAATAGCAGCTGGGGGCCCAGCAGGGGGAGCACTTAGGGTAAACAGACTTTTGGAAGAAGCAAAGAAGAAGTTCCGGATATTTAAGTGGAGGGTGTGGCCCATGTGAGCCTTTTGAAACCAGGCGGCCATTTTAGGTGAGTTGGCCTGTATGGCTTTGTTTTTGCTGGTGTTTTTAGTGACTGTAGGACTGTTTAGGTGAGTTTGTCTGTTGAATCTGCTAGTGTGTCTTGTCCTGCCTCCACCTCTGGCAGCCTCTATACTTTCATTACCCCCTACCCGAACCAGGGTTTGCATCCCCACCCCGCTGTGACTGGTGTGCAGTTGGTGAGAGGCTGGGGTAGCTTGTGACTGTGGAAAAAAAAAGATGGTTGTTGTGGTGTGAGGAGCAGTGTTGGCTGGCATTAGGGGGTGACTCTGGGACGCCAGTGATCACTCTCTAGCCTCCTGGAGGTGTTGTGGGCCCAACTAGACGAAACACTGATGAAAGGAGGTTCCTTTCATCTTTTTACTTTAAATGGATGTCTCTGGGATTTCCAGTGAAAACCATGTTGTCCAGGGAGTCCTCTGACCCACTGCTCACACCCACACATCCCTTCATGGAGCTTCACCTTGTGTTGCTCTCTGTGTGGACAGACACAATGTGAGCTCATTCTTCATGATTCCTCCACAGAGTGGACCAGCAGAGCTCAGAGGGTCCCAGTGGTCCGTCTGCCCAGCAGCATCAAACACAGCTGGACTCCATATTTATGGTCTGTACATGAGCAACAACTACTTTTCCATCTGTTCTGCTCACAGCCATCTCCATGCTGCACTCTGTAGGCCAGTGGGTTGTCAGTGTGTCCAACATGGATCTGATGTTTGGCTCCATGGTTTCAGTCTGATGGGCTCATTCATATAGTTTTCTGTTCCAGCTGCTGGAGGACAACATGCTCACTTTTGTGAAGGAGGAGCTGAAGAAGATGCAGAAGGCTCTGAGTCCAGATTACCCAGAATGCTTAGAGAGTCAGAGGGAGGGTGAGGATGAAGAGCAGAGGAGCAGCAGAGAGGCATTAGTGAAGATCACAGTTCACTTCCTGAGGAGAATGAAGCAGGAGGAGCTGGCTGACCGTCTGCAGAGCAGTAAGAGGATTTCTCTAAAGGTTTAACCTGCTGGATAAATGACACATTTACTGATGTCTCAGCACACAGAACAGCAGATGTTCAGATACTCATTCTGTACAGGGTTGAAATGTGTGTTTACTGATGTTATTTCTTGTCTTCATTCAGAACTTGTTGCTGCAGTTTGTGGACGTAAAGTTAAATGTGCTCTGAAGAAGAAGTTCCAGTGTGTGTTTGAGGGGATTCCTAAAGCAGGAAAGCCAACCCTTCTGAATCAGATCTACACAGAGCTCTACATCACAGAGGGAGGGAGCGGAGAGGTCAATGATGAACATGAGGTCAGACAGATTGAAGCAGCATCCAGGAAAGCAGGCAGAGCAGAAACATCCATCAGACAGGAAGACATCTTTAAAGGCCCACCTGGAAGAGATGAACCAATCAGAACAGTGCTGACAAAGGGAGTGGCTGGCATTGGGAAAACAGTCTTAACACAGAAGTTCACTCTGGACTGGGCTGAAGGCAAAGCCAACCAGGACATCCACTTCATGTTTCCATTCACTTTCAGAGAGCTGAATGTGCTGAGAGAGAGAAAGTTCAGCTTGGTGGAGCTTGTTCATCACTTCTTTACTGAGACCAAAGCAGCAGGAATCTGCAGCTTTGAACAGTTCCAGGTCGTGTTCATCTTTGACGGTCTGGATGAGTGTCGACTTCCTCTGGACTTCCACAGCAAGGAGCCCCTGACTGATGCTACAGAGCCCACCTCAGTGGATGTGCTGCTGACAAACCTCATCAGGGGGGAGCTGCTTCCCTCTGCTCGCCTCTGGATAACCACACGACCCGCAGCAGCCAATCAGATCCCTGCTGGCTGCGTTGGCATGGTGACAGAGGTCAGAGGGTTCACTGACCCACAGAAGGAGGAGTACTTCAGGAAGAGATTCAGAGATTCAGAGCAGGCCAGCAGGATCATCTCCCACATCCAGACATCCCGAAGCCTCCACATCATGTGCCACATCCCGGTCTTCTGCTGGATCACTGCTACAGTTCTGGAGGATGTGTTGGACACCAGAGAGGGAGCAGAGCTGCCCAGCACCCTGACTGAGATGTACATCCACTTCCTGGTGGTTCAGGCCAAAGTGAAGAAGCTCAAGTATGATGGAGGAGCTGCGACAGATCCACACTGGAGTCCAGAGAGCAGGAAGATGATTGAGTCTCTGGGAAAACTGGCTTTTGAGCAGCTGCAGAAAGGAAACCTGATCTTCTATGAGTCAGACCTGACAGAGTGTGGCATCGATATCTCAGCAGCCTCAGTGTACTCCGGAGTGTTCACACAGATCTTTAGAGAGGAGAGAGGGCTGCACCAGGAGAAGGTGTTCTGCTTCATCCATCTGAGTGTTCAGGAGTTTCTGGCTGCTCTTCATGTGCATCTGACCTTCATCAGCTCTGGACTCAACCTGATGGAGGAGCAACAAACAACCTCTGTGTGGTCAAAACTATTTAACAAACCTAATCTGAATTATCTCCATCAGAGTGCTGTGAACAAGGCCTTAGAGAGTCCAAACGGACACCTGGACCTGTTCCTGCGCTTCCTCCTGGGTCTTTCCCTGCAGACCAATCAGAGGCTCCTACGAGGCCTGCTGACACAGACAGGAAGTAGCTCACAGACCAATCAGGAAACAGTCCGTTACATCAAGGAGAAGATCAGTGAGGATCTGTCTGCAGAGAGAAGCATCAATCTGTTCCACTGTCTGAATGAACTGAATGATCGTTCTCTGGTGGAGCAGATCCAACAGGCCCTGAGTTCAGGAAGTCTCTCCACAGATAAACTGTCTCCTGCTCAGTGGTCAGCTCTGGTCTTCATCTTACTGTCATCAGGAAAACATCTGGATGAGTTTGACCTGAAGAAGTACTCTGCTTCAGAGGAGGCTCTTCTGAGGCTGCTGCCAGTGGTCAAAGCCTCCAACAAAGCTGTGTGAGTACAGATATAGAGGGATGTGTATGAATATCCTGCTGCTGTTTCTATAGGAGAGAAAGTCCCAGATTTATCTCATTATTCCCTCCTCAGGCTGAGCGGCTGTAACCTCTCAGAGAGAAGCTGTGCAGCTCTGTCCTCAGCTCTCAGCTCCCAGTCCTCCAGCCTGACACAACTGGACCTGAGTAACAACAACCTGCAGGATTCAGGAGTGAAGCAGCTGTCTGATGGACTGAAGAGTCCAAACTGTGAGCTGGAAGCTCTCAGGTCAGGATTCTCTGCTGTTTCAGCTTCATACAGTCTCTGTGATGCAGTAACATCTGTTACATTTTCAGAGATGTTTAAAATCAAAAAGTAAAATATCTCCAGATCTGTGTCACTTTCCTCTGATCTAGTCTGCACACTCACACACACAAACACACACACACACACACACACACACACACACACACACACACACACACACACACACACACACACACACACACACACACACACACACACACACATACATATGAACTCTGGCTGAAACATGTATTTATAACCTTTGAAATATACATAAAAACAACTATTTTCAGGTTAAATCAGTCGCTGCAGCTGTGAAGATGCCGTCTACAGATGCTGGCCTGATGCCCAGGTGTTTGATAATCACGAGGGGAAATAATTTCCTGTTATCCTTTGAAAACAAGCTCAGTTAAGCCAGTTTAGGACATAAACTAACATGTTATGATGAAAAACCAGCTTTGATTTGTGAACAATATGAGATAATCATTCATTTTCAGCCTCTGTGCCTCAACACCTCTGACAGGAAGCTGTAATTCAATTCAAATTCAATTCAAATTCAAAAATACTTTATTTATCCCAGAGGGACATTAAATGTTGATGTAGCTCAATTAAATCAAGCAGTTATTATAGATGCTGATGGCTGTGGGCAGGAAAGATTTCCTGTAGCGGTCCGTTTTGCATCCAAACTGAAGAAGCCTTTGACTGAAGAGACTCTGTTTTCCGATAACAGTCTCATGGAGAGGATGTTCAGGGTTGTCCATAATTCTCTTGATTTTATGCAAAATCCTTCTTTGCATTATTGTCTCCAGAGGTTCCACAGTCGTCCCCAGAACAGAACCAGCCTTCCTTATCAGGTTGTTGAGTCTTTTTAGGTCCCTGGTTCTGATGCTGCTGCCCCAACAGATGACGCCAGAGGAAATGACGCTCTCAACAACAGACTTGTAGAAGATCTGCAACATCTTGTTGCAAACCTTGAAGGACCTTAGCTTCCTCAAGAAGTACAGTCTGCTCTGTCCTTTCTTGTAGATGGCTTCACTGTTGTGTCTCCAGTCCAGTCTGTTGTCCACATGAACACCAAGGTATTTATATTCCTCAACCACCTCCACTTCTTCTCCCATGATGGAAACAGGGTTTGATCTGACCCTGTTTCTCCTGAAATCTACAATCATCTCCTTTGTTTTGTTAACATTCAAGATGAGATGATTGTTCCCACACCATGCCACAAAGCGGTCCACCAGCTCTCTGTACTCAGCTTCTTGTCCATCTCTGATACACCCGACCACTGCAGAGTCATCTGAATATTTCTGTAGATGACAGGAGTCTGACTTGTACTGGAAGTCTGAAGTGTACAGAGTGAAAAGGAATGGTGAGAGTACAGTCCCCTGTGGTGCTCCTGTGCTGCTGATCACCTGGTTAGACACACATTTCTTCAGTCTGACAAACTGTGGTCTGTTTGTCAGGTAGTCATTAATCCAGGTGATTGTTGAGGCCTCCACCTGAGTCTTCTGGAGTTTCAGATGAAGCAGATCAGGCTGGATTGTGTTAAATGCACTGGAGAAATCAAAGAACATGATCCTCACAGTGCTGCCTGCTTTATCCAGATGACAGTGGGTTTGTTGAAGCAGGTGTATGATAGCGTCTTCAACTCCAACTCCATGGCGATAAGCAAACTGCAGGGGGTCCTGATATGTGCTGGTTTGCTTACACAGGTGGGTCAACAGGAGTCTCTCCAGGACCTTCATGATGTGGGATGTCAGGGCAACAGGTCTGTAGTCATTGATGTCTGAGGGGTGAGTTTTCTTTGGTACCGGAACCAGACAGGATGTCTTCCACAACAGTGGTACCTTCTCTTGGGTCAAGCTAAGGTTGAAAAGGTGTTGCAGAATCCCACAGAGCTGCTCTGCACAGGCCTTCAGGACTCGGGGGCTGACACCATCTGGACCTGCAGCCTTGTTCCGGTTCAGTCTTTCCAACTGCCTCTTCACCTGACTTCTAGAAACAGAAAAGTGGGAGGGGGAGGCAAAGGGGACAGCAGCATCTCCTGATTGGGTTGAAGACAAACTAGTGGAAGCAGAAGAATCCATGACTGAGGTGGAGGTGGAGATGTTACAGTAAAGCTGTGGGTCAGAGGAGGGTGGGATGTCTCTTTGGCTGGGAACAGGAGGAGAGGATGGTGAGCTTGTTCCTGAACTGAACCTGTTGAAGAATGTGTTCAGCTCATTTGCTCTGTCCAGACTTCCATCCATCCGATCCTCCCTCTGCTTGAGGCCTGTGATCTTCTTCATTCCTGACCACACATCTCTGATATTGTTCCTCTGCAGTTTACTCTCAAGTTTCTTTCTATACACCTCCTTGCTCTCTCTGATCTTGACTTTGAGCTGCTTCTGTATACTCCTCAGTAACTCCCTGTCTCGCTCCCTAAAGGCTCTTTTTTTCCTGTTCAATAGTTCCTTTAGCTCACTGGTGATCCAGGGTTTGTTATTAGGGAAGCATCTCACTGTTCTGGTGGGGATGGTGTTGTCCAAACAGAAGTTTATATAGTCAGTCACACACTCAGTCATGGCATTAATGTCCTCTCCATGTGGCTTACAAAGAGAAATCCAATCGGTTGGATCAAAACAACCCTGTAAGGCTTCTTCAGCTTCCTGTGACCACTTTCTAACAGTCCTTTTTGTGACAGGTAGTCTCTGGACCAGGGGTTTATATGCTGAACAGAGAAAAACAAGGTTGTGATCTGATTTACCCAGGGGAGGTCTTGATTTGGAAATGTATGAATCCTTGACATTTGTGTAAAACAAATCCAATGTCTTGTTTTCTCTGGTAGAGCAGCTGACAAACTGTTGAAAAGTTGGCAGTGTAGCAGAGAGTGAGGCATGATTAAAATCACCAGATATTGCCACAAAAGAATTGGGGTGTTGTGTCTGTATCTTAGCAACAACAGAACTGATGACATCACATGCCGTGTCGGCAACAGCTGATGGTGGAATGTAAACAGCCACCAAAACAACACTGGTGAACTCTCTTGGCAAATAATATGGACGAAAACTTACTGCCAATAGTTCAATGTCAGGACTGCAGAGATGACTCTTCACAGTAACATGTCCTGGGTGACACCATCTGTTGTTGACAAGCACTGCCAATCCACCCCCTTTCCTTTTCCTGCTACTCTTTAAATCTCGATCTGCTCGTACAGTCAGGAAGCCCGGCAGAGAGACGCTGGAGTCGGCTATATGATCCTGTAGCCATGTCTCAGTAAAACACATAATGCTACATTCCCGATATTCTTGCTGAGTCCTTATCAAGGCTAAAAGTTCATCCAACTTGTTAGCTAACGATCTTACAGCAACAGTCAAAGGTTTGGACACACCCACTGATTCAAAATGAATGAGGAGGTCAGTCCAAACTCTGAAGTGGTCCCTACGATAAACAGAAATAAAGTTCAGTCCTTTGTTCTACTGACGAGAAGAAGACGAGTGTTGGGTGAAATAAAGATGTTCCACCTTGTGTTTCTTCTCCTGGTTGAAACCCGGCCGCCGTCCTTCTCCTTGATGTTCCTGTTGTTTGGATCCAGGTGCTGCAGAGACTCTTGTTCCTTCTCTCAGTTCAGACTGCAGTTCTGTCAGCTCATGTGGGGAATGCTGCCACCTGCTGCTGTAGTTAGGAACTGCACCTCACATCGGTGCATCTTCTCTACAGATCAGCTGCACTAAAATGACACAAAACAGTCGGAGCAAAGTAACAGATTACATGTCACACACTGACAGGAAGAGATTCACAGATGTGCAAAACACATTTCACATGTAAAAATGGATCCACAACCTTTTAGATGCCACTCTGCATGTGTTTTTGTTTCATGTTAAAGCATCAATCTGCACATATTAATCTGTAGTTTTACACAAGCCTTTATGAATCACAAATAAAATGTTCTTCAGCATCGTGAGATATTTGTGACTGATGGGAGACATTTACAGAATCTCTCCTGTGGATTACTAATTAAAATGCTTTAAAAAACTGCCATATAAAATCAAAGAATTAAACTATACTGTATATCAACAAATTCAGCAGCTCCTAAGTAGAAGCTAGAAAGATACTCTGCCCGTCCATAAAAAGTCTCTCTAATATGCTGTTTATCATCAAATGCAGCAAATAGGAGCTAAAAGTGAGGAAGATATCTTGGTTTCTCAGAGCAACTTAATGTGATGTTTCCAAGGATTGTCTCTAAGATGACATTAAATGTGACTAAGTTTTAACACTAATGTTATTTAATATCTTCTCCTCAGACTGAGCGACTGTAACCTCTCAGAGAGAAGCTGTGCAGCTCTGTCCTCAGCTCTCAGCTCCCAGTCCTCCAGCCTGACACAACTGGACCTGAGTAACAACAACCTGCAGGATTCAGGAGTGAAGCAGCTGTCTGATGGACTGAAGAGTCCAAACTGTGAGCTGGAAGCTCTCAGGTCAGGATTCTCTGCTGTTTCAGCTTCATACAGTCTCTGTGATGCAGTAACATCTGTTACATTTTCAGAGATGTTTAAAATCACAAAGTAAAATATCTCCAGATCTGTGTCACTTTCCTCTGATCTAGTCTGCACACACACACACACACACGCACACACACACACACACACACACATATGAACTCTGGCTGAAACATTTATTTATAACCTTTGAAATAGACATAAAAAACAACTATTTTCAGGTTAAATCAGTTGCTGCAGCTGTGAAGATGCCGTCTACAGATGCTGGCCTGATGCCCAGATGTTTGATAATCATGAGGGGAAATAATTTCCTGTTATCCTTTGAAAACAAGCTCAGTTAAGCCAGTTTAGGACATAAACTAACATGTTATGATGAAAAACCAGCTTTGATTTGTGAACAATATGAGATAATCATTCATTTTCAGACAGCAGCATTCAAGAATCACTTCAAGCACGACTGTTTTCAGCCTCTGTGCCTCAACACCTCTGACAGGAAGCTGTAATACAGCAACAGTCAAAGGTTTGGACACACCCACTGATTCAAAATGAATGAGGAGGTCAGTCCAAACTCTGAAGTGGTCCCTACGATAAACAGAAATAAAGTTCAGTCCTTTGTGCAACTGACAAGAAGAAGACGAGTGTTGGGTGAAATAAAGATGTTCCACCTTGTGTTTCTTCTCCTGGTTGAAACCCGGCCGCCGTCCTTCTCCTTGATGTTCCTGTTGTTTGGATCCAGGTGCTGCAGAGACTCTTGTTCCTTCTCTCAGTTCAGACTGCAGTTCTGTCAGCTCATGTGGGGAATGCTGCCACCTGCTGCTGTAGTTAGGAACTGCACCTCACATCGGTGCATCTTCTCTACAGATCAGCTGCACTAAAATGACACAAAACAGTCGCAGCAAAGTAACAGATTACATGTCACACACTGACAGGAAGAGATTCACAGATGTGCAAAACACATTTCACATGTAAAAATGGATCCACAACCTTTTACATGCCACTCTGCATGTGTTTTTGTTTCATGTTAAAGCATCAATCTGCACATATTAATCTGTAGTTTTACAAAAGCCTTTAAGAATCACAAATAAAATGTTCTTCAGATATTTGTGACTGATGGGAGACATTTACAGAATCTCTCCTGTGGATTACTAATTAAAATGCTTAAAAAACTGCCATATAAAATCAAAGAATTAAACTATACTGTATATCAACAAATTCATCAGCTCTTAAGTAGAAGCTAGAAAGATACTCTGCCCGTCCATAAAAAGTCTCTCTAATATGCTGTTTATCATCAAATGCAGCAAATAGGAGCTAAAAGTGAGGAAGATATCTTGGTTTCTCAGAGCAACTTAATGTGATGTTTCCAAGGATTGTCTCTAAGATGACATTAAATGTGACTAAGTTTTAACACTAATGTTATTTAATATCTTCTCCTCAGACTGAGCGACTGTAACCTCTCAGAGAGAAGCTGTGCAGCTCTGTCCTCAGCTCTCAGCTCCCAGTCCTCCAGCCTGACACAACTGGACCTGAGTAACAACAACCTGCAGGATTCAGGAGTGAAGCAGCTGTCTGATGGACTGAAGAGTCCAAACTGTGAGCTGGAAGCTCTCAGGTCAGGATTCTCTGCTGTTTCAGCTTCATACAGTCTCTGTGATGCAGTAACATCTGTTATTATGTTGTTATTATCTGTTCTAACAGCAGCTGTGTTGCTCTGTGTCTGCAGCCTGTCAGGCTGTCTGATCACAGAGGAAGGCTGTGCTTCTCTGGCTGAAGCTGTGACCTCCAACCCCTCCCATCTGAGAGAGCTGGACCTGAGCTACAACCATCCAGGAGCCTCAGGAGGGAAGCTGCTGAGGGCTGCACTGAAGGATCCACACAAACTCAGGTATGGAGAGGCCTGCTGCAGCCTCACAGTGTCTGACAGAGGAGGAAGAGCAGGGAACATGTTCTCTGTGCTGCACTCAGCCCTGTGCTTCTGCTTCCTGCTGAGTGTTACATGAACAATCACACATGTAGGAGCCTGTTTCCTTTGCTCAGCAGAAACACTGGTTGGACAGAAACAGCAGGTGTTTGAGCTCTCCAAGGAGAACATCTGCAGGAACAACAGTGAGAAGTGTCTGTTGGTCAGAGTTTCTTCAGTTTGGTCTGAGGGGTGTTACTAGATGTTTGTTACCTGGATTTAAATGGGATGATTTGGTGAAGGATAGAAAGGAAATGTTCATTATACAACTGCAATAGTGCCTGTGGTTCAAAGTGGGCTGAGGACGCAGAATTAAAGGCGTTGCAAAATGTAAATGCAGAGTCAGCATTGGAAATGTGAGAGTGTAAGGTGTGACCTTTGGAGTGTGTAGCCTCTTTCACTGACTGAGGTTAAAAGAGTGGATCAGATGTAAAAGCTTTAGGGCCGACAGAAGGTTGCAGCTCTGGCTCAGATCAGGAGCAGATGGCTGAAAGAAGCAGTTTGTTGGTGTCAGTGCTGATCAGACAGCTTTCATTCTAGTTTCCAGATGCTCCATTCCAGTGGATGTGTCCAGATGTTGGACTGTTCCTTTCTCTGTGTAGAACAGTGTGTGTGAGAGCCATGTAATGTCCATGTTTGATGCTGCTCTGACCCCCCTCCTCCTTTCAGGGTGGAGCCTGCTGAAGAACGATGGCTGACACCAGGGCTGAGGAAGTGTGAGTGTGTTCTTCATCTGATTCATGGCATCCAGCCATCTTCACACTGTCACATCACTCATTGATCAAAGTCAACAGATGATGGATCAATAACTGCAGCTGGACTGTGTTTGTTCTCTCCATCAGATTCCTGCCGACTCACAATCGACACAAACACAGTGAGCAGGAAACTGAAACTGTCTGACAACAACAGGAAGGTGACACGTGTGAGAGAGGATCAGTCATATCCTGATCATCCAGACAGGTTTGATGGCTGGTGTCATCAGCTGCTGTGTAGAAATGTTCTGACTGATCGCTGTTACTGGGAGGTCGAGTGGAGAGGAGAGGTTTATATATCAGTGAGTTACAGAGGAATCAGCAGGAGAGGAGGCAGAGAGTGTTTGTTTGGATGGATCGATCAGTCCTGGAGTCTGATCTGCTCTGATGGAGGTAAATACTCTGTCTGTCACAATAAGAGAGAAACACACATCCCCTCCTCCTCCTCCTCCTCCTCCTCCTCCTCCTCCTCCTCCTCCTCCTCCTCCTCCTCCTCCTCCTCCTCCTCCTCCTCCTCCTCTGTCTGTAACAGAGCAGCAGTGTATGTGGACCGTCCTGCTGGCACTCTGTCCTTCTACAGAGTCTCCTCTGACACACTGATCCACCTCCACACCTTCAGCACCACATTCACTGAAGAACCTCTGCATCCTGGAATTGGGTTCCTGTCATCTGGATCCTGGTTGTCTCTGTGCTGAGTACACAGAGTGTCCTCCTGTCAGAGAATCCCTGCTGAACAGATAGTTCAGGCTGTTCATGTCTGTCTCTTTCACTCAGAAACACCTTTTCAGATTCATGGACTCAGTCAGTTTCTGTTTGAAACTCTTCTGAATGATTCCTTGGAAACTTCTTCCTCTTCCGGCCCTTTAAAGATGGAAGCTGCCATTCTTCCAGGATGTTGTTTTTCTGTGTGTTTCCAGTCAGAGCTTCACACTGAGTATCAGCAGGTTGTGTTTCTCTGCAGCTCACTTCAGCTGAGCCCATTCAGCTGATGTCAGCTGCAGTTAGTTTGCTGCACATGTGACAAACTGTGACATCAGAGAGGAATCACTGAGCTGCATCAGCCCAGATGGATTCCAACCTGCTGACAGATCTTCACTGATTCTGCTGCAATGAGCAGAAGTCTGGTGAGCAGCCGGGGTTCATCCTGATGTTTCTTCACTTTCACTTCCTGTTAGATGATGAAAGGACACCTGGACTGGAGCTGCTTTCTGATGCAGAATGTTGCTGAATGTTGCTGTTGAACGCTCACACAGAGGACTGAAATGATCCTTTACAAACAACATTTGCATGAGCATGAGGGCCTGCCCACAGAGTTTAAAGGAGGCGCTGCCACACTCCTCACTTTGGATCACCTCTTCCTCCCGGCTGGAGAGGGAGAGGAGAAGAGCCCAGCAGCATCCTTTCTTTAACTCAGAGCAGCTTTTTGTCCCCCAGCAGCCACCGTCCTGTTTCTACAGACTTTAACAGTCCACAACATCTGCTTTGGACTGAAAGTTCCTGATGTTCAGCATCAGAATCCTGCCAGTGTTTCACTGTTAGTCTGTTTGGCTCATTCTGTCTTTATTCTGACTTTCTGTTATTTTCACCTGGTGAATTATTATTGAATTCTAGATTTTTCATCTCAGAAATGGGACTTTTTGCCTCATTATTCATCACAATGTTAATTTTTCATGTTTTTATCTGATTATTTTATTCATTAAAGTTCAAAGTTGGTGAAATTTTGTCTCAGATGTTTTCTCTCATTTTTACTCTTTATCTCAGTCGTGTTTTTTACTTTTTATTGGAAAATATAGAGTATTGATCTGAATATATTTAGGTATTAGATTTCTATTTTAGAATATTTGACATTTTTTACTTGTATTATAAAAATCTAAGTTTTAAGGCAACAGTAAGAATGAATATTTAATGTTGGACAAACAGGACATCAGCAGGTCGACTGATGTTTCTGTAAAATCACCGATACGTTCACTAACTCAACTATATCATCATTCACACATGAATTCAGGACGCTGCTTTTACACAAAGTATTTTTCCCAGAAAACATCCTGGTGGAACCTGGACTGCTTGTGTGGAGTCCCGTCAGGTCAGTAGGTCCTTCAATGTGGCCCAGGATGGATTTGTGTTCACACTGTTCTGAGAATGTGGACACAAGTGTCACAGAGCACCTCTGAATGTGGTCTGAGCCATCGGATCTGAATGCGTTCACACCTGTATTTAGTGCTGTCCACCTGTGATCGGATCAGCCGGGACTCATGTCAGCAGCAGGTGTGAACAGCCTCTGTGTTCATTACAGCCACATCGTGCAGTTTGTGGTTTCACCACCAGAGGGCGACAGAAAACATACATTAAAGGGGAAGTTCGGTTTTTTTAAACCTGGACCTTATTTCTGGCATGAAATATGTTCATCTTCTCACTGATAACAGTTTTGGTGAAAGTTGGCGTCCTTCGGAGGAATGAATGAATGAACGCGACCATTCATTGGTCTTAAAGTGTTGGTGAAATAAAGACATTAGGCCTTATTTAGAGGCTGTATTGTCTCTGCCCTGTTCTCTCCCGTTATATGGATATACGCGGATCTCAGTGATCTAAATAGCATCCTGTTATTGGCAGGGCTCTCAAGTTTTCAAGTTTGCTTGGAGTGAGATTCGGGTGGGGCAGGCGCCGGGCCATGTGCGCGGCAGGGTTTCTTTCGTTGTTTTTTTTTTTGGGGGGGGGGCTGGTCCCTTGCAGTATCCCATCGCCATAAACTAGCTACTTAAAGAACAAAGAAATTGTTTTATTTATACCAAAATCACAAATCTTCACTTTTACACTAAATTTTGCAATATTTGAAAATAAATTGTTTTAGGTAGGCCTATGCGAAGTCTTAACAAAAAAAAAAATGTATGTCTTATCGGAAGTGTTTGTGGCAGATTTTGATGCTTGATGACTGATATTGGGGGCTCACATTTAAAGCACTGTGGCTCAATGTCAGCCATTTCCCCAGTCATGATGGATGACAGAGTTCCATTCAGAGCCAACGTGTTCCTGGTCTTGGTTTTATTGAGCCCCACCATGGAAAAAACCCTCTCTGCATCAGCATTTCAGTGCGGCAGAACTAATACCAGTTTGGTAATTGTAGATAGCCTTATTGGGAATCTGTTCATACCAGTCACCTTTGAAAAAAATTAACCACGGAAGCCTAATTACACTCCTACATATTTTTCATTTTTCATTAAGTTGCTCATGTCAAAGAGTGTGTGCTGAATATTTAGGCCTACTACTCCAACGAACACTTTAATCTTTTAAAGAGAGTAGGAAAACTATAGTAACTAATAAAAGATTCAAATAAATGAAGATATGACCTGCTGATGATCCTGACGGTTCTCTTCCACCTCCAGCTCGTCTACAACGAGCTTGCTTGCAGCTGAAAGCTATTTCAGACCTCACCCGGCAACAAGAAATTCTCTTTTCTGATTGGCTGAGAAATTCTATTTTGTGATTTGCCGATGGGTTGCTAAATCAAGACGGCTGTACCAGAGCTATAGTTCTGAGCTGTACGGAGAAGGGCTGGGGTGTGAGAGATCCGGCAAGATGGCGAACTGAGTGCACGCTCCAACTAGTGCTCTTCGCGGTTCATTCCCCAAACTTTTGGAAATCAAGTCCCTCTTGATATGTAAATTTAACATTCGCTCTGTTAAAGGATTGTCCGAGAGTTTATATTTTTATTCTACTGTAAAGCTGGCCATGGACACAGATTCTGAAAAGACCAAATCAACTGCTGCTGCTGCTGCTGCTCTGGCCCTGCATGATTACTGCGACAACGTGGCACCTGTGGAAGACATGGAGACTTCGACTGCAAAGAATTCCCGTCCTTTGCCCGAGACGCCCACAAAAACCCAAACTGACGCGAAGAAAATGAAACTGCGTGAGTCCACCTCGAGTGAAACGGAGGGAACCAATGCCACCATTCTAGCAGCTATAAACAACCTCTCAGCTATGCTACATGACATGAAGTTGCAAGTAAAAGAAAACACCACAACCATAGCCGAGGTAACCAAAAGTGTCGAATTCAATGCCAACGAAATCGAAATGTGCAAATCGGAAAATGCTGCTGTTAAAAAAAAAGTTGCTAATCTGGAAAAAGAAAACGCTGACCTCCGAGACAAGGTGGTGGAATTGGCGCGTTACAAACGCCGATGGAACCTGAAGCTCCGCGGGCTCAAGGAAAAGGATAGCGAAAACACACGGGAACGGGTTTCCCACGTCATCGCACAGATCGCCCCACACTGGTCAGAAAAGATCAACTTTGCCATCGACTCCGTGCATCGCTTAGGCCAAAAGGAAAAGGGCAAACACCGGCAGATCATCATACAGTTCACCATGCGACACTTCCGAGATGAGCTGTGGCGCCTCTCAAAGGGCTCGGAGGTGTGCTCGAAGCTCAACATCAAATTCGCCGAACACCTTCTCCCGGAGGACAAGAAGGTGAGAGAGGCTGTGTGGCCACTGATCAAGGCGGCAAGAGAGGCTGGTCAGCAAGGTTATTACAAAGGGTCGGTTGGCTACATCGACGGGTTGCCATTGAGGACACATAATTCGGTAAAGTATCGAGGGACATGTTTTGAATCAATCACTTAAAGGGGAATCGTTTTTGCCAAGTTACCTACAGGAAAAGTTTATTCCTGTGACTCCCTGAAGTTTACTTCCAAGTTCAAAGGTTTATTTTTCTACCTTATTGTTACTGTCTAATATTTTCTTTCAAAGAAGATTTTAATTTAATTTCTTTTAATGCAAGGGGCCTAAGAGACAGTATCAAAAGAAAAGCTGTCTTTTTTTTTTGCAAACATAAGAAGCCAAACGTTGTTTTACTGCAGGAGACTCACTCCATAGAAACTGATGAAAAGTTTTGGTCTAACCAATGGGGCGACAAAATCATTTTTGGACACGGTACCAATCGCTCTGCTGGTACTGCTATTCTTCTGCACAACTTCCCTGGGAAAATTCTCACCACCAGAAAAGACTCTGATGGACATTGGATTCTTTGTGTTTTTTCAATTGAACACTCCTTTATTATTCTGGGAAACATCTATGGTCACAACAACTTAAGCCAAAATAAGGAATTACTCTCTGAAATCAGCAATATCATCACAGAAATGAAACTTATTTACCCTACAGACAACATTATACTGGGGGGTGACTTTAATATGGTTCATGATGAATGGTTAGACCGCTGCCCCAGTAAGTTTGTTAACCACCACTATAATCCTCATCTGTGTCATTTCTGTAACCTTCACAATTTGATAGATCCTTGGCGTTCCTTACATCAAGATCAAAAAGAATTCTCTTGGTTTAAGCCAGATGGCTCAAGTAGGTCCAGGATTGACTTCTGGCTCCTCTCTGACTGTTTCAAAGAACTTATCAGCGACTGTTCAGTTTCCGCTGCTCCTTTATCAGACCACTGTCTCTTAAGTTTACTACTTAAACCTTCCAATTCTGTTAAACGCAATAGAGGTTACTGGAAATTCAATGCCAATCTTTTGAATTCTGATGTTTTCTGCATAGGGATAAAGAGCATTATCAGAGCCATCTCTGAGGGTGAAAGTCTGTCATCCTTCACTTCAAAATGGGAATATATTAAATACAAAGTCAGAAACTTTTCTATATCCTTTAGCAAACTATTAAAGCAATCTGCTCAACTTGAGGAAAATGAATTATTAAGGGAAATTTATATATGCTGCAACAAGCCCACTATGTCTGATTCAGACAAAAGGAAACTACTTAACTTACAAACTAAACTAGACAACGTCTATACCAAAAAAGCCAAAGGCGCTTATATTAGGTCAAGAGCCAAATGGATAGAGGAAGGTGAGAGAAATTCTGCTTATTTTTGTAGACTAGAAAAGGTGCGACAGGAGAAAAATAACTTAGAAACTTGACTAATAAATGGCACTGAATGTTCTGACCCCAAAACTATAGCAAACGAGGTTTTCACTTTTTACAACTCATTATACTCGAGCAACTTCTCACCAGAGGCAGCTGACATCTTTTTGACAAAATTAAAGAACACATCCCACAGATGTCTGAAGATTTCAAACTAACTTGTGATGCACCTCTCTCACATGAGGAGTTAGATAAAGCTATGCAATGTTTAATACCAGATCGTTCACCTGGTCAAGACGGCCTCACAGCCAATTTTTACAAACATTTCTGGGAGGATATTAAGGATGTCTTATTCCATACTTTGAACGAAATTATAACTAACTTGTCACTGCCACACACCATGAAACAAGGTGTAATAGTACTTATTCCCAAACCTGGTAAAGATGAAAAAAGTCTTGGCGACCAATTACTCTCCTTAACAATGACTATAAACTACTAACACACATCTTCTCAAATAGACTTAAAAACGGTCTTCCTCAAATAATAAGCGAAACACAATCTGGGTTTATGAGAGGCAGATCTATACATAATAATGTACGTTTGATATTAGACTTAATAGAATATAATGACTATATACAGGATGACGGTTTTATTCTCTTCCTTGACTTTTATAAAGCATTTGACACTCTTGAACATTCATTTATTTTTCAGGCTCTAAAGCGCTGTGGGTTTGGAACATTTTTTAGGAACATAATCAAATGCATCTACCATGACACCAACAGTTCTGTCTCTCTTTCAAACGGTACATCCCCTCGTTTTAACATCAAAAGAGGCATAAAACAAGGGTGCCCCATCTCACCTTATTTATTCCTAATTGCTGCTGAAATCCTTTCTATTTTAATTAAAAATTCAGAAATTCAGCACATGACTGTTTCAATACTAAACTTCAAATAAGTCAGCTAGCCGATGACACCACTTTGTTCCTGAGAGACCATGAACAAGTCCCAAAAGCCATAGAGTACATAAAAGAGTTCTCAAATGCCTCAGGGTTACAACTTAACCTTAATAAATGTGAACTTCTAGCTATACACAACTCCTCCCACTCGTCTGCTGACGGCATTCCCATTAAATCCTCTGTTAAATATCTTGGAGTACATATTACAAATGATGTGAAGCTCAGTGAATCGCTAAACCTATGCTCTAAATTAGATGAATGCAAATCTAGATTGGATAGGTGGTTAAATAGGGACTTATCCCTCTATGGTCGCATCTACATAACCAAAATGGAAAGTATTTCCAGATGTATTTATCCTGCTAGCTCTCTGTCCTTTCCTAATAAAATGATTAAAGCCATAAATAAATTAAACTTTGACTACATGTGGAGAAGGAAAGTCCACTATTTAAGAAAGTCATCCATGGTGAAAAATTATGAAGATGGTGGGTTACAAGCTATTGATTTTGATTGCATCAATGGCTCTTTAAAAATCAAATGGCTAAAATCATTCCTTGTTAATAACAACAGTTTTTGGTTTTGTGTCCCTAGGGAAATCTTTAGAAAACTTGGTGGTATTCATTTTCTCTTGCGTTGTGATTTCATCCCAAATAAGTTGCCTGTGAAACTATCCTCTTTTCATTCTCAAGTCCTCCTGTACTGGAATCTTCTGTACAAACACAACTTTACACCACACAACGCACCCATTTGGAATTGTAGATATATCCTTCACAGAAACAAATCCATATTCTTTGGCGAATGGTTGGAGAGGGGCATCTGGTCAACAACACACCTGCTAGATGAACATGGAAATATCTTACCTTTTGATAATTTCTGTTTAAAACACAACTTTCAATGCAACCGACAACAATACAACAAGATCATGAAATGTCTCCCTCCTGCTTTTCTGTCAATGGTCCAAAACTCAACACCTTTTGTTTCTACTCCAGACCTTCCTAGTATTTTAAGAATTGGTGAAGTTGACCTTATAAGTAAAAATATTTCTAATAAAGTTATACGTGGACTATTCACATCTTACTTATTTCCTTTTCAATGTAAAAACAATCTCCAAAATATTGACTCACATACTCTTAAAAAGCTGCGTACACTCTCTTTAAATCTACCAATCCCTCCCAAGGCAAAAGAACTACATTTCAAAATATTTAATGACATATACCCCTCAAGGGAGCTTCTCAACCACAGGTTTAATATTGACATTGACAATTGCATATTTTGTTGTGAAGTTGTAGAAACCACTGATCACTTATTTTTCCTGTGCATGTACAGTAACACTTTTTGGAATGATGTGTACGACTGGCTATGTGAATACATTCCAGCCGTTCCTCTCTTTGACTTGAATGTAATTAAATATGGGTGCTTACACAAAGATAAAAACATAGAACTCTTGATCAACGTCGTCATCTGTTTAGGAAAATATCTCTTACACAAATGTAAATGTACAAAGACAAGTCCTGTGTTCAGCGCATTTAAAAATGAGTGGTCTTTATACAGTAAATCCTTAAAGTGTATGAAGAGTAAAAAGAGCGACAGGCTAATTGAAATAATGTGTAGCTTTGATTTAATGTAATGTAGGCCCTCCTCTCTCTCTCTTGCTATTATTTATTTTATTTTATGTTATATTATTTATTTTATTTTTTGACTGTCAGTATGCTTTGTTATTCATGAAAACTTTCAATAAATAAATAAAAAAAAGTTCTGAGCTGTACGAGCGCACGGTAACCTGCCAGTGACTTGTTTATAGTATCGTCCATTAGAATTTCTGTGCGACGAAGTTGATCATTTTTCAGCGTGAGAAATGGGATGTGTGGCGTGAAATGCGTGTGTCTCACGCTCAATTCGTGAGACTTGAGAGACCTGCATTGGTGAGTAGATTAACGTATTTTATGCCAGAAATAAGGTCCAGGTTTAAAAAACTTCCCCTTTAACATTACACCGTAAAAAGAATGTATTTCAGCCCCAAACGTGATGTTTTCTAACCCTAACCCAGAGATTTTTCCTGAACTTGTTTTGTTTCTTGAAAGAAATGCTTGAAAATTAATTTTTGTCTGCTGTTGAAATGTTAAGTAGTCATTCTTTTTGCTGCAGCTCTTTTTAGTTTTAAATTCACAGAGAATAATAAATACTAAATGAATGAAGAATAAAATCAGATGAAATATGAACAAGTTGGACCTTCATGTAGAAACACGTCCGCATCCAGTTTAAACATTTCTCAGCCTTTGTGTTCCACCTGTTTGTGGGAGTCTCCATCCTCTGTGATGTTAAATAACTCAGTGTGCATAAATACATCATTCTCAGATTAAACCTTATCAGCAGGAATCTTGTGTCGGCCTCCTAAATGTACAGTTCATCCTATGTATTCCACATACAACAGAAAATGAGTCCTCCCATAGAAAGTAATGAATTCCCTCCCATAAACGCATTGTCATGCAACTCCAAAACATATTTGTGGTTTGGTTCCACGTGCTTACACAATCTCCAGCCTGCCTTTTGGTTCAGCAGAAATAAATGTGTATGTTTTAATAAACGTGCCTCTCTCCATGCAGGATTGAGTTGTGGATGGTTGTTGCTCAGGCCTCGCCTTCGCCTGTCGCCCGGCTGATATTGCACCCGACCTTGAATATCCTTCCCTCGGTTGGTGAGCCAATGTGAGGGTGTTCTCCTGTTTCTTCTTAGGCGCTTGCCGGCGAACCCAGGCCTGGCTCCGTGGGGTTGCCCCAGTTTCCCTTTTCCAGGGGAGGTGACTCTCTTACACATGTGCTGACGTCTTTGAATGGCTCTCAGTCTGAGCCCTTTCCAGAGACCAGTCTGCCATGGGAGACTCTATCAGGGACTAAGACCCTGGACAACACAGCTTGTAGGGTTATGTGGATACACAAACCCTTCCACGACATGAAGGTAACGATTCTACGGAGGGGATGCATTTTGGGACACATTTCCTACACTGTGATGGAATGGAATGTGAAGCACCTTAAAACTCTCGGTAGCTCAGGTGTAAAATAATAATTGTTAAAGTATAATGAAGTGACATAAAGCAATAACACAATTAATCAAATTAATCTGAAAAGATGGTGTTTATTCACTGAAAAGTATGAACATCTGTAGCGCATCAGGTAGAATAATAGTGAACAGTATTTTACTTTCCATCCATGTTTTCCTGGTTGAAAACGATCAACTGTCCTGGGGTCCGTTTCACAAAGCAGGTTCAGCAAACTCTGAGTTACGAGGTTCCTCATTCTGATCATGTTTTACACTATAAAATAAATATTAAGTGGCTATTTGACTGCAGTTATTTTATTCCCAACATAATGCTGTTTTCACACACATAAACTGTGTCTTCTCATCTATATCATGTTCTGTTAAATAATTAAGCCTTTTAAACTAACACAGACTTCTACTCAGCCAACAGAAAGAAGGCAGATGCCTGTAAAACGGGTGCTGCCCAGCACCGCCACCTCTAACGGGAGGCAGAGCAGCTGGCCCTAAGCAGAATATTCTTTTTTAAGCCTATTCATATGTCAGGTTCAAATACCTACAATTTCATAAAGAAGAGAGAGAGAGACGTTATAGGACTTTTAACTCATGAGGAGAGCCTTCACAGCTTCTTCCTGATCAACTCTGACCATCTCCTCACGCCTCCTCTATTTTATTCAGAAGTGGGTGTGTACAACAACTCTCAACTGAGAGGAAAGGGGGTGTCACGTTTCAGGCCGCATTCCTAACAAGGAATTTACGACCTTAACACAAATGAACAAGGCACACTTTTCTTACAACTCTTGATCGATACAAAAACAGAGTATATATGGGATCACAAAACAATACATGTATTTACAACTCAACATCATACAAATATTTATTTGTCTTTTATGTCTTTTTTTTCTTTAAATTCTGATGGTGCCGCTCAAAAAGATAATTGTCTGTAAATGCAAAAACATCTATGATGGTCTGATAACCATCTCAGACGAATATTTATTTCTCTGCGCAGTAATGCTGCTCCTTCATCCACGGGATCGTTGTCTAAAGGACATGTTGGTGAAAAAAGTCGCCTCCTCCTGTGCCTGATGGACTTCTAGAAGTAGAAGAACTCGCTCTGCTGACTGAATGAATGAGGAAATCAGATGGCTGAAAGAGGGCGGAGACAGAGAGAAACTCCAGGTTCACTGAGTAAAACCTGGTCCCGACCAGGTTAGGTTCAGAGAGTCTGTTACTACGGTAACTGACCGAGAGCTTAAGTTACCTCTCTTTGTGAAACAGGCTACAGTTACCCCTCTTTCTCGGGGTTGAGTTACCTCGAAAAGAAAAGGAAAGAATGACATGAAATAATGTAAAATATTTATGAATATAAAAAGACAGTTATTCAAAGATTATGAAATAAAAAGAAAATTGAAAAGAGAAGAATAAAATATAATATAATGAAATAAAATAAAATTTGAAATCTGAAAATAAAGGACAAACTGATGCAGGGATAGAACAAAGAAAGAAAAATCATGACGAGAAAAAGGAATGAAATGAAAACAAATCAAAAGGAAATAAACTGAAATGTATTAAAATGAAGACGATCTGACAACAAAATATTAAAATGCATCAACTTAAAAATCATCAAATAGTCAGACTAAATAAAGATAAATACAAATAAAAAGCCAGTAAAAACTTCTACTATCATTGTATGGATGTATTTACAGTAGATGTTATCATTAATATTGTTTCTAAATGTCATGGTGAGACTGTTTAGACTTTTAAGACAAAAAGGTTTTTTCCAGCCAGCACACGCGCCCATGATGCACAGCGGTGGGTATTTAAAGCAAAAACTATTTAATTAGTATTCTGTGACAAAATGAATAAGAAATAAAAACAGAAAACAGACTCTTTGCCACTATCCTGGTGAAGTTATTTCATGTTAAATCCTGTCAACTTGTTTAGGTTTCTGCTCCATCACATGTGTGGACCTCTGCTCTGATCCATGCAGCCGAGTTTTTACCTGGTCCACCATCACAGTCTCACTGCAGCCCCCCAAGACTTACGGGGAGCTCATCAGAGCAAAGAATACAAAGACCATCAGAGACAGCACTTCAAATGTGACCATGTGAGCTGAGAAAGCTTCAGGTAACATCGTTGAACTACTGCCACCTAGTGGTCAGAGCTGGAGATAGCAGTCATCTCACTGGAACTCCAAACTGCATCTGTATACATTGTGTAATACAACCGTTCTGCTGGGAAGAAGTCAGAAATGCTTCTTCCTGCAGTAATAAAACCATTTCTGTTCATCCAGGAAAGCTTCCAGATACTAATAGAAACAGTTTTTAATCTTTTTTTTCTCACAGATTCTTGTTATTGTGGCACATTACAACTTTCAGAGGAAATGAGTTCTGAACTGTGGCTTTTAAAGTCTGAAGTTTGGCCCAGAAGAGGCTCTCTCTGTCCGTTCAGACGCAGCGAGTGCGTTGCAGCCATTTCATGTTGGGAATTCTTCCTGCTCCTGGTGACCCTGCTGATGTTTAGACAGAGCAGATGCTGAGACGAACACTGCAGCACACCGGTAACAGTGGAACAGTTCATATTCAGGGTGGGAGGGCTTCTGAGCAGCGGGCCGACTGGTGCCGCGGCCGAGCTGCTCCTCAGTGTGAACGCGCTCGTGAAGCGTGCGCTGACCTGCTGATGGGAAGCTTTTCTCACAGTGTCCACAGCTGAAGGATTTCTGTCTGCGCTGGATTGTTTGCTGTCTTCTGAGGTCCGCTGCAGTGGTGAATGATGAGCCACCCTGCTGACAGCAGTCCTGTTCACCACTGGGACGGTGCCCACAGGGCTCAGAACTGGCTCCATCTGAGCCGCTCTGCTTCTGAAACAACAAAGACACAAAGACAGGGAAGGTCAGGGTGTCCTGCTGCTTTTTACAATGAACACACCGGCTCTGAACTCAACCAATACCACCGAAGAAGAAGACAGACATCTGCCAATGTTGTAGGAAACTGAAAGCTAAGAGTTTGATTTCAGTCTAATATCTGGAGGTTAAAACTAGAAGTTGGGAGCATTCAGTTAGAAAACAGATCACAGTTTGATGCCTGATGAAGTCAAATTCCTTCTTAGCACAAAGAACAAATACTTTCCACAATTTTTCTGAGGAAATGTCCTGATTTCTGCACTTTGGGCTGTGTTTACTTTACTGATTTAGCTAAATGAAAACAAACTGTGGTGCTTCTGCTCTGTTAGTGCCAATAATCTATTTTAGGAGGAAGAAACCAACGCACACCAGAAGATTCGAGGTGCAGGTAGCGGGTACTAGTTGACTTCAAAGGGGAAGATACCGCACACTCTTGTCCATCATGCTGAATTTATTGTACAAACAACGTTTCGGCCAGTGTGGCCTTTCTCAAGTTTTTACAAAAAGTTTTTGTACAATAAATTCAGCATGATGGACAAGAGTGTGCGGTATCTTCCCCTTTGAAGTGCCAATAATCTGGCATCGAAATCCTAAACCAAACCAAACAAGCAAACAGAGACCGCTTGAAGAGGCGTTTTAGTCGAGATCGAGATATGAAAGGTCCAAAGACGTCCAGGAGTTTAGAAACATCTCTAGGATGCGCTGGGATGCATCATCAGTGATCTTCCTGGGGTCATAGTTAGCTCCGACATGATCACCCGCTTGGTGGCGTCTGAGTGAATAAGCAAGTCTGTCTGTCTTGTCTCGTCTGGGTGATGTGTTCAGGGACCTTGAACTGTTTTCCAAGGTCCACTTTCAGCTGCCAATCTGAGGCTGTGGACAGCCAACATGCATTTGTTTGCGGGCAGGATGGGGGCTTCTCTCCAGCCCTAAGAAAGGGGATGGGATTCTTCCTGGGGCGGTGTCTGCTAGAGAGAGTAGCTGAGGTGACTGCTTCTGCAGCTGCCTTCAGCACCTGGGCCATTTGTTTGTGGGCGGGAATGGGGCAAACATACAGAACAGATTCTTGATTTTAGACGTCAGTGAGTTCTAAACCTAGGAGCTGTGTTGCTCATTAGAGGTCAGCATAGGCATCAGAACCACATATTATCTTGATTTGTGTCTGTCCAGTTGCTGGATGTGGTCACTGAGTCCATTTGTAGTGCCATCAACAACAGGAAACTCTTCAAACCATCATCACACCAGATAACATTCATTAGAACAGGAGAACATCCCAGCTCCTGGCAGAATACTCAAGCAGATGCGGGTGGACCTGGGGAAGCAGCTCAATTTTACTAAAGACATCAGAGAAAAGGCTTAGACTGGACGTTATGCTTTTTGCAAAAACATCTAAACAGGTGGTCCTGGAGGATGGGGTTTAACTTGAAAGACCCAAAACCCTGTATGACCCAAGGTACTATCACTGATGATGTATACAAGAGTATCAAGAGATGCACGTTACAACCATGATAACCATTCCTTGCCAGGGAATTCCAGCATTAGGATGGTGGATGACCATGAATAAACCAGGATCAACTGGAGGGAAAGCTGACAGATGCATCCGGGTCGGAAGGGGCAGCAACTCAACCTGCAGCTTTTGTGTGGGAGGACGCAAACCTGCATTAAAAACTCCCAAAGAAACATAACCAGAAGAGAGGCCAAGAGGAGATGAAATTGAGCACCCCGAAAGACAGATAAGCATGCAACAAGCCATGCGATCACACAAATTACATCAAAACAACCTAATGTACCGTATTTTGCGCACTATAGAGCGCACTGGGTTATAAGGCGCACTGTCAATGAATGGTCTATTTTCGATCTTTTTTCATATATAAAGCGCACCGGCCTATAAGGCGCATTAAGCGAAACAAAACAGTCAGATAAGTCAGTCAGTCAAACTTTATTAAACCTCTTCACAATAACTCCCAACCTTGCTCAGTTGTAACATGTAAAAAAAAGTCTGATACCGCTAAATCAAACCGTAGCGTATTCACAATAACTCTCAAAATTGTTCAGTTATAACACGTATAATTGAACACAATGCACACACTTTTTCAGTTCATTCCTCGTCCACAAATCCCTCAAATTCATCATCTTCAGTGTCCGAGTTAAACAGTTGGGCGATTACGGCATCCAGCATGCCCGGATCCATCTCGTCATTATCAGAGTCGTGTCGTTGCTGTTACCTGGCAGTTCAGTGACGATTCTGGCTTTCGTGAAAGCTCTGACCACAGATGAGACTAATACCTTAGCCCAGGCATCCACCATCCATTGGCAGATAGTAGCGTGAGTCGCCCCGCGCTGTCTCCCTCCCTTGGTGAATGTGAGTTTGCCTTCTGTCATCCACTGCTCCCACGATTCATTAATATTGAATTCTCTTGCAGCTGCTCTATTCCCATGTTCTACTGCGTGACTGATAGCCTTTAGTTTGAAGTCCGCGTCGTAAGCGTGTCTCTTGAAAGATGCCATTTTTGGGTCCTTATACACACACACTGTAATATTATGGTGAAGCACAATATATAATACTCCGCTACCGCTACGCTCATGACTACTGTAGCCGTAATGCTGCGGTGCGGCTTTGTAGTTTACCAAAGTCTTACTAAAACATTTTGACAGAGCGCCGTGTATCACACAAAATTACTTCGAGGTCAGTAAGCACAACAAGAATTAATCCATATATAAAGCGCTCCGGGTTATAAGGAACACTTTTGTTTTTTGAGAAAATTATAGGCTTTTAAGTGCGCCTTATAGTGCAGAAAATATGGTATGTGGCAAGATCTCCAAACACTCCCATAGGCCTGAAATCCACCTGGCTGAGATGAAACTGCAGGGAAAGGTGACATGAGGAGCCATGCCGGGAATCTCGCCAGAAAAGCAAGAACCCCCAAGCCCTGAAAGCTCAAGCAACAGGTGCTTTAAAACACCAGCCATGGTTAAAGGGGCTTCCAGGAGGCAAAGGGAAGGAAGGGCACAAATCTGATTATCTGGATGGTATTCTGGAAGTTACCAAGAAGGACATGGCAGACAGAAAACTCCAGGGAACGACAAACACGACTGTCAGAATTGCCACAAAAAGGTTTGGTTTGGTAGAGGAGGGTTCAAAAGACAGAATTCCAAGAACAAATCCTCCAGTTGAAACAACAACTGCTTTTGAGGAAATAGCTCAAGTGGAAGGTGGAAAGATGAGAAATCCGAACTACAAGGCATCCTGAGGAATAAACACGGTATTAGACGGGCCCGGAACACCTCACCAGATGCCCCAGGAGGCATCCTAACCAGATGCCCCAGGAGGCATCCTAACCAGATGCCCCAGGAGGCATCCTAACCAGATGCCCCAGGAGGCATCCTAACCAGATGCCCCAGGAGGCTTCCTAACCAGATGCCCCAGGAGGCATCCCAACCAGATGCCCGAGCCACCTCATCTGACTCCTCTGGATGCGGAGGAGCAGCGGTTCTACTCTGACCCCCTCCCGGATGACCGAGCTTCTCACCCTATCTCTAAGGGAGAGCCCAGACACCCTGCGGAGGAAACTCATCTCGGCCGCTTGTATTCGCGATCACGTTCTTTCGGTCTCTACGCAAAGCTCGTGACCGACTTACTGCCGGCAATGCGGACCAAACTCTGACACCGGTCATACAGAGACCGAACAGCCCATATCAGTACCCCCAAATAGACCTTACCAGGGAGGATGGGGATAGAATTCAGAAAAAAAAGACTTGTGGGATGTGGTCCAGAATATACAAGAGCTGGACCAATTTTTTCTTTGACCTGACCTCGGATAAGCGGATGAAAATGAATAGATGGTTTGGATTGGCTATTTATGCCCCCTAACAAATCAATTAGTGGTTTTATTTAGACTACACAGCTGTTTGGTCCCAACATGTTGAATTCTCTCCACCCAGTATCTGATAATGCTCTTCCTTTCACAATATAACATGACATTACTTATACTGTTGATTCCCTTTGGTTCTGATTTCACCGAACATTAAAATGACATTGAACACTTCTGACATGCTGTTTAAGGAGAAACAACTATCTGAATATGTTAGGATTAAAAAACTCCAACATCGCTGTCCTTCTCCAATGGGAGCCTCTTGCCTTCTTGCTCAGTTAAATCCTAAACTCATCAGTAGATGGGAAAATAAGGGTTTGATGTACATACCTCACAGTGATTCTTCTTGGATCGTCTCTTTCTGCCGTGGCTTTGTTGGTGACTCTGAAAGCCACGTGGAGTCGTTACATTTTCATCACACTGGGAATCACTGCATTTGTGCTCCATTGCAGACAAGCTGATGTGTTTTTAAGGCAGAGAAGTAACCAAAGGACTTCCCACACTGTCCACAACCAAAAGGTTTAACTCCACTGTGGATACGTTGATGTCTTATTAAGGCACTTTTCTGAGTAAAAGCCTTCCCACACTGTCCACAACCAAAAGGTTTAACTCCACTGTGGATATGTTGATGTGTCATTAAACCACTTTTATCAGTAAAAGCCTTCCCACATTGTCCACAACTGAAAGGTTTAACTCCACTGTGGATACGTTGATGTGTTATTAAGCCACTTTTCTGAGTAAAAGCCTTCCCACACTGTCCACAAATGAAAGGTTTAACTCCACTGTGGATACGTTGATGTGTTATTAAGCCACTTTTATCAGTAAATGCCTTCCCACATTGTCCACAACTGAAAGGTTTAACTCCACTGTGGATACGTTGATGTGTTATTGAGGCACTTTTATCAGTAAAAGCCTTCCCACATTGTCCACAACTGAAAGGTTTAACTCCACTGTGGATACGTTGATGTGTGATTAAGCCACTTTTCTCAGTAAAAGCCTTCCCACATTGTCCACAACTGAAAGGTTTAACTCCACTGTGGATACGTTGATGTGTGATTAAGCCACTTTTATCAGTAAAAGCCTTCCCACACTGTCCACAACTGAAAGGTTTAACTCCACTGTGGATACGTTGATGTGTTATTAAGGCACTTTTATCAGTAAAAGCCTTCCCACACTGTCCACAAATGAAAGGTTTAACTCCACTGTGGATACGTTGATGTCTTATTAAGTCACTTTTCTGAGTAAAAGCCTTCCCACACTGTCCACAACTGAAAGGTTTAACTCCACTGTGGATACGTTGATGTGTTATTAAGGCACTTTTATCAGTAAAAGCCTTCCCACACTGTCCACAAATGAAAGGTTTAACTCCACTGTGGATACGTTGATGTGTTATTAAGGTACTTTTATCAGTAAAAGCCTTCCCACACTGTCCACAACTGAAAGGTTTAACTCCACTGTGGATACGTTGATGCGTTATTAAATGATGTTTCCAAGTAAAAGCCTTCCCACACTGTCCACAACTGAAAGGTTTAACTCCACTGTGGATATGTTGATGTGTCATTAAGGCACTTTTCTGAGTAAAAGCCTTCCCACACTGTCCACAAATAAAAGGTTTAACTCCACTGTGGATATGTTGATGTGTTATTAAGGAACTTTTCCGACTAAAAGCCTTCCCACACTGTCCACAACTGAAAGGTTTAACTCCACTGTGGATACGTTGATGTGTTATTAAGGAACTTTTCCGACTAAAAGCCTTCCCACACTGTCCACAACTGAAAGGTTTAACTCCACTGTGGATACGTTGATGTGTTATTAAGGAACTTTTCCGACTAAAAGCCTTCCCACACTGTCCACAACTGAAAGGTTCAACTCCACTGTGGATATGTTGATGCGTTATTAAGGCACTTTCATCAGTAAAAGCATTCTCACACTGTCCAAAACTGAAAGGTTTAACTCCATTGTGGATATGTTGATGCGTTATTAAGGCACTTTCATCAGTAAAAGCATTCCCACACTGTCCAAAACTGAAAGGTTTAACTCCATTGTGCATATGTTGATGCGTTATTAAATGATGTTTCCAAGTAAAAGCCTTCCCACACTGTCCACAACTGAAAGGTTTAACTCCATTGTGGATATGTTGGTGTGATATTAATTCATTTTTCTGATTAAAAGACTTCCCACACTCGTCACAGCTGTGTGGTTTATCTCTGTTTGCTGTTGTTGACAGAGCTTCATCATTATCCTGAAGGCAGTTAGGTTCCACTGTATTTGGACTTTTAAACTCCTAAAGAGACCAAAAAAAAGAGATCATGAAGAACAAAGTTTATATGTATTTAGCACCTCAATAACATGAGCCAACTCCTTCTCACTGCTATTAGATAGAAACACCTCTATAATAACAGATCTATGACACAAAATGACTGAAACTGACCAGACAAACATGGAAATATCCTGAGTTCATGAATCTTTGGTAATATCTTTATATAGATTATTAACTGATCCGGTAACAGAGTCAAACTGAATACTGAATGAATTTGTAGTTACACAGTGGGATACTGCACATATCTCCATTCAGATCTGCCATCAGGAGGACTCTGATGGACACTACAACACTGAGGCAGGTAAACAACCTGTTAAATATTGAGAACTGAAGATCATCCCATCAGAAACAGGGATATTAGAGCATCATGGGTTCATCCTCAACTCCGAAACCTAAACATTCTCCCTCTTCAGAGGTCTGTAGCACTAACGCAGGTGACCGATATGTAATCGACCAGAAAACATTTTTGGAAACTATATCATTATGAAACCGTCTCACCTCTTCTGAAGAAGTCATTTTCCATCTGTAGTGGTTGAGAAAAACAAAATGTCTGCCAACGTTCCTCCTTCGTCATCTGTTTATCCCGCCGAGCACCTGTAGCATCAGATATTCATTAGCCCCCATCATTGTTTCATGTCCATCAGCCAAAACAGTATGTTTGACAAAGACAGTCTGGGAGAGGACCTTTAAGTTCAAGATCCTTTGGGACAGATAAGATAAAGTGAAAAAGCACACTCTCCTTATTTTAAGGATAAAGTACATAAATCCATTACATTCCACTCAGTGGAGGTCAGGTTGTGGAAGGAACATGTCCAGTTGGGACCTCATATATTATCAAATGACCAGTCCACTCCCTTTATTGAGCTGTTAGCGTTCCCCTGATGGACACGCAGTTCTCCATATAACACTGGTGTTAAGATCTACTGGTGAAACTAGAGTATCTGAGAAAGATGTTTCATAGGCGTCGTTTTTGGGGATCAAAGGTCAAAGAAGCAGCAAATAAACAAAGCTAGTCCTTAGAATCATAAAAGTCCTCTTTCTGAACCGTAACAACACAACAATCTCGTGTCAAATTAACTTTAGCCTAAAAAAAGTTATACATTAAAGGAGCCATGGCATGAGATTTTCACTTTTTAAGGTTGTTTAACATTAATATGAGTTCCTCTAGCCTGCCTGCGGTCCCCCAGTGGCTAAAAGTGACGATAGACCTAAACCATGCACTGGAAATTATTCTCCGCTGTTGGTAATGTGACCATGCAGATGGCCTGATCGGGAAAGCCGCCGCTTATGACGTAGCGCCTCATATGACGTGGAGGTTGCTTCCCCCCAGAGCCAATAAACTGCCTTTCCCCGCCCACAGCTCTTTGGCCAGCTCATTGCTCTGTACATGGATGTAAAAAATCTGTTTAGAGCTCCTGCATCAGAACCTCTAAAGAGCCAGTGGACAGATTTAGTTTTTTATGGGAAAGTGACGACAGAACCGAAGAGATTTGTGTATGTGTGCGCCAAACATTTCACCGACGAATGTTTCCAGAACTTGGGCCAAGCTGGCCTTGACGAATGTCTGAAAATGAACCCTGGATCAGTACAAACTCTCTTTGGTCCAACTACAGACCTCGGACAAGTAAGTAATTTAACGCTCTATAATTGTGTTGCTTGCCTGTATGTACAGTATAGTTACATAGCTTGTTACCACAAGAAAGTGTCTGTATCGTTAGCTATGCAGCTAATAGCCTCAGGTATGCGTGTGTCATGTTAGCAAGCTCTTATTAAGATCAAGATCCGATTTATCTCTGCCAACTGGGCTGTTGGAGGTGTTTGCATGCCCATGAGATGGTTAGCTCTCTCATTTTAGACCAAAACCCCCGACTTCAAGCTTCCTGAAGAACAATGAATCCGCAAATTCAGTGCATTTCATCAGGATAATGATTCATTCATGGTTCCAGAGTCAAAACGGTCAGTCTGTCGTTAGCTCTGCAGCTAATAGCTCAGTCACTGTCGCTAATGTAACGGTAAATAGCATGAGGTATGCGAGTGGACACCTCATTTACTGTAACGCGAGTGTTGTGTACTTATTTGTTGTTTTGATAGCCGTCCTGCTGTTGGTGTTATGGCGCGCAGATATCTGCTTTTCCCCTGATTGAAATGACTCGCGCTACGTGCATCTTTGCAAACCAGAGCAATCTTTGCCCCGCCTTTCTCCTCCTAATTTGCATTTAAAGCTGCAGACCCTAAACAGCTCATTCTGAGGATCCTAAGGAAAGCTCATTTTTGGGACTGGCTGTAATTCTGCACCAAGGCAGAATTTTGGGGAAAAAAACTCAGATACAGTATTAGGGGACCACTAAAGCCTATAAAAATATATAAAAGCCTCCATTTATTTTCATGCCATGGCACCTTTAAACTATGACAAATTCTTATTTTGACAATTATTAACTGATATTTCAGATTCATCAGTTCTCTGTTCAGAAGAAGGAAACGGAGGATGTGCTCATCCTGCCCTGCCCTGCCCCCCCCCCCCCCCCCCCCCCCCCCCTTCCTGCCTGGGGTTGTTCAATGGCTTCTTCACCATGACAACAGCTGAGCAAACAGCAAGTGACTGTTTTAAAGGGGCACTAGGTAGCATTTTCACCTAAAATTATAGCCTTCAGGAGTTTACCAAAGGTTAAACAAGTCAATGGTAAGCGAATGAAGCCTGTCTCGCTCCCAACAGGGGTCTGTATGCTGAAAATCCCATATGTAACTTCGGCAGGAGCGACCCGCTTCTGAAGTGTCGTGATGCGCGAGAAGAGTCGTTTGTGTTTACGGCACTTAGCTAGGTACTGTATGCTAGCTGTAGTTGTAGGCTATGTGTTCGCTTGCGTTGAAGAGCCAACACCAAGCGTTTCATATTCTGCCTTTCACAGACTGAATATCAAACGTTCGATGTTGGCACTTCCCATCTTTGTGAAATTTCTCCAAGCGTGATCTTGTTCATCTACCATAGTGATCTGCGTTTTACATTGTAAAGAGACAGGTGATGATGGTGCTCTAATTCCTCCTGAGTTCAAGACGTAGCCTAGCTTCAGAAATACACGGACTGACCTGATTAGAATAAGAATAGCGTTTTGATACGAACAAGAATTGTTATCTACACATGAAAATTGATTCATTTGTTCGGATTATGATTGTAATAGGAATAGTGTAGAGCTAGTCTGCGTTTATTGCGGCGTGTATGTTGGTAGTGCCTGCGTCTAAGATGTAACTTTTGTAAGTGTCTGCTAATACAAAGGAATCACTCCACGAATACACCATGATGAGGGAAGAATCCCATTCAAGATCAGCAACAGTCCATCCATACATCCATACATCCATTATCTGCCGCTTGTCCGGGGGTCGGGTCGCGGGGGCAGCAGCCTGAGCAGAGAAACCCAGACGTCCCTGTCCCCGGCCACTTCCTCCAGCAACAGGATTATAGCATATTATCTTGAGTTCTCTCTTCAGAAAATCTCTGATTATAGTATCTTACGTGGGCAGTCTACACTTGTGAATCAGATGACCTAACTGGACTGACTAAATAACACAACGGCAGCATTCGCCACGATGTTTAGTTAGTGGATGTGTATAATACAAAGGTGGGCATTTTACGACAGTGTAGAATTTCAGGTTGACCAATAGAGATCGCTATACTGCCGCTATACTACCTTGTATCCCTTTAAAAAACAGAGCATCTGTATCAGTTTGAACCAGTCAGACCCTGAAGAAGAAAAAGATCCTGCAGAGGTTCAACCGTCAGAGCTTCAACAGGTCGCTCATTTCCGCCTGGCGCGGCTTGAAAAGGCGGCGCGGCGTCGTGCACCAGTCGAAATTTGTAACTTGGCGCACGCTGAGAACGACAAACTGGACGGACCAACTGGAAAACTGGCTCACTGCTGACGGTTGTGTCATGTAAAATACTTTGTGCAATTATTTGTAAATAAATGATGTCGTTAGGAATTTGCTGTTGTTTCATTCACTGGAAGCGGCTTTGAGTATTAAGCGCTATATAAAACCGATCTATTATTATTATTGTTTTTGCATCCTGAAAGGTAACGATAATTCCCAAGTGTGTCCATTGAAGCACACTATTTCATAACAAACAAAGGGTAACACAATACACTTAAAAGTCCTATAACAAGGACTTCCGGTTATGGCGGCCACTTAGTGAGACGTGTTTTGCGCTGCTCTGCCTAGCCACTTACATTTCTACTAAAAATACTCGTAATTATAACATAACTTGGTAATATAAGATGAGCGTGGATATTGTAATGCCAAAGGCTGCCACTGTAAGTAAAGGGAAAAGAAACCCGTCAAAGCAGCCGAAGCTACCCGACTACCGTGTTAGCGGTGATACACAGAAAGCTAACGAGTCTAGCAAAGGGGAGTCACTCGGAGGTGCGGCGGCGGATGCGGTGCTGGCTGCCATAAGCTCAATGAAAACTGAGTTTACTTCAAGATTTGATGGAGTTATGGAGGCGATAAAAAACATGAGGAGGGAGATAAATGAGTGCACAGAGCGAGTGACGCAGACTGAGCTGCGGATATCAACCGCCGAGGACGACGTAGCTGGTTAGCAGACCAAAGTCCACACACTGGAGTCACAAAAGAAAAATTTGGAGGACAAGCTCTTGGACTTGGAAACCAGATCCCGCTTAAATAACTTGAGACTGGTGGGTCTGCCAGAGGTGCCGAGGGACGGGACCCGTGCTCCTTTTTGGAAAAGTGGATCCCGGAGGTACTGGATGCTGCGGCTAATATTGAACGAGCACACCGAATCGGACCAGTCAGGGACCCAAAGGCGCCACCGAGAACACTCATAATGAAGTTTCTCAACTACAAGGACAAGCGGGCAGTTTTCGAAGCTGCAAGGGCTAAAAAGGACATCCGCTACAAGGAACAGCAAGTACGGTTCTACACCGACTTGGCTACGGGGATACACCAGATGAGGAAAAACTTCGACCCAATTCGCCTGGGGCTGCGTAACTTGGGGATCCGACATGGAGTGGTTCACCCTGCCAGACTGCGGATAACGCATAAGGAGCGGACTCATACTTTTCAAACGCCAGCAGAAGCTCGAGAGTTCGTCAGGAAGATCCAGGAGGACACCGGCGGGAGTTAAATCAAATGGTTGATCATTTGAATACGGTAATATAATACCTGAACTATGGTGTTGAAATTACCATCACAAAATTGGGTTTAACCTTGTAGTGTATCAGTATTCTGAAGGTGATTCCAGTTAACAATAAATTATTCATAGTGCATACGTCTCCACTCCATGATGAAACTGTAAGGTGGGCCCTGATATCAAGTGTATGCAATGACTCACAGGCAGTCACAAAAAATAATAATAATAATAAAAAATAAAAAAAATGCCCAAACTAAAATACGTTGGGCTTTTGAACATACACATTAATCCTAGGAAACGTCTGATTTGTGGTACATAAAAAAAACAACAAAAAAAAAACGTTTGGTATAGACCAAAACAAACACGCTACATGTTGCAGACGAGTGTTAACCCCTTAACGCCTATTGTCGCATATATGCTACAAACCTTTTGACTCAATAAACCAGCTGAGATAGCATCTTTATTCCCCCAATACCAAAAATTCTACTTATTTTTTGTGCAAAAGTGAAATGAATAATCTCAGCATTATTTACCATCTACTTAAAGGCTAAAACACACACAAAACATTTTTTTATATACAGCTATATAAATTCAGGCGTTAAGGGGTTAATTATTGTTATAACACAGCGGCAGAGATTGCTTATTTTATTATTTTTTCGGTTAAAGGATAACAGGGTGGTTTGACTGATCCTCATTAAGTGTGGAACAGACAGCGATATCGGGAGTTACGATGTTTTTAGGGGGGCTCTCACCAAAGTGGGAAAGGGGAAATAGTTCATGTTCAGTGTGTTGGATGCGTGTTCAAGAATCCATGTTTGTTATGCTCCTCCGGAAGTTTTATTTCATATTGCAAGGTAATCTATCATTGTCGCCTGTTTAGGACGTCTCAAGGAGTAAATGCTCATTTTGTTTCTTGAAACTGCAGAGGTCTACAACAAATTAGAAAAGTTAAACAAGTCATGAATAAAATAAAGGAAATGGACTCCAAAATAGTGTTTCTACAAGAAACGCATCTCTTAGAAAAGGATATGATTAGGATACGGAGGAGGTGGCAGGGTAGTGTACACACAGCATCTTTCTCATCTCAGGCCAGAGGAGTTATGACCCTCATTCATAAAACCGTCCCTTTTTAAGTGAAAAATGTAATTAAGGATACATTTGGAAGGCATTTAATCATCCAGGGCTCTCTACTGTCAAAAAACTTAAATTTGGTAAATATATATGGCCCTAATACAGACGACCCCAGTTATTTTGTAAACCTGTTCCTCACTCTTTCAACTTTTGCAGGATATCATGTAATAGCAGGGGATTTTAACTGTACTTTGAATCCTAGTATGGACAGATCTTCATGAGTAGATCAGTCTCACAATAGGTGTAGAGCAGTTATTGTTCGCTTTATTAACGAATATAGCCTGTTAGATATTGGGAGAGAATTGAGACCACATGCCAAAACCTACTCTTGTTACTCAAACACATTTAAGTCATACTCTCGTTTTGATTATTATCTCTTCACAACTGCGATCTAAAATTCAGGACAGCTTCTATGATAGTATCGTGATCTCAGATCACGCCCCATGTTGTATAGTTTATGTGGATAAAAAATTGACAAGGGACCCAGCTAGATGGCACTTTCATCACAAATGGTTGCAAGATGAAGAGTTTGTGAAATATATAGGAAAACAACAAGAGGAGGTTTTTTTAACATAAAACTACACAAACCTCAGCTAGTATAAAGTGGGAAGCTTTTAAAGCTTTCCTAAGAGGACATATTATCAGTTATACAGGTTCAAAATCAAAAAGGCACGTGAGGAGAGAGTACAATTGTAATATAGAATAAAGACTTTCCAGGAAAAAGTTCACGAGAAAAGTGACCCAAAAATGGAAAGTGAATTACTCATTTTGAGGGCTGAATATGATAAGCTGTCTGCTTCCAGAGCTGCTTCTAGTCTTCTGAGACTAAAGCAATCGTTCTTTGAACAAGGTGACAAATCAGGTAAATTATTAGCATCAGACAACTGGAAACCAAAACATCGATTACAACCATTATATCTAATGGCGAAGATATAGTGGACCCTTTAGAAATGAACAACGCTTTTAGAGGCTACTATAAAGAATTGTACGATACTAAAAACAATATCAATATGCAAAATTTGAATAGTTTTTTGGATGAATTATCTATACCTAATTTACCTGACAATGATAAAGAAGATCTGGAGATGGAAAATACTGGAGAAGAAATAGGCCATGCCATCGATAATTTGAAGTCAGGAAAAAGTGCAGGACCAGATGGTCTCCCAATTAATCTATATAAAAAATGTAAAAATAAGTTTCTTATACCACTTTTGGAAATGTTCCTGGAGGCATTTCAGAAAGGCAGTTTTCCACCCGCCATGAATAGTGCTTTGATTACTTTACTGCCAAAACCAGGTAAACCTTGTAACAAGTGTGAAAACATGAGACCAATAAGTTTGTTGAACTCTGACCTTTAGATACTATGTAATCTGTAGGCAGTACGCTTACAAAGGTTAATGCCAAAAATTATTAATAGAGATCAAAATGGTTTTATAAAAGGAAGACAGGGTTTTCACAATGTAAGAAGAGTATTGAACATTATTCACATAAAAAAAGAAATGCCAGATGCAGCACTCTTATCATAAGATGCTGAAAAGGCCTTTGATAGGGTTGAATGGCCTTATCTTTTCAAGCTTTTAGAAAGGTTTGGAATAGGAACTAATTTCATAAAATGGGTGTTATATAAAAATTCGACTGCAGAAATTTTGACAAATAAAAATATTTCAAAACCAATAGAAATCTGTAAAGGTTGCCCATTATCTCCTTTATTGTTCATATTAGTGATTGAACCTCTTGCAATTGGAGTATGTTCGCATAAGCAATTTTGTGGTATAACAGTGGGGCCGACAGAACACAGAATATGACGTTATTCTATTCATATCAAAATTAAGCAAATCAGTACCAGCTTTGTTACAGTTAATTAAAGCATTTGGTGATATTTCAGGATATAAGGTGAATAATACAAAATCTTCTATATTACTCCTCAACTCAAATGAAAGAAAGAATCCAATTCCAAACGTAATTCAATTTAATGTTGTGGATCAGTTTAAATATTTGGGGGTACAGATTTTGCCAAGATTGGAAAACATTGTTGAAGCTAATTATGAACCTTTGATGATGGAAAATAATGAATCTATCGATAGATGGATGTCGCTACCAGTATCTATAATTGGGAGAATTAATATTTTAAAAAATGAATATACTGCCAAAGCTACTTTATCTATTTCAAAATATAAAACTATAAAAATAGCTGAGGTCTATTATGTTCTACTTTTCAACAAATGAGCTTCCAAATTGGACTGAAATGAAGTCTCATGGTCTGGGGTTGCCTCTTCCCTCATACATATACTCAGACACAGCAAAAGATTGAAGAAACTAACTAAAAACCCAATACTAAAGCATATGTTAAAGATATGGTACGATGTTCAAAAATACTTAAAGGAACAGCACACATTATCTTGATATAGTCCAGTATGGGGTAATCATTTCTTTGTACCAGGGAGAGCGGATGCAGCATTTAACCCTCATACCTGATTTAAAACACAACTTCATTTCTGAAAAGGGACACTTTTGTCCCCTTTTAAAACGACCTAAAAACATCATATGTTAATATTTTCTTCCGCTTTTTTTCCGTAGATCTTTTATTCCACTTCAGTTCTGATCATAACTACCAAGTTTTCAATTATTCTTAAAAATTTTAACCCTTTAGATGCCAATTTGAACTTTTTAGCCCAAATTTTAAGCCTTTAGGTGCCAGTATTTTCAAAATATGGAATGCAGAGAAGGATAATTATGATCTGGGATATGTCAATGATTAGCAACAACATTGATTTTTAGGGATTTTAAATTTTTTTGTTATGCCTGATTTAAAAAAAAAAAAAAAACCAAAATACCATATATTCATATTTTTTTACACTTTTTTTTCCCAGAAATCTTTCATTCCACTTCAGTTCTGATCATAACCACCCAGTATTCAGCGAGGCTGAGCACCGAAAACCCCAAATAATCCTGGACTGTGTGTGTGTGCCATAGTCTAATGCTGTATTCATTATAATGGATGTCTATGGGAGCCGTTTCTGTAATCTGCCATTGCAGAAAAACTAAAAAGCTGTAAAAACTGATGTTGTAGCTCATCAATGACATATCCCAGACCTAATAATCCCCCATAGAATATTTCACTTTGCATTGCATACATTGAAAATACAGCAGTTTTTGTGTGTGTTTTTTAACAGAAATTGTCGTTTACATCATATAAACCATTATTTAAAGGGTTACATTTTTGAAAATAATTGAAAACTTGGTAGTTATGATCGGAACTGAAGTTGAATAAAAGATCTACGAAAAACAAAAAGCAGAAAAAAATATTAACATATGATGTTTTTAAGTCGTTTTAAAAGGGGACAGAAATGTCCCTTTTCAGAAATTAAGTTGTGTTTTAAATCAGGTATGAGGGTTAAGAAAACCACTTATCAGTGAGGCTAATCTGGAAAAAGGCTTCAGTTTAGTGGGAGCATAAAGATTGGACTCTGGAGCAATGGAAGAAGGTCATGTGGTCTGATGAGTCCAGATTTACCCTGTTCCAGAGTGATGGGAGCATCAGGGTAAGGATGGATGCACAGATGAAGTGATGCCCCATCATGCCTGCTGCCTACCGTACAGGCCTGTGGGGGCAGTGCTATGATCTGGGGCTGCTGCAGTTGGTCAGGTCGAGGTTCAGCAACGTTATGAGCCCAAAGAACGAGGTCAGCTGACTACCTGAATGAGCAGCTTATTCCATCAGCGGATTTTTACTTCCCTGATGGCTCAGGTATATTCCAAGATGACAATGCCAGGATTCATAGGGCTCACATTGTGAAAGAGTGGTTCAGGGAGCATGAGACATCATTTTCACACATGGGTTGGCCCCCACAGAGTCCAGACCTTAACCCCAGTGAGAAGCTTTGGGATCTGCTGGAGAAGACTTTGCTCAGCGGTCCGGCTCTCCCATCATCACAACAAGATCTGAGAGCAGAAATAATGCAACTCTGGACTGAAATAAATGTTGGGACATTGCAGAAGCTTATGGACACGATGCCACAGCGAATGCTGCTGTAGTCAGAGCTAAAGGCAGTCCAACAAAATATCAGAGTGGGACTTTTTCTTTTGGACGAGCAATGTATTTTGTCCTTTATCTATTCATTTATTCTGTTTTTCTGTTTTGTAACAAAGAGATCAGGAAAGATTCAGAAATCTCTGTTTCAGTTGTCTTACTTTGTGCCTGAGGGTCCAGCTTCATCACTGAGGTTAGGAGGTTCTCCTTTGGACAGCTCATTCTTCACAGACATAATCAATGTCAATGTCTAAAATTACACTGAACGGTAATCAAGGAGTGCATCCGAGATACTAAAAAAGGTACAAGGATTGTTTGGAGAGCTTGGTACCACAGCAGTGGTCCAAAATGGCTTTAAACCCTGATGGAAGTGAAAAATTGATGAAAAATGGAAAAGTACTGTCTCAATAAGGTCAAAATGTTATAAAGGTCTATGTGTTTATGAATATTTTTTTGTCTAAGAAAGTGGTAGCTAATTGTTAAAAAGTATACACATTATACAATGAATGTTTCCTAAAGTATTTGGTGTGCCTTGTGAGGGGCTGTATGTCAGTCACTGATCAACAGGACTGGGTTAGGGTTGTGGGTTGGTTACGTACGCTGCTACCGCTGTCCGTGGGCCGCCTCCGCTGGCAGCTCTTGTTTTTGGGGGGTTTTGTTTGCAGACGCACCCTGACAGAACACGTCAGCGCACTCGGTCGGTGGTGTTTGACAGATAGAAAGCACAAAGAACAAGGGTGGCGCAGAGATGGCTAGAATTAAAAAGAGGAAACCTCTGGAAACAGACGCAGTTAAATATGCCAAAATGGGAAACTGGGGACGATGAAACGGGTGATATGTTGAACTCTGCCTGCAAACCACCGTTCAAGTTAAATAATTATCAAGTCAATGAATTGTGTGGCGTTGTGGCATATAACGTAATGTTTTATAATTTAAATAATAGCATGAAGCGACGCCACATAAGTGGGAAACTTTGTCTTGTAGCCCCTCAGAGTCAGAAGATGCAGCACCGAGCAGCAGCCCTGAGCCCACAGGTCCAGAGAGGGCAGGTAGGATTACTCACTGAGTGAATATTATTAGAATGAATATAATGAAAAGTATGGTGTAGACCTGCTCTGTATGCAAAGTGCCCTGAGCTGATAGATGATCCATCAGCTCATTAATGAAACTGAGCTGAACTGATCAGAAGGCTTTGTAAAAAGGGGAGATTTGTGCTGAGAATTAGGATCATTTTTAAAATGTGATTTAGTGTCAGAAGCAGAGCCAGCAGCCAGTAGTGATGAGGGAACTGCTTCTGTCAGTATGGGAGGAACAGGTGAGCTGTTGTACACTCAACATGTGAGGTTATAATTACAGGATTTTAATCACATGTTCTGATCTAAAGTGGGTCTGAGGCATGAAACTCCAGGGCTGAAAATGAGTCCCACTCCGGCCCTGGTATACACACACACACACATATATATATATATATATATATTTACACCGTATATACTATATTTATACATGTTTAGATATATATATAAAAACAAAAGGTTAAAGTCAGCTTGTCACCCTGAATATTTCCAACCAGCTTCACATCCTGTTTGGGTTGCCAGTATACGTTGCCATGGTGATATCCAAGATAAGAAGCTGAAACAATCTGAACTTGATGGTTTTACACCCGAGTTGGATCAGTTCTTTGTATCAGAGCCGTCCGATCAGCTTGGTTTCAACAGCAGAAACAAGCTGCTGAGTTCTGCTTCTTCTTCCTCTGCAGTCCACAGAGAGGAAACCCACTCAGACACTCTGACAGTGAAATAAGAAGAAGGTTGTTCACACTCACCTGATTCTGACCTCAGGTTTCCTCCTGCTGCTGTGCACTCAAAATGGAGCCTGAACTGTGTGCATCTGGTTCACCTCGGTCCCTTTTCCTTTACAGGAGATCAGGTGAGCTCATATCAGTGTTTATGGTGCTCAAAGGTCAGCTTTTATCACCCAACCCAACGCCGACACTCCCATTCATATCTCACATATTAATCTGTCCTCACACACAGCAACATCACTCAGAGTTGGAGCTGCAGCAACAAAAAAGTCCAGCAGAGACTTTTCTTTCTCACCAACTCAGAGAGAAACAGCAGCAGCTGCTGCAGCTTCCTCCAGTCCTCATTCAGAGTCCTCACATCAACATACAGGTATTAATGTAAACCGGGCGAGTCTGAAACATGTCAGAAGAAGCAGAAACACAGAGTCAGTGAGCCGTCACAGCAGCCAGCTGGAGCGCAGCTCTCCACAGACCGCACGCATCATAAGCAACATTAATAATTGCAATTACAGACATCAAAGACGCTCCAGTTACACCTGAAATCACTGACTAATGCCAGCCAGAACATGTCAGCTGGTACAGAGGTGGGCATCATTAACATGCAGAGACAGAATAACTGAGACGTCCGCGCATGTGCAAAAAGTTGGAAGAAGTTGGTTCCTTCTATTCTAAGCTTCTATTCTCTGGGGACTGCAGGTCGGGACAACTGAACCGTGAACTAGTGTCTGATTACAGCATTACTATCACCACCACTGTGGAGCCATCTCCTCCCCTGTCCTCCTCTAAAACGCTTATGATCAGACATCAGTGACAGCTCACCTGTGTCGGACGTCCCGGTGCTGCAAATAAAACCAATTCCATGTATTAGGCTGCCCAAAACCTATTATCATCAGTTTATAATCAATAAGAACAGTGTTTGTCACTCCTTTTTGTGAAATAAACTATTTTAATATCATTAATTTGCTTTTGGGGTGCGTTATACCTGAGTTATATGAAACTAAATTACGCTTTAAAGACTTTTTCACATCTGTACACACGTCTTAAAACATGTAAAATGCATGAACAGGACGAAGGGACTCACCTGTTGAGTGACGCACATTTCCTGATATGGAAAGCCTTGTCAGAATGGCGGTTGCCCCCCCGGTGGGTGAACCGCGTGCATTATACATGAGGACGGTTGCCTTTATTCACATTTGCCACGTCAGCTGGAGGAAAACACGACGCTGATATGGTCTTCGGGACATATCCGGACACGTCGTCTTCTTCGATGCTGCACGTTTCACTGCTGAACAGCTTCTACAACACATTTCTTACAAATCACAATGATGACATTAAATCAATTTTTAATAAATCGATGACACCATTTTGGCTTACAGTGTAAAATAAATGTTTTGAGAACACAAGAGTGTTGTATGAGTCTGGCTTTTGTTTTCCCACTTACTAAAAGAACTTCTCACATTCAGAGGCCTCACCCTTTAAACATGGACAAATCTTTTCAAAGTGATTCTAATCTGGAGGTCTGCCAGTGGGTGGGTATCATGTAGTTCTTGTGGCTCAACACGTCCCACTTCCTTGCTTGAGTATGCAAATTTACTATCCTCGTGCACGTGCCCCTTAAATACGCACGGGTGGGATTCATCATTTACGCAGGTCGTTTACACACTTTTTCCGAAGTTAAGAGCATTTGTTGAATCTGACGTGGCGTGTTCGTACGAGACCTTCTTACGAAAAAAGTGAGAGAAATTTAGAATAAAAATACGAAAATGTTCTTGCATGAAGTCCATTGTTCTTTTTTGATTGGATAAGGAATTTTGGGATACAGTGAACCCTCGCTATAACGCGGTTCACCTTTCACGGTCTCGCTGCTTCACGGATTTGCATCGTGCATTGTGTTCTGGATTCTGATTGGCTAAACAGTCTCTCCGCTTCTTCTCTACCTGTGTGTCAATAACGTTGCGGTTTAATATGTACACGTACACGTTCATTACAGTTCTCAAACATAATCGATGGTGGCATGTCGGTATATAAAAATCTTTTTTGCCCAGAAGAAAAAAGAGCAACAACAACTACCGATAACTATGTTCTTCTCTCGAAAAAACACACCTGCACCGCGGGCTTTAGAAGAAAAAAACGCTACAGAGCGGAGTCAGGATGCAGCGGCTCAGTCAGAAGAGCAGTGAAATACACACGAGTTACTATTTGTCCTACTGTACTTTGTACGAGGGTGAACGAGGGTTCACTATATTCTGTATGACTTTCCTATAAGTCTCACTGGAACAACTCATGCTATATTTAGCGTTAAAATCATTCAATTCAAGTATGTTTCCATTATCATCCATTATGTGTCTAATAGACCAAATTTGTTTAGTCATCCAGTCTTCCTCAAACTTCAAACATGTTCTCCTCCTCTGTGTTGTTGTTTCTGTCAGATTCCCACAATGCTTAGCGTGCGTGATGTGGCTGCAGTGGGCGGGGCCTTAAACGATCCAACTTCTCCTCATGTGGAGTATTTACCGGCCTTTAAACCCGACTTACATAGTAAATACTGATACATCCTCCGCCTGAACAGAGAAATCTGCTCATTTTCTCCAGGTGGAAAGGACAAACTTCATACTTTCATAGAACTTTAGTGCTTCACACTAAATAGCGCGCACTAAGAATTGTGGGAATCTGAGTCTCTGTGCACGTAGTTTAGGTTACGTCTTTACATGAATTATTAGCAGTGTTGCCATAGTTACTTTGAAACAGTAATCCGACTACTGACTACTTCTTTAAAAAGTAACTTAGTTAAGTTACTGACTACTTGCTTTTAAAAGTAACTAAGTTAGATTACTTTTAGTTACTTTCAGCAGAGGCTGATCCCCCGCCCCTATAACATGAAAATGACTACCAGTTCCGCCAATACTCACTTTATTGACATGTATTTTAACCGGAACATCAAAAATGACACTGACATTTGCAACTTTTTCTTGAAATAGGCTTACATGTTTTTTAAATAAAAAATAAATAAGACAGTCTTTCTTGACTTTACTTAAAATATAAAAAACCCTCTTACGTAAAAAAGTAATACATAACGCCCCCCCCCCCCCAAACTGCAGCTGTTACTGGATTACCCAAAGCTACAACTGATGAAGTATACATATAGATAAACACCCGTACACTCATTCAGATATCGTATATAGGTACTAGAAGATGTAATACAGTACAAAGACATTAACAAGTCATCTTTGAGTCATCAATTGCGACCAGGTAAGATAAACAGCTAGCTAGCCCTCTCCATAGCACTGCCTGAAACGTAGGCTATATGTTATAAAGTTAGCACGAATAGCTAAACCTATCAACTATCGTCTGTGACAGGCACTGATGAAAACTGTGGTTTAGACTGGTGTATTTATTGAAAATGATTAGGGAAAGTGAGTAAAACGTAACAAATGATAAGGCTGGTGTTTCACATTTTAGTGGGACAGATCAGTTTTACTGGGTAGGTAGATGTAAAACAACGAGTGACGTCAGGCGAACCTGCTCCCTCCGTTGCGGACACTGATATAACTCATAAGAAAACGAAATTATCCCAAATTATTTCAATACAAATGTATGGTTATAATCATGAATATATGTTTACAAGTCAAATATATGTATTGGGCTTGTAAGTAACATTCAGAAATAACATGTTAGCTTTTGTATGGTCACTATAACATGCCGGCCGGCGGCGGCCGTTACAGGAAAATAAAGGACGGCCGTCGACGGCCGCTATGGGGTATACGTTCCCCCGAAATGCAGAAATAGTAACGTACGATGTTTTAGATAAGTAACTTCAATCCGACTACTAGTTTTGAAATAGTAGTTGAGTTAGACTACTCGTTACTGAAAAAAGTAGTCCGACTACAGTAACGCGTTACCGGCATCACTGATTATCCAGTGATGATGAGTCCAACCCCAGGCAGCATCCCATCATCCTGAGCTACGCTGAGAGTTTATTTTATTTTATTTTATTTTATTTAATTTTCAGAGTTTATTTCTTTAGGAGCTTTGATCCCTCATCTTGACAAACTAAAAGCTGCTCAGTACCAGTTTGAGACATTAAATCAGAGAATGAAACTTTCCACCTTAAAGCTTTTCACTCTTTGCTTTGGCCTCTAAAAGCTGGAGACATTTAAACTCTTTGAGCAGCTCTCGTAGGACTTGAACATATGATCTCCGAGTCCCAAAGCAGTTTATTGCCCCTCTGAGCGATGCCTCTGCTGCTTTGTGCTGCTTTCTTGGCACTTTTTACCTGAGACTGACGACCACAGACACTATCTTTTAGTCTTCCAACATGTTTCCTGTGAAGCAGCTTTGCTCATCAACTGTCTCTGGTTTGTTCAGCTGCTTGGTGTTCTGTCTCATGCTCTGTATCCCAACAAAGTCTCCGACTTGTTGGTTTCAAACTTTGAAGACTGAGAAAAATTGAGTGGAACCTGGAAAAGGCTTGAACTCAGTCCCTATGAAAAGAAAATGAAAAGAGAAAGTTTGACATTCAACCTCTCAGTGTGTAGTTGATCCATGTAGTTGTCTTATCCACCAGTGACCTCACATTTCCCCTGATGATCGAGGGAAGAAATGCTTTAAACTTCCTCCTCCTTTTCCTCCATGTTGTTCCTGCTCTGCATCCTAGACGTCTCCTCTTCAGCTCATCCAGATTTGGGGTATTTTTCCAGCCATTTCTTGGGCTTCTGTGAAGCTCAGTTAGCTGCACCAACAGGTGAACAACTTTCCCGTTGCTACGGTTACGCATCATAACAGATGTGAAAAACTACCAGAGTGACCAGCAGAGGTCCTTCCAGCAGCATCCACACCAGCTCAGAAACATGTTTCAGAAGTCTCTGTTTTCACAGAGAAAATCTGAAGAAGATGCAAAGAACTCTGGAATAATGGTGCTGACCTGGTTCGGTTCCACCTGAACCCAAAACATTTCATCCGGAGCCAAAAGCTTCCATCTAATTTGTATCATCAATCTACATTTATAAATAACTAAAGCTGACATACGAGTTTATTATTTTATTTTTTAAGTAGAATTATATTACGGTGGAATTCTGCAGTTAAAGAAAGAGGAAAACCTCTATTTAACCAGGAGTTACAGCAGATTAAATCTATAAATTAGTGTAAATATAAATATATATGGCGAAAAAAAAGGAAATTCAGGTATTCTGCAGAAGCACAGGAGTTCATCCCCTTCAGATCATGAATATCTGACGTTGATTCCTGCTTTTAAAAGAATCAATGAGAAATCCCCACCAGTGTGACGACACTGCCACCAGGAGGTCAGATTGGAACATTACACTATTGTTTGGATCCAGCACTGTGTTCTTCAACAACCTTCAGTTTTACAGATCATTATGGAGGTGGAAAAAGTGAACAAACCACTGAAAAACACTGAAGCACAGAAGCAGCACTCAGTGTGCTTTGGGAGCAGGAACCCCAGAAAGACTTCTGGGGACTGAGGGGATTTTCCTCATTTTTACGTCCCATCATTCATTTGCCTTTTTCAAGCACTTGTTATTACTTCTTTGAATTGGCTGATGTGACAATTCTTCATGCTGCTTCCTGTTTTTGATTAGTTTCAGGTGTAGCCTGAGTAAGAGGAGAGAATAATGCAAAACAAGAAACTGCAGCACTGATCAGACACGGCTGGATCTCAGCAGGAAACACTCGCTGAGAACCAGATCTAACGTGTGACTTCCACTGTGAGTCAGCTCAGTTACAAACTGGGTTTAACTTCTGAGGTTGGTCTCTGACTGAGGGACTGTCTCTGTCACGCTAACAGCCCCCCCCGGCTGGCTCGCCATGCTTTGCCACATATACGCAACATGACGGGGTTCATTCGGGGGAGGTGACTTCACTAATGACCATCTGCATACAGGAAGACCGTCCTGCGTAACATTCAGTCGCTACAGCGACTGTCTCGCATTTCTGGTGGCTACTTCCTGTTCAGCCAGGACCGTAGCGCCAGTCGCTAACACACAAAAGTCACCGCTGATCACATCTTTAGGCCAAAGTGGGATTTGTCAGTGAGATTCTCCCACTGTGAGCGGCACAAAGCGCTTTCTAAGAAACTCTTCAGGACATAATAGCTGTGGGGACGTAGCTACCACAAGAACACAAAACAACTCCAAGTCTGTGCTGAACATTTTCCACTGAAATGCTCAGGGTACGCCAAACACAGTCAGCTTAAAACTAAAGGGAACAGAAACAGCCTGAAGCAGGTTTACATGATCAGCGTTTGAGTTTGTAGATACAATCCAATAAAGTATAAGGGTGTCGTGTGCACACTCTGCCACCGGGTGTTCTGGGTAAGTTGTGTAGCCGTCGGGGCAGAAGAAGAAGAAGAAGAAGAGCGACTGAGAGCATCTGAGGTTACAGCAGAATGTCTGTTGGATAAATCTGCTCAGTACCTGATTGTGTGAGTAACTGAGCAGTTGTAGAAGCAACAAACAGATCAGTTCAGTTTTCTCGTGTTAAACGGTTCAATTCAAAGTACCGTTAGCCCGCTTAGCTGCCTTTTCCCTCAGTGGAGCCGTGACGTTTGGACTAAAATGCGTTCACACATCGGATTCCAACACAACAGACATTTGAAAGAGTTTCACAGCTTGAAGTTGAGCCTCGTGCCCTTTTAGTGTTGGAACAGCCTTAACTTTCAGCTTCAGTCATCAGCATCATACAGCTGTCTGGGAAGTACAGGGAACAACTCCAAACCTTTTTCAGACTGCGTTAAAGATTTCTGGGTCTTTGGGGAAGATGATAAGGGTCAACTTTCCCTCGTAACCAAACACACAATTTCTTCAAAAAATATCTGTGTAGCAAGAACATGAAAAGCATGAGAAAAGTTAACATCTGACCTTTAATGAACAATGAAATACAAACAAGTGTAACGCTCGACTTCACATCGGGAGATCCGTCCCCAGTTAAAGCAATCCCAACAAATTATAAAGCACTTTCAATCTTTCCTCAAACATGTGCTCCACACAGAACATTCAGAACTAAAGTCCTAACAAGAGAAGGTGGTAATCCACAAAGAAGATTTTTAATCTGAACAAATGCAAGGCTTCTGATTGGTAGTTCCTGTTGCTGCTCTCAGGTGAATGTTTGCATATCTGCCGTAAATATTGTTGTTGATTTAAGCCAATTATTTCTCTGCAGTGTGACTACGTTGGTGTCTCTTTAGACTACCTAATCCAGTGAAAGCTGCCCCACACTGACCACAGATGAAAGGTTTCTCTCCTGTGTGAATACGTTGGTGTGTCGTTAGACTACCTAATCTAGTGAAAGCTGCCCCACACTGATCACAGCTGTATGGCTTCTCTGCAGTGTGACTACGTTGGTGTGTCTTTAGATGAGATAATGTAGTGAAAGCTGCCCCACACTGATCACAGCTGTAAGGCTTCTCTCCTGTGTGAATATGTTGGTGTGTCTTTAGATTACCTAATTGAGTGAAAGCTGCCCCACACTGATCACAGCTGTAAGGCTTCTCTCCTGTGTGAATACGTTGGTGTGTCTTTAGATTAGATAATGTAGTGAAAGCTGCCCCACACTGGTCACAGCTGTAAGGCTTCTCTCCTGTATGAATATGTTGGTGTGTCTTTAGATTACCTAATTGAGTGAAAGCTGCCCCACACTGATCACAGCTGTAAGGCTTCTCTCCTGTGTGAATACGTTGGTGTGTCTTTAGATTAGATAATGTAGTGAAAGCTGCCCCACACTGGTCACAGCTGTATGGCTTCTCTCCAGTATGAATTATCTGATGATACCTCAGATTTGATCGTTTGATAACTTTCCCACAGTCCTTACAGCAGTGCCATCTGGATCCCTCTTGGGCTCCATGTTTCTGCAATGACAGAGAGGAAGAAGACTTAGATCCTTTTGAAGTTCACACAAAAGATTTCTCTAAGCTAACCTACGCTGACCAACATATTCTAACTGGACCTGGACAGACCGAGCCACACAGGTCTCAATATCTCAGATCAAACGTGAACGCTGAGGGTGCGTTTATAAGTGCCCTCAGCTATCAGCACTGTGCTCTGATGTGTTCTGCACACGTTCAGCTTTTTAAGCAGTAAACTCTTGCTTTTTGCTCTTTCACTAATTCTTTTTGTCATGATGAAACTCTGAAAAGGAACTCGAGCTACAATATTTCTAAATGATGGAAGGAACCAGAGTCTTGTCCAAGTTGTTCACTTAAACACCATGTAGAGGTCGGGCTGAAAAAGGTTGATGGCCGCTGGTTTAAAGGAATAAAAGTGACAGCGGTGGTAATACATGACATTCTTTACACTTAACCCACTTGATGTGGTTCAACACTTTAAGTACCTCGGGGTAATCTTTGATTCTAATCTTAATTTTAAGCAACACGTTAAAAAAGTCACAAATACAATTAAATTTAACTTATCAAATTTCAAACATGTGAGACCCTTCCTGACTATGGAGTCAGCAAAGACTTCCACACATGCAGTGACACTTCCTCGTGTTTCCTGCTGTTATACAACATGGTCACATACATCAGAGTGCAAAATCTTGGACTTTGATAGCTATCAGCTGTTTTTGGATGTCTGTCTCATGTTTCAGGTTTCCAAAGGATTAGCCCCTCCACTATTACAGGATTTCATAAAGACAGAATCCTCTAGAGTAAACCCCAGAGCACTAGAGCAGATTGATGTGCAATGATGCAGGACTAAGTTTGGCCAAATGGTGGAGTCCATCAGAGGAACAGTGCTGGAACACACTGCCAACTGCTGTTAGAAACTGGGACAATTCCACCACCTTTAAAAAGAGCCTTAAACAGTGGTTGCAAACAGCCAGAGCTGCTCTCATGGGTCACCTCTCCGTCTTTTCCCTTTTGTGTACGGACTCTTAACTTTGATGTGAATCTTTCAAAATATTTTCTGTTTGTTTGTTCTTTAGTTTTTTGTCATGGTGTATTGTCTGTACAGTGTTTCCCACACATAGACTAATTCGTGGCGGTGCGCCACAGATTCAACACCGGCCGCCACATATTGCGTTTCGTTATTATTATTTTTTTAACGCTATTTAAAAAATACTCGTATTCGTACAGCTGCATTTCCTTTTCCTGCTCTCCCTCCGTCTCTCTGTCAGTCTACACACACACACACAGCCCCTCCCCTCCGTGCTTCCCTGGAAGCGTGGAAGCTTGCTAGCTTCAGCGTCGCGTAAGATTAGCTCAACCGAAAGAATTCACGAAAGGTTGGTATCACGTGCACCTTTATAAAATCACACATTAAAAAGTCCTATAAAAATATTTTATATTTTCAATACAATGTTGTCCCGTCCCGACCCGTCCCATAGCAAACAAGCGATTACGCCTTCTTTATAAAGTTAACTAGTCAAAAGTTTGCCGTAAAAAAAAAAAAAAAATGGAGTTGGGTTGTCGAGGTCTAAACACTAGCAGGTGTGAATCAAATAAAGTAGTTTTTTTAAACTCTTACACTGAATGTTTGCTGCTTCAATCCAGATGAGTATTGCAAACTATTTTCTGCGATTGAAAAAGAGACGTGCGTGTTGAGGATGAGGAGCAGCCTGAACCGGAGGTATCAGTCTGAAACAGCTGAACAGCCCCACCAGGGTAATTAATGTTATTCATTTGTTTACAATGAAGATGTGAATATTAATACAATAAAGTTCTGTGTGACCAATTATTAACCAAGGAATTATTTTGAAGAATTTTTATTTCTAAACCCCCCCGTGGCCCACCACCACACATTGCCTTCACATCTGTGGGAAACACTGAGTGTCCTAACCAAATAAATAAGAAATAAAATAAAAACCTCCTCCTCACTGACCTGTGGCCCGGTGGACCCAGAGGATGAGCGGGCTCGTTTCCTGGTGGAGGGGTTCTGCTCCTGGTTCTGCTCCTGGTTCTGCTCCTGGTTCTGCTCCTGGTTCTGCTCCTGGTACTGCTCCTGGTTCTGCTCCTGGTTCTGCTCCTGGTACTGCTCCTGGTTCTGCTCCTGGTACTGCTCCTGGTTCTGCTCCTGGTTCTGCTCCTGGTTCTGCTCCTGGTACTGCTCCTGGTTCTGCTCCTGGTTCTGCTCCTGGTACTGCTCCTGGTTCTGCTCCTGCTTCAGCTCCTGCTTCAGCTCCTGCTTCAGCTCCTGGTTCTGCTCCTGGTACTGCTCCTGGTACTGCTCCTGGTACTGCTCCTGCTTCAGCTCCTGGTTCTGCTCCTGGTTCTGCTCCTGCTTCAGCTCCTGCTTCAGCTCCTGCTTCAGCTCCTGGTTCTGCTCCTGGTACTGCTCCTGGTACTGCTCCTGGTACTGCTCCTGCTTCAGCTCCTGCTTCAGCTCCTGCATTAGCTCCTGGTTCTGCTCCTGGTACTGCTCCTGCTTCAGCTCCTGCATTAGCTCCTGGTTCTGCTCCTGTTTCTGCTCCTGGTTCAGCTCCTGGTTCTGCTCCTGGTACTGCTCCTGCTTCAGCTCCTGCATTAGCTCCTGGTTCTGCTCCTGGTTCTGCTCCTGGTTCTGCTCCTGGTACTGCTCCTGCTTCAGCTCCTGGTTCTGCTCCTGGTTCTGCTCCTGGTACTGCTCCTGCTTCAGCTCCTGCATTAGCTCCTGGTTCTGCTCCTGGTACTGCTCCTGCTTCAGCTCCTGGTTCTGCTCCTGGTTCTGCTCCTGGTTCTGCTCCTGGTACTGCTCCTGCTTCAGCTCCTGCATTAGCTCCTGGTTCTGCTCCTGGTACTGCTCCTGCTTCAGCTCCTGCATTAGCTCCTGGTTCTGCTCCTGGTACTGCTCCTGCTTCAGCTCCTGGTTCTGCTCCTGGTTCTGCTCCTGGTTCTGCTCCTGGTACTGCTCCTGCTTCAGCTCCTGCATTAGCTCCTGGTTCTGCTCCTGGTACTGCTCCTGCTTCAGCTCCTGCATTAGCTCCTGGTTCTGCTCCTGGTTCTGCTCCTGGTTCTGCTCCTGGTACTGCTCCTGGTTCTGCTCCTGGTTCTGCTCCATTCTGGTTCTCCGACTGATGGACTCTGAAACTGTCAGCACATACGATAAGATCCAGCTGTGGCGTGCAGCGTGTTAAACCACACCCACTTTTCTTCTTCTCTTGATAACCTTTCTGCACAGTTTTTAACCATCCAGTCACATTCCATTAAACTCATTACTGTGCTTTTATTTAAATCCCTGTGAACTTTAAAATGCTTCTTTAAAGACCCACTAAGGTCACAGTTCAAAATATTTGTAGCTTTTTGATCAAATTCAGAAAAAAAATGTAATAATAACTCTGTAGACCGACAGCCACTGTGTGCAATATCCCATAAATCTCATCTGAGTCAGTGGAACACCATCAACTTAAATCATTTTACTACATTAAGACAATGATCCTGTTTGAGGAAAGGGTCCCAACATCATCCCAAAGACTGAGGTTCAGATTCTCTCCGTTTCTAAACCTGTTCTCATTTCCAGAACCTTTTTATCATGTGCTCAGTCCTTGTTGGTTCCTGGATAAAAGAAAATATTGGATATGTAAAGGAAAGTGAATAATGAAGCTTTCATGAGACACTTCTGAAGAGGACAGTCAGACTGTCTTTTAATGGGCTTTGAGTGTAAATCTGAGAAATCAGACACTGATACTGAGGAGAACTGGATTTCTACTGCTCCTGTGATACGTTCCTGGATCACCCACAAGTCTTTATAATAATGCTATGACTCCTCTTCACACAACTTAAACTCTTCATGTAACTAAAGTATTCATATTGAGCATAATTAAGTCCCATTTTAAGATCTAATCATGAAATATGGCATATTGCAGGCATCACCAAATGGCGGACCGCGGTCCGGATCCGGACCGAGTAATGGTTCTGTCCGGACCCGTGCCCAATGGTAAATTAACGAGATGAAGTCATTTTTCTGACGCATTATTTTGGACGGTCGTGGCTAATTGACAGCGGGCGCTGCTACTCCAGTTAATACGACAATAGCTTCATTCAGTTGAGCCAATAAAATCGTCAGTTTAACCAGCGCATCACAGAGAACAAGAAGCAGAGAAGAAGAGTTTCGTTAAGAGACACTACCGAAGGAAACATGGCTTGCTCCAAAAGGAGGAAAGTAGGCGAAGAAAATCGTTGTTTTAAAGATGACTGGACGGAGAAATTTATGTTCATTCTTCCGGCGAACAGTTCAAAACCAGCGCGCCTCATATGCTCTGAAAACGTGGCATTAATTAAAAGCGGCAACATGAAGCGCCACTATCAAACAAAGCACAGCTCTTTTGAGCAAAGTTATCCCCTGAAGTCCGAGCTGAGGGCAAAATAACCGAACTGCAAGCACAGTATGACAGGTCTACCCGACTCATCACACATACATTTACAGCCCAGCAACGTGCAAACGAATGTTTGTCAGAAACAAGTACCGTTCTAGGCTCAACAATGAACACCTACATGTCTGCATGAGAATGGCCAAGATTTAAATTACTGGCAAGTCAGCCACATGCCCATGTTTCTCATTAAGAAAAGTAAAAGAAGAAGAATTAAAAGAGAAAAGTTCAAAGAAAAATCCCCCCGCCCTAAAAAGCCACTTGTTTCCTGAAGATGTGGACTTACCTCCTTATTTTAAGAACAAAGAAGAGAAAATGTTAAGTCAATGCTCTGTTTGCACTTTTTAGTTGTTTTCTGAGTTGACTTTTTTACTTGAATTGTAGGCCTTTGATTCCTCAGGTTGGGATCTCTTTCATTTAAGAGAAAAATGAGTTATTCCACTCAGTTTGCACTTTTTTATTTATTTATTTTTATTTATTTTTTCTTTAATCTGAAATAAAGGCCTTGAATTGATTTGATTGGGACCACTTTTATTTATGGTAAAAGAGATAGTTGTACACTCAGTTCATTTCCTGCATTGGATATTAACCATAGATATTGTTGAAACCATATGAAAATGTGGACATAGGAGAAGGCTATAAGACACAAGCCGGACTTCGGTTCGGACCTGGACAGAATTTAACAACTGGACCTCAGTGACTTTTAATTGAACACACCTGGCATATTGTGTATGTTAAACACACCAAATCACATGTTTTGGCTGCACACTTCTATCAAAAAGCCAAATGATACTCAGATAAGTCTGGAGAGAACCATTCTACATTTGACATTGATCATTAAACTTTTTAAATCACAAAAGATTTCAACAAAACTACAGAAAGAAGTTAAGAAAACTGCAGCTTTAGTGGAAAATGTGACAGGATGGTCAAAAACTGCCCCAAAAGGTTAGAAAAGAGGAAGAAAAGGGCCCAGAAGTATGTTTCACACGCAGCTAAAAGGATAAAGCTCCATCTTATTTGGCGGTTAACGGTTAGCATTAGCATTAGCGGGACGTGCTAACTGTGAATAGCAGCTAGGTTATTTGAACTTTTTACTCTCTGCTGCATGTTCTGACTGCCCGTGTCCAGGAGCAGGAATCAAACCAATGACACAGAGCACTTTGAAGACATTTCTGCTAACGTCTGGCCGCTAAATTCATTCTTTTTCTGGACTCACCTGCTTGTAGCTTTCTGTTGCTGTGTTCATAGATCCAGAATGGCTAGATGTCCCGTCCGCGTTGCTGGGCAACGGAGTGGAACGTCCGCAGATGGCCGCCATCTTACCACAGGCAGCTCTCTCCCCGACTACATTGTGTTGATGGTGAAACATTCAAACATTCAAGACATAACTTGCTTAATTCTCAAACGTTTAGGTTATTATAAACATCAAAGTAGTAAGCTAATTATCACACTGCAGACAAAGTCCATATATATATTTTTTTTTAATAAAAACATAAATATTTCACGTTTAGTTGCCCCATGACTCAACTTTATTTATCCCTTAGGATGACTCCCTCAGGGAAATTCAAGTCCCCAGTAGCTCCAAACACACACATAGGATCTCTATAAATCTAAAATACAGTGTAATATAGAATAATTAATATAATATATAATTAAAATATAATTAATATGAAAATTTAAAACAAAGTGTAAAAAAGAATATAGGCTATACAAGATATACAAAGTAAAGAGAGTTAAATCAAATAGGTTATAGCACTATGGTTGAGTTATTGCCCATATTGCACTACACTTGTGTTAATTACACATTGTATGTACATAGTCTGACCATAAATAGATAAGATATTGCACAGTAGTGAATTATTGCACAGATGACTGAATAAATAAAATATGGCACAGGGTCTTTTAGTATGTAAAATAGTGTAAAATTGTTGAGCTTTCTGCGAGATAAGAGTAATAGCGTCAGAGCAGATCACTTAGCGTAACTATGGTTACCTCAGGTTTGACTGTCTCCAGGACATCTCACCCTGTGGTAAGATGGCCGACTTGTGCGGACGTTCTAAACTCAGACGTAACACATCTAGCCATTCTATACACATCTATGGCTATGTTACCAGATGAGCCGAGATGAGCCGAGGCTTCGTAGTGTGTGTGCGGTAACTTCGGATGTATTTGGTGAAGCGTGTATCGTGTCGATGACTATCTGGTGACGTCAGAGGCCTTTGGAACCGGCCGTACCGTGACCTCTCCACTCAGTGTAATCTGTCTGGCTGGAGCCATGAAGTGTCAGCGCATTTAATCAATCACAACTCGCTGAATACAAAACTGATTTTCACAGGATTTTTGTTTCTGCAAACGTGATACATGCAGGCATGATACGGGACACATGATTCAGCGTATTTTAACATTCATAGTAGACTCAGCAGTAATAGAATATTCTGCTCTGTAACATATGTCATGTATGATAGGTGGGTTATTTTGCAAAAGACACCATATATGAAATATAATGCAAACACACACACACACATATATATATATATATATATATATATATATATATATATATATATTATGTATATACATAACCAAATATATAATAGAGAAGCAGAAGCAGATTGTGTACTACTCAGATATTTTATTAAGCTGAAAAATGTAGAAATAATACATTATACATATAAGATAAAACACAATAGACCGAAGTTATATATCAGAAAAGAATTATATCTATATCTACATATGTCTCAGAAGAAATGAAAATCTAAATCAAGATTGATTCAAATTGTCTTCATTAGATTTCTCAGAATCTGCCGGACTACAAACCCTGCAAATGTAGAGCAGAGCGTTTTCCACCAGAGCACCAAACCCAGTGGGAAGATGGCTCATAGACATTCCCTCCTCAAAGCAGCTTCCCACTTCTTCCTCACATCTTTGTCTTTGGGAAACCTTCAAAATAAAAACGGGAGATTCCACAAAGTCCACACAAAAACATTTCAAAAGGAGGTCAAGCTTATTTTCTTCCTTCTTCTGCCTTCACATTTCTAAAGATACTAAATACAGGTGTGAACGCATTCAGATCCGATGGCTCAGACCACATTCAGAGGTGCTCTGTGACACTTGTGTCCACATTCTCAGAACAGTGTGAACACAAATCCATCCTGGGCCACATTGAAGGACCTACTGACCTGACGGGACTCCACACAAGCAGTCCAGGTTCCACCAGGATGTTTTCTGGGAAAAATACATTGTGTAAAAGCAGCGTCCTGAATTCATGTGTGAATGATGATATAGTTGAGTTAGTGAACGTATCAGTGATTTTACAGAAACATCAGTCGACCTGCTGATGTCCTGTTTGTCCAACATTAAATATTCATTCTTACTGTTGCCTTAAAACTTAGATTTTTATAATAAAAGTAAAAAATGTCAAATATTCTAAAATAGAAATCTAATACCTAAATATATTCAGATAAATATGCAATATTTTACAATAAAAAGTAAAAAACATGACTGAGATAAAGAGTAAAAATGAGAGAAAAGATCTGAGACAAAATTTCACCAACTTTGAACTTTAATGAATAAAATAATCAGATAAAAACATGAAAAATGAACATTGTGATAAATAATTAAACAAAAAGTCCCATTTTTGAGATGAAAAATCTATAATTCAATCAATAATTCACCAGGTGAAAATGTCAGAAAGTCAGAATAAAGACAGAATGAGCCAAACAGACTAACAGTGAAACTCTGGCAGGATTCTGATGCTGAACATCAGGAACTTTCAGTCCAAAGCAGATGTTGTGGACTGTTAAAGTCTGTAGAAACAGGACGGTGGCTGCTGGGGGACAAAAAGCTGCTCTGAGTTAAAGAAAGGATGCTGCTGGGCTCTTCTCCTCTCCCTCTCCAGCCGGGAGGAAGAGGTGATCCAAAGTGAGGAGTGTGGCAGCGCCTCCTTTAAACTCTGTGGGCAGGCCCTCATGCTCATGCAAATGTTGTTTGTAAAGGATCATTTCAGTCCTCTGTGTGAGCGTTCAACAGCAACATTCAGCAACATTCTGCATCAGAAAGCAGCTCCAGCCCAGGTGTCCTTTCATCATCTAACAGGAAGTGAAAGTGAAGAAACATCAGGATGAACCCCGGCTGCTCACCAGACTTCTGCTCATTGCAGCAGAATCAGTGAAGATCTGTCAGCAGGTTGGAATCCATCTGGGCTGATGCAGCTCAGTGATTCCTCTCTGATGTCACAGTTTGTCACATGTGCAGCAAACTAACTGCAGCTGACATCAGCTGAATGGGCTCAGCTGAAGTGAGCTGCAGAGAAACACAACCTGCTGATACTCAGTGAGAAGCTCTGACTGGAAACACACAGAAAAACAACATCCTGGAAGAATGGCAGCTTCCATCTTTAAAGGACCGGAAGAGGAAGAAGTTTCCAAGGAATCATTCAGAAGAGTTTCAGACAGAAACTGACTGAGTCCATGAATCTGAAAAGGTGTTTCTGAGTGAAGGAGACAGACATGAACAGACTGAACTATCTGTTCAGCAGGGATTCTCTGACAGGAGGACACTCTGTGTACTCAGCACAGAGACAACCAGGAACCAGGTGAACAGACTGCAAATCCAGGATGCAGAGGTTCTTCAGTGAATGTGGTGCTGAAGGTGTGGAGGTGGATCAGTGTGTCAGAGGAGACTCTGTAGAAGGACAGAGTGCCAGCAGGACGGTCCACATACACTGCTGCTCTGTTACAGACAGAGGAGGAGGAGGAGGAGGAGGAGGAGGAGGAGGAGGAAGAGGAGGAGGAGGAGGAGGAGGAGGAGGAGGAGGAGGAGGAGGAGGAGGAGGAGGAGGAGGAGGAGGAGATGTATGTACTTCTGTTATTGTGCCAGACAGAGTATTTACCTTCATCAGAGCAGAACAGACTCCAGGACTGATCGTTCCCTCCAAACAAACACTCACTGCCTCCTCTCCTGCTGATTCCTCTGTAACTCACTGATATATAAACCTCTCCTCTCCACTCGACCTCCCAGTAACAGCGACCAGTCAGAACATTTCTACACAGCAGCTGAGGATACAGGCCATAAAACCTGCCTGGATGATCAGGATATGACTGAACCTCCACATGTGTCACCTTCCTGTTGCTGTCAGACAGTTTCAGGTCTCTGTTCACTGTGTTTGTGTCGATTGTGAGTTGGCAGGAATCTGATGGAGAGAACAAACACAGTCCAGCTGCAGTTATTGATCCATCATCTGTTGACTTTGATCAATGAGTGATGTGACAGTGTGAAGATGGCTGGATGTCATGAATCAGATGAAGAACACACTCACACTTCCTCAGCCCTGGTGTCAGCCATCGTTCTCCAGCAGGCTCCACCCTGAAAGGAGGAGGGGGGTCAGAGCAGCATCAAACATGGACATTACATGGCTCTCACACACACTGTTCTACACTGAGAAAGGAACAGTCCAACATCTGGACACATCCACTGGAATGGAGCATCTGGAAACTAGAATGAAAGCTGTCTGATCAGCACTGACACCAACAAACTGCTTCTTTCAGCCATCTGCTCCTGATCTGAGCCAGAGCTGCAACCTCTCTTCTTGGATCATTAGAGCTGTTGTTAAAGCTAACAGCACAACAGTGGTGAGTGTGTCAGTACAGCTGCTTTTAATTCATGCTACAGAGCTATCTCAGCTAGAAAACATGGTTAGCTTGTGTCCTCCAGGTTGTTCTCTGCTTCATTCAGTCAGAGTTCCACGTCCTTCATCAGAGACTGATCAGCAGCACAAATGTTCAGAGGAAAGATGGCTAATCCTTTCATATTTTCCTGTTGGAAAGCTGACAGGTGGAAGCACGGCAGACTGACTGATGAGCTACAGCAGCAGGTTACATACACAGGATCCAAAAAGCAACAAGATGCGTCTGTCAGAAACATTCAATCTGCAAACACAAAGCACAGTTAAAGATCCTGAAGGTTCAAATGCTTCTCATTTCCTGAGCTGATCATTAGAGACTGAGGGATGTCAGTGTCTCTGACCCAGGTGATGGAGCAGTGATCACTAACAGCACAAACTCCAGAGGCAGGGCATCTGTGTGCTCCATCAGTCTGATGTCATGTGGAGCTCAGAGGATAGTTGAAGTTTGCTCTGGTGGCTTCATCTCTGAGCTGAAACACATCCAGTTCCACACACTGTTCTCTGAATGTGTTGGAGCTGTCAGAGAGCCGCTCCAGGGGAAGATCCCCATGATCATCAACTCACAGGAGGCACAAAGTGACTCATTTAGTCATCTGTAAAAACACGGGAAAATGTGCACACCTGTACACAAACTCTGAGCCATGTGTACGAGCGTTTAGGACACACAGATGGTGAGGGGGAGTTAGACCTGAGAGTCTCTCATAGAACAAATATTCAGAGCAGCTGTTACTTAAAGCACCAGAACTGTTCCATAGTAAACGTTCAGCTGTAAGAGGCAGAAGCAAACTCAAATCCTGGATCACATTCATCTCATTACTGAGTCAGCGCCATCTCATCATCCAGCTTTGAAAGCCTGACTGCAGAGGAGACGTTGGACTGACACTGGTGGTCAATGTTAGCTGTGAATATACCGAGTCCTTTTCACATCAACCCCGTTAACCGGGCTAACTGATGACACCTTCATCATCCCAACACACACACTCTGCATGGTCCAGGCACCTCCCTCGTGTGTCCTACCGACTGTAAAGGGACAAAGTCTGGACAGAAACCCAGGGACAGCTCTCACAGTCATCCTGACTCATGATGAGTCCATATCAGAACGCAGCGAGCAAAACCTCAGGAGCCTGAAGAAGGAAACAACTTGTGCTTTCATTTCAAATCCTATCAGGGTGAGGGGTTCCACTGACTCACCTTCATTTTGATCAGGTGACTGAAGGAAAACGATGAATGCTGCATTGACACTTGTGTGTGATGTTGCTCAGAGCATTGGCACCAATGAATAACAACATGGATGAAAGAATTCGGATGGAACGAGTGTTCAAATTGCTTCCTTCTGCATATGGACCTTGATGTTCGTCTCATCTAAATTCACTTTCTGGGTCTGTTGCTGTGATCAGGAGCCTCCAATCAGCAGGAGCTGTGCATCAACATGCATGATGTGCTCTGCATCCACCATTTATGGTTAAACCTGGGCGTATGGAGGGAGGGACACAAGTCTAATCCACAGGTGCACATTTCCACGTGGACTGTGATTTATAAAGGGAACTTCACCTGAACATGTGCACACAGTTTTATGAACCTTTGTGCTAAGCTAGGCTAACATGTCCTGGACCCATCTCTGCGAATGAATCAGAGTCAGAGACAAAAAGGATGTTTAAATGACAGACTGTCCCTTTAACATGCAGATACCTGTCCAAACTGAATCAACTCTGACCAACAGACACTTCTCACTGTTGTTCCTGCAGATGTTCTCCTTGGAGAGCTCAAACACCTGCTGTTTCTGTCCAACCAGTGTTTCTGCTGAGCAAAGGAAACAGGCTCCTACATGTGTGATTGTTCATGTAACACTCAGCAGGAAGCAGAAGCACAGGGCTGAGTGCAGCACAGAGAACATGTTCCCTGCTCTGCCTCCTCTGTCAGACACTGTGAGGCTGCAGCAGGCCTCTCCATACCTGAGTTTGTGTGGATCCTTCAGTGCAGCCCTCAGCAGCTTCCCTCCTGAGGCTCCTGGATGGTTGTAGCTCAGGTCCAGCTCTCTCAGATGGGAGGGGTTGGAGGTCACAGCTTCAGCCAGAGAAGCACAGCCTTCCTCTGTGATCAGACAGCCTGACAGGCTGCAGACACAGAGCAACACAGCTGCTGTTAGAACAGATAATAATAATATAATAACAGATGTTACTGCATCACAGAGACTGTATGAAGCTGAAACAGCAGAGAATCCTGACCTGAGAGCTTCCAGCTCACAGTTTGGACTCTTCAGTCCATCAGACAGCTGCTTCACTCCTGAATCCTGCAGGTTGTTGTTACTCAGGTCCAGTTGTGTCAGGCTGGAGGACTGGGAGCTGAGAGCTGAGGACAGAGCTGCACAGCTTCTCTCTGAGAGGTTACAGCCGCTCAGCCTGAGGAGGGAATAATGAGATAAATCTGGGACTTTCTCTCCTATAGAAACAGCAGCAGGATATTCATACACATCCCTCTATATCTGTACTCACACAGCTTTGTTGGAGGCTTTGACCACTGGCAGCAGCCTCAGAAGAGCCTCCTCTGAAGCAGAGTACTTCTTCAGGTCAAACTCATCCAGATGTTTTCCTGATGACAGTAAGATGAAGACCAGAGCTGACCACTGAGCAGGAGACAGTTTATCTGAGGAGAGACTTCCTGAACTCAGGGCCTGTTGGATCTGCTCCACCAGAGAACGATCATTCAGTTCATTCAGACAGTGTAACAGATTGATGCTTCTCTCTGCAGACAGATCCTCACTGATCTTCTCCTTGATGTAACGGACTGTTTTCTGATTGGTCTGTGAGCTACTTCCTGTCTGTGTCAGCAGGCCTCGTAGGAGCCTCTGATTGGTCTGCAGGGAAAGACCCAGGAGGAAGCGGAGGAACAGGTCCAGGTGTCCGTTTGGACTCTCTAAGGCCTTGTTCACAGCACTCTGATGGAGATAATTCAGATTAGGTTTGTTAAATAGTTTTGACCACACAGAGGTTGTTTGTTGCTCCTCCATCAGGTTGAGTCCAGAGCTGATGAAGGTCAGATGCACATGAAGAGCAGCCAGAAACTCCTGAACACTCAGATGGATGAAGCAGAACACCTTCTCCTGGTACAGCCCTCTCTCCTCTCTAAAGATCTGTGTGAACACTCCTGAGTACACTGAGGCTGCTGAGATATTGATGCCACACTCTGTCAGGTCTGACTCATAGAAGATCAGGTTTCCTTTCTGCAGCTGCTCAAAAGCCAGTTTTCCCAGAGACTCAATCATCTTCCTGCTCTCTGGACTCCAGTGTGGATCTGTCGCAGCTCCTCCATCATACTTGAGCTTCTTCACTTTGGCCTGAACCACCAGGAAGTGGATGTACATCTCAGTCAGGGTGCTGGGCAGCTCTGCTCCCTCTCTGGTGTCCAACATATCCTCCAGAACTGTAGCAGTGATCCAGCAGAAGACCGGGATGTGGCACATGATGTGGAGGCTTCGGGATGTCTGGATGTGGGAGATGATCCTGCTGGCCTGCTTCTTTATTCTGAATCTCTTCCTGAAGTACTCCTCCTTCTGTGGGTCAGTGAACCCTCTGACCTCTGTCACCATGCCAACACAGCCAGCAGGGATCTGATTGGCTGCTGCGGGTCGTGTGGTTATCCAGAGGCGAGCAGAGGGAAGCAGCTCCCCCCTGATGAGGTTTGTCAGCAGCACATCCACTGAGGTGGGCTCTGTAGCATCAGCCAGGGGCTCCTTGCTGTGGAAGTCCAGAGGAAGTCGACACTCATCCAGACCGTCAAAGATGAACACGACCTGGAACTGTTCAAAGCTGCAGATTCCTGCTGCTTTGGTCTCAGTAAAGAAGTGATGAACAAGCTCCACCAAGCTGAACTTTCTCTCTCTCAGCACATTCAGCTCTCTGAAAGTGAATGGAAACATGAAGTGGATGTCCTGGTTGGCTTTGCCTTCAGCCCAGTCCAGAGTGAACTTCTGTGTTAAGACTGTTTTCCCAATGCCAGCCACTCCCTTTGTCAGCACTGTTCTGATTGGTTCATCTCTTCCAGGTGGGCCTTTAAAGATGTCTTCCTGTCTGATGGATGTTTCTGCTCTGCCTGCTTTCCTGGATGCTGCTTCAATCTGTCTGACCTCATGTTCATCATTGACCTCTCCGCTCCCTCCCTCTGTGATGTAGAGCTCTGTGTAGATCTGATTCAGAAGGGTTGGCTTTCCTGCTTTAGGAATCCCCTCAAACACACACTGGAACTTCTTCTTCAGAGCACATTTAACTTTACGTCCACAAACTGCAGCAACAAGTTCTGAATGAAGGCAAGAAATAACATCAGTAAACATACATTTCAACCATGTACAGAATGAGTATCTGAACATCTGCTGTTCTGTGTGCTGAGACATCAGTAAATGTGTCATTTATCCAGCAGGTTAAACCTTTAGAGAAATCCTCTTACTGCTCTGCAGACGGTCAGCCAGCTCCTCCTGCTTCATTCTCCTCAGGAAGTGAACTGTGATCTTCACTAATGCCTCTCTGCTGCTCCTCTGCTCTTCATCCTCACCCTCCCTCTGACTCTCTAAGCATTCTGGGTAATCTGGACTCAGAGCCTTCTGCATCTTCTTCAGCTCCTCCTTCACAAAAGTGAGCATGTTGTCCTCCAGCAGCTGGAACAGAAAACTATATGAATGAGCCGATCAGACTGAAACCATGGAGCCAAACATTAGATCCATGTTGGACACACTGACAACCCACTGGTCTACAGAGTGCAGCATGGAGATGGCTGTGAGCAGAACAGATGGGAAAGTAGTTGTTGCTCATGTACAGACCATAAATATGGAGTCCAGCTGTGTTTGATGCTGCTGGGCAGACGGACCACTGGGACCCTCTGAGCTCTGCTGGTCCACTCTGTGGAGGAATCATGAAGAATGAGCTCACATTGTGTCTGTCCACACAGAGAGCAACACAAGCTGAAGCTCCATGAAGGGATGTGTGGGTGTGAGCAGTGGATCAGAGGACTCCCTGGACAACCTGGTTTTCGCTGGAAATCCCAGAGACATCCATTTAAGGTAAACACAAGAAACTTGTGCTAAAGAAAAAAAAATGGACCAGACTCAGTGAATAATTCCCTATAATCCCTATAATACAGATCAGTGAGCAGTGCTGACCAACATGTCATTGGGGTCATCAGGTGGGAACCTCCTTTCATCAGTGTTTCGTCTAGTTGGGCCCACGACACCTCCAGGAGGCTAGACAGTGATCACTGGCGTCCCAGAGTCACTCCCCTAATGCCAGCCAACACTGCTCCTCACACCACAACAACCATCTTTTTTTTTTTCCACAGTCACAAGCTACCCCAGCCTCTCACCAACTGCACACCATTCACAGCGGGGTGGGGATGCAAACCCTGGTCCGGGTAGGGGGTAGAAATAGAAGAGGTAAAGATAAGTAGGAATGGGATTCAAACCCTGGTTCGGGTAGAGGGTAATGAAAGTATAAAGGCTGCCAGAGGTGGAGGCAGGACAAGACACACGAGCAGATTCAGCAGACAAACTCACCTAAACAGTCCTACAATCAATAAAAACATCAGTAAAAACAAAACCATACAGGCCAACTCACCTAAAATGGCCGCCTGGTTTCAAAAGGCTCACATGGGCCACACCCTCCACTTAAATATCTGGAACTTCTTCTTTGCTTCTTCCAAAAGTCTGTTTACACTGAGTGCTCCCCCTGCTGGGCCCCCAGCTGCTATTGCTTCTTCTAATCCAAATCCACTGACTGGACTTTACTGCCTCATCTGACACTTCCTTCACTATTTTCCTCACACTCTGTCCACTTACACCCAGCTCCCTCAGCAATGAGACAACAGACTTTGCAACAAATCCTCTACATCCTACTTCCACTGGACAGATTCTAACCTTCCATCCTCGCTGCTCTGCTTCTGCCCCCAACTCCACATACCTAAGCTTTTTCCTTTCATATGCTTCTGCTACTAATTCCTCCCAAGGAACAGTCAGCTCTATGAAATACACTCTCATTCTACTCCTAGACCACAAGACTATATCAGGCTTTAGATTTGTACCACCTCCATCAGTGTTGGTGGGAAACATCCAACACACACCGCTTCACATATGAACAGAGAAATGGATGTGAAGCAGAGCTGAGCTCACATTAAACACATGTTGGAGTAAAAACTGTTCAAACTGACTCATTTTACTCTGTTACAGCATTTACACTCAGCTCACCTCTGAGGGGACGGATGTTGGGCTGATTTGAAGTCATTACGCTGACCCATCGACCAGTCGCTCTGCATGGACACACAGCTGGGTCCAGATCCAGATCCAGGCCCAGGTCCGGGTCCAGGTCCAGGTCCGGGTCCGGGTCCAGGTCCAGGTCCAGGTCCAGGTCCAGGTCCAGGTCCAGGTTCAGGTCTGGGTCTGGGTCTGGGTCTGAGTCTCTTAAGGATCCTGACAGAAAAACACTTGTTTTCTTCAAACTAAAGTATCAGTGATAGTGTTTGAGTCTGCAGTGAGACGGCCTGTCAGAGAGTCAGTGTGGCTGCTGTGGAACAATGTTACAGCTCCCCCTGGTGGCAGCTCTGTGATCTTACAGAGCTCAATGCTGATAAACACACACACTCTGAGGCTTTTAACCCTCAGATTCAGACCAATCACCAGCGACCCTCAGCTGCTGCATTTTACTCTGTTACAGCATTTACACTCAGCTCACCTCTGAGGGGACGGATGTGGGTCTGATTTGAAGTCAAAAGGATGATCCATTGACCGGTCGCTCTTAAGGGACACACAGCTGGGTTCAGGTTCTGGTCCAGGTTCAGGTTCAGGTTCTGGTTCTGGTTCCTGGTGGATCCTGATGGAAAAAAAAACACTTTTCAGCCTTTATGCATGATATACTTAATAACCTCTAAACCAATGACCTGATGCTAACTTACTCTGCTTTCGAGGCCTGTAAGCTGAAAAGTGGGAGATCCTTCTGCAAGTGGCTCTGTGAGGACCCCCTCCTGGGTCCAGGTCTCTGTCCCTTCCTGTGAATAAAGGTGGTTTGGTGCTGTGAGCGCTGAGCTGGGACATGGAGGAGAGTCATGGACAGTTAGAGATGGTCACCTCACCTCTGAGCTTTGCTCTGGCTCTCATGTTCCCCACACAGAGAGGTTTCAGTGTCCTCACTCTGATCCATGCTGCTGAACTCACAGCAGCTCACACACACTTTCTACCTTCTTCTGCAGAGGAAACACACATCATTCATCTGCACAGCAGCTCACACACACTTTCTACCTTCTTCTGCAGAGGAAACACACATCATTCATCTGCACAGCAGCTCACACACACTTTCTACCTTCTTCTGCAGAGGAAACACACATCATTCATCTGCACAGCAGCTCACACACACTTTCTACCTTCTTCTACAGAGGAAACACACATCATTCATCTGCACAGCAGCTCACATCCTCCTCTCCATCATTTATGTAAAAAGATCAGCTCCTCCTCTGATTGGCTCAGATTCTCTGTTCCACATCACTTTCAGTTGAATCATTATTGTCATTAAATGTGTTTCTCAGCAAAGTGATGCTATAGAATAAAGCAGATATTTTAAATGAATACATGCAATAAAAGGTCAAAATTAAACAGAAAACTTTTCAAAACTCCAGTTCCAGTAATTTGACTCTTCATTCAGAGAAACTTATATCAGAGACGCCACTAAAACCTGTTTTTGGGTGATGTTTTCAAAAGAAAAGTATAAAAAAACTCTAAGATACTTGAAAAGGTCACAAGAAAAACAATCACTTTCAGCTAATCTCCAGATAAATGACGTGTTGTTGCAGCTCTAATTTAGCGACACATGAAGCAGATGTAAAACATGCTGGAATTTAAGTTTGTTTGTGGGATAAAGAGACATTTTTATTCAGTGAAGACGGGAAACTGAACACAGAGAAACAAGGAAAAACTGGCCTGACCTGTACCGACTGTGCTGGAACATGGAGGTGGTTATGATCAAGCTGATGGAATTTAAAAACCTTGAAAAACCTGTCTGACTCACTGAGTTACACAACGAGAAAACCACACCTCCATCCAGAGTGTTACCTTTAGTCTTTAAGAGAAAAACAGCAGAGTTTCTGTGTCTGACTTCAGTGGAAGAAACCGCAGTTATCCCCACAAATTAAAACACAATGGGATTTATTTTGGCAATAAAACAATAAATAATATGCTTCTAATCAACAACAATGGAAATGATAATCATGCAGATTTTTCTTCAAAGTTCTTCGAGTGACAAACTGGACCTGAAATAAGAAGTGAACATGTTCCCCAAACATTACAGAGCAGAAACAAACAGGAAGGTTACTGAAGACAAAGTCCAAACTCACAGTTTGTTCAAGCCAAGTGTTGAAGCTGACGCTCCGCTCCACAGACACAGGTGAGCTGCTTCCTGGAATCAGTCAGAGCTCCACCCCTGATGGGGCAGGACAGGTAGGAGGGGGGGCAGCAACAGGATCCCACTTCATTTCATCTGAGTTTAACAGCAGCTTGTAACCTGGTTGGGTTTGTTTTAAAATGAATAACCTTCATCAGTCTTACTCTCACTCCTGACTCCTATCAGCCATCATCTGCTTATTTCCTCCATCATGTCCTCACTGAGGAGTTATCTCATATTAGGCAGGGATCCCAGTGGAGGTCAAAATGGTAACTGAGCATCTAACAGCCAGTCTGGGCCTGGGAGGCATCCTGCTTTGGTATCAGGTAGACTGCTCATGTTGGCTCTGAGGCAACAATCAGATGGAGGAGGGAACATGCTCATTAATATCGCTGATGTTGGAAAGAAAGAGAGCATTTTCTTTCCATCTGAGCAGGACTGAAACAGATGACCTGCCTGAACACACATACAAATGTATACATGTACATTTATAAATGACAAACATGTCCATCCATCCATTTTCTATACCCACTTATTCTAATTCAGAGTCTCGGGGGGCTGGAGCCTATCCCAGCCGTCATTGGGCGAGATACATATTATTATATTAGATATTGGGCGGGTACACCTGGACAGGTCACCTGTCCATCATGTGGGAGAGCAAAGCCGTGACACTTGTCCTAATTACACAGTGTCCGCTTGTTGTCCGGATGCCGAAGATTGTTTAAGGTTAGAATGAGCTTTGTTTGGGGTGGCGTGCGGTGGGGTGTGGCGGTGCTTCTCCCCTTTTGGGGGCGGCTTGGGTGGGCCTGGGTGATGGTGGGTCTCAGGCCCGGGCTGTTATGACTGGAGTGATTATGTGGTTTGTTTGTTGTTTATTTGTTTTTGTTTGTTGTGTTCAGTTTTGTTTGTTTTGTTTTGTTCTTTTCTTTATTTGTAGGTGCCGTCTGGGGTGGGGTGGGTGGGTGCCTTCGGGTTGCCAAGTGGCTCCCTGAATACGCTGCGGGCCCCGGACCCGGTGAACATCGGGCCCTCCTGCTCTGTGGCGGATCCCAGGAAACAGGGGTGCCTGTTGCAGCCAATCCTTGGCTGCCCTCTCCGGGGGAGCCTCTCTCCCCCGGTCTCATAGACCCCCATACCCCTCTCCCTTCTGGCTCCTGTCCACAGCACACATTCACACACGTAGGGTTTGAGGGCGGGTGTGTTCTGTGGGGGGCGGCGGATGGGTCCACGTAGGTGGTCCCCTCTGCTGCAGTCTGCAGCCCCCCGCCCTTGTTTTAATTACACCTTGGACATCACTAATCATGAGACACACATACACACACACACACACACATTAGGTTTTGGGAGGTGATAGCACTGAGTGGCATCTGGTGGGCGGGGCTCTTTGGGTATGTAGGCTGCCCGGAGGGCCACGCTCCCAGTTCCACAAGGTTGCCTGCCCCTCAATTTTAAATGCTCACTATTAGGAAATATGAAAGAGCCAGAGGGGAGAGGGGAGGGGTCTTCCCGCACCCCTGTTGCCTGGTTGCTGCCTGGGGCGGGGGGTCCAGGAGGAGGAGTTGTCCTGCTGGTTCGGGGTCTGTGGTGGCTGGGGGGCTGCTGGCCCCCGGATGTGCCCACTGCGTCACACTCCAGTGGAGGTGGGGGATGGATGCATGTGCTGTGCGAGTGTGTGTGGATGTGTTTTTATTTATTTTTTATTATTATGTATTTATTTATTTATTTATTTATTTATTTATTTATTTATTCATTTATTCATTATGTTATTTTATTTTATTTATTTATTTTTTTTATTCCTTATATGATTTACGGGGTGACTGGGTCTGGGTCCTGCTGTCCTCTGGCCTGCTTGTGCTGTTCCTGATGGGGGGGGGGCATTGCTTCTCCCCCCTGCTCGCGGCCTCACCCACCTGTGGGCACGTCTTGACTCCCGGGGCGCTTGCCCAGGAGCACTGGGGCAGGCGCTGGCCCACTGCGCTTGGCTGTCTGGGGCGCCTGGCCCTCTCGGGTGTTGGGCGGGGCCCCTGCCGGGGGGTTTGGTGGCGCTCGGGCTCGCGGGGGCCGGTTCCGGCGCACGGCCCATGTCTGGGTGGCGGGGGCCTGGTGGGGCTGGTAGGCTGCCGCCTCTGGTCGCCGGGGGGCTCTGCCCGATGCTTGTGGGGGCTCTGTCCGGGGGCTTCCTCTGCTGTCTTCTGGGGGGATGCGTGGTTGTCCCTATGGTGGGCTTCCCGGGTTCTGTGCTCCTTGGGGGCTGTTGGTGGCCTGGGTCTGGGGGCCCTCTCGGCCTGCTTCTGATTGCTGGGGGGGGGGGGGGGGGGATTGTGATTGCATGTTCATGCACACACACTCACACACACACACACACACTCACACACACACACACACACACACACACACACACACACACACACAAACTCTCTCTCACACACACACACACACACACTTACACACACACAGACACACACACACACACACACACACACACAAACTCTCTCTCACACACACACACACACACACACACACACAAACTCTCTCTCACACACACACACACACACTCACACACACACAGACACACACACACACACACACACAAACTCTCTCTCACACACACACACACACACACACACACACACACACAAACTCTCTCTCACACACACACACGCACACAAACTCTCTCTCTCACACACACACACACACACACACACACACACACACACACAAACTCTCTCTCACACACACAAACACACACACGCACACGCACACACGCACACACACACACACACACACACACACACACACACACACACACACACACACACACACACACACACACACATTCATTAGCCCAGTAGCATGCTCACTAAGCAGTCCTGTGGTTTAAGGTCACCTGTGTATTAAATGAGATTGCTGCTGCTTGTGTTTTTTGTTTGTTTGTGTGTTTGTTCTCTGCTTGTCTGCTTCCAGATGCTCCTGGTGCTTCTAAGGCTGGATTCCCCACGAAAGCCGTGGATCGTCTTCAGTTTTGTTTTTACAGGTGTAGCAGCTGGTTGTCGGATTTTTCATTGTTTTTTATGTTTGTCTCTTCATGTTTCTGTTCCTTTTTTCCCTTCTTCGCTCTCCCTCTCTCTCTGTCCCCCGGTCCGGTTCAGCACTATCACACGACGCACTCAGCTTTTCACCAGACAACATGGCCTCGGTGGTGTGGTGGTCAGCAGCAGTGAAGACCAGGGGTCCGTTGCACAAAAGTAGGATTTAGACATCCAGGATGAGTTACTTAGCCAGGTTCAAGGAATCCAAAACATGGCGCCCGGGCTTAGTTGGTTGCACAAAGGCCAATCCAGGATGAGCAGACACGGATTCATTAAGCCAGGTGAAAGCGATCCTGGATAAGTGCTGCACACGGCTTTCTTAAATAGACCCCACGATCGATCATAGATTCACTGATTCACCATGGCAACAAGGGCGGCGTATTTCTACCCAGCAAGAATTATAAAGAATTATAAATGGAAGCATATGAAGAGGTGAAGGAGAAAATAAAACAAAAAGGAAATACTGCCACAGTTAAAAATCAAAGGGAGCAAGCGTGGCAAACCATTGCTGACTGCCTGAATGTGTAAGTAGTGCACAAATACACACTCACCACTCCACTGAAATCATCACAATTAGGCTACAATCCAAATAAAATGTTAATCAACATATTTGTAACCTACTTTGATTATGAATAAGTTGAAATTGACTGCATGTGAGTGAAACTATCTAAATGTAACTCCGTGCTCCTCCACTGTTTGTGTGTGTGTGTGTGTGTGTGTGTGTGTGTGTGTGTGTGTGGGTGTGTGTGTGTGTGTGTAGATTTAATATGACTGGGCCAAAACGGACATGGCAGCAAGTCAAAGTGAAATATAAGAACATCCTGCAGAATGGGAAGTCCCCTGACAAATACTTAACAAGTGCACTTTTTATTAAGACTGTGCCTGCCCACACATTGCCTGTACTGTGCATTAATTGGTTTAACATCTTATCATTTCAGATGGTCTGCAATGCTAACTATTTGATCAGTAATGTTGTGGCAAAGTGGCCCGGCTCGGTCCACGACTCCCGAGTGTTTCGGAACTCAGAGATCTATCGGCGCCTATCACAAGGTGAGCCACAGAACCTCTGTTGATAACCACTTTTAACATCATGGCTGTGTTAAGACTGTCACTACTTATGAGGTTGTGATGGTAACATTTTGTATTCGCAGGTGAATTCCTGGGTGTATTGCTGGGTGACAGAGGGTACGCCTGCCAGCCTTTTCTGCTCACTCCATTTGCAGACCCTCTGGAGGCACAACTGGCACACAACCATGCCCATGCCAGAACAAGGGCCCGGATAGAAATGACATTTGGCCTACTGAAGGCACGCTTTCAGTGTCTGACCCACCTGAGAGTCAGCCCAGACAGGGCATGTGATACCACTGTGGCGTGTGCTGTCCTCCAGAATGTGGCCTGCCTGAGAAAGGAGAGGGCCCCAGAGTGCCAGCTCTCATAGACTGGGACAGTCCTGCCATCTTCCCGGATGACGACTGTGGTCGGCTGGTCAGAGACCAATATGTGTTAAATTATTTTAATTAATATGCATGTTGATTTAAGTTGGGCCTGCAATGGCAGAGGAATCTTTGTTAGGTTTTTTGTGCTGTATAGGCAAGGCAATTTTATTTGTATAGGCCATTTTTACAAACGGTTTGTCTCAAACTGCATGCTCTGATTCTGTGCTTTGTCTTGTAGAGCACTGTGTGACTTCAGTTTTGAAAGGAGCTGATGGTTTACTTGCTTTGATTCATCCTTGTTCAATAAAGGAACATCATGGTACTCTCTAATGTGTATTTATATTTATATGGTGATGTACTTTATGTGTAGTCTGTGGGAAACTAAATTATCTAGTGGTTCATCTAAAATCATCAGTTATCTAAAATGTTTGCAATTAATGATCACAAATGTTTCAATAATGATAGTATAGTTAAATGTTTTAACAATGTTCTAGGCTGTGGAATAAATATTGGTTTCCATTTGTGGCGACCGCTGACTGAGATAAGGAATGAGATTAAATAGATCCTGGAACTTAGCCTGGTCTGGAGCAGGCTAGCTTCACAGAATAAATCTCCATGGTAACTTAGGTCTGAACATATCCCACTTCCCTCTATCCCACTTTTGTGCAACCGGATCACGGATAAGTTGATCAATGATAGCCAACATATCCCCGTTTAATCCCTTATCCTACTTTTGTGCAACGGGCCCCTGATGTTTCAGGTGTTTTCTAAAGATGTTGCTGATGAGACTCTGCAGAAAGCAGCTGGTCTGAGTGCAGGAGATGATGTGGGACAGCAGTTAGAAGAGGAAATGTTCTTCAGTCATCACCTGACAGCTGGGAACCACACCTGTTTCTGACCTGCAGGGACGGAGGGTGGAGGAGGAGAGGGTGGAGGAGAGAAGGGAGGAGGACAGAAGGAAGGAGCAGAGAAGGGTGGAGGAGAGAAGGGAGGAGGAGAAAAGGAAGGAGGAGAGAAGGAAGGAGGAGAGAAGGAAGGAGGAGAGAAGGAAGGAGGAGAGAAGGAAGGAGGAGAGAAGGAAGGAGGCCAGAAGGAAGGAGCAGAGAAGGGTGGAGGAGAGAAGGGAGGAGGAGAAACGGAAGGAGGAGAAAAGGAAAAAGGAGAGAAGGGAGGAGGAGAGAAGGAAGGAGGAGAGAAGGAAGGAGGAGAGAAGGGAGGAGGAGAGGGGGGAGGAGAGAAGGAAGGAGGAGAGAAGGAAGGAGGAGAAAGTGGAGGATCCCATCCACAATTTTCCCACTTTTTCCCGTTTTGCCGGAATCCCTTTCGACTAATGAGAGCCAAACATCATTGCACACTGATGGAGGTCGTTGCGCACGCAGCGGTGTGCTTTCTATGCCGGTCGGACCATCGCTGCTAGACTAGTAGCGAACCGAAATTCATGACGGAAACGGAAGAATAACAGTCCAGCACAGCAGTAATATGTGTGTCTAATGCCTTCGGCATCGGCACCCATAATAACCAGTAACACTTGGTTTTATCGACTGGTCTGAATATGTGAAAACCCTCATTCAAAGACCTCGATGGAGCGGCAGCAGAGTAACCGGGTCACCTGCAGGTCTCGGTTCCACCTCCAGATGCTGAAAACTAGTTCCTGACGTACTGCGCTCGTGCCACGGCGTTCCCCCGGGAAGTTTGAAGCCAAAACTTAGTTTCTACAGCTTCTTCTAAAGAATGAGAAAGCAAACTGAAAACTTTGTTCATTTAATATTTCCCAGCCTGTTCTTTTCTTGTGAAGTTGAATCTGAAAGTTTTCTTCTTGTAGCCAAAGTATATGTGCCTCTACTTAAAAAGAGGTTCTGTGTACTTTAGCAGCCTCTGAAGGAGAGTCAGAAAGCATCAGTCATACCTGAACACACCTGTTCTAACGCACAGACAGCAGAGAAATGTTTTCAGATCAGTTTGTTGTTCATTAACATGGAGGTGTGTTCTAACATGAACTCCACCTTCCTGTCCCGCCTCCATCACAGCTGGACTCTGCTCTGACTGCTTCCTGGAAACAGCTCACCTGTGTCTCAGTCTGTGGAGCGGAGAGGCTTCTTCTTCTTCTTCTTCTTCTTCTTCAGCTCTGAACAAAGTGTAAGTTCAAACTTTCCTGTTTGTTTCTGCTCTGTAATGTTGGAGAACACGTTCACTTCTTATTTCAGAACAAACTTTGATCAGTTTGTGTTTATAGACAAATCTACACGATGATCAGCTTATTGATTAACTGGTGTGGTGGAAATTTTAGTAAGGCACAGAGTCGGTTATTCTCTACTGAGGAGATTAGCTTTTAATAATATCTTGAAAGGCAGAACAGTACAAGGTACAGAGCTGCTCTGACCACTGAGACAAAAACTATTCGGTTATAATGCACATTGCTGCGTCATCGCTCCTCGGGTGTAGGTGAGCATTCTTATCTATTATCTTATCTTGCCAACCTTTCATCCTTAACTAGAGTTAAGGTTGCCCAGAGACGGCTGTAAAACCAGCTTCACCCCCCCTAAAGTACAGTTTTACCATTTTAATAAGGTGCAGAGAATCAGAGCCAATCAGAGGAGGAGCAGCTGATCTTTTTACAGCCAAATGATGGAAAGGAAGATGTGAGCTGCTGTGCAGATGAATGATGTGTGTTTCCTCTGCAGAAGAAGGTAGAAAGTGTGTGTGAGCTGCTGTGAGTTCAGCAGCATGGATCAGAGTGAGGACACTGAAACCTCTCTGTGTGGGGAACATGAGAGCCAGAGCAAAGCTCAGAGGTGAGGTGACCATCTCTAACTGTCCATGACTCTCCTCCATGTCCCAGCTCAGCGCTCACAGCACCAAACCACCTTTATTCACAGGAAGGGACAGAGACCTGGACCCAGGAGGGGGTCCTCACAGAGCCACTTGTTAAAGGATCACCCACTTTTCAGCTTACAGGCCTCGAAAGCAGAGTAAGTTAGCATCAGGTCATTGGTTTAGAGGTTATTAAATATATCATGCATGCAGGCTGAAAAGTGTTTTTTTTCCCATCAGGATCCACCAGGAACCTGAACCTGAACCTGAACCTGAACCTGAACCTGAACCTGAACCAGAACCTGAACCTGAACCCAGCTGTGTGTCCTTCAAGAGCAACTGGTCAATGGATCGTCCTATTGACTTCAAATCAGACCCACATCCGTCCCCTCAGAGGTGAGCTGAGTGTAAATGCTGTAACAGAGTAAAATACAGCAGCTGAGGGTCTCTGGTGATTGGTCTGAATCTGAGGGTTAAAAGCCTCAGAGTGTGTGTGTTTATCAGCATTGAGCTCTGTAAGATCACAGAGCTGCCACCAGGGGGAGCTGTAACATTGTTCCACAGCAGCCACACTGACTCTCTGACAGGCCGTCTCACTGCAGACTCAAACACTATCACTGATACTTTAGTTTGAAGAAAACAAGTGTTTTTCTGTCAGGATCCATCAGAGACCCATACCTGGACCTGGACCCAAACCTGGACCTGGACCTGGACCTGGACCTGGACCTGGACCTGGACCTGGACCCAGCTGTGTGTCCATGCAGAGCAACTGGTCAAATGATCGTCCTATTGACTTCAAATCAGCCCAACATCCGTCCCCTCAGAGGTGAGCTGAGTGTAAATGCTGTAACAGAGTAAAATGAGTCAGTTTGAACAGTTTTTACTCCAACATGTGTTTAATGTGAGCTCAGCTCTGTTTCACATCCATTTCTCTGTTCATATGTGAAGCGGTGTGTGTTGGATGTTTTCCACCAACACTGATGGAGGTGGTACAAATCTAAGACCTGATATAGTCTTGTGGTCTAGGATAGGGCTGGGCGATATGGACCAAAACTCATATCTCGATATTTTATCTCAATATCTCGATATCCGATATTATAACGATATTAAAAGGAGAAAAAAAAACGTCTCAGTGAACTGCACACTTTACCCTTTACCGCGGCTCAAATGAACAGAAACAGCAGCTTACCGGCATCTCTCCAGACGGAGTGCTTTGCATTACTTTTTCAAAATAAAAGCCCGTGTGAACGGACTTTTACAATCATTACAATAATACAATAAATAATTGCTAGTTACTTACCAATAGCCAAATGAAGTCGGTGACCAAAGCATTGCATCCTGGCATCATAACAATCATTTAAACAAAACCATGGCGGACACGGTGCAAGTGGAGAGTGAGCAGTTAGTAGCTAAAAAGAAACAACATGGCTCTGTTATTTGGACGTACTTCGGGTTTCGAATTACCGACGAACAGCAAAGCGACGCGATTTGCAAAGAGTGCAAGAAAATGGTTACAACAAAAGGTGGAAACACTACAAATCTCTTCACCCACCTGCAACAGAACCACCGACTGCTGTATGAAGAGAGTGTCAAACTACGTGGTTCTGCTGCTGTAGCCAAAGGCTCTCAGTCCCCTTCTGTCTCTCTCCCAAAGCAAAGCTCGTTGGAAGCTTCATTAATCAGTGCCGTGCCTTATGACCATAAAAGTAAGAAGTGGCGCGATATAAGGCGGTGGCATTCCATATTGCCAAGGATATGGTCCCCATAGCCGTGGTTGAGAAATGGGGTTTCTTAAATATGTTCAAAGTCATCGACCCATGGTACAAATTGCCCAGCCGTAATCATTTTGCTAGGGAAGTTCTCCCAGAGATGTATGCTACGTACAGAAAAAACTTAGCGGAAAGACTAGCTAAAGTGACGCATTTTGGGTTAACAACCGACATGTGGACAAGCCGCACATGCGAGCCGTAGCCTATATGTGCCTAACCGTGCACTTTATTGAAGATGGGGAGATGAAAACGGCGTGCCTGCAAACAAGCTACTTTCCCGACAACCACACTGGCGAACACATTGCAGAGGCGCTTCAACATGCTCTCGTTAACTGGGGGCTTGACTGAAGGGACTCGTAGCCATAACTACAGATAACGGGAGCAGCATCAAGGCGGTGGAGCTGAATAAGTGGCTGCCTAGAGTGCTGCGTGGGTTGAAGAAATACGTAGGCTCTGACAGAGAGCGTGCGGCGCGGAGAGTAAACAAACTAAAGATTGTTATCTCCTCATTTAAATCGGAGAAACAACTTTGTATATTGGACAAATCATCTTTAAAATTGCACACCATTAGCAGTTTATGCATGCAATAATATTTAGGACGCTTAAAATATGTATTAAAAAAAGTAGCTCATTCTTAGTTTATTAACAACACAAAAATATTTATGTGGTAGTGAATGCTCTCCTCGTTACTCTTTGGCTGGAGACGGAGCATGCAGAGATTTGAGAGAGAGGCAGAAAGAGAGAGAGAGAGAGAGGTAGGTAGATGAAATAGCGTTCGCAACGCAAAATCAAAATAATATAATATTATAATACCGGTAAAGCGATATTGTCTCAACTTCATATCACTTTCAAATTTGTACCGGTATAACGCCAACTACCGGTATATCGCCCAGCCCTAGTCTAGGAGTATAATGAGAGTCTATTTCATCGAGCTGACTGTTCCTTGGGAGGAGTTAGTAGCAGAAGCATATTATAGGAAAAAGCTTAGGTATGTGGAATTGGGGGCAGAAGCAGAGCAGCGAGGATGGAAGGCCAGAATCTGTCCAGTGGAAGTAGGATGTAGATGATTTGTTGCAAAGTCTGTTGTCTCATTGTTGAGGGAGCTGGGTGTAAGTGGACAGAGTGTGAGGAAAATAGTGAAGTAAGTGTCAGATGAGGCAGTAAAGTCCAGTCAGTGGATTTGGATTAGAAGAAGAAATAGCAGCTGGGGGCCCAGCAGGGGGAGCACTTAGGGTAAACAGACTCTTGGAAGAAGCAAAGAAGAAGTTCAAGATATTTAAGTGGAGGGTGTGGCCCATGTGAGCCTTTTGAAACCAGGCGGCCATTTTAGGTGAGTTGGCCTGTATGGCTTTGTTTTTGCTGATGTTTTTATTGATTGTAGGACTGTTTAGGTGAGTTTGTCTGCTGAATCTGCTAGTGTGTCTTGTCCTGCCTCCACCTCTGGCAGTCTCTATACTTTCATTACCCCCTACCGGAACCAGGGTTTGAATCCCATTACTTGAGACTTGGATCAGTTGTTGACGTCTCTGATGAGACTAATTAGCTGCATCATGTGTGTGATGTGATGTTTTAGTTCAGTCCTGCAGCTCTTTGTGAAAACAAAGGGAGAATATTGCTGAATATCTGTCCACTGATGTGGCTTCTTCACAGGATGCTGATTATGCAGTGAACAGGGCGGCTGATGCAGAAATATTATGTTTTTACTGATCTGATGAAAAACACTCAGAGCCAGTTAACATTTGGCATCAATGGAGTGTGAAGAATCTCAGTTTTCCAACAGGACGTCACACGTGCAGCCACTTCTATACAGCAGGAAGCTGTGCAGGAAGCAGCTGAGGGTCGCTGGTGATTGGTCTGAATCTGAGGGTTAAAAGCCTCAGAGAGTGTGTGTGTTTATCAGCATTGAGCTCTGTAAGATCACAGAGCTGCCACCAGGGGGAGCTGTAACATTGTTCCACAGCAGCCACCCTGACTCTCTGACAGGCCGTCTCACTGCAGACTCAAACACTATCACTGATACTTTAGTTTGAAGAAAACAAGTGTTTTTCTGTCAGGATCCATCAGAGACCCATACCTGGACCCAAACCTGGACCTGGACCTGGACCCAGCTGTGTGTCCTTAAAGAGCGACCGGTCAAAAGACAATCCTATTGACTTCAAATCAGCCCAACATCCGTCCCCGCAGAGGTGAGCTGAGTGTAAATGCTGTAACAGAGCAAAATGAGTCAGTTTGAACAGTTTTTACTCTAACATGTGTTTAATGTGAGCTCAGCTCTGTTTCACATCCATTTCTATGTTCATATGTGAAGCGGTGTGTGTTGGATGTTTTCCACCAACACTGATGGAGGTGGTACAAATCTAAGGCCTGATATAGTCTTGTGGTCTAGGAGTAGATTGAGAGTCTGTTTCATAGAGCTGACTGTTCCTTGGGAGGAATTAGTAGCAGAACCATATGAAAGGAAAAAGCTTAGGTATGTGGAGTTGGGGGCAGAAGCAGAGCAGCGAGGATGGAAGGTTAGAATCTGTCCAGTGGAAGTAGGATGTAGGGGATTTGTAGCAAAGTCTGTTGTCTCATTGTTGAGGGAGCTGGGTGTAAGTGGACAGAGTGTGAGGAAAATAGTGAAGGAAGTGTCAGATGAGGCAGTAAAGTCCAGTCAGTGGATTTGGATTAGAAGAAGCAATAGCAGCTGGGGGCCCAGCAGGGGGAGCACTTAGGGTAAACAGACCTTTGGAAGAAGCAAAAGAAGAAGTTCCAGATATTTAAGTGGAGGGTGTGGCCAATGTGAGCCTTTTGAAACCAGGCGGCCATTTTAGGTGAGTTGGCCTGTATGGCTTTGTTTTTGCTGATGTTTTTATTGATTGTAGGACTGTTTAGGTGAGTTTGTCTGCTGAATCTGCTCGTGTGTCTTGTCCTGCCTCCACCTCTGGCAGCCTTTATACTTTCATTACCCCCTACCGGAACCAGGGTTTGAATCCCATTACTTGAGACTTGGATCAGTTGTTGACGTCTCTGATGAGACTAATTAGCTGCATCATGTGTGTGATGTGATGTTTTAGTTCAGTCCTGCAGCTCTTTGTGAAAACAAAGGGAGAATATTGCTGAATATCTGTCCACTGATGTGGCTTCTTCACAGGATGCTGATTATGCAGTGAACAGGGCGGCTGATGCAGAAATATTATGTTTTTACTGATCTGATGAAAAACACTCAGAGCCGGTTAACATTTGGCATCAATGGAGTGTGAAGAATCTCAGTTTTCCAACAGGACGTCACACGTGCAGCCACTTCTATACAGCAGGAAGCTGTGCAGGAAGCAGCTGAGGGTCGCTGGTGATTGGTCTGAATCTGAGGGTTAAAAGCCTCAGAGTGTGTGTGTTTATCAGCATTGAGCTCTGTAAGATCACAGAGCTGCCACCAGGGGGAGCTGTAACATTGTTCCACAGCAGCCACCCTGACTCTCTGACAGGCCGTCTCACTGCAGACTCAAACACTATCACTGATACTTTAGTTTGAAGAAAACAAGTGTTTTTCTGTCAGGATCCATCAGAGACCCATACCTGGACCCAAACCTGGACCTGGACCTGGACCCAGCTGTGTGTCCTTAAAGAGCGACCGGTCAAAAGGCAATCCTATTTACTTCAAATCAGCCCAACATCCGTCCCCTCAGAGGTGAGCTGAGTGTAAATGCTGTAACAGAGTAAAATGAGTCAGTTTGAACAGTTTTTACTCCAACATGTGTTTAATGTGAGCTCAGCTCTGTTTCACATCCATTTCTATGTTCATATGTGAAGCGGTGTGTGTTGGATGTTTCCCACCAACTCTGATGGAGGTGGTACAAATCTAAGGCCTGATATAGTCTTGTGGTCTAGGAGTAGAATGAGAGTCTATTTCATAGAGTTGACTGTTCCTTGGGAGGAATTAGTAGCAGAAGCGTATGAAAGGAAAAAGCTTAGATATGTGGAGTTTGGGGCAGAAGCAGAGCAGCGAGGATGGAAGGTTAGAATCTGTCCAGTGGAAGTAGGATGTAGAGGATTTGTAGCAAAGTCTGTTGTCTCATTGTTGAGGGAGCTGGGTGTAAGTGGACAGAGTCTGAGGAAAATAGTGAAGGAAGTGTCAGATGAGGCAGTAAAGTCCAGTCAGTGGATTTGGATTAGAAGAAGCAATAGCAGCTGGGGGCCCAGCAGGGGGAGCACTTAGGGTAAACAGACCTTTGGAAGAAGCAAAAGAAGAAGTTCCAGATATTTAAGTGGAGGGTGTGGCCCATGTGAGCCTTTTGAAACCAGGCGGCCATTTTAGGTGAGTTGGCCTGTATGGTTTTGTTTTTACTGATGTTTTTATTGATTGTAGGACTGTTTAGGTGAGTTTGTCTGCTGAATCTGCTCGTGTGTCTTGTCCTGCCTCCACCTCTGGCAGCCTTTATACTTTCATTACCCTCTACCCGAACCAGGGTTTGCATCCCATTCCTACTTATCTTTACCTCTTCTATTTCTATCCCCTACCCGATCCAGGGTTTGCATCCCCACCCCGCTGTGACTGGTGTGCAGTTGGTGAGAGGCTGGGGTAGCTTGTGACTGTGGAAAAAAAAAAAGATGGTTGTTGTGGTGTGAGGGGCAGTGATGGCTGGCATTAGGGGGGTGACTCTGGGATGCCAGTGATCACTCTCTAGCCTCCTGGAGGTGTCGTAGGCCCAACTAGACGAAACACTGATGAAAGGAGGTTCCCACCTGATGACCCCAATGACATGTTGGTCAGCACTGCTCACTGATCTATATTATAGGGAATTATTCACTGAGTCTGGTCCATTTTTTTTTCTTTAGCACATGTTTCTTGTGTTTACCTTAAATGGCTGTCTCTGGGATTTCCAGTGAAAACCCAGAGACAGCCTCTGATCCACTGCTCACATCCACACATCCCTTCATGGAGCTTCAGCTTGTGTTGCTCTCTGTGTGGACAGACACAATGTGAGCTCATTCTTCATGATTCCTCCACAGAGTGGACCAGCAGAGCTCAGAGGGTCCCGGTGGTCCGTCTGCCCAGCAGCATCAAACACAGCTGGACTCCATATTTATGGTCTGTACATGTGCAACAACTACTTTCCCATCTGTTCTGCTCACAGCCATCTCCATGCTGCACTCTGTAGGCCAGCGGGTTGTCAGTGTGTCCAACATGGATCTAATGTTTGGCTCCATGGTTTCAGTCTGATGGGCTCATTCATATAGTTTTCTGTTCCAGCTGCTGGAGGACAACATGCTCACTTTTGTGAAGGAGGAGCTGAAGAAGATGCAGAAGGCTCTGAGTCCAGATTACCCAGAATGCTTAGAGAGTCAGAGGGAGGGTGAGGATGAAGAGCAGAGGAGCAGCAGAGAGGCATTAGTGAAGATCACAGCTCACTTCCTGAGGAGAATGAAGCAGGAGGAGCTGGCTGAGCGTCTGCAGAGCAGTAAGAGGATTTCTCTAAAGGTTTAACCTGCTGGATAAATGACACATTTACTGATGTCTCAGCACACAGAACAGCAGATGCTCAGATACTCATTCTGTACAGGGTTGAAATGTCTGTTTACTGATGTTATTTCTTGTCTTCATTCAGATCTTTGTGGACGTAAAGTTAAATGTGCCCTGAAGAAGAAGTTCCAGTGTGTGTTTGAGGGGATTCCTAAAGCAGGAAAGCCAACCCTTCTGAATCAGATCTACACAGAGCTCTACATCACAGAGGGAGGGAGCGGAGAGGTCAATGATGAACATGAGGTCAGACAGATTGAAGCAGCATCCAGGAAAGCAGGCAGAGCAGAAACATCCATCAGACAGGAAGACATCTTTAAAGGCCCACCTGGAAGAGATGAACCAATCAGAACAGTGCTGACAAAGGGAGTGGCTGGCATTGGGAAAACAGTCTTAACACAGAAGTTCACTCTGGACTGGGCTGAAGGCAAAGCCAACCAGGACATCCACTTCATGTTTCCATTCACTTTCAGAGAGCTGAATGTGCTGAGAGAGAGAAAGTTCAGCTTGGTGGAGCTTGTTCATCACTTCTTTACTGAGACCAAAGCAGCAGGAATCTGCAGCTTTGAACAGTTCCAGGTTGTGTTCATCTTTGACGGTCTGGATGAGTGTCGACTTCCTCTGGACTTCCACAGCAAGGAGCCCCTGACTGATGCTACAGAGCCCACCTCAGTGGATGTGCTGCTGACAAACCTCATCAGGGGGGGGCTGCTTCCCTCTGCTCGCCTCTGGATAACCACACGACCTGCAGCAGCCAATCAGATCCCTGCTGGCTGTGTTGGCATGGTGACAGAGGTCAGAGGGTTCACTGACCCACAGAAGGAGGAGTACTTCAGGAAGAGATTCAGAGATTCAGAGCAGGCCAGCAGGATCATCTCCCACATCCAGACATCCCGAAGCCTCCACATCATGTGCCACATCCCGGTCTTCTGCTGGATCACTGCTACAGTTCTGGAGGATGTGTTGGACACCAGAGAGGGAGCAGAGCTGCCCAGCACCCTGACTGAGATGTACATCCACTTCCTGGTGGTTCAGGCCAAAGTGAAGAAGCTCAAGTATGATGGAGGAGCTGCGACAGATCCACACTGGAGTCCAGAGAGCAGGAAGATGATTGAGTCTCTGGGAAAACTGGCTTTTGAGCAGCTGCAGAAAGGAAACCTGATCTTCTATGAATCAGACCTGACAGAGTGTGGCATCGATATCTCAGCAGCCTCAGTGTACTCAGGAGTGTTCACACAGATCTTTAGAGAGGAGAGAGGGCTGTACCAGGAGAAGGTGTTCTGCTTCATCCATCTGAGTGTTCAGGAGTTTCTGGCTGCTCTTCATGTGCATCTGACCTTCATCAGCTCTGGACTCAACCTGATGGAGGAGCAACAAACAACCTCTGTGAGGTCAAAACTATTAAACAAACCTAATCTGAATTATCTCCATCAGAGTGCTGTGAACAAGGCCTTAGAGAGTCCAAACGGACACCTGGACCTGTTCCTCCGCTTCCTCCTGGGTCTTTCCCTGCAGACCAATCAGAGGCTCCTACGAGGCCTGCTGACACAGACAGGAAGTAGCTCACAGACCAATCAGGAAACAGTCTGTTACATCAAGGAGAAGATCAGTGAGGATCTGTCTGCAGAGAGAAGCATCAATCTGTTCCACTGTCTGAATGAACTGAATGATCGTTCTCTGGTGGAGCAGATCCAACAGGCCCTGAGTTCAGGAAGTCTCTCCTCAGATGAACTGTCTCCTGCTGAGTGGTCAGCTCTGGGCTTCATCTTACTGTCATCAGGAAAACATCTGGATGAGTTTGACCTGAAGAAGTACTCTGCTTCAGAGGAGGCTCTTCTGAGGCTGCTGCCAGTGGTCAAAGCCTCCAACAAAGCTGTGTGAGTACAGATATAGAGGGATGTGTATGAATATCCTGCTGCTGTTTCTATAGGAGAGAAAGTCCCAGATTTATCTCATTATTCCCTCCTCAGGCTGAGCGGCTGTAACCTCTCAGAGAGAAGCTGTGCAGCTCTGTCCTCAGCTCTCAGCTCCCAGTCCTCCAGCCTGACACAACTGGACCTGAGTAACAACAACCTGCAGGATTCAGGAGTGAAGCAGCTGTCTGATGGACTGAAGAGTCCAAACTGTGAGCTGGAAGCTCTCAGGTCAGGATTCTCTGCTGTTTCAGCTTCATACAGTCTCTGTGATGCAATAACATCTGTTACATTTCCAGAGATGTATAAAATCACAAAGTAAAATATCTCCAGACCTGTGTCACTTTCCTCTGATCTGATCTGCACACACACATACACACACACACACACACACACACACACACACACACACACACACACACACACACACACACATATGAACTCTGGCTGAAACATTTATTTATAACCTTTGAAATAGACATAAAAAACAACTATTTTCAGGTTAAATCAGTCGCTGCAGCTGTGAAGATGCCGTCTACAGATGCTGGCCTGATGCCCAGATGTTTGATAATCATGAGGGGAAATAATTTCCTGTTATCCTTTGAAAACAAGCTCAGTTAAGCCAGTTCAGGACATAAACTAACATGTTATGATGAAAAACCAGCTTTGATTTGTGAACAATATGAGATAATCATTCATTTTCAGACAGCAGCATTCAAGAATCACTTCAAGCACGACTGTTTTCAGCCTCTGTGCCTCAACACCTCTGACAGGAAGCTGTAATACAGCAACAGTCAAAGGTTTGGACACACCCACTGATTCAAAATGAATGAGGAGGTCAGTCCAAACTCTGAAGTGGTCCCTACGATAAACAGAAATAAAGTTCAGTCCTTTGTGCAACTGACAAGAAGAAGACGAGTGTTGGGTGAAATAAAGATGTTCCACCTTGTGTTTCTTCTCCTGGTTGAAACCCGGCCGTCGTCCTTCTCCTTGATGTTCCTGTTGTTTGGATCCAGGTGCTGCAGAGACTCTTAATCCTTCTCTCAGTTCAGACTGCAGTTCTGTCAGCTCATGTGGGGAATGCTGCCACCTGCTGCTGTAGTTAGGAACTGCACCTCACATCGGTGCATCTTCTCTACAGATCAGCTGCACTAAAATGACACAAAACAGTCGCAGCAAAGTAACAGATTACATGTCACACACTGACAGGAAGAGATTCACAGATGTGCAAAACACATTTCACATGTAAAAATGGATCCACAACCTTTTACATGCCACTCTGCATGTGTTTTTGTTTCATGTTAAAGCATCAATCTGCACATATTAATCTGTAGTTTTACACAAGCCTTTATGAATCACAAATAAAATGTTCTTCAGCATCGGGAGATATTTGTGACTGATGGGAGACATTTACAGAATCTCTCCTGTGGATTACTAATTAAAATGCTTTAAAAAACTGCCATATAAAATCAAAGAATTAAACTATACTGTATATCAACAAATTCAGCAGCTCCTAAGTAGAAGCTAGAAAGATGCTCTGCCCGTCCATAAAAAGTCTTTCTAATATGCTGTTTATCATCAAATGCTTCAAATAGGAGCTAAAAGTGAGGAAGATATCTTGGTTTCTCAGAGCAACTTAATGTGATGTTTCCAAGGATTGTCTCTAAGATGACATTAAATGTGACTAAGTTTTAACACTAATGTTATTTAATATCTTCTCCTCAGACTGAGCGGCTGTAACCTCTCAGAGAGAAGCTGTGCAGCTCTGTCCTCAGCTCTCAGCTCCCAGTCCTCCAGCCTGACACAACTGGACCTGAGTAACAACAACCTGCAGGATTCAGGAGTGAAGCAGCTGTCTGATGGACTGAAGAGTCCAAACTGTGAGCTGGAAGCTCTCAGGTCAGGATTCTCTGCTGTTTCAGCTTCATACAGTCTCTGTGATGCAGTAACATCTGTTATTATGTTATTATTATCTGTTCTAACAGCAGCTGTGTTGCTCTGTGTCTGCAGCCTGTCAGGCTGTCTGATCACAGAGGAAGGCTGTGCTTCTCTGGCTGAAGCTGTGACCTCCAACCCCTCCCATCTGAGAGAGCTGGACCTGAGCTACAACCATCCAGGAGCCTCAGGAGGGAAGCTGCTGAGGGCTGCACTGAAGGATCCACACAAACTCAGGTATGGAGAGGCCTGCTGCAGCCTCACAGTGTCTGACAGAGGAGGAAGAGCAGGGAACATGTTCTCTGTGCTGCACTCAGCCCTGTGCTTCTGCTTCCTGCTGAGTGTTACATGAACAATCACACATGTAGGAGCCTGTTTCCTTTGCTCAGCAGAAACACTGGTTGGACAGAAACAGCAGGTGTTTGAGCTCTCCAAGGAGAACATCTGCAGGAACAACAGTGAGAAGTGTCTGTTGGTCAGAGTTTCTTCAGTTTGGTCTGAGGGGTGTTACTAGATGTTTGTTACCTGGATTTAAATGGGATGATTTGGTGAAGGATAGAAAGGAAATGTTCATTATACAACTGCAATAGTGCCTGTGGTTCAAAGTGGGCTGAGGACGCAGAATTAAATGCGTTGCAAAATGTAAATGCAGAGTCAGCACTGAAAATGTGAGAGTGTAAGGTGTGACCTTTGGAGTGTGTAGCCTCTTTCACTGACTGAGGTTAAAAGAGTGGATCAGATGTAAAAGCTTTAGGGCCGACAGAAGGTTGCAGCTCTGACTCAGATCAGGAGCAGATGGCTGAAAGAAGCAGTTTGTTGGTGTCAGTGCTGATCAGACAGCTTTCATTCTAGTTTCCAGATGCTCCATTCCAGTGGATGTGTCCAGATGTTGGACTGTTCCTTTCTCAGTGTAGAACAGTGTGTGTGAGAGCCATGTAATGTCCATGTTTGCATTAGAGCTGCACCGATCCGCTTTTTTCACCTCCGATACCGATATCTGAGGTTTAGTATTGGCAGATACCAATCCGATACGATACAGAAAAAAAGCGCAGAATTATGGTAGCAAACGGTAAGTTTCATTGTGTGGAAAAGACTGGGATCATTCTTTTGGGCAAGGCAACATCAGACTTGACTTAAACATTTCTTTCCTATTTTTTAAAAAAACACATAAACAATGATGAGTGATACTTTTGGACGCCGTGTTCCCTTGCCCGGACGCGGGTCACCGGGGCCTCCCCCTGGAGCCAGGCCCAGGGGTGGGGCCCGCCGGCGAGCGCCTGGTGGCCGAGTCTATGCCCGTGGGGCTCGGGCTGTGCCCGACCGAGAAAGAACGAACACGGGTCCCCCTTCCTACGAGCTCACCACCCGTGGGAGGGGCCATGGGGGTCGGATGCAATGTGAGCTGGGCGGCAGCCGAAGGCGGGGACCTTGGCGGTCTGATCCTCGGCTACTGAAGCTGGCTCTTGGGACGTGGAACGTCACCTCTCTGCTGGGGAAGGAGCCTGAGCTGGTGCGCGAGGCTGAGCGGTTCCGGCTAGATATAGTCGGACTCACCTCGACGCATGGCTTGGGCTCCGGAACCAGCCTCCTCCAGAGGGGTTGGACTCTCTTCCACTCTGGAGTTGCCCGCGGTGAGAGGCGTAGAGCAGGTATGGGCATACTTATTGCCCCCCGGCTGTGCGCCTGTACATTGGGGTTCACCCCGGTAGACGAGAGGGTAGTCTCCCTCCGCCTTAGGGTGGGGGGACGGGTCCTGACTGTTGTTTGTGCTTATGCACCGAACGGCAGTTCAGAGTACCCACCCTTTTTGGAGTCCCTGGAGGAGGCACTAGAGAGTGCTCCTCCGGGAGACTCCCTCGTCCTGCTGGGAGACTTCAATGCTCACGTGGGCAATGACAGTGAGACCTGGAGGGGCGTGATTGGGAGGAACGGCCCCCCCGATCTGAATCAGAGTGGTGTTTTGTTGTTGGACTTCTGTGCTCGTCACGGACTGTCCATAACGAACACCATGTTCAGGCATAAGGGTGTCCATATGTGCACTTGGCACCAGGACACCCTAGGCCGCAGCTCGATGATCGACTTTGTAGTCGTATCATCGGTCTTGCGGCCGTATGTCCTGGACACTCGGGTGAAGAGAGGGGCGGAGCTGTCAACTGATCACCACCTGGTGGTGAGTTGGCTCCGCTGGTGGGGGAGGAAGCCGGTCAGACCTGGTAGGCCCAAACGTATTGTGAGGGTCTGTTGGGAACGGCTGGTGGAATCCCCTGTAAGGAGGAGTTTCAACTCCCACAGAGCTCCGGCAGAGCTTCAGCCATGTCCCGGGGGAGGTGGGGGACATTGAGCCCGAATGGGCCATGTTCCGTGCCTCCATTGTTGAGGCGGCCGACCGTAGCTGTGGCCGCAAGGTGGTCGGTGCCTGTCGTGGCGGCAATCCCCGAACCCACTGGTGGACCCCAGTGGTGAGGGAGGCCGTCAAGCTGAAGAAGGAGTCCTATCGGGCCTTTTTGGCCAGTGGGACTCTGGAAGCAGCTGATGGGTATCGACAGGCCAAGCGGAACGCAGCCTCGGCGGTTGCTGAGGCAAAAACTCGGGCTTGGGAGGAGTTCGGGGAGGCCATGGAGAACGATTTCCGGACGGCCTCGAGGAGATTCTGGTCCACCATCCGGCGGCTCAGGGGGGGGAAGCGGTGCACCGTCAACACCGTGTATGGTGAGGGCGGGGCTCTGCTGACCTCAACTAGGGACGTTGTGAGTCGGTGGGGGGAATACTTCGAGGGCCTCCTCAATCCTACCGACACGCCTTCCGATGAGGAAGCAGAGTTGGGGAGCTCGGACGTGGGACCTCCCATTTCTGGGGCTGAGGTTGCCGAGGTGGTCAAAAAACTCCTTGGTGGCATGGCCCCGGGGGTGGATGAGGTCCGTCCTGAGTTCCTCAAGGCTCTGGATGTTGTGGGGCTGTCTTGGTTGACAAGCCTCTGCAGCATCGCGTGGACATCGGGGGCAGTGCCTCTGGACTGGCACATCGGGGTGGTGGTCCCCCTCTTTAAAAAGGGGGACCGGAGGGTGTGTTCCAACTATAGGGGGATCACACTCCTCAGCCTCCCTGGTAAGGTCTTTTCGGGGGTACTGGAGAGGAGGATCCGCCGGATAGTCGAATCTCGGATTCAGGAGGTGCAGTGAGGTTTTCGTCCTGGCCGTGGAACAGTGGACCAGCTCTATACCCTCCGCAGGATCCTGGAGGGAGCATGGGAGTTCGCCCAACCGGTCTACATGTGTTTTGTGGACTTGGAGAAGGCGTTCGACCGTGTCCCTCGGGGACTCTTGTGGGGGGTGCTCCGGGAGTATGGAGTGCCGGACTCCTTGATATGGGCTGTTCGGTCCCTGTATGACCGGTGTCAGAGTTTGGTCCGCATTGCCGGCAGTAAGTCGGACATGTTTCCTGTGAGGGTTGGACTCCGTCAGGGCTGCCCTTTGTCACCGATTCTGTTCATAATTTTTATGGACAGAATTTCTAGGCGCAGCCAGGGCGTCGAGGGAGTCCGGTTTGGCGACCTCAGAATTGGGTCTCTGCTTTTTGCGGACGATTTGGTTCTGTTGGCGTCGTCGGGCCGTGACCTTCAGCTCTCACTGGAGCGGTTCGCAGCCGAGTGTGAAGCGGCTGGGATGAGAATCAGCACCTCCAAATCTGAGACCATGGTCCTCAGCCGGAAAAGGGTGGAATGCCCTCTTCGGGTCGGGAATGAGATCCTTCCCCAAGTGGAGGAGTTCAAGTATCTCGGGGTCTTGTTCACGAGTGAGGGACGAATGGAGCAGGAGATTGACAGACAGATCGGTGCGGCGTCTGCAGTGATGCGGGCTCTGCACCGGCCCGTCGTGGTGAAGAAGGAGCTGAGCCAGAAGGCCAAGCTCTCGATTTACCGGTCAGTCTATGTTCCTACCCTCACCTATGGTCACGAGCTGTGGGTAGTGACCGAAAGAACGAGATCGCGAATACAAGCGGCCGAAATGAGTTTCCTCCGCAGGGTGTCTGGGCTCTCCCTTAGAGATAGGGTGAGAAGCTCGGTCATCCGGGAGGGGCTCGGAGTAGAACCGCTGCTCCTCCGCATCGAGAGGAGTCAGATGAGGTGGCTCGGGCATCTGGTGAGGATGCCTCCTGGACGCCTCCCCGGTGAGGTGTTCCGGGCCCGTCCCACTGGGAGGAGGCCCCGGGGAAGACCCAGGACACGTTGGAGAGACTATGTCTCTCGGCTGGCCTGGGAACGCCTCGGGGTCCCCCCAGAAGAGCTGGAGGAAGTGGCTGGGGACAGGGACGTCTGGGTCCCTCTGCATGAGCTGCTGCCCCCGCGACCCGATCCCCGGACCAGCGGAAGATAATGGATGGATGGATGGATAAACAGATATAAATGTACTGAATAATTTATTTATTTAATAATTGTGCACCAGTAAAACTATCTCAACCATAAAAATATAACAAGTGTAACTGGTTCGGTCAGTGCAATTAGGGATTATAATAAAGGAGCTGAAATTGAGAAAAAACAAAACAGCTTCATTAGCTTGGTTCTTAGACTTTCAAAATAAATAGCAATCAGCTCTTTTTATAGTTTAGTGCAAATAGGATTTAAACATCCATTACAAAAGCATCTGAACAAAACAATAGCTTCTCCAGTTTGGTAAAAACTAAAAAAAAAAAAGAAATCAGTGGTAGTACCAATTTAACAAGTTTTTCACCACTAGAGGGCGCAGAAGGCAGTTGGATAAATGCCAATGCTGGACAGGACAAGGGGGGCAAATAAAATAATTAAAATTAAAAACTAAAAATAGCAGCTGATATGGATCGGCTCATTGGCACCGATACCCGATGTCGAATTTTCACAGATATCGGTACCGTTATCCGATCCAAATATCGGATCAGTTTATCCCATGTTTGATGCTGAAAGAGACGGTGCTGCTCTGACCCCCCTCCTCCTTTCAGGGTGGAGCCTGCTGGAGAACGATGGCTGACACCAGGGCTGAGGAAGTGTGAGTGTGTTCTTCATCTGATTCATGACATCCAGCCATCTTCACACTGTCACATCACTCATTGATCACAGTGAACAGATGATGGATCAATAACTGCAGCTGGACTGTGTTTGTTCTCTCCATCAGATTCCTGCCAACTCACAATCGACACAAACACAGTGAACAGAAACCTGAAACTGTCTGACAGCAACAGGGAGGTGACACGTGTGAAGGAGGTTCAGTCATATCCTGATCATCCAGACAGGTTTTATGGCTGGCCTCAGCTGCTGTGTAGAAATGTTCTGACTGGTCGCTGTTACTGGGAGGTCGAGTGGAGAGGAGAGGTTGATATATCAGTGAGTTACAGAGGAATCAGCAGGAGAGGAGGAGGCAGTGTGTTTGGAAGGAACGATCAGTCCTGGAGTCTGTTCTGCTCTGATGGAGGTAAATACTCTGTCAGGCACAATAAGAGAGAAACACCCATCTCCTCCTCCTCCTCCTCCTCCTCTGTCTGTAACAGAGCAGCAGTGTATGTGGACCGTCCTGCTGGCACTCTGTCCTTCTACAGAGTCTCCTCTGACACACTGATCCACCTCCACACCTTCAGCACCACATTCACTGAAGAACCTCTGCATCCTGGATTTGGGCTCTGGTTTCCTGGTTCCTGGTTGTCTCTGTGCTGAGTACACAGAGTGTCCTCCTGTCAGAGAATCCCTGCTGAACAGATAGTTCAGTCTGTTCATGTCTGTCTCTTTCACTCAGAAACACCTTTTCAGATTCATGGACTCAGTCAGTTTCTGTTTGAAACTCTTCTGAATGATTCCTTGGAAACTTCTTCCTCTTCCGGCCCTTTAAAGATGGAAGCTGCCATTCTTCCAGGATGTTGTTTTTCTGTGTGTTTCCAGTCAAAGCTTCACACTGAGTATCAGCAGGTTGTGTTTCTCTGCAGCTCACTTCAGCTGAGCCCATTCAGCTGATGTCAGCTGCAGTTAGTTTGCTGCACATGTGACAAACTGTGACATCAGAGAGGAATCACTGAGCTGCATCAGCCCAGATGAATTCCAACCTGCTGACAGATCTTCACTGATTCTGCTGCAATGAGCAGAAGTCTGGTGAGCAGCCGGGGTTCATCCTGATGTTTCTTCACTTTCACTTCCTGTTAGATGATGAAAGGACACCTGGACTGGAGCTGCTTTCTGATGCAGAATGTTGCTGAATGTTGCTGTTGAACGCTCACACAGAGGACTGAAATGATCCTTTACAAACAACATTTGCATGAGCATGAGGGCCTGCCCACAGAGTTTAAAGGAGGCGCTGCCACACTCCTCACTTTGGATCACCTCTTCCTCCCGGCTGGAGAGGGAGAGGAGAAGAGCCCAGCAGCATCCTTTCTTTAACTCAGAGCAGCTTTTTGTCCCCCAGCAGCCACCGTCCTGTTTCTACACACTTTAACAGAACACAACACAGCGGCGGCTCCTCCATAGGGGCGATTTGTGCACTACCAAACACAGAGTTTTTTTATTTTTTTTTATTTAGTTGCTAAGGCGGGACTGATCTACTGTAGGCAAACTGGTTGTATATGTCATTGTCCAATCAGATTAAGGTCGCGCCTGGTGTTGCTACGCCCATTTTGTGCGATTTCTGTCAGGGTCGAATTTGCACCAGGAAGCTCCCATTGACATGAATGGGACCTCGGTTTTTTTCAAAAATCCTGCTCCCAATGCATTTTCTATGAGGGTTTATGTGCTCGCACAAACGACGCACAACGTGCTTTCGTCATATGTCTGCTGCGCGGGACCATGAACATTCTACTTGTTTGTTTTTGTTGTTCATTGTGGTTTTCAATAAAGAAAAAAAAAAAAAAAACATTCTATGAAGAAGATGGCGAGTGTCGAGTGCAACAACACGGTAGTGTTTCTGACAGAAGTTCCCTTTAGTCGTCGTTCTAATGCGGAGAAGGAAGTTTGGAAGAATTTTGCGGGATTTTCGGGCTCGCCTTGCGAGGCAAAGATGAAACCCAGGGCTCCACCAACCCTGCTATTTTTCCAGGTAGTATTTGATGTAGCTAAATAACTTACCCTTTTGTGCTCAATCATTGACTTGTAATGATTTAAATCTTTTATATAATGTTGACAACGATAGCAGAATGTATAATGACACATTCATTGTTAATGGTGCAGTATTATATTTAAAAAAGAGAGAAATCTCACAAAAGTAAGCTGCACTTAACCATGTTTGACAACTGGTTATGCTTTTCTAAGTCATATTTTCCAAAACTTCAATAAACAGTTGACTTGGATTTATATGTTGTCATTTTAATTACATTTTTTAGAATGAAAATTGAATGAATCTTATCATTAAGAGCTTATGTGTTTACTTATTTCATAGAATCCTGGAACAATATGAGGAAAATAAATAAATAATGATTAAGGTGTAATATTAACTGATTGGCAAATTATGCAAAAAATAACAAAAAATTATTTCAAATTGTTACAATAAATTATGCTACCTAGACAAATATACCTCAGTCCTATGGACTTTTATGGTACTTATGGACATAACGGGGGAAATTGCAGTCACTTTGGTTATTTGGAAGACCAAATAACCCCTCGACTCTGCGTTGTGTTTATTTAAGGAAGACAAGGAGTTTCTGGACGATTGGACATTTTATTTCCTGTGTGGGAGCATAACAGGTTTGCATCAGTGCAATCGGTTCAGCTTCGCACAGCACACTCTGATTCAGCTTTCACAGACTGGAAATTGCACTGCCTAAAAAAAATGTCAGGAGCCGCCACTGACACAACATCTGCTTTGGATTGAAAGTTCCTGATGTTCAGCATCAGAATCCTGCCAGTGTTTCACTGTTAGTCTGTTTGGCTCATTCTGTCTTTATTTGGACTTTCTGTTATTTTCACCTGGTGAATTATTGATTGAATTCTAGATTTTTCATCTCAGAAATGGGACTTTTTGCCTCATTATTCATCACAATGTTAATTTTTTAATATTTTTATCTGATTATTTTATTCATTAAAGTTCAAAGTTTGTGAAATTTTGTCTCAGATGTTTTCTCTCATTTTTCTCAGTCGTGTCTGACTTTTTATCAGAAAATATTGAGTATTTATCTGAATATATTTAGGTATTAGATTTTTATTTTAGATTTTTATAATAACAAAAGTATTTTATAAAAATCTAAATTTTAAGGCAACAGTAAGAATGAATATTTAATGTTGGACAAACAGGACATCAGCAGGTCGACTGATGTTTCTGTAAAATCACTGATACGTTCACTAACTCAACTATATCATCATTCACACATGAATTCAGGACGCTGCTTTTACACAATGTATTTTTCCCAGAAAACATCCTGGTGGAACCTGGACTGCTTGTGTGGAGTCCCGTCAGGTCAGTAGGTCCTTCAATGTGGCCCAGGATGGATTTGTGTTCACACTGTTCTGAGAATGTGGACACAAGTGTCACAGAGCACCTCTGAATGTGGTCTGAGCCATCGGATCTGAATGCGTTCACACCTGTATTTAGTGCTGTCCACCTGTGATCGGATCAGCCGGGACTCCTGTCAGCAGCAGGCGTGAACAGTCTCTGTGTTCATTACAGCCACATCGTGCAGTTTGTGGTTTCACCACCAGAGGGCGACAGAAAACATGCATTAAAGGGGAAGTTCGGTTTTTTTAAACCTGGACCTTATTTCCGGCATGAAATACGTTCATCTACTCACTGATAACAGTTTGGTGAAAGTTTGCATCCTTCAGAGGAATGAATGAATGAACGCGACCATTCATTGGTCTTAAAGTATTGGTGAAATAAAGACATTAGGCCTTATTTAGAGGCTGTATTGTCTCTGCCCTGTTCTCTCCCGTTATATGGATATACGCGGATCTCAGTGATCTAAATAGCATCCTGTTATTGGTGAGTAGATGAATGTATTTTATGCCAGAAATAAAGTCCAGCTTTAAAAAACTTCCCCTTTAACATTACATCGTAAAAAGAATGTATTTCAGCCCCAAACGTGATGTTTTCTGACCCTAACCCAGAGATTTTTCCTGAACTTGTTTTGTTTCTTGAAAGAAATGCTTGAACATTATTTTTTTGTCTGCTGTTGAAATGTTAAGTAGTCATTCTTTTTGCTGCAGCTCTTTTTAGTTTTAAATTCACAGAGAATAATAAATACTAAATGAATGAAGAATAAAATCAGATGAAATATGAACAAGTTGGACCTTCATGTAGAAACACGTCCGCATCCAGTTTAAACATTTCTCAGCCTTTGTGTTCCACCTGTTTGTGGGAGTCTCCATCCTCTGTGATGTTAAATAACTCAGTGTGCATAAATACATCATTCTCAGATTAAACCTTATCAGCAGGAATCTTGTGTCGGCCTCCTAAATGTACAGTTCATCCTATGTATTCCACATACAACAGAAAATGAATCCTCCCATAGAAAGTAATGAATTCCCTCCCATAAACGTATTGTCATGCAACTCCAAAACATATTTGTGGTTTGGTTCCACGTGCTTACACAATCTCCAGCCTGCCTTTTGGTTCAGCAGAAATAAATGTGTATGTTTTAATAAACGTGCCTCTCTCCATGCAGGATTGAGTTGTGGATGGTTGTTGCTCAGGCCTCGCCTTCGCCTGTCGCCCGGCTGATATTGCACCCGACCTTGAATATCCTTCCCTCGGTTGGTGAGCCAATGTGAGGGTGTTCTCCTGTTTCTTCTTAGGCGCTTGCCGGCGAACCCAGGCCTGGCTCCGTGGGGTTGCCCCAGTTTCCCTTTTCCAGGGGAGGTGACTCTCTTACACTGTGCTGACGTCTTTGAATGGCTCTCAGTCTGAGCCCTTTCCAGAGACCAGTCTGCCATGGGAGACTCTATCAGGGACTAAGACCCTGGACAACACAGCTTGTAGGGTTATGTGGATACACAAACCCTTCCACGACATTAAGGTAACGATTCTACGGAGGGGATGCATTTTGGGATACATTTCCTACACTGTGATGGAATGGAATGTGAAGCACCTTAAAACTCTCGGTAGCTCAGGTGTAAAATAATAATTGTTAAAGTATAATGAAGTGACATAAAGCAATAACACAATTAATCAAATTAATCTGAAAAGATGGTGTTTATTCACTGAAAAGTATGAACATCTGTAGCGCATCAGGTAGAATAATAGTGAACAGTATTTTACTTTGCATCCATGTTTTCCTGGTTGAAAACTATCAACTGTCCTGGGGTCCGTTTCACAAAGCAGGTTCAGCAAACTCTGAGTTACGAGGTTCCTCATTCTGATCATGTTTTACACTATAAAATAAGGAGGAGCTGGCCCTAAGCAGAATATTCTTTTTTAAGCCTATTCATATGTCAGGTTCAAATACCTACAATTTCATAAAGAAGAGAGAGAGAGACGTTATAGGACTTTTAACTCATGAGGAGAGCCTTCACAGCTTCTTCCTGATCAACTCTGACCATCTCCTCACGCCTCCTCTATTTTATTCAGAAGTGGGTGTGTACAACAACTCTCAACTGAGAGGAAAGGGGGTGTCACGTTTCAGGCCGCATTCCTAACAAGGAATTTACGACCTTAACACAAATGAACATGGCACACTTTTCTTACAACTCTTGATCGATACAAAAACAGAGTATATATGGGATCACAAAACAATACATGTATTTACAACTCAACATCATACAAATATTTATTTGTCTTTTATGTCTTTTTTTTCTTAAAATTCTGATGGTGACGCTCAAAAAGATAATTGTCTGTAAATGCAAAAACATCTATGATGGTCTGATAATCATCTCAGACGAATATTTATTTCTCTGCGCAGTAATGCTGCTCCTTCATCCACGGGATCGTTGTCTAAAGGACATGTTGGTGAAAACAGTCGCCTCCTGCTGTGCCTGATGGACTTCTAGAAGTAGAAGAACTCGCTCTGCTGACTGAATGAATGAGGAAATCAGATGGCTGAAAGAGGGCGGAGACAGAGATAAACTCCAGGTTCACTGAATAAAACCTGGTCCCGACCAGGTTAGGTTCATAGAGTCTGTTACTATGGTTACTGACTGAGAGCTTAAGTTACCTCTCTTTGTGAAACAGGCTAGAGTTACCCCTCTTTCTCGGGGTTGAGTTACCTCGAAAAAAAAAGGAAAGAATGACATGAAATAATGTAAAATTTAAAATATTTATGAATATAAAAAGACAGTTATTCAAAGATTATGAAATAAAAAGAAAATTGAAAAGAGAAGAATAAATTATAATATAATGAAATAAAATTTGAAATCTGAAAATAAAGGACAAACTGATGCAGGGATAGAACAAAGAAATAAAAATCATGACGAGAAAAAGGAACGAAATGAAAACAAATCAAAAGGAAATAAACTGAAATGTATTAAAATGAAGACGATCTGACAACAAAATATTAAAATGCATCAAAATCATCAAATAGTCAGACTAAATAAAGATAAATACAAATAAAAAGTCAGTAAAAACTTCTACTATCATTGTATGGATGTATTTACAGTAGATGTTATCATTAATATTGTTTCTAAATGTCATGGTGAGACTGTTTAGACTTTTAAGACAAAAAAGTTTTTTCCAGCCATCACACGCGCCCATGATGCACAGCGGTGGGTATTTAAAGCAAAAACTATTTAATTCATTCAATATAAACACAAGAAACTTGTGCTAAAGAAAATAAAAAATAAAATAAAATAAAATAAAGGACCAGACTCAGTGAATAATTCCCTACACTCCGTATTATATAGATCAATGAGCAGTGCTGACCAACATATCATTGGGGTCATCAGGTGGGAACCTCCTTTCATCAGTGTTTCGTCTAGTTGGGCCCACGACACCTCCAGGAGGCTAGACAATGACCACTGGCGTCCCAGAGTCACCCCCCTAATGCCAGCCAACACTGCTCCTCACACCACAACGACCATAATCTACCTCAGCCTCTCACCAACTGCACACCAGTCACAGCGGGGTGGGGATTCAAACCCTGGTTCGGGTAGGGGGTAATGAAAATATAGAGAGTGCCAGAGGTGGAGGAAGGACAAGACACACTAGCAGATTCAGCAGACAAACTCACCTAAACAGTCCTACAGTCACTAAAAACTTCAGCAAAAACAAAGCCATACAGGCCAACTCACCTAAAATGGCCGCCTGGTTTCAAAAGGCTCACATGGGCTGCACCCACCAGTTAAATATCTGGAACTTCTTCTTTGCTTCTTCCAAAAGTCTGTTTACCCTAAGTGCTCCCCCTGCTGGGCCCCCAGCTGCTATTGCTTCTTCTTATCCAAATCCACTGACTGGATTGTAATGCTTTATCTGAAACCTCCTGCACTATTTTTCTCACACTCTGTCCACTTACACCCAGCTCCCTCAACAATGAGACAACAGACTTTGCTACAAATCCTCTACATCCTACTTCCACTGGACAGATTCTAACCTTCCATCCTCGCTGCTCTGCTTCTGCCCCCAACTCCACATACCTAAGCTTTTTCCTTTCATATGCTTCTGCTACTAAATCCTCCCAAGGAACAGTCAGCTGTATGAAATAGATTCTCATTCTACTCCTAGACCACAAGACTATATCAGGCCTTAAGTTTGTAGAGGCTATTTCCTGGGGAACAACAAGCTTATTTCCTAAATCTACCCGCATCTCCCAATCACAAGCATCCTCCAAGCTGCCGTGCCTCCTTATCGTCTTTTTAACTTTCTCCCCCTGTTGAACAAACTGAATTGCAACTCTCTCTACCTTGGACCCTCCTAAGTTTACCCGCCTTCGTTTATCTTCAATACCTGCAGCTAAGCTTCTTAATACTTGGTCATGTCGCCATGTATACCGGCCTTGTGACAGACTAACCTTACAACCTGACAAAATATGCTTTAGAGTTGCAGTACCTGAACATAACGAGCATAACGGGTCTCCATTTACCCAGAGTTTTAGGTTCTGGGGAGTTGGCAATACATCATATGTTGCCCCTATCAAAAATCTAATACTCCTTTCCTCCATACTCCACAGTCCTTTCCAACTAAGCTTTTCCTTCTCTACACCTTCCCAGTTAACCCACCGTCCCTGCTTAGCCAGAGCCACTGTCTTTGCACCCCTTAACATTTCCTCCTGTCTACGAATCTGCTCAACAACTAGCTTTCTCTTCTCCTTGGGACCTGCTCTACTCCACACTAGTTTGCCTGGGCCAAGCCCCAAGCCTCCCCGGCCTATTTGCACATTACCCACAATCTCTGCATGTCTAAGAGTTGCTTCTGCCTCCTGAGCTGCCGTTCTTGGTTTCCACTTCCTCCCCTTGGTTGGGTTTGGAACCACCTTACTAACTACCACATCTTTACTCCCAGCTAACAGGAGCTCTGTCCTAACTTTAGTACATTTAAACTCCTCTACTAGACTAAATACTGGGAGCTGGAGTATGCCTTTCCCATACAGTGCCACAGTACTTAAGCTTCTAGGAACACCTAGCCACTTCCTAATATAAAAGCTAACTAATCTTTCCATTTTCTCTACAACAGATAATGTAATCTCATACACAGACAGTTGCCACATCAACCTAGGAAACAATCCAAACTGCAGACACCACAGCTTCAACTTTCCTGGAAGCTCTGATTTATCTATTCTATCCAGTCCCTCAGCAACATCTTCACGAAACTGCACTGCCTGCTTTCCATATAGTATACTATGACAAAATGAATAAGAAATAAAAACAGAAAACAGACTCTTTGCCACTATCCTGGTGAAGTTATTTCATGTTAAATCCTGTCAACTTGTTTAGGTTTCTGCTCCATCACATGTGTGGACCTCTGCTCTGATCCATGCAGCCGAGTTTTTACCTGGTCCACCATCACAGTCTCACTGCAGCCCCCCAAGACTTACGGGGAGCTCATCAGAGCAAAGAATACAAAGACCATCAGAGACAGCACTTCAAATGTGACCATGTGAGCTGAGAAAGCTTCAGGTAACATCGTTGAACTACTGACACCTAGTGGTCAGAGCTGGAGATAGCAGTCATCTCACTGGAACTCCAAACTGCATCTGTATACATTGTGTAATACGAGCGTTCTGCTGGGAAGAAGTCAGAAATGCTTCTTCCTGCAGTAATAAAACCATTTCTGTTCATCCAGCAAAGCTTCCAGATACTAATAGAAACAGTTTTTAATCTTTTTTTTCTCACAGATTCTTGTTATTGTGGCACATTACAACTTTCAGAGGAAATGAGTTCTGAACTGTGGCTTTTAAAGTTTGAAGTTTGGCCCAGAAGAGGCTCTCTCTGTCCGTTCAGACGCAGCGAGTGCGTTGCAGCCATTTCATGTTGGGAATTCTTCCTGCTCCTGGTGATCCTGCTGATGTTTAGACAGAGCAGATGCTGAGACGAACACTGCAGCACACCGGTAACAGTGGAACAGTTCATATTCAGGGTGGGAGGGCTTCTGAGCAGCGGGCCGACTGGTGCCGCGGCCGAGCTGCTCCTCAGTGTGAACGCGCTCGTGAAGCGTGCGCTGACCTGCTGATGGGAAGCTTTTCTCACAGTGTCCACAGCTGAAGGATTTCTGTCTGCGCTGGATTGTTTGCTGTCTTCTGAGGTCCGCTGCAGTGGTGAATGATGAGCCACCCTGCTGACAGCAGTCCTGTTCACCACTGGGACGGTGCCCACAGGGCTCAGAACTGGCTCCATCTGAGCCGCTCTGCTTCTGAAACAACAAAGACACAAAGACAGGGAAGGTCAGGGTCTCCTGCTGCTTTTTACAATGAACACAGCGGCTCTGAACTCAACCAATACCACCAAAGAAGAAGACAGACATCTGCCAATGTTGTAGGAAACTGAAAGCTCAGAGTTTGATTTCAGTCTAATATCTGGAGGTTAAAACTAGAAGTTGGGAGCATTCAGTTAGAAAACAGATCACAGTTTGATGCTTGATGAAGTCAAATTCCTTCTTAGCACAAAGAACAAATACTTTCTACAATTTTTCTGAGGAAATGTCCTGATTTCTGCACTTTGGGCCGTGTTTACTTTACTGATTTAGCTAAATGAAAACAAACTGTGGTGCTTCTGCTCTGTTAGTGCCAATAATCTGGCATCGAAATCCTAAACCAAACCAAACAAGCAAACAGAGACCGCTTGAAGAGGCGTTTTAGTCGGGATCGAGATATGAAAGGTCCAAAGACGTCCAGGAGTTTAGAAACATCTCTAGGATGCGCTGGGATGCATCATCAGTGATCTTCCTGGGGTCACAGTTAGCTCCGACATGATCACCCGCTTGGTGGCGTCTGAGTGAATAAGCAAGTCTGTCTGTCTTGTCTCGTCTGGGTGATGTGTTCAGGGACCTTGAACTGTTTTCCAAGGTCCACTTTCAGCTGCCAATCTGAGGCTGTGGACAGCAAACATGCATTTGTTTGCGGGCAGGATGGGGGCTTCTCTCCAGCCCTAAGAAAGGGGATGGGATTCTTCCTGGGGCGGTGTCTGCTAGAGAGAGTAGCTGAGGTGACTGCTTCTGCAGCTGCCTTCAGCACCTGGGCCATTTGTTTGTGGGCGGGAATGGGGCAAACATACAGAACAGATTCTTGATTTTAGACGTCAGTGAGTTCTAAACCTAGGAGCTGTGTTGCTCATGAGAGGTCAGCATAGGCATCAGAACCACATATTATCTTGATTTGTGTCTGTCCAGTTGCTGGATGTGGTCACTGAGTCCATTTGTAGTGCCATCAACAACAGGAAACTCTTCAAACCATCATCACACCAGATAACATTCATTAGAACAGGAGAACATCCCAGCTCCTGGCAGAATACTCAAGCAGATGCGGGTGGACCTGGGGAAGCAGCTCAGATTTACTAAAGACATCAGAGAAAAGGCTTTGACTGGACCTTATGCTTTTTGCAAAAACATCTAAACAGGTGGTCCTGGAGGATGGGGTTTAACTTGAAAGACCCAAAACCCTGTATGACCCAAGGTACTATCACTGATGATGTATACAAGCGTATCAAGAGATGCACGTTACAACCATGATAACCATTCCTTGCCAGGGAATTCCAGCATTAGGATGGTGGATGACCATGAATAAACCAGGATCAACTGGAGGGAAAGCTGACAGATGCATCCGGGTCGGAAGGGGCAGCAACTCAACCTGCAGCTTTTGTGTGGGAGGACGCAAACCTGCATTAAAAACTCCCAAAGAAACATAACCAGAAGAGAGGCCAAGAGGAGATGAAATTGAGCACCCCGAAAGACAGATAAGCAGGCAACAAGCCATGCGATCACACAAATTACATCAAAACAACCTAATGTACCGTATTTTGCGCACTATAGAGCGCACTGGGTTATGAGGCGCACTGTCAATGAATGGTCTATTTTCGATCTTTTTTCATATATAAAGCGCACCGGCCTATAAGGCGCATTAAGCGAAATAAAACAGTCAGATAAGTCAGTCAGTCAAACTTTATTAAACCTTTTCACAATAACTCCCAACCTTGCTCTGTTGTAACATGTAAAAAAAAGTCTGATACCGCTAAATCAAACCGTAGCGTATTCACAATAACTCTCAAAATTGTTCAGTTATAACACGTATAATTGAACACAATGCACACACTTTTTCAGTTCATTCCTCGTCCACAAATCCCTCAAATTCATCATCTTCAGTGTCCGAGTTAAACAGTTGGGCGATTACGGCATCCAGCATGCCCGGATCCATCTCGTCATTATCAGAGTCATGTCGTTGCTGTTACCTGGCAGTTCAGTGACGATTCCGGCTTTCGTGAAAGCTCGGACCACAGATGAGACTGATACCTTAGCCCAGGCATCCACGATCCATTGGCAGATAGTAGCGTGAGTCGCCCCGCGCTGTCTCCCTCCCTTGGTGAATGTGAGTTTGCCTTCTGTCATCCACTGCTCCCACGATTCATTAATATTGAATTCTCTTGCAGCTGCTCTATTACCATGTTCTACTGCGTGACTGATAGCCTTTAGTTTGAAGTCCGCGTCCTAAGCGTGTCTCTTGAAAGATGCCATTTTTGGGTCCTTATACACACACACTGTAATATTATGGTGAAGCACAATATATAATACTCCGCTACCGCTACGCTCATGACTACTGCAGCCGTAATGCTGCGGTGCGGCTTTGTAGTTTACCAAAGTCTTACTAAAACATTTTGACAGAGCGCCGTGTACCACACAAAATCACTTCGAGGTCAGTAAGCACAACAAGAATTAATCCATATATAAAGCGCTCCGGGTTATAAGGAACACTTTTGTTTTTTGAGAAAATTATAGGCTTTTAAGTGCGCCTTATAGTGCGGAAAATATGGTATGTGGCAAGATCTCCAAACACTCCCATAGGCCTGAAATCCACCTGGCTGAGATGAAACTGTAGGGAAAGGTGACATGAGGAGCCATGCCGGGAATCTCGCCAGAAAAGCAAGAACCCCCAAGCCCTGAAAGCTCAAGCAACAGGTGCTTTAAAACACCAACCATGGTTAAAGGGGCTTCCAGGAGGCAAAGGGAAGGAAGGGCACAAATCTGATGATCTGGATGGTATTCTGGAAGTTACCAAGAAGGACATGGCAGACAGAAAACTCCAGGGAACGACAAACACGACTGTCAGAATTGCCACAAAAAGGTTTGGTTTGGTAGAGGAGGGTTCAAAAGACAGAATTCCAAGAACAAATCCTCCAGTTGAAACAACAACTGCTTTTGAGGAAATAGCACAAGTGGAAGGTGGAAAGATGAGAAATCCGAACTACAAGGCATCCTGAGGAATAAACACGGTATTAGACGGGCCCGGAACACCTCACCAGATGCCCCAGGAGGCATCCTAACCAGATGCCCCAGGAGGCATCCTAACCAGATGCCCCAGGAGGCATCCTAACCAGATGCCCCAGGAGGCATCCTAACCAGATGCCCCAGGAGGCATCCTAACCAGATGCCCCAGGAGGCATCCTAACCAGATGCCCCAGGAGGCATCCTAACCAGATGCCCCAGGAGGCATCCTAACCAGATGCCCCAGGAGGCTTCCTAACCAGATGCCCCAGGAAGCTTCCTAACCAGATGCCCCAGGAGGCATCCCAACCAGATGCCCGAGCCACCTCATCTGACTCCTCTGGATGCGGAGGAGCAGCGGTTCTACTCCGAGCCCCTCCCGGATGACCGAGCTTCTCACCCTATCTCTAAGGGAGAGCCCAGACACCCTGCGGAGGAAACTCATCTCGGCCGCTTGTATTCGCGATCTCGTTCTTTCGGTCTCTACGCAAAGCTTGTGACCGACTTACTGCCGGCAATGCGGACCAAACTCTGACACCGGTCATACAGAGACCGAACAGCCCATATCAGTACCCCCAAATAGACCTTACCAGGGAGGATGGGGATAGAATTCAGAAAAAAAAGACTTGTGGGATGTGGTCCAGAATATACAAGAGCTGGACCAATTTTTTCTTTGACCTGACCTCGGATAAGCGGATGAAAATGAATAGATGGTTTGGATTGGCTATTTATGCCCCCTAACAAATTAATTAGTGGTTTTATTTAGACTACACAGCTGTTTGGTCCCAACATGTTGAATTCTCTCCACCCAGTATCTGATAATGCTCTTCCTTTCACAATATAACATGACATTACTTATACTGTTGATTCCCTTTGGTTCTGATTTCACCGAACATTAAAATGACATTGAACACTTCTGACATGCTGTTTAAGGAGAAACAACTATCTGAATATGTTAGGATTAAAAAACTCCAACATCGCTGTCCTTCTCCAATGGGAGCCTCTTGCCTTCTTGCTCAGTTAAATCCTAAACTCATCAGGAGATGGGAAAATAAGGGTTTGATGTACATACCTCACAGTGATTCTTCTTGGATCGTCTCTTTCTGCCGTGGCTTTGCTGGTGACTCTGAAAGCCACGTGGAGTCGTTACATTTTCATCACACTGGGAATCACTGCATGCTTGTGCTCCATAGCAGACAAGCTGATGTGTTTTTAAGGCAGAGAAGTAACCAAAGGACTTCCCACACTGTCCACAACCAAAAGGTTTAACTCCACTGTGGATACGTTGATGTCTTATTAAGGCACTTTTCTGAGTAAAAGCCTTCCCACACTGTCCACAACCAAAAGGTTTAACTCCACTGTGGATATGTTGATGTGTCATTAAACCACTTTTATCAGTAAAAGCCTTCCCACATTGTCCACAACTGAAAGGTTTAACTCCACTGTGGATCCGTTGATGTGTTATTAAGCCACTTTTCTGAGTAAAAGCCTTCCCACACTGTCCACAAATGAAAGGTTTAACTCCACTGTGGATACGTTGATGTGTGATTAAGCCACTTTTCTCAGTAAAAGCCTTCCCACATTGTCCACAACTGAAAGGTTTAACTCCACTGTGGATACGTTGATGTGTGATTAAGCCACTTTTCTCAGTAAAAGCCTTCCCACATTGTCCACAACTGAAAGGTTTAACTCCACTGTGGATACGTTGATGTCTTATTAAGTCACTTTTCTGAGTAAAAGCCTTCCCACACTGTCCACAAATGAAAGGTTTAACTCCACTGTGGATACGTTGATGTGTTATTAAGGCACTTTTATGAGTAAAAGCCTTCCCACACTGTCCACAACTGAAAGGTTTAACTCCACTGTGGATACGTTGATGTGTTATTAAGGTACTTTTATCAGTAAAAGCCTTCCCACACTGTCCACAAATGAAAGGTTTAACTCCACTGTGGATACGTTGATGTGTTATTAAGGTACTTTTATCAGTAAAAGCCTTCCCACACTGTCCACAACTGAAAGGTTTAACTCCACTGTGGATATGTTGATGCGTTATTAAATGATGTTTCCAAGTAAAAGCCTTCCCACACTGTCCACAACGGAAAGGTTCAACTGCACTGTGGATACGTTGATGTGTTATTAAGGTACTTTTCTCAGTAAAAGCCTTCCCACACTCTCCACAACTGAAAGGTTTAACTCCACTGTGGATATGTTGATGTGTCATTAAGGCACTTTTCCGACTAAAAGCCTTCCCACACTGTCCACAAATAAAAGGTTTAACTCCACTGTGGATACGTTGATGTGTTATTAAGGCACTTTTCCGACTAAAAGCCTTCCCACACTGTCCACAACTGAAAGGTTTAACTCCACTGTGGATACGTTGATGTGTTATTAAGGAACTTTTCCGACTAAAAGCCTTCCCACACTGTCCACAACTGAAAGGTTTAACTCCACTTTGGATACGTTGATGTGTTATTAAGTTACTTTTCTTAGTAAAAGCCTTCCCACACTGTCCACAACTGAAAGGTTTAACTCCACTGTGGATCCGTTGATGTGTTATTAAGGCACTTTTATGGGTAAAAGCCTTCCCACACTGTCCACAACTGAAAGGTTTAACTCCACTGTGGATACGTTGATGTGTTATTAAGGCACTTTTATCAGTAAAAGCATTCTCACACTGTCCAAAACTGAAAGGTTTAACTCCACTGTGGATCCGTTGATGTGTTATTAAGGCACTTTTATGGGTAAAAGCCTTCCCACACTGTCCACAACTGAAAGGTTTAACTCCACTGTGGATACGTTGATGTGTTATTAAGGCACTTTTATCAGTAAAAGCATTCCCACACTGTCCAAAACTGAAAGGTTTAACTCCATTGTGCATATGTTGATGCGTTATTAAATGATGTTTCCAAGTAAAAGCCTTCCCACACTGTCCACAACTGAAAGGTTTAACTCCATTGTGGATACATTGGTGTGATATTAATTCATTTTTCTGATTAAAAGACTTCCCACACTCGTCACAGCTGTGTGGTTTATCTCTGTTTGCTGTTGTTGACAGAGCTTCATCATTATCCTGAAGGCAGTTAGGTTCCACTGTATTTGGACCTTTAAACTCCTAAAGAGACCAAAAAAAAGAGATCATGAAGAACAAAGTTTATATGTATTTAGCACCTCAATAACATGAGCCAACTCCTTCTCACTGCTATTAGATAGAAACACCTCTATAATAACAGATCTATGACACAAAATGACTGAAACTGACCAGACAAACATGGAAATATCCTGAGTTCATGAATCTTTGGTAATATCTTTATATAGATTATTAACTGATCCTGTAACAGAGTCAAACTGAATACTGAATTAATTTGTAGTTACACAGTGGGATACTGCACATATCTCCATTCAGATCTGCCATCAGGAGGACTCTGATGGAACCTACAACACTGAGGCAGGTAAATAACCTGTTAAATATTGAGAACTGAAGATCATCCCATCAGAAACAGGGATATTAGAGCATCATGGGTTCATCCTCAACTCCGAAACCTAAACATTCTCCCTCTTCAGAGGTCTGTAGCACTAACACAGGTGACCGATATGTAATCGACCAGAATACATTTTTGGGAACTATATCATAATGAAACCGTCTCACCTCTTCTGAAGAAGCCATTTTCCATCTGTAGTGGTTGAGTTGAGAAAAACAAAATGTCTGCCAACGTCCCTCCTTTGTCTTCTGTTTATCCCGCCGAGCACCTGTAGCATCAGATATTCATTAGCCCCCATCATTGTTTCATGTCCATCAGCCAAAACAGTATGTTTGACAAAGACAGTCTGGGAGAGGACCTTTAAGTTCAAGATCCTTTGGGACAGATAAGATAAAGTGAAAAAGCACACTCTACTTATTTTAAGGATAAAGTACATAAATCCATTACATTCCACTCAGTGGAGGTCAGGTTGTGGAAGGAACATGTCCAGTTGGGACCTCATATATTATCAAATGACCAGTCCACTCCCTTTATTGAGCTGTTAGCGTTCCCCTGATGGACACGCAGTTCTCCATATAACACTGGTGTTAAGATCTACTGGTGAAACTAGAGTATCTGAGAAAGAAGTTTCATAGGCATCGTTTTTGGGGATCAAAGGTCAAAGAAGCAGCAAATAAACAAAGTTAGTCCTTAGAATCATAAAAGTCCTCTTTCTGAACCGTAACAACACAACAATCTTGTGTCAAATTAACTTTAGCCTGAAAAAAGTTATACTTTAAAGGAGACATGGCATGAAATTTTCACTTTAAGGTTGTTTAACATTAATATGAGTTCCTCTAGCCTGCCTGCGGTCCCCCAGTGGCTAAAAGTGACGATAGACCTAAACCATGCACTGGAAATTATTCTCCGCTGTTGGTAATGTGACCATGTAGATAGCCTGATCGGGAAAGCCGCCGCTTATGACGTAGCGCCTCATATGACGTGGAGGTTGCTTCCCCCCAGAGCCAATAAACTGCCTTTCCCCGCCCACAGCTCTTTGGCCAGCTCATTGCTCTGTACATGGATGTAAAAAATCTGTTTAGAGCTCCTGCATCAGAACCTCTAAAGAGCCAGTGGACAGATTTAGTTTTTTATGGGAAAGTGACAACAGAACCGAAGAGATTTGTGTATGTGTGCGCCAAACATTTCACCGACGAATGTTTCCAGAACTTGGGCCAAGCTGGCCTTGCCGAAGTTCTGAAAGTGAACCCTGGATCAGTACCAACTCTCTTTGGCCCAACTACAGACCTCGGACAAGTAAGTAATTTAATGCTCTATAATTGTGTTGCTTGCCTGTATGTACAGTATAGTTACATAGCTTGTTACCACAAGAAAGTGTCTGTATCGTTAGCTCTGCAGCTAATAGCCTCAGGTATGCGTGTGTCATGTTAGCAAGCTCTTATTAAGATCAGGATCCGATTTATCTCTGCCAACTGGGCTGTAGGAGGTGTTTGCATGCCCATGAGATGGTTAGCTCTCTCATTTTAGACCGAAACCCCCGACTTCAAGCTCCCTGAAGAAGAATGAATCTGCAAATTCAGTGCATTTCATCAGGATAATGATTCATTCATGGTTCCAGAGTCAAAACGGTCAGTCTGTCGTTAGCTCTGCAGCTAATAGCTCAGTCACTGTCGCTAATGTAACGGTGAATAGCATGAGGTATGCGAGTGGACACCTCATTTACTGTAACGTGAGTGTTGTGTACTTATTTGTTGTTTTGATAGCCGTCCTGCTGTTGGTGTTATGGCGCGCAGATATCTGCTTTTCCCCTGATGGAAATGACTCTTTGCAAACCAGAGCAATCTTTGCTCCGCCTTTCTCCTCCTAATTTGCATTTAAAGCTGCAGACCCTAAACAGCTCGTTCTGAGGATCCTAAGGAAAGCTCATTTTAGGGACTGGCTGTAATTCGGCACCAAGGCAGAATTTTGGGGAAAAAAACTCAGATACAGTATTAGGGGACCACTAAAGCCTATAAAAATACATAAAAGCCTCCATTTATTTTCATGCCATGGCACCTTTAAACTATGACAAATTCTTATTTTGACAATTATTAACTGATATTTCAGATTCATCAGTTCTCTGTTCAGAAGAAGGAAACGGAGGATGCTCATCCTGCCCCCCCCCCCTTCCTGCCTGGGGTTGTTCAATGGCTTCTTCACCATGACAACAGCTGAGCAAACAGCAAGTGACTGTTTTAAAAAACAGAGCATCTGTATCAGTTTGAACCAGTCGGACCCTGAAGAAGAAAGAGATCCTGCAGAGGTTCAACCGTCAGAGCTTCAACAGGTCGCTCATTTCCGCCTGGCGCGCGGCTTGAAATGGCGGCGCGGCGTCGTGCACCAGTCGAAATTTGTAACTTGGCGCACAGTGAGAACGACAAACCGGACGGACCAACTGGAAAACTGGCTCACGGCTGACGGTTGTGTCATGTAAAATACTTTGTGCAATTATTTGTAAATAAATGATGTCGTTAGGAATTTGCTGTTGTTTCATTCACTGGAAGCGGCTTTGAGTATTAAGCGATCTATTATTATTATTGTTGTTGCATCCTGAAAGGTAACGATAATTCCCAAGTGTGTCCATTGAAGCACACTATTTCATAACAAACAAAGGGTAACACAATACACTTAAAAGTCCTATAACAAGGACTTCCGGTTATGGCGGCCACTTAGTGAGACGTGTTTTGCGCTGCTCTGCCTAGCCACTTACATTTCTACTAAAAATACTCGTAATTATAACATAACTTGGTAATATAAGGTGAGCGTGGATATTGTAATGCCAGAGGCTGCCACTGTAAGTAAAGGGAAAAGAAACCCGTCAAAGCAGCCGAAGCTACCCGACTACCGTGTTAGCGGTGATACACAGAAAGCTAACGAGTCTAGCAAAGGGGAGTCACTCGGAGGAGCGACGGCGGATGCGGTGCTGGCTGCCATAAGCTCAATGAAAACTGAGTTTACTTCAAGATTTGATGGAGTTATGGAGGCGATAAAAAACATGATAAGAAGCTGAAACAATCTGAACTACGCAGTGAATCAGAAAGCTGAAACAATCTGAACTTGATGGTTTTACACCCGAGTTGGATCAGTTCTTTGTATCAGAGCCGTCCGATCAGCTTGGTTTCAACAGCAGAAACAAGCTGCTGAGTTCTGCTTCTTCTTCCTCTGCAGTCCACAGAGAGGAAACCCACTCAGACACTCTGACAGTGAAATAAGAAGGTTGTTCACACTCACCTGACTCATTCAGAGTCCTCACATCAACATACAGGTATTAATGTAAACCGGGCGAGTCTGAAACATGTCAGAAGAAGCAGAAACACAGAGTCAGTGAGCCGTCACAGCAGCCAGCTGGAGCGCAGCTCTCCACAGAGCGCACGCATCATAAGCAACATTAATAATTGCAATTACAGACATCAAAGACGCTCCAGTTCCACCTGAAATCACTGACTAATGCCAGCCAGAACATGTCAGCTGGTACAGAGGTGAGCATCATTAACATGCAGAGACAGAATAACTGAGACGTCCGCGCACGTGCAAAAAGTTGGAATAAGTTGGTTCCTTCTATTCTAAGCTTCTATTCTCTGGGGACTGCAGGTCGGGACAACTGAACCGTGAACTAGTGTCTGATTACAGCATTACTATCACCACCACTGTGGAGCCATCTCCTCCCCTGTCCTCCTCTAAAACGCTTATGATCAGACATCAGTGACAGCTCACCTGTGTCGGACGTCCCGGTGCTTCAAATAAAACCAATTTCATGTATTAGGCTGCCCAAAACCTATTATCATCAGTTTAAAATCAATAAGTGAACAGTGTTTGTCACTCCTTTTTGTGTAATAAACTATGTTAATATCATTAATTTGCTTTTGGGGTGCGTTATACCTGAGTTATATGAAACTAAATTACGCTTTAAAGACTTTTTCACATCTGTACACACGTCTTAAAACATGTAAAACGCATGAACAGGACGAAGGGACTCACCTGTTGAGTGACGCACATTTCCTGATATGGAAAGCCTTGTCAGAATGGTGGTTGCCCCCCCGGTGGGTGAACCGCGTGCATTATACATGAGGACGGTTGCCTTTATTCACATTTGCCACGTCAGCTGGAGGAAAACACGACGCTGATATGGTCTTCGGGACATATCCGGACACGTCGTCTTCTTCGATGCTGCACGTTTCACTGCTGAACAGCTTCTACAACACATTTCTTACAAATCACAATGATGACATTAAATCAATTTTTAATAAATCGATGACACCATTTTGGCTTACAGTGTAAAATAAATGTTTTGAGAACACAAGAGTGTTGTATGAGTCTGGCTTTTGTTTTCCCACTTACTAAAAGAACTTCTCACATTCAGAGGCCTCACCCTTTAAACATGGACAAATCTTTTCAAAGTGATTCTAATCTGGAGGTCTGCCAGTGGGTGGGTATCATGTAGTTCTTGTGGCTCAACACGTCCCACTTCCTTGCTTGAGTATGCAAATTTACTATCCTCGTGCACGTGCCCCTTAAATACGCACGGGTGGGATTCATCATTTACGCAGGTCGTTTACACACTTTTTCCGAAGTTAAGAGCATTTGTTGAATCTGACGTGGCGTGTTCGTACGAGACCTTCTTACGAAAAAAGTGAGAGAAATTTAGAATAAAAATACGAAAATGTTCTTGCATGAAGTCCATTGTTCTTTTTTGATTGGATAAGGACTTTTGGGATACAGTGAACCCTCGCTATAACGCGGTTCACCTTTCACGGTCTCGCTGCTTCACGGATTTGCATCGTGTTCTGGATTCTGATTGGCTAAACAGTCTCTCCGCTTCTTCTCTACCTGTGTGTCAATAGTGTTGCGGTTTAATATGTACACGTACACGTTCATTACAGTTCTCAAACATAATCGATGGTGAAATGTCGGTATATAAAAATCTTTTTTGCCCAGAAGAAAAAAAAAGAGCAACAACAACTACTGATAACTATGTTCTTCTCTCGAAAAAACACACCTGCACCGCGGGCTTTAGAAGAAGAAAACGCTACAGAGCGGAGTCAGGATGCAGCGGCTCAGTCAGAAGAGCAGTGAAATACACACGAGTCACTATTTGTCCTACTGTACTTTGTACGAGGGTGAACGAGGGTTCACTGTATTCTGTATGACTTTCCTATAAGTCTCACTGGAACAACTCATGCTATATTTAGCGTTAAAATCATTCAATTCAAGTATGTTTCCATTATCATCCATTATGTGTCCAACAGACCAAATTTGTTTAGTCATCCAGTCTTCCTCAAACTTCAAACATGTTCTCCTCCTCTGTGTTGTTGTTTCTGTCAGATTCCCACAATGCTTAGCGTGCGTGATGTGGCTGCAGTGGGTGGGGCCTTAAACGATCCAACTTCTCCTCATGTGGAGTATTTACCGGCCTTTAAACCCGACTTACATAGTAAATACTGATACATCCTCCGCCTGAACAGAGAAATCTGCTCATTTTCTCCAGGTGGAAAGGACAAACTTCATACTTTCATAGAACTTTAGTGCTTCACACTAAATAGCGCGCACTAAGAATTGTGGGAATCTGAGTCTCTGTGCACGTAGTTTAGGTTACGTCTTTACATGAATTATTAGCAGTGTTGCCATAGTTACTTTGAAACAGTAATCCGACTACTGACTACTTCTTTAAAAAGTAACTTAGTTAAGTTACTGACTACTTGCTTTTAAAAGTAACTAAGTTAGATTACTTTTAGTTACTTTCAGCAGAGGCTGATCCCCCGCCCCTATAACATGAAAATGACTACCAGTTCTGCCAATACTCACTTTATTGACATGTATTTTAACCGGAACATCAAAAATGACACTGACATTTGCAACTTTTTCTTGAAATAGGCTTACATGTATTTTAAATAAAAAATAAATAAGACAGTCTTTCTTGACTTTACTTAAAATATAAAAAACCCTCTTACGTAAAAAAGTAATACATAACGCCCCCCCCCCCCAAACTGCAGCTGTTACTGGATTACCCAAAGCTACAACTGATGAAGTATACATATAGATAAACACCCGTACACTCATTCAGATATCGTATATAGGTACTAGAAGATGTAATACAGTACAAAGACATTAACAAGTCATCTTTGAGTCATCAATTGCGACCAGGTAAGATAAACAGCTAGCTAGCCCTCTCCATAGCACTGCCTGAAACGTAGGCTATATGTTATAAAGTTAGCACGAATAGCTAAACCTATCAACTATCGTCTGTGACAGGCACTGATGAAAACTGTGGTTTAGACTGGTGTATTTATTGAAAATGATTAGGGAAAGTGAGTAAAATGTAACAAATGATAAGGCTGGTGTTTCACATTTTAGTGGGACAGATCAGTTTTACTGGGTAGGTAGATGTAAAACAACGAGTGACGTCAGGCGAACCCCGCTCCCTCCGTTGCGGACACTGATATAACTCATAAGAAAACGAAATTATCCCAAATTATTTCAATACAAATGTATGGTTATAATCATGAATATATGTTTACAAGTCAAATATATGTATTGGGCTTGTAAGTAACATTCAGAAATAACATGTTAGCTTTTGTATGGTCACTATAACATGCCGGCCGGCGGCGGCCGTTACAGGAAAATAAAGGACGGCCGTGGACGGCCGCTATGGGGTATACGTTCCCCCGAAATGCAGAAATAGTAACGTACGATGTTTTAGATAAGTAACTTCAATCCGACTACTAGTTTTGAAATAGTGGTTGAGTTAGACTACTCGTTACTGAAAAAAGTAGTCCGACTACAGTAACGCGTTACCGGCATCACTGATTATCCAGTGATGATGAGTCCAACCCCAGGCAGCATCCCATCATCCTGAGCTACGCTGAGAGTTTATTTTATTTAATTTTATTTTATTTAATTTTCAGAGTTTATTTCTTTAGGAGCTTTGATCCCTCATCTTGACAAACTAAAAGCTGCTCAGTACCAGTTTGAGACATTAAATCAGAGAATGAAACTTTCCACCTTAAAGCTTTTCACTCTTTGCTTTGGCCTCTAAAAGCTGGAGACATTTAAACTCTTTAAGCAGCTCTCGTAGGACTTGAACATATGATCTCCGAGTCCCAAAGCAGTTTATTGCCCCTCTGAGCGATGCCTCTGCTGCTTTGTGCTGCTTTCTTGGCACTTTTTACCTGAGACTGACGACCACAGACACTATCTTTTAGTCTTCCAACATGTTTCCTGTGAAGCAGCTTTGCTCATCAACTGTCTCTGGTTTGTTCAGCTGCTTGGTGTTCTGTCTCATGCTCTGTATCCCAATAAAGTCTCCGACTTGTTGGTTTCAAACTTTGAAGACTGAGAAAAATTGAGTGGAACCTGGAAAAGGCTTGAACTCAGTCCCTATGAAAAGAAAATGAAAAGAGAAAGTTTAAGATTCAACCTCTCAGTGTGTAGTTGATCCATGTAGTTGTCTTATCCACCAGTGACCTCACATTTCCCCTGATGATCGAGGGAGGAAATGCTTTAAACTTCCTCCTCCTTTTCCTCCAGTTAGTTCCTGCTCTGCATCCTAGACGTCTCCTCTTCAGCTCATCCAGATTTGGGGTATTTTTCCAGCCATTTCTTGGGCTTCTGTGAAGCTCAGTTAGCTGCACCACCAGGTGAACAACTTTCCCGTTGCTACGGTTACACATCATAACAGATGTGAAAAACTACCAGAGTGACCAGCAGAGGTCCTTCCAGCAGCATCCACACCAGCTCAGAAACATGTTTCAGAAGTCTCTGTTTTCACAGAGAAAATCTGAAGAAGATGCAAAGAACTCTGGAATAATGGTGCTGACCTGGTTCGGTTCCACCTGAACCCAAAACATTTCATCCGGAGCCAAAAGCTTCCATCTAATTTGTATCATCAATCTACATTTATAAATAACTAAAGCTGACATATGACTTTATTATTCTATTTTTTAAGTAGAATTATATTACGGTGGAATTCTGCAGTTAAAGAAAGAGGAAAACCTCCATTTAACCAGGAGTTACACCAGATTAAATCTATAAGTTAGTGTAAATATAAATATATATGGCGAAAAACACTAACTTCATGGTGGCACTGGAGGAAACTCAGGTATTCTGCAGAAGCACAGGAGTTCATCCCCTTCAGATCATGAATATCTGACGTTGATTCCTGCTTTTAAAAGAATCAATGAGAAATCCCCACCAGTGAGACGACACTGCCACCAGGAGGTCAGATTGGAACATTACACTATTGTTTGGATCCAGCACTGTGTTCTTCAACAACCTTCAGTTTTACAGATCATTACTGAGGTGGAAAAAGTGAACAAACCACTGAAAAACACTGAAGCACAGAAGCAGCGCTCAGTGTGCTTTGGGAGCAGGAACCCCAGAAAGACTTCTGGGGACTGAGGGGATTTTCCTCATTTTTACATCCCTTCATTCATTTGCCTTTTTCAAGCACTTGTTATTACTTCTTTGAATTGGCTGATGTGACAATTCTTCATGCTGCTTCCTGTTTTTGATTAGTTTCAGGTGTAGCCTGAGTAAGAGGAGAGAATAATGCAAAACAAGAAACTGCAGCACTGATCAGACACGGCTGGATCTCAGCAGGAAACACTCCCTGAGAACCAGATCTAACGTGTGACTTCCACTGTGAGTCAGCTCAGTTACAAACTGGGTTTAACTTCTGAGGTTGGTCTCTGACTGAGGGACTGTCTCTGTCACGCTAACAGCCCCCCCGGCTGGCTCGCCATGCTTTGCCACATATACGCAACATGACGGGGTTCATTCGGGGGAGGTGACTTCACTGATGACCATCTGCATACAGGAAGACCGTCCTGCGTAACATTCAGTCGCTACAGCGACTGTCTCGCATTTCTGGTGGCTACTTCCTGTTCAGCCAGGACCGTAGCGCCAGTCGCTAACACACAAAAGTCACCGCTGATCACATCTTCAGGCCAAAGTGGGATTTGTCAGTGAGATTCTCCCACTGTGAGCGGCACAAAGCGCTTTCTAAGAAACTCTTCAGGACATAATAGCTGTGGGGACGTAGCTACCACAAGAACACAAAACAACTCCAAGTCTGTGCTGAACATTTTCCACTGAAATGCTCAGGGTACGCCAAACACAGTCAGCTTAAAACTAAAGGGAACAGAAACAGTCTGAAGCAGGTTTACATGATCAGCGTTTGAGTTTGTAGATACAATCCAATAAAGTATAAGGGTGTCGTGTGCACACTCTGCCACCGGGTGTTCTGGGTAAGTTGTGTAGACGTCGGGGCAGAAGAAGAAGAAGAAGAAGAGCGACTGAGAGCATCTGAGGTTACAGCAGAATGTCTGTTGGATAAATCTGCTCAGTACCTGATTGTGTGAGTAACTGAGCAGTTGTAGAAGCAACAAACAGATCAGTTCAGTTTTCTCGTGTTAAACGGTTCAATTCAAAGTACCGTTAGCCCGCTTAGCTGCCTTTTCCCTCAGTGCAGCTGTGACGTTTGGACTAAAATGCGTTCACACGTCTGATTCCAACACAACAGACATTTGAAAGAGTTTCACAGCTTGAAGTTGAGCCTCGTGCCCTTTTAGTGTTGGAACAGCCTTAACTTTCAGCTTCAGTCATCAGCATCATACAGCTGTGTGGGAAGTACAGGGAACAACTCCAAACCTTTTTCAGACTGCGTTAAAGATTTCTGGGTCTTTGGGGAGGATGATAAGGGTCAACTTTCCCTCGTAACCAAACACACAATTTCTTCAAAAAATATCTGTGTAGCAAGAACATGAAAAGCATGAGAAAAGTTAACATCTGACCTTTACTGAAACGCAGAACAATAAAATACAGAGGATACATAAGATTTTTAATCTGAACAAATGCAAGGCTTCTGATTGGTAGTTCCTGTTGCTGCTCTCAGGTGAATGTTTGCATATCTGCCGTAAATATTGTTGTTGATTTAAGCCAATTATTTCTCTGCAGTGTGACTACGTTGGTGTCTCTTTAGACTACCTAATCCAGTGAAAGCTGCCCCACACTGACCACAGATGAAAGGTTTCTCTCCTGTGTGAATACGTTGGTGTGTCGTTAGACTACCTAATCTAGTGAAAGCTGCCCCACACTGATCACAGCTGTATGGCTTCTCTGCAGTGTGACTACGTTGGTGTGTCTTTAGATGAGATAATGTAGTGAAAGCTGCTCCACACTGGTCACATCTGAAAGGCTTCTCTCCTGTGTGAATACGTTGGTGTGTCTTTAGATTACCTAATTGAGTGAAAGCTGCCCCACACTGACCACAGCTGTATGGCGTCTCTCCTGTGTGAATACGTTGGTGTGTCTTTAGATTAGATAATGTAGTGAAAGCTGCCCCACACTGGTCACAGCTGTAAGGCTTCTCTCCTGTGTGAATATGTTGGTGTGTCTTTAGATTACCTAATTGAGTGAAAGCTGCCCCACACTGATCACAGCTGTAAGGCTTCTCTCCTGTGTGAATACGTTGGTGTGTCTTTAGATTAGATAATGTAGTGAAAGCTGCCCCACACTGGTCACAGCTGTATGGCTTCTCTCCAGTATGAGTTATCTGATGATACCTCAGATTTGATCGTTTGATAACTTTCCCACAGTCCTTACAGCAGTGCCATCTGGATCCCTCTTGGGCTCCATGTTTCTGCAATGACAGAGAGGAAGAAGACTTAGATCCTTTTGAAGTTCACACAAAAGATTTCTCTAAGCTAACCTACGCTGACCAACATATTCTAACTGGACCTGGACAGACCGAGCCACACAGGTCTCAATATCTCAGATCAAACGTGAACGCTGAGGGTGCGTTTATAAGTGCCCTCAGCTATCAGCACTGTGCTCTGATGTGTTCTGCACACGTTCAGCTTTTTAAGCAGTAAACTCTTGCTTTTTGCTCTTTCACTAATTCTTTTTGTCATGATGAAACTCTGAAAAGGAACTTGAGCTACAATATTTCTAAATGATGGAAGGAACCAGAGTCTTGTCCAAGTTGTTCACTTAAACACCATGTAGAGGTCGGGCTGAAAAAGGTTGATGGCCGCTGGTTTAAAGGAATAAAAGTGACAGCGGTGGTAATACAAGACATTCTTTACACTTAACCCACTTGATGTGGTTCAACACTTTAAGTACCTCGGGGTAATCTTTGATTCTAATCTTAATTTTAAGCAACACGTTAAAAAAGTCACAAATACAATTAAATTTAACTTATCAAATTTCAAACATATGAGACCCTTCCTGACTATGGAGTCAGCAAAGACTTCTATGCATGCAGTGACACTTCCTCGTGTTTCCTGCTGTTATACAACATGGTCACATACATCAGAGTGCAAAATCTTGGACTTTGATAGCTATCAGCTGTTTTTGGATGTCTGTCTCATGTTTCAGGTTTCCAAAGGATTAGCCCCTCCACTATTACAGGATTTCATAAAGACAGAATCCTCTAGAGTAAACCCCAGAGCACTAGAGCAGACTGATGTGCAATGATGCAGGACTACGTTTGGCCAAATGGTGGAGTCCATCAGAGGAACAGTGCTGGAACACACTGCCAACTGGTGTTAGAAACTGGGACAATTCCACCACCTTTAAAAAGAGCCTTAAACAGTGGTTCCAAACAGCCAGAGCTGCTCTCATGGGTCACCTCTCCGTCTTTTCCCTTTTGTGTACGGACTCTTAACTTTGATGTGAATCTTTCAAAATATTTTCTGTTTGTTTGTTCTTTAGTTTTTTGTCATGGTGTATTGTCTGTACAGTGTTTCCCACACATAGACTAATTCGTGGCGGTGCGCCACAGATTCAACACCGGCCGCCACATATTGCGTTTCGTTATTATTATTTTTTTAACGCTATTTAAAAAATACTCGTATTTGTTCAGCTGCATTTCCTTTTCCTGCTCTCCCTCCGTCTCTCTGTCAGTCTACACACACACACACAGCCCCTCCCCTCCGTGCTTCCCTGGAAGCGTGGAAGCTTGCTAGCTTCAGCGTCACGTAAGATTAGCTCAACCGAAAGAATTCACGAAAGGTTGGTATCACGTGCACCTTTATAAAATCACACATTAAAAAGTCCTATAAAAATATTTTATATTTTGAATACAATGTTGTCCCGTGCCGACCCGGCCCATAGCAAACAAGCGATTACGCCTTCTTTATAAAGTTAACTAGTCGCAAGTTTGCCGTAAAAAAAAAAAAAATGGAGTTGGGTTGTCGAGGTCTAAACACTAGCAGCTGTGAATCAAATAAAGTAGTTTTTAAACTCTTACACTGAATGTTTGCTGCTTCAATCCAGATGAGTATTGCAAACTATTTTCTGCGATTGAAAAAGAGACGTGCGTGTTGAGGATGAGGAGCAGCCTGAACCGGAGGTATCAGTCTGAAACAGCTGAACAGCCCCACCAGGGTAATTAATGTTATTCATTTGTTTACAATGAAGATGTGAATATTAATACAATAAAGTTCTGTGTGACCAATTATTAACCAAGGAATTATTTTGAAGAATTTTTAATTCTAAACCCCCCCGTGGCCCACCACCACACATTGCCTTCACATCTGTGGGAAACACTGAGTGTCCTAACCAAATAAATAAGAAATAAAATAAAAACCTCCTCCTCACTGACCTGTGGCCCGGTGGACCCAGAGGATGAGCGGGCTCGTTTCCTGGTGGAGGGGTTCTGCTCCTGGTTCTGCTCCTGCTTCAGCTCCTGCATCAGCTCCTGGTTCTGCTCCTGGTTCTGCTCCTGCTTCAGCTCCTGGTTCTGCTCCTGGTTCTGCTCCTGGTTCTGCTCCTGGTTCTGCTCCTGCTTCAGCTCCTGCATCAGCTCCTGCTTCAGCTCCTGCATCAGCTCCTGGTTCTGCTCCTGGTTCTGCTCCTGGTTCTGCTCCTGGTACTGCTCCTGGTTCTGCTCCTGCTTCAGCTCCTGCTTCAGCTCCTGCATCAGCTCCTGGTTCTGCTCCTGGTTCTGCTCCTGGTTCTGCTCCTGCTTCAGCTCCTGCATCAGCTCCTGGTTCTGCTCCTGGTTCTGCTCCTGCTTCAGCTCCTGCTTCAGCTCCTGCTTCAGCTCCTGCATTAGCTCCTGGTTCTGCTCCTGGTACTGCTCCTGGTACTGCTCCTGCTTCAGCTCCTGCATTAGCTCCTGGTTCTGCTCCTGCTTCAGCTCCTGGTTCTGCTCCTGCTTCAGCTCCTGCATCAGCTCCTGCTTCAGCTCCTGGTACTGCTCCTGGTTCTGCTCCTGGTTCTGCTCCTGGTTCTGCTCCTGCTTCAGCTCCTGGTACTGCTCCTGGTTCTGCTCCTGGTTCTGCTCCTGGTTCTGCTCCTGCTTCAGCTCCTGGTTCTGCTCCTGCTTCAGCTCCTGCTTCAGCTCCTGCTTCAGCTCCTGGTACTGCTCCTGGTTCTGCTCCTGGTTCTGCTCCTGGTTCTGCTCCTGCTTCAGCTCCTGCTTCAGCTCCTGCATTAGCTCCTGGTTCTGCTCCTGGTTCTGCTCCTGGTACTGCTCCTGCTTCAGCTCCTGCATTAGCTCCTGGTTCTGCTCCTGGTTCTGCTCCTGGTACTGCTCCTGCTTCAGCTCCTGCATTAGCTCCTGGTTCTGCTCCTGGTACTGCTCCTGGTTCTGCTCCTGGTTCTGCTCCTGCTTCAGCACCTGCATTAGCTCTTGGTTCAGCTCCTGCTTCAGCTCCTGGTTCTGCTCCATTCTGGTTCTCCGACTGATGGACTCTGAAACTGTCAGCACATACGATAAGATCCAGCTGTGGCGTGCAGCGTGTTAAACCACACCCACTTTTCTTCTTCTCTTGATAACCTTTCTGCACAGTTTTTAACCAGCCAGTTAGGGCTGTCGCGATAACCGCAAAATGCAATCACCGCGGTGCTGAGAGGACCTCTGCGGTGCGCCCACCACCGCCCACCGCACGCCCCCTTGCACGCGCAGAACAACTCGAGAAACTAAAAGAGTTTTTAAGACTGCACAGTAATAATGATGCATTGTATATTCCCTGCAAGGCAGGAGAAACACATTAACACAGCGAGGTGCCGCGTTTCTGTCGTCATCTTTGCATATAGGCACCGCACACGCACACACGTCTGCATGCTACTCGTTGTGGTCTCATTCTCCCTCGGCAGCTGATATTACAAGAATATGCCTACTCAGTGTCGTAGCAATAGAAGTTAAAATAAAATGCAGTGGCCTACCTTTATCTCGGCTTTACCCCTCTGCCTAGTCCGGACACTTTATGGCTTTGAATCTTCCCTTATTATCCATGTTTAACGTTGTAAATGCGACCGTCTAATATCAACAATAAAATAGCTTCCACAGTCTGTAGGCCTATTTAAAAAAATGTGCCGTGCCAGAAATAAGCTCTAACAACTTCGCGGAAACAGTTAAAGTTCAGCTTGGGTTGGTTGGTCGGCGGGCAGTCTGTTTAAAAAAAATGTATCCCGGACACGTGAGCTCAACTGCTGCCCTGATCTGCTTCGTTTTTCTCTGTCATAAGGCTACCAAATGAAACGTGCGCAGGTCTGCAACAATGTTGATATTTGCCATGTGGCACTGGCAACAATGTTGCAGAACTGGGGTATGCGCTGCTTGATCTCCGCTATGTTGGTCTGTGAGCGAGTAAATGACAGGCAAAGCAAAGTGAAATGTCAGAATCGCTGGGAAAAAAAGACGGATTATGCGCTCAATTTTCATCTAACATTGCGTGTCGTGGAAAGTAGCCTAATGAACAAAAATGCGATATCACCGCATACCACGCTGTTGAGCGGCTATGAGTCACCGCGGTGGGAATTCCCTCACCGCGACAGCCCTACAGCCAGTCACATTCCATTAAACTCATTACTGTGCTTTTTATTTAAATCCCTATGAACTTTAAAATGCTTCTTTAAAGACCCACTAAGGTCACAGTTCAAAATATTTGTAGCTTTTTGATCAAATTCAGAAAAAAAATGTAATAATAACTCTGTAGACCGACAGCCACTGTGTGCAATATCCCATAAATCTCATCTGAGTCAGTGGAACACCATCAACTTAAATCATTTCACTACATTAAGACAATGATCCTGTTTGAGGAAAGGGTCCCAATATCATCCCAAAGACTGAGGTTCAGATTCTCTCCGTTTCTAAACCTGTTCTCATTTCCAGAACCTTTTTATCATGTGCTCAGTCCTTGTTGGTTCCTGGATAAAAGAAAATATTGCATATGTAAAGGAAAGGGAATAATGAAGCTTTCATGAGACACTTCTGAAGAGGACAGTCAGACTGTCTTTTAATGGGCTTCTGAGTGTAAATCTGAGAAATCAGACACTGATACTGAGGAGAACTGGAGTTCTACTGCTCCTGTGATACGTTCCTGGATCACCCACAAGTCTTTATAATAATGCTATGACTCCTCTTCACACAACTTAAACTCTTCATGTAATTAAAGTATTCATATTGACCATAATTAAGTCCCATTTTAAGATCTAATCATGAAATATGGCATATTGCAGGCATCACCAAATGGCGGACCGCGGTCCGGATCCGGACCGAGTAATGGTTCTGTCCGGACCCGTGACCAATGGTAAATTAACGAGATTAAGTCATTTTTCTGACGCATTATTTTGGACGGTCGTGGCTAATTGACAGCGGGCGCTGCTACTCCAGTTACTACGACAATAGCTTCATTCAGTTGAGCCAATAAAATCGTCAGTTTAACCAGCGCATCACAGAGAACAAGAAGCAGAGAACAAGAGTTTCGTTAAGAGACACTACCGAAGGAAACATGGCTTGCTCCAAAAGGCGGAAAGTAGACGAAGAAAATCGTTGTTTTAAAGATGACTGGACGGAGAAATTTATGTTCATTCTTCCGGCGAACAGTTCAAAACCAGCGCGCCTCATATGCTCTGAAAACGTGGCATTAATTAAAAGCGGCAACATGAAGCGCCACTATCAAGCAAAGCACAGCTCTTTTGAGCAAAGTTATCCCCTGAAGTCCGAGCTGAGGGCAAAATAACCGAACTGCAAGCACAGTATGACAGGTCTACCCGACTCATCACACATACATTTACAGCCCAGCAACGTGCAAACGAATGTTTGTCAGAAACAAGTACCGTTCTAGGCTCAACAATGAACACCTACATGTCTGCATGACAATGGCCAAGATTTAAATTACTGGCAAGTCAGCCACATGCCCATTTTTCTCATTAAGAAAAGTAAAAGAAGAAGAATTAAAAGAGAAAAGTTCAAAGAAAACCCCCCCCCCCGCCCTAAAAAGCCACTTGTTTCCTGAAGATGTGGACTTACCTCCTTATTTTAAGAACAAAGAAGAGAAAATGTTAAGTCAATGCTCTGTTTGCACTTTTTAGTTGTTTTCTGAGTAGAAGGCTATAAGACACAAGCCGGACTTCGGTTCGGACCTGGACAAAATTTAACAACTGGACCTCAGTGACTTTTAATTGAACACACCTGGCATATTGTGTATGTTAAACACACCAAATCACATGTTTTGGCTGCACACGTCTATCAAAAAGCCAAATGATACTCAGATAAGTCTGGAAAGAACCATTCTACATTTGACATTGATCATCAAACTTTTTAAATCACAAAAGATTTCAGCAAAACTACAGAAATAAGTTAAGAAAACTGCAGCTTTAGTGGAAAATGTGACAGGATGGTCAAAAACTGCCCCAAAAGGTTAGAAAAGAGGAAGAAAAGGGCCCAGAAGTATGTTTCACACACAGCTAAAAGGATAAAGCTCCATCTTATTTGGCGGTTAACGGTCGTTAGCATTAGCATTAGCGGGACGTGCTAACTGTGAATAGCAGCTAGGTTATTTGAACTTTTTACTCTCTGCTGCATGTTCTGACTGCCTGTGTCCAGGAGCAGGAATCAAACCAATGACACAGAGCACTTTGAAGGCATTTCTGCTAACGTCTGACCGCTAAATTCATTCTTTTTCTGGACTCACCTGCTTGTAGCCTTCTGTTGCTATGTTCATAGATACAGAATGGCTAGATGTCCCGTCCGCGTTGCTGGGCAACGGAGTGGAACGTCCGCAGATGGCCGCCATCTTACCACAGGCAGCTCTCTCCCCGACAACATTGTGTTGATGGTGAAACATTCAAACATTCAAGACATAACTTGCTTAATTCTCAAACGTTTAGGTTATTATAAACATCAAAGTAGTAAGCTAATTATCACACTGCAGACGAAGTCCATATATGTATTTTTTTTAATAAAAACATAAATATTTCACGTTTATTTGCCCCATAACTCAACTTTATTTACCCCTTAGGATGACTCCCTCAGGGAAATTCAAGTCCCCAGTAGCTCCAAACACACACATAGGATCTCTATAAATCTAAAATACAGTGTAATATAGAATAATTAATATAATATATAATTAAAATATAATTAATATGAAAATTTAAAACAAAGTGTAAAAATGAATATAGGCTATACAGGATATACAAAGTAAAGAGAGTTAAATAAAATAAGTTATAGCACTATGGTTGAGTTATTGCCCATATTGCACTACACTTGTGTTAATTACACATTGTATGCACATAGTCTGACCATAAATAGATAAGATATTGCACAGTAGTGACGTACTTATTGCACAGATGACCGAATAAATAAAAAATGGCACAGGGTCTTTTAGTATGTAAAATAGTGTAAAATTGTTGAGCTTTCTGCGAGATCAGAGTAATAGCGTCAGAGCAGATCACTTAGCGTAACTATGGTTACCTCAGGTTTGACTGTCTCCCGGACATCTCACCCTGTGGTAAGATGGCCGACTTGTGCGGACGTTCTAAACTCAGACGTAACACATCTGGCCATTCTATACACATCTATGGCTATGTTACCAGATGAGCCGAGATGAGCCGAGGCTTCGTAGTGTGTGTGCGGTAACTTCGGATGTATTTGGTGAAGCGTGTATCGTGTCGATGACTATCTGGTGACGTCAGAGGCCTTTGGAACCGGCCGTACCGTGACCGCTCCACTCAGTGTAATCTGGCTGGCTGGAGCCATGAAGTGTCAGCGCATTTAATCAATCACAACTCGCTGAATACAAAACTGATTTTCACGGGATTTTTGTTTCTGCAAACGTGATACATGCAGGCATGATACGGGACACATGATTCAGCGTATTTTAACATTCATAGTAGGCTCAGCAGTAATAGAATATTCTGGTCTGTAACATATGTCATGTATGATAGGTGGGTTATTTTGCAAAAGACAACATATATGAAATATAATGCAAACACACACACACACATATATATATATATATATATATTTATATATATATAATAGAGAAGCAGAAGCAGATTGTGTACTACTCAGATATTTTATTAAGCTGAAAAATGAAGAAATAATACATTATACATATAAGATAAAACACAATAGACAGAAGTTATATATCAGAAAAGAATTATATCTATATCTACATATATCTCAGAAGAAATGAAAATCTATATCAAGATTGATTCAAATTGTCTGTATTAGATTTCTCAGAATCTGCCGGACTACAAACCCTGCAAATGTAGAGCAGAGCATTTTCCACCAGAGCACCAAACCCAGTGGGAAGATGGCTCATAGACATTCCCTCCTCAAAGCAGCTTCCCACTTCTTCCTCAGATCTTTGTCTTTGGGAAACCTTCAAAATAAAAACGGGAGATTCCACAAAGTCCACACAAAAACATTTCAAATAGGAGGTCAAGCTTATTTTCTTCCTTCTTCTGCCTTCACATTTCTTAAGATGCTAAATACAGGTGTGAAAGCATTCAGATCCGATGGCTCAGACCACATTCAGAGGTGCTCTGTGACACTTGTGTCCACATTCTCAGAACAGTGTGAACACAAATCCATCCTGGGCCACATTGAAGGACCTACTGACCTGACGGGACTCCACACAAGCAGTCCAGGTTCCACCAGGATGTTTTCTGGGAAAAATACATCGTGTAAAAGCAGCATCCTGAATTCATGAATGATGATATAGTTGAGTTAGTGAACGTATCAGTGATTTTACAGAAACATCAGTCGACCTGCTGATGTCCTGTTTGTCCAACATTAAATATTCATTCTTACTGTTGCCTTAAAAACTTTTTATTTTTATAATAAAAGTAAAAAATGTCAAATATTCTAAAATAGAAATCTGATACCTAAATATATTCAGATAAATACTCAATATTTTCCAATAAAAAGTAAAAAACACGACTGAGATAAAGAGTAAAAATGAGAGAAAAGATCTGAGACAAAATTTCACCAACTTTGACCTTTAATGAATAAAATAATCAGAGAAAAACATGAAAAATTAACATTGTGATGAATAATGAAGCAAAAAGTCCCATTTCTGAGATGAAAAATCTATAATTCAATCAATAATTCACCAGGTGAAAATGTCAGAAAGTCCGAATAAAGACAGAATGAGCCAAACAGACTAACGGTGAAACACTGGCAGGATTCTGATGCTGAACATCAGGAACTTTCAGTCCAAAGCAGATGTTGTGGACTGTTAAAGTGTGTAGAAACAGGACGGTGGCTGCTGGGGGACAAAAAGCTGCTCTGAGTTAAAGAAAGGATGCTGCTGGGCTCTTCTCCTCTCCCTCTCCAGCCGGGAGGAAGAGGTGATCCAAAGTGAGGAGTGTGGCAGCGCCTCCTTTAAACTCTGTGGGCAGGCCCTCATGCTCATGCAAATGTTGTTTGTAAAGGATCATTTCAGTCCTCTGTGTGAGCGTTCAACAGCAACATTCAGCAACATTCTGCATCAGAAAGCAGCTCCAGTCCAGGTGTCCTTTCATCATCTAACAGGAAGTGAAAGTGAAGAAACATCAGGATGAACCCCGGCTGCTCACCAGACTTCTGCTCATTGCAGCAGAATCAGTGAAGATCTGTCAGCAGGTTGGAATTCATCTGGGCTGATGCAGCTCAGTGATTCCTCTCTGATGTCACAGTTTGTCACATGTGCAGCAAACTAACTGCAGCTGACATCAACTGAATGGGCTCAGCTGAAGTGAGCTGCAGAGAAACACAACCTGCTGATACTCAGTGTGAAGCTTTGACTGGAAACACACAGAAAAACAACATCCTGGAAGAATGGCAGCTTCCATCTTTAAAGGACCGGAAGAGGAAGAAGTTTCCAAGGAATCATTCAGAAGAGTTTCAAACAGAAACTGACTGAATCCATGAATCTGAAAAGGTGTTTCTGAGTGAAAGAGACAGACATGAACAGACTGAACTATCTGTTCAGCAGGGATTCTCTGACAGGAGGACACTCTGTGTACTCAGCACAGAGACAACCAGGAACCAGGTGTCCAGACTCCAAATCCAGGATGCAGAGGTTCTTCAGTGAATGTGGGGCTGAAGGTGTGGAGGTGGATCAGTGTGTCAGAGGAGACTCTGTAGAAGGACAGAGTTCCAGCAGGACGGTCCACATACACTGCTGCTCTGTTACAGACAGAGGAGGAGGAGGAGGAGGAGGAGGAGGAGATGTGTGTACCTCCGTTATTGTGCCTGACAGAATATTTACCTCCATCAGAGCAGATCAGACTCCAGGACTGATCGTTCCATCCAAACACACACTCACTGCCTCCTCTCCTGATTCCTCTGTAACTCACTGATATATAAACCTCTCCTCTCCACTCGACCTCCCAGTAACAGCGACCAGTCAGAACATTTCTACACAGCAGCTGAGACCAGCCATCAAACCTGTCTGGATGATCAGGATATGACTGAACCTCTCTCACATCTGTCACCTTCCTGTTGTTGTCAGACAGTTCCAGGTATCTGTTCACTGTGTTTGTGTCGATTGTGAGTCGGCAGGAATCTGATGGAGAGAACAAACACAGTCCAGCTGCAGTTATTGATCCATCATCTGTTGACTTTGATCAATGAGTGATGTGACAGTGTGAAGATGGCCGGATGTCATGAATCAGATGAAGAACACACTCACACTTCCTCAGCCCTGGTGTCAGCCATCGTTCTCCAGCAGGCTCCACCCTGAAAGGAGGAGGGGGGTCAGAGCAGCATCAGACATGGACATTACATGGCTCTCACACACACTGTTCTACACTGAGAAAGGAACAGTCCAACATCTGGATACATCCACTGGAATGGAGCATCTGGAAACTAGAATGAAAGCTGTCTGATCAGCACTGACACCAACAAACTGCTTCTTTCAGCCATCTGCTCCTGATCTGAGCCAGAGCTGCAACCTCTCTTCTTGGATTATTAGAGCTGTTGTTAAAGCTAACAGCACAACAGTTGTGAGTGTATCAGTACAGCTGCTTTTAATTCATGCTACAGAGCTATCTCAGCTAGAAAACATGGTTAGCTTGTGTCCTCCAGGTTGTTCTCTGCTTCATTCAGTCAGAGTTCCACGTCCTTCATCAGAGACTGATCAGCAGCACAAATGTTCAGAGTAAAGATGGCTAATCCTTTCATATTTTCCTGTTGGAAAGCTGACATGTGGAAGCACGGCAGACTGACTGTGATGAGCTACAGCAGCAGGTTACATACACAGGATCCAAAAAGCAACAAGATACGTCTGTCAGAAACATTCAATCTGCAAACACAAAGCACAGTTAAAGATCCTGAAGGTTCAAATGCTTCTCATTTCCTGAGCTGATCATTAGAGACTGAGGGATGTCAGTGTCTCTGACCCAGGTGATGGAGCAGTAATCACTAACAGCACAAACTCCAGAGGCAGGGCATCTCTGAATGTGTTGGAGCTGTCAGAGAGCCGCTCCAGGGGAAGATCCCCATGATCATCAACTCACAGGAGGCACAAAGTGACTCATTTAGTCATCTGTAAAAACACGGGAAAATGTGCACACCTGTACACAAACTCTGAGCCATGTGTACGAGCGTTTAGGACACACAGATGGTGAGGGGGGGGGGATAGACCTGAGAGTCTCTCACAGAACAAATATTCAGAGCAGCTGTTATTTAAAGCACCAGAACTGTTCCATAGTAAACGTTCAGCTGTAAGAGGCAGAAGCAAACTCAAATCATGGATCACATTCATCTCATTACTGAGTCAGCGCCACCTCATCATCCAGCTTTGAAAGCCCTGACTGCAGAGGAGACGTTGGACTGACACTGGTGGTCAATGTTAGCTGTGAATATACCGAGTCCTTTTCACATCAACCACGTTAACCGGGCTAACTGATGACACCTTCATCATCCCAACACACACACTCTGCAGTGTCCAGGCACCTCCCTCGTGTGTCCTACCGACTGTAAAGGGACAAAGTCTTGACAGAAACCCAGTGACAGCTCTCACAGTCATCATGACTCATGATGAGTCCATATCAGAACGCAGCGAGCAAAACCTCAGGAGCCTGAAGAAGGAAACCACTTGTGCTTTCCTGTCCGATCCCTCATTTCAAATCCTATCAGGGTGAGGGGTTCCACTGACTCACCTTCATTTAGATCAGGTGATTGAAGAAAAAACGATGAATGCTGCATTGACACTTGTGTGAGATGTTGCTCAGTGCATTGGCACCAATGAATAACAACATGGATGAAAGAATTCGGATGGAACGAGTGTTCAAATGGTTTCCTTCTGCATATGGACCTTGATGTCTGTCTCATCTAAATTCACTTTCTGGGTCTGTTGCTGTGATCAGGAGCCTCCAATCAGCAGGAGCTGAGCATCAACATGCATGATGTGCTCTGCATCCACCATTTATGGTTAAACCTGGGCGTATGGAGGGAGGGACACAAGTCTAATCCACAGGTGCACATTTCCACGTGGACTGTGATTTATAAAGGGAACTTCACCTGCACATGTGCACACAGTTTTATGAACCTTTGTGCTAAGCTAAGCTAACATGTACTGGACCCATCTCTGCAAATGAATCAGAGTCAGAGACCAAAAGGATGTTTAAATGACAGACTGTTCCTTTAACATGCAGATACCTGTCCAAACTGAATCAACTCTGACCAACAGACACTTCTCACTGTTGTTCCTGCAGATGTTCTCCTTGGAGAGCTCAAACACCTGCTGTTTCTGTCCAACCAGTGTTTCTGCTGAGCAAAGGAAACAGGCTCCTACATGTGTGATTGTTCATGTAACACTCAGCAGGAAGCAGAAGCACAGGGCTGAGTGCAGGACAGAGAACATGTTCCCTGCTCTTCCTCCTCTGTCAGACACTGTGAGGCTGCAGCAGGCCTCTCCATACCTGAGTGTGTGTGGATCCTTCAGTGCAGCCCTCAGCAGCTTCCCTACTGAGGCTCCTGGATGGTTGTAGCTCAGGTCCAGCGTTCTCAGATGGGAGGGGTTGGAAGTCACAGCTTCAGCCAGAGAAGCACAGCCTTCCTCTGTGATCAGACAGCCTGACAGGCTGCAGACACAGAGCAACACAACTGCTGTTATAACAGATAATAATAACATAATAACAGATGCTACTGCATCACAGAGACTGTATGAAGCTGAAACAGCAGAGAATCCTGACCTGAGAGCTTCCAGCTCACAGTTTGGACTCTGCAGTCCATCAGACAGCTGCTTCACTCCTGAATCCTGCAGGTTGTTGTTACTCAGGTCCAGTTGTGTCAGGCTGGAGGACTGGGAGCTGAGAGCTGAGGACAGAGCTGCACAGCTTCCCTCTGAGAGGTTACAGCCGCTCAGTCTGAGGAGGGAATAACAGGAAAAGGACAAAGAACAGCTGTGATCCAAATGAAACGGCTCTAATGCTGCATAAAGGCTGAAAGACCATCTATATCACCTCCTGATATCAGGTTTATAACCTTGTTATCCATGTGGTGGTTCTTAAATGCTCAAAAACACGGTGAGTGAAACAAGGAGTCAACATGGTGGCGAAGCATTTGAACCTTGGAACTGCAGTTTCTCAGTGACAAAGTCTCAAAATCTGTTGCCTATCAGCACATCATCATCTTTGTGATCATGTAATTATCTCACACCACTGGTGGGCACTTGTTTCATTTCACCCCAGAGTGAGAGTCTCTACCACTGTTTTGCTGCTCTTGTTTTTAATTGAGTCTCATCTGCTGCACTCCCAGATTATAAGGCTCCACTGTGTGTGATGAAGGTGAGAAGAAACACTGAGTGGAGATATACACCATCATATAATCCACATTACATTACACATCCAACATTGTTATGCTGCATGATATCGATCGTTCAGGTTAGTTAAGCCAGAAAACCAGAACAGATTCATCTACTTCATTGATCAAAGCACCTGGCAGCTGTTTTATCATTAAATTAAGACAGAATTATATCAACGCTAAGTTTAAAAGGTTAATGAATCCTGACCTGAGAGCTTCCAGGTCACAATTTGGACTCTTCAGTCCATCAGACAGCTTCTTCACTCCTGAATCCTGCAGGTTGTTGTTACTCAGGTCCAGTTGTGTCAGGCTGGAGGACTGGGAGCTGAGAGCTGAGGACAGAGCTGCACAGCTTCTCTCTGAGAGGTTACAGCCGCTCAGTCTGAGGAGAAGATATTAAATAACATTAGTGTTAAAACTTAGTCACATTTAATGTCATCTTAGAGACAATCCTTGGAAACATCACATTAAGTTGCTCTGAGAAACCAAGATATCTTCCTCACTTTTAGCTCCTATTTGCTGCATTTGATGATAAACAGCATATTAGAGAGACTTTTTATGGACGGGCAGAGCATCTTTCTAGCTTCTACTTAAGAGCTGCTGAATTTGTTGATATACTGTATAGTTTAATTCTTTGATTTTATATGGCAGTTTTTTAAGCATTTTAATTAGTAATCCACAGGAGAGATTCAGTAAATGTCTCCCATCAGTCACAAATATCTGAAGAACATTTTATTTGTGATTCATAAAGGCTTGTGTAAAACTACAGATTAATATGTGCAGATTGATGCTTTAACATGAAACAAAAACACATGCAGAGTGGCATCTAAAAGTTTGTGGATCCATTTTTACATGTGAAATGTGTTTCGCACATCTGTGAATCTCTTCCTGTCAGTGTGTGACATGTAATCTGTTACTTTGCTGAGACTGTTTTGTGTTATTTTAGTGCAGCTGATCTGTAGAGAAGATGCACCGATGTGAGGTGCAGTTCCTAACTACAGCAGCAGGTGGCAGCATTCCCCACATGAGCTGACAGAACTGCAGTCTGAACGGAGAGAAGGAACAAGAGTCTCTGCAGCACCTGGATCCAAACAACAGGAACATCAAGGAGAAGGACGACGGCCGGGTTTCAACCAGGAGAAGAAACACAAGGTGGAACATCTTTATTTCACCCAACACTCGTCTTATTCTTGTCAGCTGAACAAAGGACTGAACTTTATTTCTGTTTATTGTAGGGACCACTTCAGAGTTTGGACTGACCTCCTCATTCATTTTGAATCAGTGGGTGTGTCCAAACCTTTGACTGTTGCTGTATTACAGCTTCCTGTCAGAGGTGTTGAGGCACAGAGGCTGAAAACAGTCGTGCTTGAAGTGATTCTTGAATGCTGCTGTCTGAAAATGAATAATTATCTCATATTGTTCACAAATCAAAGCTGGTTTTTCATCATAACATGTTAGTTTATGTCCTAAACTGGCTTAACTGAGCTTGTTTTCAAAGGATAACAGGAAATTATTTCCCCTCATGATTATCAAACATCTGGGCATCAGGCCAGCATCTGTAGACGGCATCTTCACAGCTGCAGCGACTGATTTAACCTGAAAATAGTTGTTTTTATGTATATTTCAAAGGTTATAAATAAATGTTTCAGCCAGAGTTCATATGTGTGTGTGTGTGTGTGTGTGTGTGTGTGTGTGTGTGTGTGTGTGTGTGTGCAGACTAGATCAGAGGAAAGTGACACAGGTCTAGAGATATTTTACTTTGTGATTTTAAACATCTCTGAAAATGTAACAGATGTTACTGCATCACAGAGACTGTATGAAGCTGAAACAGCAGAGAATCCTGACCTGAGAGCTTCCAGCTCACAGTTTGGACTCTTCAGTCCATCAGAAAGCTGCTTCACTCCTGAATCCTGCAGGTTGTTGTTACTCAGGTCCAGTTCTGTCAGGCTGGAGGACTGGGAGCTGAGAGTTGAGGACAGAGCTGCACAGCTTCTCTCTGAGAGGTTACAGTCGCTCAGTCTGAGGAGGGAATAACAGGAAAAGGACAAAGAACAGCTGTGATCCAAATGAAACGGCTCTAATGCTGCATAAAGCCTGAAAGATCATCTATATCACCTCCTGATATCAGGTTTATAACCGTGTTATCCATGTGGTGGTTCTTAAATGCTCAGAAACACGGTGAGTGAAACAAGGAGTCAACATGGTGGCGAAGCATTTGAACCTTGGAACTGCAGTTTCTCAGCGACAAAGTCTCAAAATCTGTTGTCTATCAGCACATCATCATCTTTGTGATCATGTAATTATCTCACACCACTGGTGGGCACTGGTTTCATTTCACCCCAGAGTGAGAGTCTCTACCACTGTTTTGCTGCTCTTGTTTTTAATTGAGTCTCCTCTGCTGCACTCCCAGATTATATGGCTCCACTGTGTGTGATGAAGGTGAGAAGAAACACTGAGTGGAGATATACACCATCATATAATCCACTTTACATTACACATCCAACATTGTTATGCTGCATGATATCGATTGTTCAGGTTAGTTAAGCCAGAAAACCAGAACAGATTCATCTACTTCATTGATCAAAGCACCTGGCAGCTGTTTTATCATTAAATTAAGACATAATTATATCAACTCTCAGTTTAAAAGGTGAATGAATCCTGACCTGAGAGCTTCCAGGTCACAGTTTGGACTCTTCAGTCCATCAGACAGCTGCTTCACTCCTGAATCCTGCAGGTTGTTGTTACTCAGGTCCAGTTGTGTCAGGCTGGAGGACTGGGAGCTGAGAGCTGAGGACAGAGCTGCACAGCTTCTCTCTGAGAGCTTACAGCCGCTCAGCCTGAGGAGGGAATAATGAGATAAATCTGGGACTTTCTCTCCTATAGAAACAGCAGCAGGATATTCATACACATCCCTCTATATCTGTACTCACACAGCTTTGTTGGAGGCTTTGAGCACTGGCAGCAGCCTCAGAAGAGCCTCCTCTGAAGCAGAGTATTTCTTCAGGTCAAACTCATCCAGATGTTTTCCTGATGACAGTAAGATGAAGACCAGAGCTGACCACTGAGCAGGAGACAGTTCATCTGTGGAGAGACTTCCTGATCTCAGGGCCTGTTGGATCTCCTCCACCAGAGAACGATCATTCAGTTCATTCAGACAGTGGAACAGATTGATGCTTCTCTCTGCAGACAGATCCTCACTGATCTTCTCCTTGATGTAACGGACTGTTTCCTGATTGGTCTGTGATCTACTTCCTGTCTGTGTCAGCAGGCCTCGAAGGAGCCTCTGATTGGTCTGCAGGGAAAGACCCAGGAGGAAGCGGAGGAACAGGTCCAGGTGTCCGTTTGGACTCTCTAAGGCCTTGTTCACAGCACTCTGATGGAAGAGTCGAAGAGAATCTGCAGATTGATCTTCTGTTGTTTCAGATGTTTGTTGTTCTTTCTGCTGCTTGACATGAGAGCGAAAACTAAACATATTACTAAAAAACTGCAAAGAAGAAGATCTCTGTGCCTCTACGATAGGAGCTTGTGCACTTTCAGACTCCTGAGACTTTTGTTGTTCCTCCATCAGGTTGAGTCCAGAGTTGATGAAGGTCAGATGCACATGAAGAGCAGCCAGAAACTCCTGAACACTCAGATGGATGAAGCAGAACACCTTCTCCTGGTACAGCCCTCTCTCCTCTCTAAAGATCTGTGTGAACACTCCTGAGTACACTGAGGCTGCTGAGATATCGATGCCACACTCTGTCAGGTCTGATTCATAGAAGATCAGGTTTCCTTTCTGCAGCTGCTCAAAAGCCAGTTTTCCCAGAGACTCAATCATCTTCCTGCTCTCTGGACTCCAGTGTGGATCTGTCGCAGCTCCTCCATCATACTTGAGCTTCTTCACTTTGGCCTGAACCACCAGGAAGTGGATGTACATCTCAGTCAGGGTGCTGGGCAGCTCTGCTCCCTCTCTGGTTTCCAACACATCCTCCAGAACTGTAGCAGTGATCCAGCAGAAGACCGGGATGTGGCACATGATGTGGAGGCTTCGGGATGTCTGGATGTGGGAGATGATCCTGCTGGCCTGCTCTGAATCTCTGAACCTCTTCCTGAAGTACTCCTCCTTCTGTGGGTCAGTGAACCCTCTGACCTCTGTCACCATGCCAACACAGCCAGCAGGGATCTGATTGGCTGCTGCAGGTCGTGTGGTTATCCAGAGGCGAGCAGAGGGAAGCAGCTCCCCCCTGATGAGGTTTGTCAGCAGCACATCCACTGAGGTGGGCTCTGTAGCATCAGCCAGGGGCTCCTTGCTGTGGAAGTCCAGAGGAAGTCGACACTCATCCAGACCGTCAAAGATGAACACAACCTGGAACTGTTCAAAGCTGCAGATTCCTGCTGCTTTGGTCTCAGTAAAGAAGTGATGAACAAGTTCCACCAAGCTGAACTTTCTCTCTCTCAGCACATTCAGCTCTCTGAAAGTGAATGGAAACATGAAGTGGATGTCCTGGTTGGCTTTGCCTTCAGCCCAGTCCAGAGTGAACTTCTGAGTTAAGACTGTTTTCCCAATGCCAGCCACTCCCTTTGTCAGCACTGTTCTGATTGGTTCATCTCTTCCAGGTGGGCCTTTAAAGATGTCTTCCTGTCTGATGGATGTTTCTGCTCTGCCTGCTTTCCTGGATGCTGCTTCAATCTGTCTGACCTCATGTTCATCATTGACCTCTCCGCTCCCTCCCTCTGTGATGTAGAGCTCTGTGTAGATCTGATTCAGAAGGGTTGGCTTTCCTGCTTTAGGAATCCCCTCAAACACACACTGGAACTTCTTCTTCAGAGCACATTTAAGTTTACGTCCACAAACTGCAGCAAAAAGTTCTGAACAAAGACAAGAAATAACATCAGTAAACAGACATTTCAACCCTGTAAAGAGTATCTGAACATCTGCTGTTCTGTGTGCTGAGACATCAGTAAATGTGTCATTTATCCAGCAGGTTAAACCTTTAGAGAAATCCTCTTACCGCTCTGCAGACGGTCAGCCAGCTCCTCCTGCTTCATTCTCCTCAGGAAGTGAGCTGTGATCTTCACTAACGCCTCTCTGCTGCTCCTCTGCTCTTCATCCTCACCCTCCCTCTGACTCTCTAAGCATTCTGGGTAATCTGGACTCAGAACCTTCTGCATCTTCTTCAGCTCCTCCTTCACAAAAGTGAGCATGTTGTCCTCCAGCAGCTGGAACAGAAAACTATATGAATGAGCCCATCAGACTGAAACCATGGAGCCAAACATCAGATCCATGTTGGACACACTGACAACCCGCTGGCCTACAGAGTGCAGCATGGAGATGGCTGTGAGCAGAACAGATGGGAAAGTAGTTGTTGCACATGTACAGACCATAAATATGGAGTCCAGCTGTGTTTGATGCTGCTGGGCAGACGGACCACTGGGACCCTCTGAGCTCTGCTGGTCCACTCTGTGGAGGAATCATGAAGAATGAGCTCACATTGTGTCTGTCCACACAGAGAGCAACACAAGCTGAAGGTCCATGAAGGGATGTGTGGATGTGAGCAGTGGATCAGAGGACTCCCTGGACAACCTGGTTTTCACTGGAAATCCCAGACATCCATTTAAGGTAAACACAAGAAACATGTGCTAAAGAAAAAAAAATGGACCAGACTCAGTGAATAATTCCCTATAATATAGATCAGTGAGCAGTGCTGACCAACATGTCATTGGGGTCATCAGGTGGGAACCTCCTTTCATCTGTGTTTCGTCTAGTTGGGCCTACGACACCTCCAGGAGGCTAGAGAGTGATCACTGGCATCCCAGAGTCACCCCCCTAATGCCAGCCATCACTGCCCCTCACACCACAACAACCATCTTTTTTTTTTCTTCCCCACAGCCACAAGCTACCCCAGCCTCTCACCAACTGCACACCATTCACACCGGGGTGGGGATGCAAACCCTGGATCGGGTAGGGGATAGAAATAGAAGAGGTAAAGATAAGTAGGAATGGGATGCAAACCCTGGTTCGGGTAGGGGGTAGAAATAGAAGAGGTAAAGATAAGTAGGAATGGGATTCAAACCCTGGTTCGGGTAGGGGGTAGAAATAGAAGAGGTAAAGATAAGTAGGAATGGGATTCAAACCCTGGTTCGGGTAGGGGGTAGAAATAGAAGAGGTAAAGATAAGTTGGAGTGGGATTCAAACCCTGGTTCGGGTAGGGGGTAATGAAAGTATAAAGGCTGCCAGAGGTGGAGGCAGGACAAGACACACGAGCAGATTCAGCAGACAAACTCACCTAAACAGTCCTACAATCAATAAAAACATCAGTAAAAACAAAACCATACAGGCCAACTCACCTAAAATGGCCGCCTGGTTTCAAAAGGCTCACATGGGCCACACCCTCCACTTAAATATCTGGAACTTCTTCTTTTGCTTCTTCCAAAGGTCTGTTTACCCTAAGTGCTCCCCCTGCTGGGCCCCCAGCTGCTATTGCTTCTTCTAATCCAAATCCACTGACTGGACTTTACTGCCTCATCTGACACTTCCTTCACTATTTTCCTCACACTCTGTCCACTTACACCCAGCTCCCTCAACAATGAGACAACAGACTTTGCTACAAATCCTCTACATCCTACTTCCACTGGACAGATTCTAACCTTCCATCCTCGCTGCTCTGCTTCTGCCCCAAACTCCACATACCTAAGCTTTTTCCTTTCATACGCTTCCGCTACTAATTCCTCCCAAGGAACAGTCAACTCTATGAAATAGACTCTCATTCTACTCCTAGACCACAAGACTATATCAGGCCTTAGATTTGTACCACCTCCATCAGAGTTGGTGGGAAACATCCAACACACACCGCTTCACATATGAACATAGAAATGGATGTGAAACAGAGCTGAGCTCACATTAAACACATGTTGGAGTAAAAACTGTTCAAACTGACTCATTTTACTCTGTTACAGCATTTACACTCAGCTCACCTCTGAGGGGACGGATGTTGGGCTGATTTGAAGTAAATAGGATTGCCTTTTGACCGGTCGCTCTTTAAGGACACACAGCTGGGTCCAGGTCCAGGTCCAGGTTTGGGTCCAGGTATGGGTCTCTGATGGATCCTGACAGAAAAACACTTGTTTTCTTCAAACTAAAGTATCAGTGATAGTGTTTGAGTCTGCAGTGAGACGGCCTGTCAGAGAGTCAGGGTGGCTGCTGTGGAACAATGTTACAGCTCCCCCTGGTGGCAGCTCTGTGATCTTACAGAGCTCAATGCTGATAAACACACACACTCTCTGAGGCTTTTAACCCTCAGATTCAGACCAATCACCAGCGACCCTCAGCTGCTTCCTGCACAGCTTCCTGCTGTATAGAAGTGGCTGCACGTGTGACGTCCTGTTGGAAAACTGAGATTCTTCACACTCCATTGATGCCAAATGTTAACCGGCTCTGAGTGTTTTTCATCAGATCAGTAAAAACATAATATTTCTGCATCAGCCGCCCTGTTCACTGCATAATCAGCATCCTGTGAAGAAGCCACATCAGTGGACAGATATTCAGCAATATTCTCCCTTTGTTTTCACAAAGAGCTGCAGGACTGAACTAAAACATCACATCACACACATGATGCAGCTAATTAGTCTCATCAGAGACGTCAACAACTGATCCAAGTCTCAAGTAATGGGATTCAAACCCTGGTTCCGGTAGGGGGTAATGAAAGTATAAAGGCTGCCAGAGGTGGAGGCAGGACAAGACACACGAGCAGATTCAGCAGACAAACTCACCTAAACAGTCCTACAATCAATAAAAACATCAGCAAAAACAAAGCCATACAGGCCAACTCACCTAAAATGGCCGCCTGGTTTCAAAAGGCTCACATTGGCCACACCCTCCACTTAAATATCTGGAACTTCTTCTTTTGCTTCTTCCAAAGGTCTGTTTACCCTAAGTGCTCCCCCTGCTGGGCCCCCAGCTGCTATTGCTTCTTCTAATCCAAATCCACTGACTGGACTTTACTGCCTCATCTGACACTTCCTTCACTATTTTCCTCACACTCTGTCCACTTACACCCAGCTCCCTCAACAATGAGACAACAGACTTTGCTACAAATCCCCTACATCCTACTTCCACTGGACAGATTCTAACCTTCCATCCTCGCTGCTCTGCTTCTGCCCCCAACTCCACATACCTAAGCTTTTTCCTTTCATATGCTTCTGCTACTAATTCCTCCCAAGGAACAGTCAGCTCTATGAAACAGACTCTCATTCTACTCCTAGACCACAAGACTATATCAGGCCTTAGATTTGTACCACCTCCATCAGTGTTGGTGGAAAACATCCAACACACACCGCTTCACATATGAACATAGAAATGGATGTGAAACAGAGCTGAGCTCACATTAAACACATGTTAGAGTAAAAACTGTTCAAACTGACTCATTTTACTCTGTTACAGCATTTACACTCAGCTCACCTCTGCGGGGACGGATGTTGGGCTGATTTGAAGTCAATAGGATTGTCTTTTGACCGGTCGCTCTTTAAGGACACACAGCTGGGTCCAGGTCCAGGTCCAGGTTTGGGTCCAGGTATGGGTCTCTGATGGATCCTGACAGAAAAACACTTGTTTTCTTCAAACTAAAGTATCAGTGATAGTGTTTGAGTCTGCAGTGAGACGGCCTGTCAGAGAGTCAGGGTGGCTGCTGTGGAACAATGTTACAGCTCCCCCTGGTGGCAGCTCTGTGATCTTACAGAGCTCAATGCTGATAAACACACACACTCTCTGAGGCTTTTAACCCTCAGATTCAGACCAATCACCAGCGACCCTCAGCTGCTTCCTGCACAGCTTCCTGCTGTATAGAAGTGGCTGCACGTGTGACGTCCTGTTGGAAAACTGAGATTCTTCACACTCCATTGATGCCAAATGTTAACTGGCTCTGAGTGTTTTTCATCAGATCAGTAAAAACATAATATTTCTGCATCAGCCGCCCTGTTCACTGCATAATCAGCATCCTGTGAAGAAGCCACATCAGTGGACAGATATTCAGCAATATTCTCCCTTTGTTTTCACAAAGAGCTGCAGGACTGAACTAAAACATCACATCACACACATGATGCAGCTAATTAGTCTCATCAGAGACGTCAACAACTGATCCAAGTCTCAAGTAATGGGATTCAAACCCTGGTTCCGGTAGGGGGTAATGAAAGTATAGAGACTGCCAGAGGTGGAGGCAGGACAAGACACACTAGCAGATTCAGCAGACAAACTCACCTAAACAGTCCTACAGTCACTAAAAACTTCAGCAAAAACAAAGCCATACAGGCCAACTCACCTAAAATGGCCGCCTGGTTTCAAAAGGCTCACATGGGCCACACCCTCCACTTAAATATCTTGAACTTCTTCTTTGCTTCTTCCAAGAGTCTGTTTACCCTAAGTGCTCCCCCTGCTGGGCCCCCAGCTGCTATTTCTTCTTCTAATCCAAATCCACTGACTGGACTTTACTGCCTCATCTGACACTTACTTCACTATTTTCCTCACACTCTGTCCACTTACACCCAGCTCCCTCAACAATGAGACAACAGACTTTGCAACAAATCATCTACATCCTACTTCCACTGGACAGATTCTGGCCTTCCATCCTCGCTGCTCTGCTTCTGCCCCCAATTCCACATACCTAAGCTTTTTCCTATAATATGCTTCTGCTACTAACTCCTCCCAAGGAACAGTCAGCTCGATGAAATAGACTCTCATTATACTCCTAGACTAGGGCTGGGCAATATACCGGTAGTTGGCGTTATACCGGTACAAATTTGAAAGCGATATGAAGTTGAGACAATATCGCTTTACCGGTATTATAATATTATATTATTTTGATTTTGCGTTGCGAACGCTATTTCATCTACCTACCTCTCTCTCTCTCTCTCTCTCTTTCTGCCTCTCTCTCAAATCTCTGCATGCTCCGTCTCCAGCCAAAGAGTAACGAGGAGAGCATTCACTACCACATAAATATTTTTGTGTTGTTAATAAACTAAGAATGAGCTACTTTTTTAAATACATATTTTAAGCGTCCTAAATATTATTGCATGCATAAACTGCAAATGGTGTGCAATTTTAAAGATGATTTGTCCAATATACAAAGTTGTTTCTCCGATTTAAATGAGGAGATAACCATCTTTAGTTTGTTTACTCTCCGCGCCGCACGCTCTCTGTCAGAGCCTACGTATTTCTTCAACCCACGCAGCACTCTAGGCAGCCACTTATTCAGCTCCACCGCCTTGATGCTGCTCCCGTTATCTGTAGTTATGGCTACGAGTCCCTTCAGTCAAGCCCCCAGTTAACGAGAGCATGTTGAAGCGCCTCTGCAATGTGTTCGCCAGTGTGGTTGTCGGGAAAGTAGCTTGTTTGGAGGCACGCCGTTTTCATCTCCCAATCTTCAATAAAGTGCACGGTTAGGCACATATAGGCTACGGCTCGCATGTGCGGCTTGTCCACATGTCGGTTGTTAACCCAAAATGCGTCACTTTAGCTAGTCTTTCCGCTAAGTTTTTTCTGTACGTAGCATACATCTCTGGGAGAACTTCCCTAGCAAAATGATTACGGCTGGGCAATTTGTACCATGGGTCGATTACTTTGAACATATTTAAGAAACCCCATTTCTCAACCACGGCTATGGGGACCATATCCTTGGCAATATGGAATGCCACCGCCTTATATCGCGCCACTTCTTACTTTTATGGTCATAAGGCACGGCACTGATTAATGAAGCTTCCAACGAGCTTTGCTTTGGGAGAGAGACAGAAGGGGACTGAGAGCCTTTGGCTACAGCAGCAGAACCACGTAGTTTGACACTCTCTTCATACAGCAGTCGGTGGTTCTGTTGCAGGTGGGTGAAGAGATTTGTAGTGTTTCCACCTTTTGTTGTAACCATTTTCTTGCACTCTTTGCAAATCGCGTCGCTTTGCTGTTCGTCGGTAATTCGAAACCCGAAGTACGTCCAAATAACAGAGCCATGTTGTTTCTTTTTAGCTACCAACTGCTCACTCTCCACTTGCACCGTGTCCGCCATGGTTTTGTTTAAATGATTGTTATGATGCCAGGATGCAATGCTTTGGTCACCGACTTCATTTGGCTATTGGTAAGTAACTAGCAATTATTTATTGTATTATTGTAATGATTGTAAAAGTCCGTTCACACGGGCTTTTATTTTGAAAAAGTAATGCAAAGCACTCCGTCTGGAGAGATGCCGGTAAGCTGCTGTTTCTGTTCATTTGAGCCGCGGTAAAGGGTAAAGTGTGCAGTTCACTGAGACGTTTTTTTTTCTCCTTTTAATATCGTTATAATATCGGATATCGAGATATTGAGATAAAATATCGAGATATGAGTTTTGGTCCATATCGCCCAGCCCTATCCTAGACCACAAGACTATATCAGGCCTTAGATTTGTACCACCTCCATCAGTGTTGGTGGAAAACATCCAACACACACCGCTTCACATATGAACAGAGAAATGGATGTGAAACAGAGCTGAGCTCACATTAAACACATGTTGGAGTAAAAACTGTTCAAACTGACTCATTTTACTCTGTTACAGCATTTACACTCAGCTCACCTCTGAGGGGACGGATGTTGGGCTGATTTGAAGTCAATAGGATTGTCTTTTGACCGGTCGCTCTGCATGGACACACAGCTGGGTCCAGGTCCAGGTCCAGGTTTGGGTCCAGGTATGGGTCTCTGATGGATCCTGACAGAAAAACACTTGTTTTCTTCAAACTAAAGTATCAGTGATAGTGTTTGAGTCTGCAGTGAGACGGCCTGTCAGAGAGTCAGGGTGGCTGCTGTGGAACAATGTTACAGCTCCCCCTGGTGGCAGCTCTGTGATCTTACAGAGCTCAATGCTGATAAACACACACACTCTGAGGCTTTTAACCCTCAGATTCAGACCAATCACCAGCGACCCTCAGCTGCTTCCTGCACAGCTTCCTGCTGTATAGAAGTGGCTGCACGTGTGACGTCCTGTTGGAAAACTGAGATTCTTCACACTCCATTGATGCCAAATGTTAACCGGCTGTAAGTGTTTTTCATCAGATCAGTAAAAACATAATATTTCTGCATCAGCCGCCCTGTTCACTGCATAATCAGCATCCTGTGAAGAAGCCACATCAGTAAACAGATATTCAGCAATATTCTTCCTTTGTTTTCACAAAGAGCTGCAGGACTGAACTAAAACATCACATCACACACATGATGCAGCTAATTAGTCTCATCAGAGACGTCAACAACTGATCCAAGTCTCAAGTAATGGGATTCAAACCCTGGTTCGGGTAGAGGGTAATGAAAGTATAGAGACTGCCAGAGGTGGAGGCAGGACAAAACACACTAGCAGATTCAGCAGACAAACTCACCTAAACAATCCTACAGTCACTAAAAACTTCAGCAAAAACAAAGCCATACAGGCCAACTCACCTAAAATGGCCGCCTGGTTTCAAAAGGCTCACATGGGCCACACCCTCCACTTAAATATCTTGAACTTCTTCTTTGCTTCTTCCAAGAGTCTGTTTACCCTAAGTGCTCCCCCTGCTGGGCCCCCAGCTGCTATTTCTTCTTCTAATCCAAATCCACTGACCGGACTTTACTGCCTCATCTGACACTTACTTCACTATTTTCCTCACACTCTGTCCACTTACACCCAGCTCCCTCAACAATGAGACAACAGACTTTGCAACAAATCATCTACATCCTACTTCCACTGGACAGATTCTGGCCTTCCATCCTCGCTGCTCTGCTTCTGCCCCCAATTCCACATACCTAAGCTTTTTCCTATAATATGCTTCTGCTACTAACTCCTCCCAAGGAACAGTCAGCTCGATGAAATAGACTCTCATTATACTCCTAGACTAGGGCTGGGCAATATACCGGTAGTTGGCGTTATACCGGTACAAATTTGAAAGCGATATGAAGTTGAGACAATATCGCTTTACCGGTATTATAATATTATATTATTTTGATTTTGCGTTGCGAACGCTATTTCATCTACCTACCTCTCTCTCTCTCTCTCTCTCTCTTTCTGCCTCTCTCTCAATGCTCTGCATGCTCCGTCTCCAGCCAAAGAGTAACGAGGAGAGCATTCACTACCACATAAATATTTTTGTGTTGTTAATAAACTAAGAATGAGCTACTTTTTTAAATACATATTTTAAGCGTGCTAAATATTATTGCATGCATAAACTGCTAATGGTGTGCAATTTTAAAGATGATTTGTCCAATATACAAAGTTGTTTCTCCGATTTAAATGAGGAGATAACCATCTTTAGTTTGTTTACTCTCCGCGCCGCACGCTCTCTGTCAGAGCCTACGTATTTCTTCAACCCACGCAGCACTCTAGGCAGCCACTTATTCAGCTCCACCGCCTTGATGCTGCTCCCGTTATCTGTAGTTATGGCTACGAGTCCCTTCAGTCAAGCCCCCAGTTAACGAGAGCATGTTGAAGCGCCTCTGCAATGTGTTCGCCAGTGTGGTTGTCGGGAAAGTAGCTTGTTTGGAGGCACGCCGTTTTCATCTCCCAATCTTCAATAAAGTGCACGGTTAGGCACATATAGGCTACGGCTCGCATGTGCGGCTTGTCCACATGTCGGTTGTTAACCCAAAATGCGTCACTTTAGCTAGTCTTTCCGCTAAGTTTTTTCTGCACGTAGCATACATCTCTGGGAGAACTTCCCTAGCAAAATGATTACGGCTGGGCAATTTGTACCGTGGGTCGATTACTTTGAACATATTTAAGAAACCCCATTTCTCAACCACGGCTATGGGGACCATATCCTTGGCAATATGGAATGCCACCGCCTTATATCGCGCCACTTCTTACTTTTATGGTCATAAGGCACGGCACTGATTAATGAAGCTTCCAACGAGCTTTGCTTTGGGAGAGAGACAGAAGGGGACTGAGAGCCTTTGGCTACAGCAGCAGAACCACGTAGTTTGACACTCTCTTCATACAGCAGTCGGTGGTTCTGTTGCAGGTGGGTGAAGAGATTTGTAGTGTTTCCACCTTTTGTTGTAACCATTTTCTTGCACTCTTTGCAAATCGCGTCGCTTTGCTGTTCGTCGGTAATTCGAAACCCGAAGTACGTCCAAATAACAGAGCCATGTTGTTTCTTTTTAGCTACCAACTGCTCACTCTCCACTTGCACCGTGTCCGCCATGGTTTTGTTTAAATGATTGTTATGATGCCAGGATGCAATGCTTTGGTCACCGACTTCATTTGGCTATTGGTAAGTAACTAGCAATTATTTATTGTATTATTGTAATGATTGTAAAAGTCCGTTCACACGGGCTTTTATTTTGAAAAAGTAATGCAAAGCACTCCGTCTGGAGAGATGCCGGTAAGCTGCTGTTTCTGTTCATTTGAGCCGCGGTAAAGGGTAAAGTGTGCAGTTCACTGAGACGTTTTTTTTTCTCCTTTTAATATCGTTATAATATCGGATATCGAGATATTGAGATAAAATATCGAGATATGAGTTTTGGTCCATATCGCCCAGCCCTATCCTAGACCACAAGACTATATCAGGCCTTAGATTTGTACCACCTCCATCAGTGTTGGTGGAAAACATCCAACACACACCGCTTCACATATGAACAGAGAAACGGATGTGAAACAGAGCTGAGCTCACATTAAACACATGTTGGAGTAAAAACTGTTCAAACTGACTCATTTTACTCTGTTACAGCATTTACACTCAGCTCACCTCTGAGGGGACGGATGTTGGGCTGATTTGAAGTCAATAGGACGATCATTTGACCAGTTGCTCTGCATGGACACACAGCTGGGTCCAGGTCCAGGTCCAGGTCCAGGTCCAGGTCCAGGTATGGGTCTCTGATGGATCCTGACAGAAAAACACTTGTTTTCTTCAAACTAAAGTATCAGTGATAGTGTTTGAGTCTGCAGTGAGACGGCCTGTCAGAGAGTCAGTGTGGCTGCTGTGGACCAATGTTACAGCTCCCCCTGGTGGCAGCTCTGTGATCTTACAGAGCTCAATGCTGATAAACACACACACTCTGAGGCTTTTAACCCTCAGATTCAGACCAATCACCACCGACCCTCAGCTGCTGTATTTTACTCTGTTACAGCATTTACACTCAGCTCACCTCTGAGGGGATGGATGTGGGTCTGATTTGAAGTCAATAGGATTATCCTTTGACCAGTTGCTCTTGAAGGACACACAGCTGGGTTCAGGTTCTGGTTCTGGTTCTGATTCTGGTTCCTGGTGGATCCTGATGGGAAAAAAAACACTTTTCAGCCTGCATGCATGATATATTTAATAACCTCTAAATCAATGACCCGATGTTAACTTACTCTGCTTTCGAGGCCCGTAATTTGAAAAGTGGGTGATCCTTTAACAAGTGGCTCTGTGAGGACCCCCTCCTGGGTCCAGGTCTCTGTCCCTTCCTGTGAATAAAGGTGGTTTGGTGATGTGAGCGCTGAGCTGGGACATGGAGGAGAGTCATGGACAGTTAGAGATGGTCACCTCACCTCTGAGCTTTGCTCTGGCTCTCATGTTCCCCACACAGAGAGGTTTCAGTGTCCTCACTCTGATCCATGCTGCTGAACTCACAGCAGCTCACACACACTTTCTACCTTCTTCTGCAGAGGAAACACACATCATTCATCTGCACAGCAACTCACATCCTCCTTTCCATCATTTATGTAAAAAGATCAGCTGCTCCTCCTCTGATTGGCTCTGATTCTCTGCCCCGCGTTAAAATGATAAAACTGTATTTTAGGGGCATGAAGCTGTTTTTACAGCCGTCTCTGGGCAACCTTAACTCTAGTTAGGGATGAAAGGTTGGCAAGATAAGATAATAGATAAGAACGCTCACCTACACCCGAGGAGCGATGACGCAGCAATGTGCATTATAACCGAATAGTTTTTGTCTCAGTGGTCAGAGCAGCTCTGTACCTTGTACTGTTCTGCCTTTCAAGATATTATTAAAAGCTAATCTCCTCAGTAGAGAATAACCGACTCTGTGCCTTAAGGCCGGCGCACACCTTTACGATTCGTGTACGATTTTGTCGGCCCGATGACTTCGCATGGGAATCGTAAAGGTGTGCGGTAGCAGCCGACAAACGATTTTGTCGTTTGTCGTTTCATCGGATCAAATCAAACATGTTTGATATTTCCGTACGGATTTTCCTTGTGCCGAATACAATCGTATGTGTGTGCGGTCTGTGTTCCGATGCCATCGCGCAGGATTATTTAAACAGCCAATGGGAATAGCGCACTTAGTCACGTTGGCCGACTACGACACAAACATGGCTGACTCCGGTTTGAAAGTCACGTGACTTGTGGCTTCCTTTTTTGGTCATGTGATAACATTCGGTCACAAAACTCGTAGGTTCGCAAGTGTGTGCGTTGGACGTGCGAGCGCGTCAAATACGGTCCGAATGGTTATGCCGATCACCCGACAAACGATGCAACGATGACATCGTAAAGGTGTGCGCCGGCCTTTACTAAAATTTCCACCACACCACACAATAAGCTGATCATCGTGTAGATTTGTCTTCAAACACAAACTAATCAAAGTTTGTTCTGAAATAAGAAGTGAACATGTTCTCCAACATTTCAGAGCAGAAACAAACAGGAAAGTTTGAACTTACACTTTGTTCAGAGCTGAAGAAGAAGAAGAAGAAGAAGAAGAAGAAGCCTCTCCGCTCCACAGACTGAGACACAGGTGAGCTGTTTCCTGGAAGCAGTCAGAGCAGAGTCCAGCTGTGATGGAGGCAGGACAGGAAGGTGGAGTTCATGTTAGAACACACCTCCATGTTAATGAACAACAAACTGATCTGAAAACATTTCTCTGCTGTCTGTGCGTTAGAACAGGTGTGTTCAGGTATGACTGATGCTTTCTGACTCTCCTTCAGAGGCTGCTAAAGTACACAGAACCTCTTTTTAAGTAGAGGCACATATACTTTGGCTAAAAGAAGAAAACTTTCAGATTCAACTTCAAAACAGGCTGTGAAATATTAAATGAACAAAGTTTTCAGTTTGCTTTCTTATTCTTTAGAAGAAGCTGTAAAAACTAAGTTTTGGCTTCAAACTTCCCGGGGGAACGCCGTGGCACGAGCGCAGTACGTCGGGAACTAGTTTTCAGCATCTGGAGGTGGAACCGAGACCTGGCAGGTGACCCGGTTACTCTACTGCCGCTCCATCGAGGTCTTTGAATGAGGGTTTTCACATATTCAGACAAATCAATAAAACCAAGTGTTACTGGTTATTATGGGTGCCGATGCCGAAGGCATTAGACACACATATTACTGCTGTGCTGGACTGTTATTCTTCCGTTTCCGTCATGAATTTCGGTTCGCTACTAGTCTAGCAGCGATGGTCCGACCGGCATAAAAAGCACACCGCTGCGTGCACAACAACCTCGATCAGTGTGCAATCACGTTTGGCTCTCATTAGTCGAAAGGGATTCTGGCAAAATGGGAAAAAGTGGGAAAATTGTGGATGGGAAAATGCATTGAAAAGCACTTAACGAGCCCATTTTGGCCTATGGGCCAGTTTTAAATGGCCTATTTTAGAGGCCTTTTTTACTCGGCTATAAACCATAGCACAGACCTAATTCAAAGTTTTTATGTGACAGGAGACTCTCGGCTTTAACTGAACCAAAGCGTTTGTTGATACATTATACAGCTTTGACAGAACGGCAGTTTATGTTTTAGGTAGACTACATCTCAGCTGAGGTGTCTCTCCCACTCTGCTTCTCACTCTAAATTCGATACTGCACCAATTTCTCGAACAAATGTCTCTCATGTCCGAAATATCTGCCCGATCTGGCATTTTTGTCTTCTTTCACACAAAGTCACACTTATTGAGCTCTGCCTCACAGATTTATCACAAATTGCCTCTGAGCCCAGAGGTCGCCTCTCCATTTCCATTATAAAGGCCTAAAGTCATCAAATTCAGGTGAAAAATGATTTTAAAACTGCCATAAAAATAGTAGCCGAATGAAAATTACACCGCTGGCTTCTGCCGCCTCTTTCTCTCCTTTAAACTGATAGTGAGGGGAAGTTTGAAAATACCCACAATGCAATGGGAAAATGCATTGAAAAGCACTAACCGGAGTCATTTTGAAAATGCCATAAAAGCTGTATTTTAAACAGGACCTTGATAAAAATGAAAACGCTTCAGTCTTCAGCAGACTTGTCTTATGAATGGAAAATTCGATTGAAAAGCACTTAATGAGCCAAAAATGCCAAAAACTACCCTATTTTGGAGGCTTCATAACTCAGCCATACGACATCACAGAGACCTCATTCAAAGTTTATATGTGACAGGAAACTCTCAACTTCTGTTCAGGACCTCCGTCCTCAGCCCCCTGACTGGAAATATGTGAGGTATCCACGCAATTCACTTCTACCACTGACAGAACAGTCCTTTTTAATGATGATGATGATGATGAAACACCTGATAAACACCAACTAACACAACCAGGATCCATACGTGGAGTTCTGAACGGGTCACTGATCGCTATAAACTGATATTTCTGCGTGAATCTGTGGAATCTCATCCGTTGGGTGCTCTGGTTTGTGGTTTGTCATGTTCTGTAGAACAGTTTGAATGTACTTTTGTTGAACAAGCATCAGCTGAAGCCCAAAACCGGCTTCTTTCAGAAGATCTTGAGCTTTATCAGCTTTTTGAAATGTATCTGCATCAAACAGTTATGGAAGAACACAACAGGAAGTCCTGGTACTGTATCTGTGATCCTGAAATATTCTTTGTTCCATGATGAACGCCTCAAACTCTTCTTCTGTGTTCTTTGAGTGCTTCCTCAGCAGTTTTAGTGGAGCTCCTGCTGTCCTGGAGGAGCTGCTGCTGAGAGGAGAGACTTACGGTGGCCGACACGTGCAAACAGCAAAACAAATCCAACAGTAAAACTCCGCAAGAGAAAAATGCTGCAATCACAAAAACAACCGGCCATTTGCACGTGTCGGCCACCGTAGTGACTGGTCAACAAAAGTATTTGGTTATGCAGTAAGTGTCAAAGTAATATCTGAGGTATGAAACATATCAGGACTGAACAACCAAAAGGACATGAGTTCCTCCCTCAAAAATGACTTCTGAACATTTCCACAGCAGACAAAAATTAATTTTCAAGCATTTCTTTCAAGAAACCACAGAATTCTCTTGTTGATGACGGAGGCAAATTCAGGAAAATATCACAAAACAAGTTCAGGCAGAATGTCTCGGTTTGGGTTAAAAAACATCACGTTTGGGGCTGAAATACATTCTTTTTACAATGTGGTGTTAATGCATGTTTGCTGTCGCCCTCTGGTGGTGAAACCACAAACTGCACGATGTGGCTGTAATGAACACAGAGGCTGTTCACACCTGCTGCTGACATGAGTCCCGGCTGATCCGATCACAGGTGGACAGCACTAAATACAGGTGTGAACGCATTCAGATCCGATGGCTCAGACCACATTCAGAGGTGCTCTGTGACACTTGTGTCCACATTCTCAGAACAGTGTGAACACAAATCCATCCTGGGCCACATTGAAGGACCTACTGACCTGACGGGACTCCACACAAGCAGTCCAGGTTCCACCAGGATGTTTTCTGGGAAAAATACATTGTGTAAAAGCAGCGTCCTGAATTCATGTGTGAATGATGATATAGTTGAGTTAGTGAACGTATCAGTGATTTTACAGAAACATCAGTCGACCTGCCGATGTCCTGTTTGTCCAACATTAAATATTCATTCTTACTGTTGCCTTAAAAACTTAGATTTTTATAATAAAAGTAAAAAATGTCAAATATTCTAAAATAGAAATCTAATACCTAAATATATTCAGATAAATACGCAATATTTTACAATAAAAAGTAAAAAACACGACTGATATAAAGAGTTACAATGAGAGAAAAGATCTGAGACAAAATTTCACCAAATTTGAACTTTAATTAATAAAATAATCAGATAAAAACATAAAAATATGAACATTGTGATGAATAATGAGGCAAAAAGTCCCATTTCTGAGATGAAAAATGAAAAATTCAATCAATAATTCACCAGGTGAAAATGTCAGAAAGTCAGAATAAAGACTTAATGAGCCAAACAGACTTACAGTGAAACACTGGCAGGATTCTGATGCTGAACATCAGGAACTTTCAGTCCAAAGCAGATGTTGTGGACTGTTAAAGTCTGTAGAAACAGGACGGTGGCTGCTGGGGGACAAAAAGCTGCTCTGAGTTAAAGAAAGGATGCTGCTGGGCTCTTCTCCTCTCCCTCTCCAGCCGGGAGGAAGAGGTGATCCAAAGTGAGGAGTGTGGCAGCGCCTCCTTTAAACTCTGTGGGCAGGCCCTCATGCTCATGCAAATGTTGTTTGTAAAGGATCATTTCAGTCCTCTGTGTGAGCGTTCAACAGCAACATTCAGCAACATTCTGCATCAGAAAGCAGCTCCAGTCCAGGTGTCCTTTCATCATCTAACAGGAAGTGAAAGTGAAGAAACATCAGGATGAACCCCGGCTGCTCACCAGACTTCTGCTCATTGCAGCAGAATCAGTGAAGATCTGTCAGCAGGTTGGAATCCATCTGGGCTGATGCAGCTCAGTGATTCCTCTCTGATGTCACAGTTTGTCACATGTGCAGCAAACTAACTGCAGCTGACATCAGCTGAATGGGCTCAGCTGAAGTGAGCTGCAGAGAAACACAACCTGCTGATACTCAGTGTGAAGCTTTGACTGGAAACACACAGAAAAACAACATCCTGGAAGAATGGCAGCTTCCATCTTTAAAGGGCCGGAAGAGGAAGAAGTTTCCAAGGAATCATTCAGAAGAGTTTCAAACAGAAACTGACTGAGTCCATGAATCTGAAAAGGTGTTTCTGAGTGAAAGAGACAGACATGAACAGACTGAACTATCTGTTCAGCAGGGATTCTCTGACAGGAGGACACTCTGTGTACTCAGCACAGAGACAACCAGGAACCAGGTGACCTGAACCAGACTCCAAACCCAGGGTGCAGAGGTTCTTCAGTGAATGTGGTGCTGAAGGTGTGGAGGTGGATCAGTGTGTCAGAGGAGACTCTGTAGAAGGACAGAGTTCCAGCAGGACGGTCCACATACACTGCTGCTCTGTTACCGACAGAGGAGGAGGAGGAGGAGGAGGAGGAGGAGGAGGAGGAGGAGGAGATGGATTTTTCTCTGTCATTGTGCCAGACAGAGTATTTACCTCCATCAGAGCAGCTCAGACTCCAGGACTGATCATTGTATCCAAACAAACACTCTCTGCCTCCTCTCCTGCTGATTCCTCTGTAACTCACTGATATATGAACCTCTCTTCCTCTCCACTCGACCTCCCAGTAACAGCGACCAGTCAGAACATTTCTACACAGCAGCTGAGGCCAGCCATAAAACCTGTCTGGATGATCAGGATATGACTGAACCCCCTCTCTCAAACATGTCACCTTCCTGTTGTTGTCAGACAGTTTCAGTTTCCTGTTCACTGTGTTTGTGTCGATTGTGAGTTGGCAGGAATCTGATGGAGAGAACAAACACAGTCCAGCTGCAGTTATTGATCCATCATCTGTTCACTTTGATCAATGAGTGATGTGACAGTGTGAAGATGGCTGGATGTCATGAATCAGATGAAGAACACACTCACACTTCCTCAGCCCTGGTGTCAGCCATCGTTCTCCAGCAGGCTCCACCCTGAAAGGAGGAGGGGGGTCAGAGCAGCACCGTCTCTTTCAGCATCAAACTGGGGATGCACTGATCCGATATTTGGATCGGATATCGGTACCGATATCTATGAAAATTCGACATCGGGTATCGGTGCCAATGGGCCGATCCATATCAGCTGCTATTTTTAGTTTTTAATTTAAATTTTTTAATTTTCCCCCTTGTCCTGTCCAGCATTGGCATTTATCCAACTGCCTTCTGCGCCCTCTAGTGGTGAAAAACTTGTTAAATTGGACTACCTCTGATTTCTTTTTTTTTTAGTTTTTACCAAGCTGGAGAAGCTATTGTTTTGTTCAGATGCTTTTGTAATGGATGTTTAATACCTATTTGCACTAAACTATAAAAAGAGCTGATTGCTATTTATTTTGAAAGTCTAAGAACCAAGCTAATGAAGCTGTTTTTTTTTCTCAATTTCAGCTCCTTTATTCTTTAATATTTTAGATTTTTAATCCCTAATTGCACTGACCAAACCAGTTACACTTGTTATATTTTTATGGTTGAGATTGTTTTACTGGTGCACAATTATTAAATAAATAAATTATTCAGTACATTTATATCTGTTTATTTGTTTTAAAAAAATAGGAAAGAAATGTTTAAGTCAAGTCTGATGTTGCCTTGCACAAAAGAATGATCCCAGTCTTTTCCACACAATGAAACTTACCGTTTGCTACCATAATTCTGCGCTTTTTTTCTGGATCGTGTCGGATTGGTATCTGCCAATACTAAACCTCAGATATCGGTATCGGAGGTGAAAAAAGCGGATCGGTGCATCCCTAATGCAAACATGGACATTACATGGCTCTCACACACACTGTTCTACACTGAGAAAGGAACAGTCCAACATCTGGACACATCCACTGGAATGGAGCATCTGGAAACTAGAATGAAAGCTGTCTGATCAGCACTGACACCAACAAACTGCTTCTTTCAGCCATCTCCTCCTGATCTGAGCCAGAGCTGCAACCTTCTGTCGGCCCTAAAGGTTTTACATCTGATCGACTCTTTTAACCTCAGTCAGTGAAAGAGGCTACACACTCCAAAGGTCACACCTTACACTCTCACATTTCCAATGCTGACTCTGCATTTACATTTTGCAACGCCTTTAATTCTGCGTCCTCAGCCCACTTTGAACCACAGGCACTGTTGCAGTTGTATAATGAACATTTCCTTTCTATCCTTCACCAAATCATCCCATTTAAATCCAGGTAACAAACATCTAGTAATACCCCTCAGACCAAACTGAATCAACTCTGACCAACAGACACTTCTCACTGTTGTTCCTGCAGATGTTCTCCTTGGAGAGCTCAAACACCTGCTGTTTCTGTCCAACCAGTGTTTCTGCTGAGCAAAGGAAACAGGCTCCTACATGTGTGATTGTTCATGTAACACTCAGCAGGAAGCAGAAGCACAGGGCTGAGTGCAGCACAGAGAACATGTTCCCTGCTCTTCCTCCTCTGTCAGACACTGTGAGGCTGCAGCAGGCCTCTCCATACCTGAGTTTGTGTGGATCCTTCAGTGCAGCCCTCAGCAGCTTCCCTCCTGAGGCTCCTGGATGGTTGTAGCTCAGGTCCAGCTCTCTCAGATGGGAGGGGTTGGAGGTCACAGCTTCAGCCAGAGAAGCACAGCCTTCCTCTGTGATCAGACAGCCTGACAGGCTGCAGACACAGAGCAACACAACTGCTGTTAGAACAGATAATAATAACATAATAACAGATGTTACTGCATCACAGAGACTGTATGAAGCTGAAACAGCAGAGAATCCTGACCTGAGAGCTTCCAGCTCACAGTTTGGACTCTGCAGTCCATCAGACAGCTGCTTCACTCCTGAATCCTGCAGGTTGTTGTTACTCAGGTCCAGTTCTGTCAGGCTGGAGGACTGGGAGCTGAGAGCTGAGGACAGAGCTGCACAGCTTCTCTCTGAGAGGTTACAGCCGCTCAGTCTGAGGAGGGAATAACAGGAAAAGGACAAAGAACAGCTGTGATCCAAATGAAACGGCTCTAATGCTGCATAAAGACTGAAATACCATCTATATCACCTCCTGATATCAGGTTTATAACCTTGTTATCCATGTGGTGGTTCTTAAATGCTCAGAAACACGGTGAGTGAAACAAGGAGTCAACATGGTGGCGAAGCATTTGAACCTTGGAACTGCAGTTTCTCAGTGACAAAGTCTCAAAATCTGTTGTCTATCAGCACATCATCATCTTTGTGATCATGTAATTATCTCACACCAATGGTGGGCACTTGTTTCATTTCACCCCAGAGTGAGAGTCTCCACCACTGTTTTGCTGCTCTTGTTTTTATTTGAGTCTCATCTGCTGCACTCCCAGATTATATGGCTCCACTGTGTGTGATGAAGGTGAGAAGAAACACTGAGTGGAGATATACACCATCATATAATACAAATTACATTACACATCCAAATTGTTATGCTGCATGATATCGATTGTTCAGGTTAGTTAAGCCAGAAAACCAGAAGAGATTCATCTACTTCATTGATCAAAGCACCTGGCAGCTGTTTTATCATTAAATTAAGACAGAATTATATCAACGCTCAGTTTAAAAGGTTAATGAATCCTGACCTGAGAGCTTCCAGCTCACAGTTTGGACTCTTCAGTCCATCAGACAGCTGCTTCACTCCTGAATCCTGCAGGTTGTTGTTACTCAGGTCCAGTTGTGTCAGGCTGGAGGACTGGGAGCTGAGAGCTGAGGACAGAGCTGCACAGCTTCTCTCTGAGAGGTTACAGCCACTCAGTCTGAGGTGAAGATATTACATAACATTAGTGTTAAAACTTAGTCACATTTAATGTCATCTTAGAGACAATCCTTGGAAACATCACATTAAGTTGCTCTGAGAAACCAAGATATCTTCCTCACTTTTAGCTCCTATTTGCTGCATTTGATGATAAACAGCATATTAGAGAGACTTTTTATGGACGGGCAGAGTATCTTTCTAGCTTCTACTTACGAGCTGCTGAATTTGTTGATATACTGTATAGTTTAATTCTTTGATTTTATATGGCAGTTTTTTAAGCATTTTAATTAGTAATCCACAGGAGAGATTCTGTAAATGTCTCCCATCAGTCACAAATATCTCACGATGCTGAAGAACATTTTATTTGTGATTCATAAAGGCTTGTGTAAAACTACAGATTAATATGTGCAGATTGATGCTTTAACATGAAACAACAACACATGCAGAGTGGCATCTAAAAGGTTGTGGATCCATTTTTACATGTGAAATGTGTTTTGCACATCTGTGAATCTCTTCCTGTCAGTGTGTGACATGTAACCTGTTACTTTGCTCCGACTGTTTTGTGTCATTTTAGTGCAGCTGATCTGTAGAGAAGATGCACCGATGTGAGGTGCAGTTCCTAACTACAGCAGCAGGTGGCAGCATTCCCCACATGAGCTGACAGAACTGCAGTCTGAACTGAGAGAAGGAACAAGAGTCTCTGCAGCACCTGGATCCAAACAACAGGAACATCAAGGAGAAGGACGACGGCCGGGTTTCAACCAGGAGAAGAAACACAAGGTGGAACATCTTTATTTCACCCAACACTCGTCTTCTTCTTGTCAGCTGAACAAAGGACTGAACTTTATTTCTGTTTATCGTAGGGACCACTTCAGAGTTTGGACTGACCTCCTCATTCATTTTGAATCAGTGGGTGTGTCCAAACCTTTGACTGTTGCTGTATTACAGCTTCCTGTCAGAGGTGTTGAGGCACAGAGGCTGAAAACAGTCGTGCTTGAAGTGATTCTTGAATGCTGCTGTCTGAAAATGAATGATTATCTCATATTGTTCACAAATCAAAGCTGGTTTTTCATCATAACATGTTAGTTTATGTCCTAAACTGGCTTAACTGAGCTTGTTTTCAAAGGATAACAGGAAATTATTTCCCCTCATGATTATCAAACATCTGGGCATCAGGCCAGCATCTGTAGACGGCATCTTCACAGCGACTGATTTAACCTGAAAATAGTTGTTTTTTATGTCGATTTCAAAGGTTATAAATAAATGTTTCAGCCAGAGTTCATATGTATGTATGTATGTGTGTGTGTGTGTGTGTGCAGACCAGAGGAAAGTGACACAGATCTGGAGATATTTTACTTTGTGATTTTAAACATCTCTGAAAATGTAATAGATGTTACTGCATCACAGAGACTGTATGAAGCTGAAACAGCAGAGAATCCTGACCTGAGAGCTTCCAGCTCACAGTTTGGACTCTTCAGTCCATCAGACAGCTGCTTCACTCCTGAATCCTGCAGGTTGTTGTTACTCAGGTCCAGTTCTGTCAGGCTGGAGGACTGGGAGCTGAGAGCTGAGGACAGAGCTGCACAGCTTCTCTCTGAGAGGTTACAGCCGCTCAGTCTGAGGAGGGAATAATGAGATAAATCTGGGACTTTCTCTCCCATAGAAACAGCAGCAGGATATTCATACACATCCCTCTATATCTGTACTCACACAGCTTTGTTGGAGGCTTTGACCACTGGCAGCAGCCTCAGAAGAGCCTCCTCTGAAGCAGAGTATTTCTTCAGGTCAAACTCATCCAGATGTTTTCCTGATGACAGTAAGATGAAGACCAGAGCTGACCACTGAGCAGGAGACAGTTTATCTGCGGAGAGACTTCCTGAACTCAGGGCCTGTTGGATCTGCTCCACCAGAGAACGATCATTCAGTTCATTCAGACAGTGGAACAGATTGATGCTTCTCTCTGCAGACAGATCCTCACTGATCTTCTCCTTGATGTAACGGACTGTTTCCTGATTGGTCTGTGAGCTACTTCCTGTCTGTGTCAGCAGGCCTCGTAGGAGCCTCTGATTGGTCTGCAGGGAAAGACCCAGGAGGAAGCGGAGGAACAGGTCCAGGTGTCCGTTTGGACTCTCTAAGGCCTTGTTCACAGCACTCTGATGGAGATAATTCAGATTAGGTTTGTTAAATAGTTTTGACCACACAGAGGTTTTTTGTTGTTCCTCCATCAGGTTGAGTCCAGAGTTGATGAAGGTCAGATGCACATGAAGAGCAGCCAGAAACTCCTGAACACTCAGATGGATGAAGCAGAACACCTTCTCCTGGTACAGCCCTCTCTCCTCTCTAAAGATCTGTGTGAACACTCCTGAGTACACTGAGGCTGCTGAGATATCGATGCCACACTCTGTCAGGTCTGATTCATAGAAGATCAGGTTTCCTTTCTGCAGCTGCTCAAAAGCCAGTTTTCCCAGAGACTCAATCATCTTCCTGCTTTCTGGACTCCAGTGTGGATCTGTCGCAGCTCCTCCATCATACTTGAGCTTCTTCACTTTGGCCTGAACCACCAGGAAGTGGATGTACATCTCAGTCAGGGTGCTGGGCAGCTCTGCTCCCTCTCTGGTGTCCAACACATCCTCCAGAACTGTAGCAGTGATCCAGCAGAAGACCGGGATGTGGCACATGATGTGGAGGCTTCGGGATGTCTGGATGTGGGAGATGATCCTGCTGGCCTGCTCTGAATCTCTGAATCTCTTCCTGAAGTATTCCTCCTTCTGTGGGCCAGTGAACCCTCTGACCTCTGTCACCATGCCAACGCAGCCAGCAGGGATCTGATTGGCTGCTGCGGGCCGTGTGGTTATCCAGAGGCGAGCAGAGGGAAGCAGCTCCCCCCTGATGAGGTTTGTCAGCAGCACATCCACTGAGGTGGGCTCTGTAGCATCAGTCAGGGGCTCCTTGCTGTGGAAGTCCAGAGGAAGTCGACACTCATCCAGACCGTCAAAGATGAACACAACCTGGAACTGTTCAAAGCTGCAGATTCCTGCTGCTTTGGTTTCAGTAAAGAAGTGATGAACAAGCTCCACCAAGCTGAACTTTCTCTCTCTCAGCACATTCAGCTCTCTGAAAGTGAATGGAAACATGAAGTGGATGTCCTGGTTGGCTTTGCCTTCAGCCCAGTCCAGAGTGAACTTCTGTGTTAAGACTGTTTTCCCAATGCCAGCCACTCCCTTTGTCATCACTGTTCTGATTGGTTCATCTCTTCCAGGTGGGCCTTTAAAGATGTCTTCCTGTCTGATGGATGTTTCTGCTCTGCCTGCTTTCCTGGATGCTGCTTCAATCTGTCTGACCTCATGTTCATCATTGACCTCTCCGGTCCCTCCCTCTGTGATGTAGAGCTCTGTGTAGATCTGATTCAGAAGGGTTGGCTTTCCTGCTTTAGGAATCCCCTCAAACACACACTGGAACTTCTTCTTCAGAGCACATTTAACTTTACGTCCACAAACTGCAGCAACGAGTTCTGAATGAAGACAAGAAATAACATCAGTAAACAGACATTTCCACCATGTAATGAGTATCTGAACATCTGCTGTTCTGTGTGCTGAGACATCAGTAAATGTGTCATTTATCCAGCAGGTTAAACCTTTAGAGAAATCCTCTTACTGCTCTGCAGACGGTCAGCCAGCTCCTCCTGCTTCATTCTCCTCAGGAAGTGAACTGTGATCTTCACTAATGCCTCTCTGCTGCTCCTCTGCTCTTCATCCTCACCCTCCCTCTGACTCTCTAAGCATTCTGGGTAATCTGGACTCAGAACCTTCTGCATCTTTTTCAGCTCCTCCTTCACAAAAGTGAGCATGTTGTCCTCCAGCAGCTGGAACAGAAAACTATATGAATGAGCCGATCAGACTGAAACCATGGAGCCAAACATCAGATCCATGTTGGACACACTGACAACCCGCTGGTCTACAGAGTGCAGCATGGAGATGGCTGTGAGCAGAACAGATGGAAAAGTAGTTGTTGCACATGTACAGACCATAAATATGGAGTCCAGCTGTGTTTGATGCTGCTGGGCAGACGGACCACTGGGACCCTCTGAGCTCTGCTGGTCCACTCTGTGGAGGAATCATGAAGAATGAGCTCACATTGTGTCTGTGCACACAGAGAGAAACACAAGGTGAAGGTCCATGAAGGGATGTGTGGATGTGAGCAGTGGGTCGGAGGACCTGGTTTTCACTGGAAATCCCAGAGACATCCATTTAAGGTAAACACAAGAAACTTGTGCTAAAGGAAAAAAAATGGACCAGACTCAGTGAATAATTCCCTATAATCCCTATAACATAGACCAGTGAGCAGCGCTGACCAACATGTCATTGGAGTCATCAGGTGGGAACCTCCTTTCATCAGTGTTTCGTCTAGTTGGGCCCACAACACCTCCAGGAGGCTAGAGAGTGACCACTGGCGTTCCAGAGTCACCCCCCTAATGCCAGCCAACACTGCTCCTCACACCACAACAACCATCTTTTTTTCCCCACAGCCACAAGCTACCCCAGCCTCTCACCTACTGCACACCGGTCACAGCGGGGTGGGGATACAAACCCTGGTCCGGGTAGGAGGTAGAAATAGAAGAGGTAAAGATAAGTAGGAATGGGATTCAAACCATCGGGAATGAGATCCTTCCCCAAGTGGAGGAGTTCAAGTATCTCGGGGTCTTGTTCACGAGTGAGGGACGAATGGAGCAGGAGATTAACAGACGGATCGGTGCGGCGTCTGCAGTGATGCGGGCTCTGCACCGGCCCGTCGTGGTGAAGAAGGAGCTGAGCCAGAAGGCGAAGCTCTCCATTTACCGGTCAATCTATGTTCCTACCCTCACCTATGGTCACGAGCTGTGGGTAGTGACCGAAAGAACGAGATCGCGAATATAAGCGGCCGAAATTAGTTTCCTCCGCAGGGTGTCTGGGCTCTCCTTTAGAGATAGGGTGAGAAGCTCAGTCATCCGGGAGGGGCTCGGAGTAGAACCGCTGCTCCTCCGCATCGAGAGGAGTCAGATGAGGTGGCTCGGGCATCTGGTTAGGATGCCTCCTGGTGAGGTGTTCTGGGCCCGTCCCGAGGAACACCTCACGAGGCCCCGGGGAAGACCCAGGACACGTTGGAGAGACTATGTTTCTCGGCTGGCCTGGGAACGCCTCGGGGTCCAGAAGAGCTGGAGGAAGTGGCCGGGGACAGGGACGTCTGGGTTTCTCTGCTTAAGCTGCTGCCCCCGCGACCCGATCCCCGGAGAAGCGGAAGATGATGGATGGATTCAAACCCTGGTTCGGGTAGAGGGTAATGAAAATATAGAGGCTGCCAGAGGTGGAGGCAGGACAAGACACACCAGCAGATTCAGCAGACAAACTCACCTAAACAATCCTACAACCACTAAAAATGCCAGCAAAAACAAAGCCATACAGGCCAACTCACCTAAAATGGCCGCCTGGTTTCAAAAGGCTCACAGTGGGATAATTGTTTTCTTCAAAGGTTAGTTGATGAAAAAAATGTTATGGAGACCAGTATGCAGCAAGAGTCGTATTCCTCTAATCAGTACCTAAATATTAGTATTACTCAAGAGGAAGTTAAAAGGGCAATAGACATGCTTAAATTAAGAAAAGCTAGAGGTATTGATAACTTGTCAAATGACCTACTTAAAGTGCCTTGTTTACTCCCAATTCTGGGTAAACTCTTCTTTGCCTGCTTTGAGTATAGTTTGATTCCCTCTGAGTGGTATAAATCCATCATTAAACCAATCCCAAAATCCCCAAATAATGATCCTAGAGTTCCTTTGAACTCTAGAGGTATAAGTCTTCTAAGCTGTGTCTACAAGCTCTACTCCAGTATCCTTAACAGACACTTATATAGTTATCTGGAAACATTTGATCTTCTGGTAGATGAACAGAATGGTTTTCGAAAGAACAGAGCCTGTATTGATCACATATTTTCTCTGTCTACTATAGTTCATGCTAGAATACAAGATAGAAAGCCTACTTTCACTTGTTTTATTGATTTTCAGAAAGCATTTGATTGCATTAATCATGACCTTCTCAGTTTCAAATTATTAAAAACTGGTATAGATGGCAAATTCTATAACGCCTTAAAAGTCATCTACAAAACACCAGCTGCATGTGTGCAGATCAATGATCATAGAACAGGTTGGTTTTTAACTCAGTCAGGGGTTAAGCAGGGGGACGTGTTGTCTCCAACACTGTTTGCGATCTATATTAATGATTTGATAATCGAAATTAAGCAAGCAGCTCTTGGTGTCGGACTGGGTGATTTTACAGTCGGTACTCTTCTCTATGCGGATGATTTAGTTCTCCTTGCAGAGACTGAAGATGACCTTCTAAGTCAGTTGGATATAGTTCGTGATTGGTACAATAAATGGAGATTAAAGATAAATGAAGGTAAAACTCAGATTATGCATTTCAGGAAGAAGGGAGAACCACAGACTAAGTTTAAATTCTGTTTTGGCTCAACACGTTTGTCACATACTGAGCACTACAAATACCTAGGACTGACTCTAGATGCCCATCTTACCTTTGAAAAAGGAATAAAAGTTAAATCAGACTCTGCAGGCAGAGCACTGCTGTCCTTAATAAGGTCAACCTGTGTAGGGATCTTGGGTATAAAACTTATACGCAGTTGTATGATTCCTGTGTCTGTCCAATTTTAGATTATGGTGCAGGAGTTTGGGGTTATTGTAAGAAAGCAAAATGTGATGCAGTTCAGAACAGAGCTATGCGCTGCCTTCTTGGTGTACACAAAATGGCCCCCAAACTCGCAGTATGTGGGGATATGGGATGGGAGCCATGCAAAGTGCTGATTAAGGGTGACATGGTGCAACTGTGGAATAGACTCATCAACATGTCTGACAATAGACTTGTCAAACAAATTTTTTTGTGGAACCTCTCAAAAAATAGTCGTTGGACAAATTAACTTTCCAGTATATTTCATGAAGTAGGTGTCAGAGTCCTGTGTGTATGTGAGTGAGTGTTACATCTTTCCTAGTGAGGATCTTGGTGGAGAGCCTGGGCAGCCTCACAGGTGGAGCTCATCAGCCTCATCAGGGTGCTGGGAACAAAGGAACGGCAGAGCCTTCACTCTGTGCTGGATGATTAACGTTACTGGTTATCCCATTGGTTTCCCCCGAGAAGAATCTGTTCCGCCATCTCCTTACCTGTGGAGCTTACCTACAAGCTGCTGGCCTGCCCGCTCTACTGTTCCTCATCTCACCACCCAGCTCCACCTGACCCTTGGCTCTCTCTGGAAAGACCACCCTCCTCACACCACTCTAAGGATTCACCACACAGGACTCTGGACCACTTTTTCTGGATCTGTTATTTTTCCATCTCTTTGAAAATAAAACCAATTCCGTATCTGGACTCTGTGGAATCTGTATTTGGGTCAAAGGTAAAATCTGAACATGTCAGAATCATCCAGCCAACCTGACCCAGCAGAACCAACCCCGGACCCCAATCAGGATCATGCTGTACTCGTCCGTCATGACTCCATGCTTCAATCTTTATATGATCAACAAGCAAATACAAACCAACGTTTTGAGCAAATATCTGTAGTTCTCAAAGATCTTCACCAAAGACTTGTTTCTACAGTTCCGCCTCCTGTTGCAGTTTCGCCTCCTTCTCAAGCCAGCGCTTCTTCCAGTTCAGCACGTTTCAGAGAAGTCTCTCCACCCACACCTGAGCCCTATTCAGGAGAAATAGGTAAATGTGGGGGTTTTTTGTTGCAATGCTCTTTAGTTTTTTCTTTTTCCCCCCAAAGCTTCCAGACGGACGCCGCAAGGATCTCTTTTGTCATTGGCTTATTAAGGGGAAAAGCGCTTAAATGGGCAGAGGCCCAACTTGGACAGCAAGTCCTTTTTCAAGGCACTTATGACTCATTTGTGTCTACCTTTAAACAGACATTTGGGTATACTGAGGCACCTTCAGATATTACCCGCAAACTGTGGAATTTAAAGCAGGGTCGTCAAGCAGTTGCTGATTTTGCCATTGACTTTAGAACTCTGGCCGCCTCTTCTGGTTGGAACTCTGAAGCATTAAGGGGTGCTTTTCTACAAGCTCTTAATGAGAACATTAAAGACGAACTGGCTTACCGAGATGAACCGGGGTCATTAGAAGATCTCATTACCATAGCTATTAGGATCGACAATAGGATCAGAGACAGAACCCGAGTTAAGAGAGAACTGAATTTTTTCCCCAACAAAGTCGAAACCAACACTACCCCTGCAGATCAGAGCCCAGGGGAACCTATGCAAATAGGAAGAACCAGACTCACTCTCGAAGAACGACAGCGTCGCATGAGATCTGGGGCCTGTCTTTACTGTGGTCAAACAGGACACTACATTTCGAACTGCCAAAGCCTGCCAAAAGACAGAGCCCATCACTAGCCACGGGAGGAGTGGTGGGCGACTCAAAGAAGACTTCCCGTCTAACTCTACCATGTTCCTTGATTACGAGCAACCAGTCTTTTCAGACGTTCGTTTTAATTGACTCTGGAAGTGAACAGAACCTTGTTGATGACAACCTGGTCAAGCAACTCCAGATACCCACTGTTCCGCTTCCTGCCCCAGTCTTGGTCTCTGCACTGGATGGTAAGGCCTTACCTGTCATTACTCATCGCACTAGCCCCATAGAACTCTTAGTTTCAGGAAATCATCGTGAGATAATAACCTTTTTTGTATTTCCTTCACCTCAGTCCCCAGTTGTTCTAGGCTACCCGTGGCTCATCCGCCATAATCCACACCTTGATTGGAGGAGCAGTCGGGTAGAGTCCTGGAGCACATATTGTTTATCATCCTGTCTTCACTCTGCTCTCCCCACAGTTGTCTCACATCCTGCCGATGAACCCTCTCCAGCTGAATTGACCAATGTACCATCTGAATACCATGACCTTCACATGGTTTTCAGTAAGTCACAAGCTCTCTCTCTCCCTCCTCACCGTCCTTACGATTGTGCTATTGACCTTCTTCCAGGAGCACCACTACCTACCAGCCGGTTGTACAGCATATCCAAACCAGAGAGGGAGAGCATGGAGAAATACATCAGTGAGTTCCTGGCCGCAGGCATCATTCGTTCATCTTCCTCACCTCTTGGAGCCGGGTTTTTTTTCGTTGGTAAGAAGGATGGAACACTCAGACCATGTATCGACTACAGGGGCTTAAACCAGATCTCAGTAAAGAATAAATACCCATTGCCATTACTAGCCTCAGCTTTTGAACTGGTTCAGGGAGCCAATATATTCACCAAACTCGACCTCCGTAATGCCTACCATTTGATCAGAATGCGAGAGGGGGATGAGTGGAAAACGGCATTTAGGACACCACTCGGCCATTTTGAATATTTGGTTATGCCTTTTGGCCTCATGAATGCACCAGCTGTGTTCCAATCACTCGTCAACGATGTCCTTAGGGACTATCTTAATCAGTTTGTCTTTGTTTATCTCGACGACATTCTCATTTTTTCAAGATCTCCAGAGGAACACAAGAGACATGTCCGCCTGGTTCTTCAGCGTCTCTTGGAGAACCGGCTGTTTGTCAAGGCGGAGAAATGTGAGTTCCACGCCTCATCAGTCACATTTCTTGGTTATGTTTTGGAGAGCGGGCAGGTGAAGACGGATCCAGCAAAGGTTCAAGCTGTCTTGGATTGGCCCACACCCACATCTCGCAAGCAACTTCAACGTTTTCTGGGGTTTGCAAATTTCTACCGCCGCTTCATTAAGAACTATAGCCAGACTGTTATTCCCCTTACCAGCCTCACATCCACCAAGGCTAGTTTCAATTGGTCACCCAAAGCTGAACAAAGTTTCTTAGAATTAAAGAGATTGTTTGCCGTTGCACCCATCCTCATGCAACCGGATCCATTAAAGCAGTTTATTGTTGAAGTGGACGCCTCAGATTCAGGGGTGGGGGCAGTCCTCTCACAGATTTCATCCATCGACGACAATCAGCACCCCTGTGCATTCTTCTCCCGTCGTCTCTCACCAGCAGAGAGAAACTATGATGTAGGCGATAGAGAACTCCTGGCCATTAAAATGGCTTTTGATGAATGGCGTCACTGGTTGGAGGGGGCCGAGCATCCCATTGTTGTCTGGACAGACCACAAGAATTTAGCTTACCTTCAACAGGCCAAAAGATTGAATCCCAGACAATCTCGCTGGTCCCTCTTTTTCTCCAGGTTCAACTTTACAATTTCTTACAGGCCAGGGTCCAGAAACACCAAACCAGATGCACTTTCAAGACAATTCTCCCCCGATCACGATACACCCACTGCTACCATCATTCCACCATCATGTGTCATTGGAGCCCTGTCCTGGGAGATTAGAGACCAGGTACTAGCAGCTCAACAAGACGAACCTGGCCCCATTAGCACTCCACCCAACCGTCTCTACGTCCCTTCATCTGTTAGAGCTCGTCTTATTCATTGGGCCCATACAGCTAAATTTTCGGGTCATCCCGGCATTAACAGGACAGTCTCTCTGATCAGACGAAACTTTTGGTGGCCATCTTTGTATAAGGATGTTAAAGATTATGTGCTCGCCTGTGCCATTTGTGCTCGCAATAAGACCCGCAATCAACCCCCCAGTGGGTTACTTCAACCTCTTCTAGTTCCCAAACGTCCTTGGTCACATATAGCTTTAGACTTCGTTACTGGATTACCACCTTCAAAGGGTTTCACCACCATTCTAACAATCATTGACCGCTTCTCTAAGACTTGCCACCTTGTTCCCCTACGTAAACTTCCCACCGCCATGCAAACTGCTCATCTTCTTACCAAACATGTGTTTCGCCTGCATGGTATCCCCACTGAGATTCTCTCAGACAGAGGTCCACAGTTTGTTTCTAGAGTGTGGAAGGAGTTTGGCACTGCTCTTGGAGCTAAGGTAACCCTCAGTTCTGGTTTTCATCCCCAAACTAACGGTCAGACTGAGCGTCTGAACCAGGAGCTTGAGGCTACCCTTCGCTGTCTCTGTTCCTCAAATCCTTCATCATGGAGTATACACTTGCCTTGGGTGGAGTACGCCCACAACAGTCACACCTCCACTGCCACTGGTCTATCACCTTTTGAGTCTTCTCTTGGTTATCAGCCCCCTCTGTTTCCGTCAGATGAACAACAAACACCCGTCACCTCTGTCCAACATCACCTTCGCCGTTGCAGACGCATCTGGACACAAACCAACGCTTCCCTCAACCGGACAGCCGAGGGGAACCGCAGACAGGCTGATCGTAAGAGAACCCCTGCACCTTCATACTCACCTGGACAAGAGGTCTGGCTTTCCACTCGTGATATCAATCTAAAAGCCTCCAATCGTAAACTGTCCCCTCGCTTTATTGGTCCCTTTGAAATAACCTCTGTTCTCAGTCCTTCAGCCGTGCGCCTCAAGCTCCCCGAGGGGTTAAAGATCCATCCAGTGTTTCATGTCTCTCTCATTAAGCCAGTCCGTTCCAGTCCGTTTTGCCCTCCCTCCAGACCCCCGCCACCCGCCCGGGATATCGATGGTCACCCTGCTTATGATGTCATGAAGATTCTGGCTATTCGTCGTCGGGGAAGAGGTTTCCAGTATCTAGTGGACTGGCGGGGTTATGGACCTGAAGAACGGTCATGGGTTCCTCGTTCCTTCATCCTGGACCCTGATCTTATTAGAGATTTTGAAGTTTCTCATGGGTCGTCTTCATCCCGACCGCCAGGGGGCGGTCCTTGAAGGGGGGGTAGTGTCAGAGTCCTGTGTGTATGTGAGTGAGTGTTACATCTTTCCTAGTGAGGATCTTGGTGGAGAGCCTGGGCAGCCTCACAGGTGGAGCTCATCAGCCTCATCAGGGTGCTGGGAACAAAGGAACGGCAGAGCCTTCACTCTGTGCTGGATGATTAACGTTACTGGTTATCCCATTGGTTTCCCCCGAGAAGAATCTGTTCCGCCATCTCCTTACCTGTGGAGCTTACCTACAAGCTGCTGGCCTGCCCGCTCTACTGTTCCTCATCTCACCACCCAGCTCCACCTGACCCTTGGCTCTCTCTGGAAAGACCACCCTCCTCACACCACTCTAAGGATTCACCACACAGGACTCTGGACCACTTTTTCTGGATCTGTTATTTTTCCATCTCTTTGAAAATAAAACCAATTCCGTATCTGGACTCTGTGGAATCTGTATTTGGGTCAAAGGTAAAATCTGAACATGTCAGTAGGTCTCCAATACATTTATAGAAATAAATTATCCTGTAGTGTTAAACAAATTAAGATAATATTATTTGAAAACTATAAACAAAATTGGGCAGAAGAAATTCTGTACAAACCTAAACTTAGAATGTATTGCTTGATAAAGTCTGTCTACCATCCAGAGCACTATGTCACCCTGAACCTTAGCAGAGCGCAGAGCTCTGTTTGGGCCCAGTAGAGAAGTGAAGTGGTATCTGGCGGTTGAAACTGGACGTTTCCATGCAATCCCAGAGGAGAACAGAAAGTGTCACCTGTGTGACTCAAATGAGGTGGAAAATGAGATGCATTTTGTGTTTTACTGTCCTTTTTACCATGAAGTTAGACTTAAGCTCTTCCTTAAATTGACCTTGGAATGTCATGATTTATTTTCTATGTCTGATGAGTGCAGACTAACATATTTGTTTAGCGAGAAGGTGTTTTATTTAGCCCAATATGTGTTGGAAGCTTACCAACAGCGCAGGAGCGCACTTTATGTTTGAGTGGGGTTATTGTTTACTGAGGACTGTATACGCTGGATTATCAATTATGAAGATGTTCTTTTGACTATTGTTTTTTGTTGCTTGTGGTGTGTCTTGTAAGCCCATGCGGGCTGGGCACCTTTTTGGTGTATGACACCGTTTAATAAAATAAACAAACAAAACAAAACAACAAACACATGGGCCACACCCTCCACTTAAAGCTGCGGTCGGCAACTTTTTTTTAGTCATATTAGCTTGAACTGTCATGGGATTCTGGAAGTAGAATATTAAATAGGCTGTTTAGGAAAAATAACGAAATCTGTAGCTCCCTCTGAAGCCTGTAATCATGCTTGCAAAAACCGAGCGCTCCCGGCTGTTTTTAACCAATCAAGTTAGGGTGGAGGAATCCTACCTGTCAATCACAGCTTGTGCACACGCTGCTGAGTGTGCGCTCACACTGGTGTGAACTCACGTGCACAACCTCGTCCACAGAGGGGGAGGGGTTTGGGGGGCGATTCGGAGTTTGTTAGAGGTTTGGGGAGGGACCTGAAAGTTGTATCAGTTCGAATTTTCCAACTTTAGACTCGCAATTTTGAAAACCTGCCGACAGCAGCTTTAAATATCTTGAACTTCTTCTTTGCTTCTTCCAAAAGTCTGTTTACCCTAAGTGCTCCCCCTGCTGGGCCCCCAACTGCTATTGCTTCTTCTAATCCAAATCCACCGACTGGACTTTACTGCCTCATCTGACACTTCTTTCACTATTTTCCTCACACTCTGTCCACTAACACCCAGCTCCCTCAACAATGAGACAACAGACTTTGCAACAAATCCTCCACATCCTACTTCCACTGGACAGATTCTAACTTTCCATCCTCGCTGCTCTGCTTCTGCCCCAAACTCCACATATCTAAGCTTTTTCCTTTCATATGCTTCTGCTACTAACTCCTCCCAAGGAACAGTCAGCTCTATGAAATAGAATATCATTCTACTCCTAGACCACAAGACTATATCAGGCCTTAGATTTGTACCACCTCCATCAGTGTTGGTGGAAAACATCCAACACTGATGGAGGTGGTACAAATCAACATCAGATTCAGACCAATCACCAGCGACCCTCAGCTGCTTCCTGCACAGCTTCCTGCTGTATAGAAGTGGCTGCACATGTGACGTCCTGTTGGAAAACTGAGATTCTTCACACTCCATTGATGCCAAATGTTAACTGGCTCTAAGTGTTTTTCATCAGATCAGTAAAAACATAATATTTCTGCATCAGCCGCCCTGTTCACTGCATAATCAGCATCCTGTGAAGAAGCCACATCAGTGGACAGATATTCAGCAATATTCTCCCTTTGTTTTCACAAAGAGCTGCAGGACTGAACTAAAACATCACATCACACACATGATGCAGCTAATTAGTCTCATCAGAGACGTCAACAACTGATCCAAGTCTAGTCAGTTGTGGTCGTTTTGCAAGGCTGAAAATCGAAACTCAATCGGGCCAATCAAATTGTGAGGAGCGGGGTCGGAGGCCGGGCTACCTAGTGACAACAGGTTCAGTGTGTAGTTCCAGAGAGAGGTAAACAATGGCTGCGCCCAGCCAACAGTCTTTCCATTTGGCTTTGGCAGCGACTCTAGAAGATTTAAATATACAGTTTTCTTTGCGAGACGGACAGATAACTGCACTTAAGGTTTTCTTGAAAAAAAAGGACGTTTTCGGAGTTTCCAGAACACTTGGTGTTTTGGAAGGAGTAGGCTCACGGTGACGTTTCTGCGCGCTATCTGAAGTGGAGGCTTCCTCGTTTTCATCCTGCACCCATCTCCGGAGCACCGGCAGGTCATGTTCTATTCTCGTAAAAAACCTTAGACAAACTTTACACATTCTGTTTGACTTTGCCTGTGTTTTCAATACCGGCACTCCAACCTGCGTTAATTTCTCGGCAATTGTTTGTTTTTCTTTCTGTCTTTCGAAGATATGAGCTGAATTTACAAGGACGCCAGAAATCCTCATATTCTTTTTGCAAAAACGGCAACTGTCGTTTAGTTCCATTCTTCCACATTATTCGCGTACAGTTTCTACAATAACAGATTGGAGTGCCGGTATTGAAAACACAGAAAAATAATATTCTTTCCTCTCTGACATTAGACTACACTCCACCATGTACTTTCCGTCGCGCTGACTACGTAATCCTTCTTCATCGCTCTGATTGGTTGTTGCGCCATCCTATTGCGTGGCGTTGAGTGCAGAGGCAACTTAAAGGGGAACTCCAGGGCATTTGAAGCGCATTTCCATTGCTAGAGGTTGTCAAATACTGACGGTAGGATACAGACCGGTGCAAATCGGCGCTCCCTGTGCGGCGATTGCGCTGTTTGCGCAGCCTGTCATGCTTACCAAATACGTGGTGGCTAGGGGCAAGCGCTAAACCTTCCACGTAAAGCAACAACTTGCACACTGCAGAAACGTCACACCACTTTATAAACCATCCGACAATAAAGTCAGAAGCCTTACCATCAAAACCATATGCATGGTTCTCACATTACTGGCATGGGGACGTTACAAAACAACTTTATAAACAGCATGTCACTTACCTCTTGTCGGTATGCTCGCGCATGTGAAAGCCCAAAAGAGTCAATGGACGATAATCCCATATACAAAACAATTATCTTCTCCAGAAAAACTGCGTTCAAGTATTTAAAACATTACAACAATACATGCCCAGTAATATTCTTGTAATGTTTTAAATACTTGAACGCAGTTTTTCTAGAGAATATAATTGTTTTGTATATGGGATTATTCTCCATTGACTCTTTTGGGCTTTCACATGCGCGAGCCTACAACCAGCCGGTGAGTTACATGCTGTTTATAAAGTTGTTTTGTAACGTCCCCATGCAAGTAATGTGAAAACCATGCATATGGTTTTGATGGTAAGGCTTGTGACTTTATTGTCAGATGGTTTATAAAGTGGTGTGACGTTTCTGCAGTTGTTGTTTTACGTGGAAGGTTTAGCGCTTGCCCCTAGCCACCACGTATTTGGTAAGCATGACAGGCTGCGCAAACAGCGCAATCGCCGCACAGGGAGCGCCGATTTGCACCGGTCTGTATCCTACCGTCAGTATTTGACAACCTCTAGCAATGGAAATGCGCTTCAAATGCCCCGGAGTTCCCCTTTAACAGACAACCGTTTATCCCGCCCACACTGCTATCCAGCTGCACTAGACCCCTGTACGGTTCTGGCTTGCTGGGCTAGGTTATCCTCTGAAACATGATGCAGCATCTGAATACTGAAAGCTACTCACTGCTGGGCTGATGGAACATCAGGATGGAAATCAATAAAATCTTCCTTTGACCAGTCGCTCTTAAAGGACACACAGCTGGGTTCTGGTTCTGGTTCTGGTTCAGGTTCTGGTTCAGGTTCCAGTGTCTGATGGATCCTGATAGAAAAACATTACAATTCAATGATGTCAAAGCTGAATGCATTTTAAGTTAAATATCTTAATCATGTATTTTACTTTTTGTCAGATGAAAAGTTTCTTTTGAAATCAATTATCTTGTCCATTGACCAGTCGCTCTTAAAGGAAACACAGCTGGGTTCTGGTTCTGGTTCTGGTTCTGGTTCTGGTTCAGGTTCCTGGTGGATCCTGATGGAAAAAAAAAAAACTTTTCAGCCTGCATGCATGATATACTTAATAACCTCTAAATCAATGACCTGATGTTAACTTACTCTGCTTTCGAGGCCTGTAAGCTGAAAAGTGGGAGATCCTTTAGCAAGTGGCTCTGTGAGGACCCCCTCCTGGGTCCAGGTCTCTGTCCCTTCCTGTGAATAAAGGTGGTTTGGTGCTGTGAGCGCTGAGCTGGGACATGGAGGAGAGTCATGGACAGTTAGAGATGGTCACCTCACCTCTGAGCTTTGCTCTGGCTCTCATGTTCCCCACACAGAGAGGTTTCAGTGTCCTCACTCTGATCCATGCTGCTGAACTCACATCAGCTCACACACACTTTCTACCTTCTTCTGCAGAGGAAACACACATCATTCATCTGCACAGCAGCTCACATCCTCCTCTCCATCATTGATGTAAAAAGATCAGCGGCTCCTCTGATTGGCTCTGATTCTCAGTTCCACATTAGTTTCAGTTGAATCATTATAGTCATTAATTGTGTTTCTCAGCAAAGTGATGCTATAGAATAAAACAGATATCTTAAATGAATACATGCAATAAAAGGTCAAAATTAAACAGAAAACTTTTCAAAACTCCAGTTCCAGAGACGCCACTAAAACCTGTTTTTCAGGTGATGTTTTCAACAGATTTTCAAAAGAAAAGTAGAAAAAAACCTCTAAGATACTTGAAAAGGTCACAAGAAAAACAATAATTTTCATCCAATCTCCAGATAAATGACGTGTTGTTGCAGCTCTCATTTAGCGACACAATAAAGCAGATGTAAAACATGCTGGAATTTAAGTTTGTTTGTGGGATAAAGAGACATTTTTATTCAGTGAAGACGGGAAACTGAACACAGAGAAACAAGGAAAAACTGGCCTGACGTGTACCGACTGCTGGAACATGGAGGTGGGTTATGATCAAGGTGATGGAATTTAAAAACCTTGAAAAACCTGTCTGACTCACTGAGTTACACAACGAGAAAACCACACCTCCATCCAAGATGTTACCTTTAAGAGAAAAACAGCAGAGAGTTTCTGTGTCTGACTTCAGTGGAAGAAACCGCAGTTATCCCCATAAATTAAAACACAATGTGATTTATTTTGGCAATAAAACAATAAATAATATGCCTCTAATCAACAACAATGTAAATGATAATCATGCAGAT